>NC_138965.1:189975000-191175000 GCF_055761805.1 Camellia sinensis
AAAGAGGTTATGTGACTTAAATAAGATATTGTGATTCAAATAAGATATTGTGAGGTGTCTTCCTATTAATTTATCAAAGTGCCCTTGATTGCGAGCCACATATATCTATAATTTTGCAAAGTCCACGTTAGCTTCCGAAAAGGTCCGAAATTGTTAGTTTATATTTTTGCCATATTTATTTTTATTTATTGTTTTATACATTAATTATTTATTTTTTGCCTTATTTATTTTTATTTTTGCCATATTTATTTTTATATATTGTTTTATACATTAATTATTTATTTTTTTCCTTATTTATTTATTTTTTTGCCATATTTATTTTTATTTATTGTTTTATACATTAATTATTTATTTTTTGCCTTATTTATTTTTATTTTTGCCATATTTATTTTTATTTATTGTTTTATACATTAATTATTTATTTTTTGCCTTATTTATTTATATTTTTGCCATATTTATTTTTATATATTGTTTTATACATTAATTATTTATTTTTTTCCTTCTTTATTTATTTTTTTGCCATATTTATTTTTATTTATTGTTTTATACATTAATTATTAATTTTTTGCCTTATTTATTTATATTTTTGCCATATTTATTTTTATATATTGTTTTATACATTAATTATTTATTTTTTTTCCTTATTTATTTATTTTTTTGCCATATTTATTTTTATTTATTGTTTTATACATTAATTATTTATTTTTTGCCTTATTTATTTTTATTTTTGCCATATTTATTTTTATTTATTGTTTTATACATTATTTATTTATTTTTTGCCTTATTTATTTATATTTTTGCCATATTTATTTTTATATATTGTTTTATACATTAATTATTTATTTTTTTCCTTATTTATTTATTCCTTATTTATTTATTTTTTTGCCATATTTATTTTTATTTATTGTTTTATACATTAATTATTTATTTTTTGCCTTATTTATTTTTATTTTTATTGCCTTATTTAATTACGTGGCGAATGGTAATTTATGTTTTCATGTTTTGTTTTTAAAAAAAATTTCAATGAAGCATATTTTTGTCGTTATTTTTTTTAATTTACGATTTTGGCATTTTTTTATTAACCCATATTAATTTATTTTTATATTTCAAAAATGGATTTTCATTTGTTTTATTTATTTGTAAATAATGTAAATAATCTAAAAAATTTAAATTAAATATTCAAAAAATATTTCAATTGTAAAAATTTAATCAATTTAAATATTCAAAAAATTATTTTAACAACAAAATTTAAATAATTTAAATATTCAAAAAATTTAAATAATTTAAAATGTTAATATTTTAAATTTAAAAACAACTCTACACTCAAGTCGTAACCAAACACATAAAATAAAACTCAATTAATAAATTATTGAGTTAACTCATAACCAAACACATAACTCGAAATTCCATACTACTTTCACAACTCTACACTCAAATCATAACCAAATACATAACAAAAAAAAAATTTAAAATTTTTTTATAAAATATAGTTTAAATTTATTTTCATAAAATATTTTAACAAAAAACAAAAAAAAATGTTTTTAATTTTTTTTTCAACTTTCTTTATTTTTCCTGGTAAAAAGCCTGATTTGAATTTTTTTTTTTTTTTTTTGTACTTTGTGTGGGCTGACGTCGCCCCTCTTTCATGTGGGGGTAATATGGTAAATTTACCTGTAAAATTGTTGCAGCCATGCTCCTGGCATGCTTTTGTCCGGATGTGGCTAAATTAGCCACTTTTGTCATTTAGTGGCTAATTTAGCCTGAACCCAACTTGCCAAACACAGGCTTAGTGTGATTTGAGAAGGTGGTTAAAAGTTGACTTTTTAATTTTTTTTTTATTTTTTTGATCCTTTTGTGTGTAAAAAAATGTGACAGATGATGTGACCTCAAATGGATTAAAGATAAAAACTAACTTTTTTATTTGGCTTCCCAAATGGCCCCTTAATACGACCCATATATATATATATATATGAGAGGGTAATTTTTTGGTGAAAATTGGGCCGAGCTATGAGATGGACTTTATGGCCCGAAGTACGAAGGACTGGGTAAAAAGGGCCGAGAAGTTACTCCGGCCCAAGAGAGATAAAGTTACTCCGGCCAAAAGAGATGAAGTTACTTCGGCTCAAGAATTGTAAAGCTACTTCGGTCCGGAAGCAACTTGAAGTTAGACCGGTCTTGGAGTTATACCGGTCTTGGAGTTATACTGATCTTGGAATTATACCGGTCGCGAATCGTTAGTTCGGTCTAAACCGTACCATGAGTTCTACATGAAAAGCCGAGATAGGAAAGAGTAAAAGGAAGAACCGAACTAAGGATAGTTCGGCCTACTCTGTGGCTCAGCATAGCCAGGTTTATCTCGGTCGTATGGTAGTTCGGCCATGGTGAAAACCATCCCACTTGGTTTAAGCAGTGGGGGGGGTGTTAAAGGATAAGCACTATCCTTTAGAAGTATGAATCCTAGGAGGACTCTGCATGGAGGAGTAAAAGTCCTACTAGGATTGTGCCACTCGAAACCTATAAAAGTTCACAAACATCACCTTGGAGGAGGTAACACAACACACAATTTTGCTTTCTGAATACATTGAGCTTTGTCTACTTGTCAAGCTTGCTGACTTAGGCATCGGAGAGGTTTCCGGCACACACCGGCCGACTAGCTCACGTTTGTGTTTTCAGGTGACAAAGCGACGTCGTACGGAGGAGCGCGGACTTAGTCAACAGGATTATACGAGGAGAATTATTTCTTTCCCGTACAATTGGCACCGTCTGTGGGAAAAACAGACAGAACAAAACCTCTTGATTAAAGCTTCTCCCCTTTACAATCAATGGCACACATTGAAGAATTGCCGCAGTCCGCCGTCGACGGACTAACTCCAGAAGAAGGCGCAAGGCGAGAAGGATTACCCTCTGTCCCTCCCATGGCGGACTTGGAGTCCCAGCGTCATAACTCCAGGAGAGATACTAGGGGAAGGCGAATTCACAGCCCCCGTCAATCTCGCTCACAAAGTCCTGACAGGCAAAGACGGAGGATTGACCCTCAAGCTCTGGAAGACCACGTGAAAGAGCAAGATGAATTGATAAGAAAGATGGCGGCGGACATGGAGGCCTTGAAACGCCAGATGAAGAAAAAAGAAGTGACGACAGGAGAGGGGCGCAAAAATAAGACGCCCCCTTGTCACTCAGAAAATCGTAGCAGAAATACCACACCTTCGCAAGGAGAGAGTAGAAGCCTCAGGACAAGCGATACTCAATCCTGGTCCTCCAGAACTCGTCACTCAAGGTCTGAAAGGACGAAATCTGAAAGGTCATACACTGAAGGAAGCACATATTGGCCCTCACATTCGCATCAAACCAGATCTAGACAGACGGAATTACCCAGATCATCCGACTTACGAACCGTGCTCGAAGAGAAAGCACGATGCAAGGAGGATGCCAGGGCGCGGGATCCGCACAGAGTTTCTACCTTACAGCGGTTGGCTTATCGGACGCATGGAAGCGTCGAGGTTGGAATGTCAATACCGCACCCTGCCTACGAACCAACGGACAAGGCATTAGCAAGGCTGCAGACTTTACCGTTTGTTCCGGCGATGGAAAACGCGCCCCTACCATCAGGCTTCCTTCAGCCAAAATTCACTACATATGAAGGGAAGACGGATCCCTACTCACACTTGAGCCACTTTCGCCAAGTCATGGCTGTATACAGGCGAAACAAGGCCCTAATGTGCATACTCTTCCCATCAAGTCTTGGCGACGTAGGCTTGACTTGGTTCGAGAAACTTCCAGAAGGCAGCATAGCCTCTTGGGCACAATTGGCAGAAGCCTTCGTGACAAGGTTCCGAACGAACACTAAAACCCCGGTGGAGATCGATCAACTACTCTCCATCGACATGGGCGATAAAGAGACCTTAAGATCTTACAATAGTTGCTACTGGGAGACATTCAATCAGATTGGGGACTGCCCCACCAATCTCGCCATTGCACAATATAAAAGAGGCCTTCCAGTCGGGAACAGACTAAGGGACTCAATCACCATGACACCACCCCTCACCATGGAAGCCCTGATGGAAAGAGTGCACCAGCACATCAGGGTAGAAGAGGATGGCGCACGTGCCAAAGCAAAATCTGGTGCGACCGCAGTACCAGAAAAGAAGACCTCAGCAAAGGTCAACACGGTAGATCATTAGAACAGAAATGGACGTGGCAGACGAGATAGCGGAGAAGACCCGGATAAAAGATGGTTAAGAATCCGCACTGCCATAACCACGGTGTTCAAGAAACCAATATATCGGATTCTTAGCGAAATAAGAGATGAGTCTTTCGTCAAGTGGCCAGCAAAGCTAGGAGAAGCTCAGAAGGACTATGACGAAAGGTCACGGTGCACCTTCCACAAAGAAAAAGGGCATCGCACTGAAAACTGCACGCCATTGAGACAACACCTGGAGGAATTAGTGGCGGCAGGACACTTGGATAAATACATTGAAGGAGGGGCGAAGCCAGCCCCCCAGGACCATAATAACCACCCTAACGGAATGCCAATTGACGCCCCGCCCCAAGGCATTATCAATGTGATACATGGAGTTTTTGAACCCGAGCGTGTATGCGAGCTCAGGGGATCAATCAAAAAGGCTGAGCACTTTAGAGAGGTGTTAAGTGCCCAACCTGCCACCAAGAAGGGGAAGACAGAGGCAACAAACATCATGTCTTTTTCAGACAAAGACTTAGAACGGATATATTTCCCTCACAATGATGCCTTGGTCGTCACTCTCTGAGTCAAGGATTTTGACGTCAAGCGGATTCTGATTGACCAGGGTAGTTCATGTGAGATCATGTACTATGACACATTCAAACAATTAAAGCTGCAAGACAAAGACTTGGCACCTGCTGTATCACCCTTAATTGGATTCAACTGTATGCCAGAATGGCCCGTCGACAAAATAATTCTTCCAGTTAGGGCAGGAAGCGTGACGAAACAAGTGGAGTTCTGGGTATTAAAGGTCCCCTCCACTTACAACATCATCTTGGGCAGAGCATGGCTGCATGCCATGCGATCGGTGGCGTCATCCTACCACCAAGTAATGCGATTCCCCAACGACACCGGTATAATTGAAGAAGTTTATGGAGATCAGATTATGTCGAAACAATGCTTCGTCACGGTAAATGGCAGCCGCGCTGCCAAAGGATACGTTCATTCGGTGGAAGAACCTGAGAATAATGAGCTATTCGCGGATGTCGGCAAGTCGGCGGATCAAAAAGCAGTAGAGGACTTGGTAGAGGTAAAAATTGATGAAAAGAACCCGGATAAGTTCTTTTTGCTCGGCTCATCGTTGTCCAGCACTGAGAGATTAGAGGTCTTGGAATTCTTAACCTCTAACATCGAAGTGTTCGCCTGGACACCCTACGACATGCCAGGCATTGATCCAAACTTCATCTGTCACCAACTCAATGTCCACCCATCCGCCAGGCCAGTCATTCAGCGCACTCGCAGATCGGCACTTCACCATGCCGAAATAGTGGCTGAAGAAGTAGGTAACCTGCTGGAGGCAGGAGCAATTAGAGAAGTGCACTACCTAAGATGGATCTCCAACACAGTCGTAGTGCCAAAAAAGAATGGTAAGTGGCGCGTCTGCGTCGACTACAAAACAGTCAACAAGGCGTGCCCAAAAGATAGCTTTCCTCTACCACGGATAGATCAACTGGTGGACCTAACGGCGGGGCACAACCGACTTAGCTTTCTGGATGCATATAGAGGCTATCACCAAATCGCCATGCATGAACCAGACCAGGAGGTCACATCTTTTACAACTCCAAGAGGACTATACTGTTACAAGGTCATGCCCTTTGGCCTGAAGAACGCAGGGGCAACATTCCAACGGATGGTCACCAAGATGTTTGAACCATTGTTAGGCAGAACAATGGAAGCTTACATCGACGACATGGTGGTCAAGAGCAAGGATGAGAATGACCATCTTAAAGACCTAGGCAAGATGTTTGAGATCCTAAAGAAGCACAAGTTGCGCCTCAATGCGTCCAAGTGTGCATTCGGAGTAGGATCTGACAAATTCCTGGGCTTTCTCGTGACCAACCGAGGTATAGAGGCAGACCCCTCTCAAATCAAGGCAATCCAAGACCTGGAGAGACCAAACTCAGTAAAAGAAGTGCAGCATCTCACCGGCCGATTCATAAGCAGGTCGTCAGATAGACTACGACCATTTTTTCATGCCTTAAAGGCCAAGTTTAAGTGGGATGAAGAATGCGACCAAACTCTGGAAAGCTTGAAGGAGTATATGTCTTCCCCACCACTGCTTGTTACCCAGTACCTGGTGAAGAACTCTTCTTGTACCTGGCAGTCTCTCAGCACGCAGTTAGCGCAGTGTTGGTTCGTGCAGAAGGAATCCAACACCTGCCCATCTATTATGTCAGCAAGACATTGTTGGGAGCCGAAACAAGGTATTTGCCACTGGAAAAACTGGCATTAGCCTTGATGATGGCCTCCAGGAAATTGGCACACTACTTTCACGCCCACACCATAGTCGTCCTCACAGCTTTCCCACTAAAAGCTTTGTTTGAGATGGCGAACTTTTCTGGGCGAATTTTGAAGTGGGCAGTAGAGTTGGGACAATTCGATATCAAGTTCCAACCTAGGACCGTAATAAAAGCCCAATCTTTGGCAGACTTCGTCGCAGAGTTTACTCCTGGAAGTCATCATATCTGCCCAATCGACCTAACTGACACCACCGAATTAGGGATGGAAGTTGACGCCGGAATAGCGCAACCCCTAGTAGAAGGTACTCAGTCAGACTCCAAGGCAGACCAGACTAAAGACAACAAGGAAGAAACAAACCAAGGCTCACCAACAGTACAATCAGATGGCGAGGGGCAGACAGCAAGCATGGACCTTGAAGAAAACACCATTCTTGACCCCACGACATCATCTGACCCCTCCACTTGCTGGAAGTTGTTCGTTGGTGAGATGTGGAAGCTCTTTGTGGATGGAGCATCCAACCGGCATGGTGCAGGACTCGCCATAGTCCTCATCTCACCAGACGGCCTGGTTATAGAGCAAGCAATCAACCTTGGCTTCCCAGCATCAAACAACGAAGCGGAGTATGAAGCGCTTCTCGCAGGACTCAAATCAGCATACTACATGCAGGCCACCGAATTAATGGTCTACAGCGACTCACAGCTGGTAGTAAACCAAATTTCTGGCGACTATGAAGCAAAGGATGATAGGATGGCCAAGTACCAAGAGTTGGTCAGAACAGAGATCAAGAAATTTGAAGTAGTAAGGATAGAACAAATCGGCAGGGAAGAAAACAGCAGAGCTGACAAACTAGCAGGCTTCGCCTCAATGGCAAACTCCTCCATACCTCATCCACTACTAATCAACTACCTACCTAGACCAAGCATAGAAGACCCCGAAGCAGAAGAGGTATGTTGCACAGAACTAGGCCCCTCTTGGATGGATCCCATCATCCTGTTCTTAAAAGACGACATCCTACCAGAAGAGAAAAAAGAAGCCAACAGAATAAGAGCGAAATCGCAGCGATTTTGGCTCTCCCCATCCTTGGCATTATACAAGAAGTCATTCTCAGGACCCTACCTAAAGTGTGTACATCCCAGCAAAATAGAAGCATTCTTGTACGAGATACACGAAGGGGTGTGCGGAAGCCATCAAGGAGGAAGATCGCTAGCTTACAGGGCCATTTCACAAGGATACTGGTGGCCATACATGCAGGCAGACTCAGAAAAATATGTGAAGAAGTGTGAGAAATGCCAAAAATTCGCACACCAAATACATCAACCGGCAAGAGAACTCCTACCATTAACTAGCCCGTGGCCTTTCGCAATGTGGGGCTTGGACATAGTAGGACCACTTCCAATAGCACCCGGCAACAGGAAGTTCTTTCTCGCAGCAACTGACTACTTCACAAAGTGAGTGGAAGCAGAAGCTTGGCTTCAATCAAAGAAAAAGATGTGAAGAAGTTCGTTTGGCAGAATATCATCACTCGGTTTGGCATACCAAAAGCCCTAATCTCAGACAATGGCACTCAGTTTGACGGCAGAATCTTTAGAGGCTTTTGTGAAGAATACAAGATAGAGTTCTATAATTCTACACCGGCATATCCTCAAGCAAATGGCCAAGCAGAAGCATCAAATAAAGTTGTCTTGGATGGACTGAAGAAAAGGTTAGAAAAGGCAAAAGGCAAATGGGCAGACGAACTTCCTCATGTTTTATGGGCTTACCGCACCACACCTCGACGATCAACAGGAGAGACACCATTTTGCTTAGCCTACGGAATGGAAGCAGTAATCCCACTGGAAGTTGGCCTCCCCACAATTCGAAGCGAAAATTTTGATCCAGACTTAAATGGAGAAGCCATAACATTGGAACTCGACCTTGCAGAAGAAAGAAGAGAAAGAGCACTAGTTCACATTGCTTCATACCAACGAGAGTTAATTAGAAAATACAACAAAAAGGTACATCCAAGACAATTCAAGATCGGCGATTGGGTATTGCGCAAAGTAATGGGAAACACCTTGGTACCAGGAGATGGCAAGTTAGGGCCAAACTGGGAAGGTCCTTACAAAGTGGTTAGGTTAGCAGGCAAAGGGGCATACCACCTAGAAGACAAGGACGGCAAAGCAATCCCTAGGCCATGGAACACGGCCAATCTCAAGTTGTTTTATTTTTAGCTTTTTCTCTTTCAAACATATGTATTTTTTTCTTTTTCCTCAATAAAACAATCAATTCTTTTTCAGCATACGTTGTTTTCTGTAAAAGTTAGCTTTAGTGAAGTTAGGAATATTGCAAACATTGTTCTAAGTTAGCTGGAAAAAAACTAACTTAGAGGTTGGCTGGAATAAACCAACACCCTTCCTAAGCCCAGGATAAGGATCCAGGCTGCAGGTCGTTTGGTCGGAATAACCAAACATTGTTCTAAGTTAGCTGGAAAAAACTAACTTAGAGGTTGGCTGGATTAAACCAACTCTTTGAACTCTTCAGCCAAAGTATGGGTATGGCTGAAGAGTGGTTGGCTGGAATAAACCAACACCCTTCCTAAGCCCAGGATAAGGATCCAGGCTGCAGGTCGTTTGGTCAGAATAACCAAACATTGTTCTAAGTTAGCTGGAAAAAACTAACTTAGAGGTTGGCTGGAATAAACCAACACCCTTCCTAAGCCCAGGATAAGGATCCAGGCTGCAGGTCGTTTGGTCGAAATAACCAAACATTGTTCTAAGTTAGCTGGAAAAAACTAACTTAGAGGTTGGCTAGAATAAACCAACACCCTTCCTAAGCCCAGGATAAGGATCCAGGCTGCAGGTCGTTTGGTCGAAATAACCAAACATTGTTCTAAGTTAGCTGGAAAAAACTAACTTAGAGGTTGGCTGGAATAAACCAACACCCTTCCTAAGCCCAGGATAAGGATCCAGGCTGCAGGTCGTTTGGTCGGAATAACCAAACATTACTCTAAGTTAGCTGGAAAAAACTAACTTAGAGGTTGGCTAGATTAAACCAACTCTTTGAACTCTTCAGCCGAAGTATGGGTATGGCTGAAGAGTGGTTGGCTGGATTAAACCAACTCTTTGTACTCTTCAGCCGAAGTATGGGTATGGCTGAAGAGTGGTTGGCTGCATTAAACCAACTCTTTGTACTCTTCAGCCGAAGTATGGGTATGGCTGAAGAATGGTTGGCTAGATTAAACAAACTCTGAGTACTCCTCAGCCGAAGTAATTATGTCGGCTGAAGAGTGGTTGGCTGGATTAAAACAAACTCTGAGTACTCCTCAGCCGAAGTAATTATGTCGGCTGAAGAGTGGTTGGCTGGATTAAAACCAACTCTAAGTACTCCTCAGCCGAAGTAATTATGTCAGCTAAGGAGTGGTTGGCTGGTAAGCATAGTTAGTTTAACCATTTAAAACTGGAATAGCAGTTGAAATAATAGAAGACATTACAAGTGCAAGCATACAAATCAAAACCGGAATAGCAGTTGAAATAATAGAAGACATTATAAGTGCAAGCATACAAATCAAAACCGGAATAAAAGTTCAAGCAAAATTTTCATTCATTGAAAAGCAATTACAGAGGGGCTTAGCCCGGTTACAAAGACAAAAGGTAACAAAAAAGAGAAAAAGTACAAAATCAAGAGAAAAGGTCTTCAATTTCGGCATCAAAAGCTGCATCGGCATCAACACGAAAACCGATTTCAGACGGAGCTCGCTCACGGTCGCAAGGGTGGTTTCGGTCGGAACCACGGTTTCACCTGGAAGTTCAATAGTTAGGTCTTCCACCATGGGCTCCAACCGAACTGACTGGTCCGCATTGACAGCCGGAGTATCCTCTGAGGTAGAGTCTTCATCAGTGTCTGAGCCTTCAAGAAACTGCTGTTGCATGGCATTAGCATACTCCACAAGGGAGTTCGGTATGAAGTAGGCTGGAGGGTTGAAAACCTCGATCTGTGGATCGTGACCTAGCTTCTCAACAGCTGCCCTCCAGTCGCACTTGAAGAATAACTCGTTAGCAACTTCGCACTGCTTGACATAAGCATCTCTGCCTTCTTGTAGCCTTGCTTTTCGGCTCCTTTTGCGCTCTCCTTCAGTTGGGATATTTCGGCATCTTTCTTCCTTTCGAGCTTCACCAGCTCCCGCAGATACTTATCCTTTAAAGCAATGACAGCCTTCTGCTTTTCTGCTTCGGCCGAGCTAACCAGTCCGGCCAGTCGGCCGTTCTCAGCTTGTAGCTCGGCCATTTGCTTTCTGGCCTCCTCTAGCTCGGCCGTCTTCGCTTCGGCCTCTACCACAGCTTGCCTCATAGTTTTCCTGAGCTCTAACACTTTTTTGTGAGTGACGTTGTTTTTCTGAATGGCCTGACAAGACAAAGACTTCCCTTTGAGCCGAAGTGAAAGTTAGAGAAAACTAAAAAGAAAAACGGACGAAGCTACTTACCAGGATCATGGATTTTGTCGAAGACCGGATGGCCTTCAGTTCGGTGTTTAGTTGTTTTTGGTGGTGCTCCATGTCTTTGGGGAGGCACACACTCTTGGCCAGGTTGAAGGCCAACTGATGGTATTTCTCAGCAACAACCGATTCTGAGTTTTGGATGTCTCGGTTGTTGAAAGTAAGTTTTGGTGCCCAGCTACCGGTAGTTCGGTCAGAAGGCTCCGGTTGGGGGCTCGGTGGCAAACTCGGTGGAAGAGCAGGTTCTTCTTCATCAACCAAACTTCGATCGGTTTTGGCAGTCCGGGCGCGCTTGGTTCGGCGGGAAGAGGACAGCTGTTGAGAAGGGAGGGCCACAACAACAGGCTGCGATTGGCTTAGTGGCGTTACTTTGGGCCTGGTTGTCTCGGTTAAAAGCGCCCTGACTCTGTTCTTTTTTGCCATCTCCTCTTCAGCTGTTAGTGGGATCAGTCTAATCTCGGGTAAGGATGGGTCCAGTTCTGGGGCCTCTTCAAGAAGAAAGTCAGTTACTCTGGCTTTTCGGCGACCACTGTATCGGTAGGTCAGCTCGAACTTCAGCAATTTGGCCCAACTACGTTCAGGATACCGTAGTGGGGCACGCAAAGTGGCTAGGTTTGGGTAGCTGTATAAAGAGTGAAGGTGGGCAGAATCTGCGAAAAAAGACAACTGTTAGTCAGACTGAAAAATTAAAAAACTGAAGTATAAAAAATGCAAGGAAGAAGACCGAAGTAAATATACCGGGCTCTCCTTTTTTCCAATTTATAGGTCGGCCAGGGATCTGGGCTTGATAATCCTCAAAATTCCCAGAGACCCAGAAAAAATCGTCGTCGTTTAAATCTTTGTCCGGTGTATATTTTATTATCTTTTCTCGGCGGTGACATATTCTAAGATAATAGACCCACCCATCTTCTTTTGAACCAATGGAATATTGGTGGAAGATTTCGGCCAGGCCAAGGTTTAGTCCGGCTTGGCGGTTCAGTTCGGCTATTCCCATAATGATGCGGTAAGAGTTGGTAGATAGTTGGGTTGGGCATAGTCTGGTTTGCCTAAGAAACTCGCAAATCAATGGTTGGACTGGAAACCGTAGTCCGGTTTCTATAATGGATAAAAGGGTGAAGGGGACGAAGCCTTCATTACCCCAGGGAATGACGTCTTTTTCGGCCAAGATCAGTTGGACGTCATCGGGTATTTGGTAGTCTTTTCTGAATTCAGCTAGGCCGCCCGGAGTATTTACTAGGTACCTATACTTCCCCATCTATCGTATAAGTTATTAATAAATTAGACCGGTGCAAACGTTGTGCTCAGTAGCTCGGTTGAGCGCACGGAGGAGTGCCTGGGCAACCTAAGTCTGCAAGTAGAAAACAGAGGGGTTAAGCACAGATCATTGGACCGTGCTACAAATTAAAAGCAAGGTAAAAGAGTCCTACTTCGGCTTTGTGGACAAGTTCTATCTCGGTTCAGCAAAAGGCTTGGTAGCTCGATTTGAGCAGGGTTTTTATTAGCCAAGACCTTGGTGAGCATTTCGGCATGCTGGCTTTGGAAACAATTTTGCTAGACCGGTTCATCATCTAGGGGCAGCTTTCTAAGTTCGGTCTAAGAAACTAAGAAAGCTGGTTTAGCCCCAAAGGCCTAAATTGGTTGAACTATGAGTTTTGATTACTTCGGTTGAGCCTCTAGGGGCAGCTTTCTAAGTTTGGTCCAGAAACTAGGAAAGCTGGTTTAGCCCCAAAGGCTTAGCTCGGTTGAAGACCGAGGTTCCTAGTTTAATGAGTTCAAACTTCGTTCAATGAGCTTATCTCGGCCAGAGTGATTCGGGAGTTGGTAACCTACTGAAACTGCTGTTATTTCTACAAGTTCTAGTTCGGTTATTGTCTAAAGTGATCTACCTATATAGGACAAACAGTATCCTAATTCGGTTGCTACATGATTTTGGATCCAAGATTAGTGTTCTACAGAATAGTTCATACGCGCATGAGTTCTGCTAATGTTTTTCCACGAAAAGTTCAGAAGCAAAAACAAAAATGAACAAGCATGTTTCACAAAAACATAGAAAGCAGAAAGAAGAAAAACAAAACAGGTTTTTTGAAGCTTACCAGAGGAAGATGAAGCTGGAGAGGGGAGCAACAGCACCAGCGAAGAACACAAACTCGGGGAACTCAGAGGTTGGAGAAGCAAAGGCACGAAGAGGAAAGAAGATGAACAGAGAAGGTGAATGATTCAAGGATAGAGGGGTTGTTTTGTGAAAAGGACGAGAGAGAAAAAGCGAGAACTGTTCAAAATTTTCGTAGTACGAGGGCAGCGTGACAACTGCCCACAGCCTATCAGAACTTGCCATGTGTCGTTGGAAAGTGAAGCGTTACAGTCACTGTGATTGAAAAGACGTTTTGACCGAACGAGTAGCCGGGGTGAAATAAGCTCGGCTGGAGAGGCTAAATGATTTTTTAGTTCGGCTGGAAAAGCTTAAAAAACTTCAGCTGGGCTGGTAGATAGGTAATCCCAATCATGCTGTGCAGATGGAATTAAGGGGCAATTGAGAGGGTAATTTTTTGGTGAAAATTGGGCCGAGCTATGAGATGGACTTTATGGCCCAAAGTACGAAGGACTGGGTAAAAAGGGCCGAGAAGTTACTCCGGCCCAAGAGAGATAAAGTTACTCCGGCCAAAAGATATGAAGTTACTTCGGCTCAAGAATTGTAAAGCTACTTCGGTCCGGAAGCAACTTGAAGTTAGATCGGTCTTGGAGTTATACCGGTCTTGGAGTTATACCGATCTTGGAATTATACCGGTCGCGAATCGTTAGTTCGGTCTAAACCGTACCATGAGTTCTACATGAAAAGCCGAGATAGGAAAGAGTAAAAGGAAGAATCGAACTAAGGATAGTTCGGCCTACTCTGTGGCTCAGCATAGCCAGGTTTATCTCGGTCGTATGGTAGTTCGGCCATGGTGAAAACCATCCCACTTGGTTTAAGCAGTGGGGGGGTGTTAAAGGATAAGCACTATCCTTTAGGAGTATGAATCCTAGGAGGACTCTGCATGGAGGAGTAAAAGTCCTACTAGGATTGTGTCACTCGAAACCTATAAAAGTTCACAAACATCACCTTGGAGGAGGTAACACAACACACAATTTTGCTTTCTGAATACATTGAGCTTTGTCTACTTGTCAAGCTTGCTGACTTAGGCATCGGAGAGGTTTCCGGCACACACCCGCCGGCTAGCTCACGTTTGTGTTTTCAGGTGACAAAGCGACGTCGTACGGAGGAGCGCGGACTTAGTCAACAGGATTATACGAGGAGAATTATTTCTTTCCCGTACAATATATATATATATATATAAAATAAAATTTAGGGTTGAGCATAAGGTTATCTAAACTGTACAACCCGTTCAACCCGAACTGATCTGCATACAAATGGGCGGTTTCGCAGATACAATGCAGGTGGATGCAGTTTGGAATATGGCATAATTCTGGATTGCAGGTTTAACCCGCATCAGCAAGAACCTGCCCACACTTAGACTTTCTTTTTTTTTTTTTTAACTTGGACTGTTGTTATTTTTTTATTGCATTTTGGATTAATGTAAAAGTTAATGAAGAATTACTTTTAGGCAAATTTAGGATTTTAAATGATTTTATTTTAATTGTATTGTTGGGTAGTAGATAGTGAATGAGATTAATGATTTAGTTTAGGATTTTGAAGGATGTGCTTGTATTAGACCTCGTTTGGCAAGTGATTTTTTTAGTTAAAAAGTCAAAAAGTTACTAAAAAAATTAAAAAATCAACAACTTATATCAAAAAGTCAAAGATTCCTTTTTCTCTCTACTTTTTGCACATCTTTTCGTAAAAAGTCAAAGAATTATCCCAAACATACTAGTTTTTTTTATATCATATTTTAGCTCAAAAACCAAAAAGTTACTAAAAAAACTTATTCCCAAACGAGACCTTAGTTTATGATTTGATTTAAAAGTTTAGAATTTTGAATGATTTGTTTGTATTAAGAATTTATTTTGTTGTGTTTTTAATTTTATAAGTTTTAATTCATTAATTATTAATGTTGGAGCATTTTAAAAATTGAAAGAAAATGATCCAAAATAAATATTTACAAAATGGTATACAAAAATGCTCCAAAATAAATTTTTAAAGAAAAAATTCCAATCCACAAACCATCAGCAATTGCCCCCATATCCACGAACCCTATCCGCACAAACCACAATCCGCACTACAAGTGGTTGCGGGTTGAATTTTTTCCAAACCGCATACATGTGGCAGCTCCAAACTGATCCGCAAACTATCCAAAACCAAACCGTGGCCACCCCTAGTAAAATCTATATTACACTTACAAAATGTCTATATTACACTTTATCAAAATTTTCACCTTATATCTTTATTTTCTTGAGGAATTGACCAGTAAATTCTGTTTTATAAACTTGTAACCCATAAAATCCTAAACACTTTTTTGGTGACGGAGTGGTCCTTTAAAGTATTTGTTGACTGTTTTGTCATTGTTAATATAGTTGGGGGACAGGTGGCATAGGGGAAAGGTGGTAGGGTATTTGTATGTCACGTTGTTCAAAAAACACATTAGTAGCTTTTTAAAGTTTGGTTGTTTTTAACACGTACAATGTGGAATATGAATTCCTTACTAATTGCTTTTTGTCGTGTGACATGAAGACACAATAATTCAATCAAATTGGGTCCACTACGTTGGAGTGTCACATGTCATATTTAAAGAGAAAAAAAAGTGCACTAAGAAATTTTTGAGTGTCATAACATACCCGTCCCGTTGTCACATTTGAAAAAAGTACAGTAAGGAGTTTTTAATTTTTTTGGAGTGTCCCATCATTGGGGTGTCATATTAATACCTGTCACATTGGAGTATCACACCATACTTGTCACACATTCCAAAAAAAAAAAAAGCTTCCCCAATTAACTAGTGAGAGTATATCTATCTAACCAATACCCATCCAAGTTTAAAAAAGGACTTACTGGTCACATACTACACCTAATAAAGACTCTTTAATCAACCATTTAAAACGGGAGATCAAATGGTACAGAAGTTCCCAAAATAGGACTTTCCAATAAATTTATCTATTTTGTTTCTCTAAAAAAAATGAGTTAATTACTTTTTTCAACCTCTATAGTTTAATTCAAATTCAAATTCAAATTCTATTTTAGTTTTTATAATTTTAAATTAAACAAATTGATTCTTACATTTTAAGTATAGTTTCAATTTTTTTTTGGGGGGGGGGGGTTTCCAAATTGCAAGTTAAAACTAATAATTATATAATACTTGTCAATTTTTTAAAGTATACATATATACAAGATTAATAAAAGTTGATACTTATTAAACTAAGGCTTTGTTTGAGATGTGAGTTGGCCTTTTGACTTTTTGACTTTTAACTATTTTAGCCTGTGGCTAAAAAGTTTGGTTTCAGTTAGGATTTTTGACTTTTGTGAGAAAAAAAAATAAAATGATTAGTTTTAGATGTGACATTTTGTTTTATTAGTTTTTTAGTCTATTTTATCTTTTTGTGATGGGTTGTTTTGGGAAGTAAGTTAAAAGTCAATTTTTTTACTTTTTTTAAAAATAAAAAAAAAAACGTGTAAAAAAAAAGTAGAGAAATGACGTAACCCAAAATATGTTAAAATCTAAAAATTGGATTTTAACCTTTTACCCAAAAAACGTCATTTTAGCCAAAAAGCCTCATTCACTACAAGAAAAGTGGGCTTAAAAGACAGAAGCATTTGCAACGGCACACTTGCTATCTCAAAAAATGACTTTTTGCAACGGCATAACTAGCTGTCACAAAAAAGGTGAGTTATTGCGACGACACAATTTGCTGTCGCGAAAAATGTGAGTTTTTGCGATGGCACAATTTGTTGTCATGGAAAAATAGAGCATTTGCAATGACAGAAAATGTTGTCACTAAAAAGAAGAGTATTTGCGACGGCAGAAATTGCTCTCGCAAAAAAATGAGAGTACTTGCGACGGCAGAGATTGTTGTCACGAAAAAATAGAGTTTTTGCGACAGCACCAGCTGCAGTCGCAAAAAAAAAAAGAGTGAGTTTTTAGCGACTATAATAGGTACCATTGCAAAAAAAAATTTAAAAAAATATATATATTGTGGCTTTGAGATAGCTTCATATATATACAATCACAAAATGGTTTGAATAAATGCAAAGGTATTTTTTTGCCCCCCCCCAAAAAAAAAAAAAAAAAAAAAGACGTCGTCTTACTCTTTTGATTTAACATTTTTCTTTTCACTCATTTTTTTTCATCTTCCTGTCTCTCTGTCTCTGTCTTTGTCTCTTTGTGTGTCTCTCGCTCATCTCTTTTCTCTATATCTCTTTTATCTCTCTCCTCTCTCTTTTTCTATGTCTCCCTCTCGTTCATCTCTTTGCGTTCTCTCTCTCTCTCTCTCTCTCTCTCTCTTTCTCTGTCTATCTCTCGCTCATCTCTTGTTTCTCTCTCTTTTTATGTTTGTCTCTCTCTCTCTCATGCAGCATTCTTCTCTCTCTCTTTCTCTCTCTGTCTGCTTGTTTATTTGTTTGTCTCTCTCTCTCTCTCTCTCCCCCCCACTATGTTCGCCTTGGTCACTCTTCCTCCCATCTTTTCTCTCTCAATCCCTAAATTTTGTTTTGTTTTAAGGAGTTCTCGTAATTGGGATTTGATTTTATCTTTGTTTCCAAATGCCAATTGGGATGTATATAAATGTGTGTGTTTGTATGTAATTATCTGCATATTCTTACCATTTTGTTTAAATGAGAAACCAGTTCAAATTAAGGCTATGTTCAGATCATGGATTTCGGCCATTTCCCTTTCGAAATCTGTACCCAAAAGAAAAACAATCCAGGCAATTGTTATTTGAAATTGTCACCCTTCTCTAGACATAGTTTTTATTTTTCACATGTTTAATAGTGACAATGTAAATAATTCAGATGAAGGTGCATAGTTGTGGATGTTTTTGGGGACAAAACAAAGATTCTGGGTCAAGATTTTTAAGCATTTTGAAACAAAGTAGTGCTGGTCATGTTTTTATAAATGTAATTTTGGTCAATATAAATGAAACAAAATATTTTTGTTAATTATTTATGATCAGATAGTTAACTTGTAGATTATAATCTATCACGACCCAAACCCGCCCCTATAGGTTTAACATCGTAACCGGTCAGTAATCCTAAGATTACCGAAGGACACTGAAACAGATTAACAAAATGAGGGGACTAGCGGAAGCAAAACATAAATATAATTGTTCAATGAGCTGTGCTGACTTATATGAAACAGAATAATTACAACTTTATACGCATAACCAAAAGTCATTCTTACATTATACCCACACTCGAAGTAGCATCTTAAGTACAACCAACAAAAATAAACATAGTCTAATATACATAAATAACCAGAACTCATAATACATGACACTTTATGAACCTCCACGAGAGGCACAATGGTTGGTTGACAACAGAACACGGATCCAACAAAAGCCTTCAGGCTCGATCTCTAGAATGCCCACTTATACATATATATACACACAGTGAGCTAAAGCCTAGTGAATAACTTTAAGGTAAAGGGGTTAGTGAACGAATTCCAACATTTCATAATCACAAGACAAATTATAACATAATCATTCTCATATCTAAACATATTAATGGTGCATTCCATAGAACACATTACATATCGTCTTCCGACTAGAGTAATCAATTCTGGATACCGATTAAACACATATCACCACAATGAAGTGGCTAACGAGATATCGTAATCGCATACACGTCATGGAGCCGCATTAACATGTCGTCCCCCATAACTTGGGACTATCTATGGATGCAATAATAGATTCCAAACATAGGACATTCATTCACGTAAACAATATCATTTCAGAAATCATAACTTATCAAATCACATTTGGAACATAATTCTTATGAACATATCTTTACAATAAAGTTACTCACAGTGGGTTCCCATAAACGATCAATCAAACGTCAGACGTTAACCTACAAACACAAAGGTGCATAACACAAACATATCTTATCATTACACGTGTTCACATGGCCGTTATGGCTTAGCTTTCTTACTTTAACTTCTTATTCATTCCATGCCACATAGCTTGTTCATATTGCCCATATACTAGGATTCGACACATATTTTCCAATTCACTTTACATATATCATTTCTTAGCTCATAACTCTTCAATAACTCATAATTCATGTCTACATATGCTCAGAAATAGATGGAAATGAAATGCAGAACAACTTGTCAAAATGCACTAAAAATGGCCTGGTCACTCGAGTGCAACATTGGTCGCTCGAGTAGACCGGCCTATCTGAAAAAGTACTGGTTGGTTGGTCTCAATTTAAGCTCGAGCCACAACTCCCACGCTCGAGCGTGACTTTGGTCGCTTGAGCGGAGTGCTTATGTCTGCAAAAATGTTGAGAGCTCGCATTCTCTGCTTGAGGGCAGGTTTCCTCACTCGAGCGAACTGCGGAATTCTAAATGTCACGACCCAAACCTGCCCCTATGGGTTTAGCACCGTAACCGGCCAGTAATCTGTGATTACCGAAGGCCTGCTTAACAGTAAAGACAGTAATACAGAGTAAAGGGGCTGGCGAAAGCCAAAACAGTAAATAAAAGATGTCCAATGAGCTGTGATAATCTGAATGCAAAAAGACTTTTCTGCACATATTCACATTCAAAACCAAAATAGTATATACATACATCATATACAGACATTCAGGTTAGGGACCAAATCCCTACCATAACAGTACAGTGCAAGTCTTAACATTTACTACAGAACAGAGGCAAAAGGGGAAATCTAAAACACCCCAAAGCAGCCATGGCTTTGACGCACTTGGAACCTCGAAGTGAGGCACAATGGTTGGCTTTGACAAAACGGGAGCTTAGCCTGACTCTCCTAGCATCGGTCCGGTGCCTGGACACCTACATATATATATAAACAGTGAGCTAAAGCCCGGTGAATAACAGTTGTATAAAGAGGTTAAGAATGAATGTCCTTTCAGTAAATAAACAGTCATATCAGTCACTTACAAACCATAGCAGTCACATGTGGTGCATTCCATAGCAAAACAGTACAGTAGGTCTTAACAGACCGAACAGTCAGTTGATGGCCATCATAACAGTAAACAGTAGTGGTTCCAAGCATGGGAACCGACAGAGATCTCTGTGACAGTAGCAGTAACAGTACAGTAATAGTAAATTGCTATGGATGCCACGGTTATAGTTTACAAATAAGACAAACATTCATTCATTAAACAATAACGATTCAGTAAGCAGAATAGTTGATCATTCAAAAAAATAATCATAATTGAACATACCTTTACAACATTGTTACTCACAGAGCACTAGGCTATAAGCAGCTAATAAGCGCCCTCGGATGCCAATCCTACACAATTACAGAACGAACACACACTAAGTTACACACTTGGGAATCAATAACTTAGTCCCTAACTCGACTTGGTGTGGTTCTACATCAATATCCTCGTTAAGATGCCTTAAACATGGCTTAGGAATGCCTAGGATGGAAAGAGGATGCAAAGATGCACTTTAAAACACTTTTCAAAATTCTCAGAAAAACAGGGGTGTCGCTCGAGCGTGGCTTTCTACGCTCAAGCGGACATGCAGACAAAGGAGCTCCGCTCGAGCGTGACTTCCTTCGCTCGAGCGGACTGTAAACTTCATGAAAAGTACTGGATGCAATTTACACTCGACGGACGCTCGACCTCCGCTCGAGCGTGAGACTCAGGTCCTCGCTCGAGCGTGAACTCTCTCGCTCGAGCGGACTGTAAAACACAAGACCTTCTGGGTACATGCATTTCACGCTCGAGCGCAACTTTCCACGCTCGAGCGGAAGTGTACGACTCAGAGGGTATGCTAGAGCGTGAAGTCCTACGCTCGAGCGTGGGTCCAAAATCTAGAATTTCCAGATTCATCCCCAAGCACAAAACTCAAGCATTTAAGCCTCAAACTCTATCCTTTTGGGCTAATTTTCTAGAAAACACTTAAAAACCCATAATACAATATGTTTCAAAGATCAAATTTGTAAAATCAAGCCCAAAGGTAAACCAATTGAACACCAATTACAAATAAACTTCAAGAACAAGATGTACATTTAACATACATGTGTTCAATTGAATTCAAAGCTACTAACACATGACCAAATACAAGTTTTAGCTCAAGAACATGATGAATTCATGGACTATAACAAAAATGTGGACATGCATGTGGAAATTCATGAAGAACAACTCCAAAATCCAAGAATATGTGCATGTATGCAAGAATTCACTCTCAAATTCAACTCTTTAAACCAATTCTTGACTTTAAACTCTAAATTACCATGAACCATGCAAGATACAACTCAAATTCACAAATGAGAGGATGAAATCTCTACCTTAGGTCTTGAATTTCAAGTAAGGAGGCTCAAATATGCAATTTCTCTTCAAGTCTTCTAATTTTCCAAGCCAATCTAGGTGAACTCAATTTCTTCCAACTCTCTAGCTCTCTCTCACGTTTTTGGTCTCTAGAGGAAATGAAGATGATGCATCAAAAATGTATAAGGCATAATAAGGGTGGATTTTTTAGTCAATCCACTTAATGGCAATTTCGTAAATAACTTGAACTAATGCGATTTAGCTTTATTTAATCTAATTTAATCACACCAAATCAAATTTCAATTAAATCTACCATAAAATCACACAAATCCTAATTAGCATAAAATACCAATCAATTTCAGATTCGGCCGCCGATAAGGCCTTCAGTTTGCAGTTCAAAACTTAAAACATGAACAGATCAATCAATTGATAAACAGATAGAAATGCAATCAAGCAACATACTCATGCAATCAGTTTAGGATTTCATCCTAATCAGTTACTTATCATATTCAGTCACAGTTTAGCAGTAATCAGAGGTGAGAGTTGTCACACTAGGTTTTTAAAAACAGAGTTTTGAGCTTCCAAATGCAATTTCAAAGGTAAACTCATGCAAGACTTGCCATTAAAGCTTGAAAACATTCCTAAAACATGAACACATGATCCTTTATAAACCCTTTAGCTCAAAACTCATGATTTTAGCCAAAATTGAGTTCAACTTTCATGCATGTAAACCTTTCAAGCTCTTTCTCCAAAACTCATGAAGTTAACAAAATTTGAGTTCATAAACTCCATGCATGTAAGGAATTATTTTCCAAAATATGAAACCAAGGTTCAAACATGATAATTCAAACATGTATGTGTCAATTATCCATAATTTCTACATGAATTATCAAAATCAAACTTGATATAGCAAAACCCAACATGTTTAGTCATGCATATAGAATTTTCCTCTTAATTCTTTCCTAAGACTCCTCAAACATGGAAATTTACTACAAAATTAGTTGACATATGCATGCATGTACATTTCACACACCAAACTCAACACAAATGATAAAACTCATAATCAAAGTGATGATTAAACACTTATATATATATATATATATATAAATGCATGTTAGAATTATAATCAAATTCTTCATCTTCTTAACAAACATATGTGAAATACATGCAAATGATCATAACAACTCCATGAATTCATCTCTAAAATACATAATCTTCATGAATTAATATTCAAAGGCTTACCTAGATTCTTGAATTACTCTTGTTCTAGCATAATTTTGATGGCTTCTAGCCAAGATCTCAATTCTCCTTCAATCTCTTCTTTTCTCTCTCTAGAATTGCACTCTCTCTCTCTCTCTCTCTAAAAAATAAATTCTCAGAATTTAGCACTGACTTGGAGCAAATTGAGCTCAAGAATGAGCTTAAGGGCCCATATATATAGTCATGAAGCTATTATACAATATTTAAAACATTTGGCCAACCAACCACAACTTAATTAATCAGACTGAATTAATTTTTAATTAAACTTACCATAATGTTCTAAAAATTCTAATTAGTCCATCCATGCGGTCAATTCCTATTTCTAACGTCATTTGGGCCATTAATTTAATATTCTAGGCAGAAATTGCAATAGATATTTTTACATTAGATAGATATAAACACAAATAATGTGACACATGCAATTTTCTTCAGAATTTCACCTTAATTACTTATTAGGCATATTTAAGCATGAATTAACGTTAATCAAAGGCCGAGGTTGTTACATAATCCCTGTAATTTTCCTTTGATTTTGTTGCTGCTTTCTATTGGTCTTCCAAGATTACGTGGTAAAAGTTCAAAGGACTAATTTTCTACTGCTTAAGTACATTCATAATCCAATCTAGAATGAGTTTTGTTAGCTGTGAAAGTATTTTCTATAAACATGGAAACAAGCACAATTTGCTATTCAAATTTTTTATTTAATTTTTTAACTTGTTTGCTGAACCTTTTTGATTATGATGTTTGAAATACGCATAACCAAGTGAATGTTTCATCAAGAACTTGTCTTTCTTACTGATAAAGCCAATTTTCCATTTTCCCATTGTTTTTTCTATGGGGATTGTGGTAGTGAAGTATATATATAGCAGTTATTATTACGTTGTCATTGTACTAAATAAATTTGTTAAGTTTCTCCTGCAGCTGCTTTACAGTATTAAGCTGGGTAGAGATTCTGTCATATTTTATTTTTTTAACTATAATAAAAATATATATTATATTTTTTCCTTTTGGGAACAAGGTGTTCTATGTTGTTACCTTCTTACATGTCCATATTAGAAATGTTGTTGGGATTATGTCAAGCGTTCTCAATTCAAGGCGTATGCAAGTTATAATAACAATGTAATGACAATTCTTCCCACATGTATTCCAAGCATTCTGGTTTTAGACCTTGAATATATTCACAAAATCTTTTTAATTTGAACCCAATAAAGCTAGGGACAGAACAGATCAACCTCTACTATTGAGTGAGTGTTGCAATGGTTTGCTCACTTGTGCAGAAATTGGGTTGTTCTTTTCAGAATTTTGTTGTAGAGAAGTGAGAATGGTAAAAAAAACACAATACTTGTGAACATAAATGTTATATCATTATTGGTATCTTGAACTCTTCATAGAAAAGCATGAGCTATCGAAAGTTCATTTCTAATTTCTTGTGGTCCTTGTCTAAAACATGGAATTGTCTATAGAAGTCTTGAATGATCACCAGATAAAAATATCGATGCACTTATTTTGCTTTGGGGAGAGGAGTCTTGCCGACCTTAACCCTTCTAATGTGATGCAATTGGTTGTCATTGCATTTCAAACACTAAGAAGAAACTGAATGATGTTATACTTTTTCTTGGACTTGAGTCTCTCTATATAGGATAGATAAGGCAGGAAATTAAAAGAGTTTCCCTTTCCTGGTCTAAAACCAGCAAACAGAGGAATTAACATAGACCCTAACTCTACAAAATGAAACTTAAGTAGCTCGGCCCAGGCTTTAGATCTATTTGGATCCTCTCCAACCTTCTACCAAAGGATTTACTCACTAGATAATGATTGAGAACTAAGGTCATGTTGTTTTGAGTGGATTAGATTAGATGGGATTTGTATTCTTAGGACTAACTATTAGTTCTAAGATAATCAATCATTTTGGATTGGGTATCCTATATCCTATATTTGGTTTGGCCTAGGATGATTATCAATTTCTTTAGATTATGTATTCTATTCCATATTTGAATTGGCTTAGGATTATGAGAAATGATTGATGATAATTGAACAATCATAAGTGGAATGTTGACACATGCAAATAAAAGTTTTTGTTTGGCTTGGTTTGAGATCTTCATCATACGCGTTTTAATCTATTATTTGTTAAATATGTAAATCTCAAGCGTAGGACTTTTTTATCACTCAAACTCTCCAGTGCCTCTAAATTTCCTTTGATATGCAGAGTTCAAAAAATTTTGCTGTTTTGTTTCTGATATTTCTATATTGGTACTTTTGAAGCAAGTGATGATGATGCATTGCTATTATTTGCTTCTGCTATTGATGGATTAAGTTTAACTCTAGGGATGCTACTTTAACGTACAAAGCTGAGGCTTTGGAATTGCAGAGACAGCTTAGGCAACTACAGACTCAGTATGATATGCTCACTTGTCAGGCTCTAGCTTTGATCCAAGGAAGAAGGGCACGAGTTGAGGCAACATCTAGTGTCCTTAAAAATACCAATGTGAGATTTAAAGACACTGTTAATCAAGTGATTGAGCCATTATTTTCTATAGATTTGAATCAATTTGTGTTCCAAGGGTTGGGTAGAGTGGGATGGGGTGGAGTGAGGGGTAAGAGATTTCTATCTATATTCAGCTGTGCTTTGTTGTAGATCCCTTTACTAGATTTGATGGAGAGTTTTCCTTTTGTTCCAACAAAGGTCTAGTCGAAATTTCTGTATTGATATTATATTGTTGTGCGTAACTCTTGGGATTGCTGTTTATCTATACAAGTAAGTTTCACTCTCTCTCAATGGAAAGTAAACACTTCATCACATGTTATTAATATTTGGCATGCTTAACGGACTACAAAAAACAATTTCATGCATGGAAGGGTGAACTTGTTATTAGACACAAATAACTTTACTTGTAAACTAAACTGAATGCATAGTTAATTTGGTTGGATTTTCTTCATGCTTGATTTAATATCTATTATTAATCTCGTACCTTTACGTCTTTTGGTGGGATAAAATTGATCACATTAGTTGTCATACTTGTCTGGGCTGTAATCAGATTCCTTGGTCTGCATTGTTTCTTTCTTTCCTTTTTGGTTTTAGTATTTGAGCATTCTAATGGAGTGCGTACTTGCAGTGTATTGAAGAAATAAGATAATACAAGGGCTACTGCTTGTGCTCGTATCATGTTGGCTTTGTCTAGTATGGTCTTACATTGATTGAGGCCTTGTTATGTGTTTGATTTTGTATTTGAATGGTCTTTCTGATGTTTGTTTCTCTTTGCTCATACCTGGAAGAAAATACCTTTGTCTCTCACATGCAGCTTTGGTTAAATCATGCATTTCTGTATTAATAACATATTCTTTGTTTCAGATTTTACTTTGTGTTTTTTTAGTTTGAGGTTGTATTCTATGCATGTGTTAATCTTGTGACTCCTGCAATTACTACTCTTGGCATATATGCAAATATATTATGGAAGGAACCAAAATTGCGTGAAAGTAAGCCATAAGTGCTTTCAGTTGAAAATAGTTTGGATATAGAAAAATCAAATAATGGAATCTGCAATTACTATTCTTGAATTTTTTGATGTGTTGTTTTATCTAATGCCCACCATGAATGAATGAGGACAAAAACAAAATCTGATAAGCCTTCCTCTATTTCGAAGACATTTATTTGAATCTTATATGTGAATCATATCTATAATTGGGTTTTTCTTACCGAAAAGTGTGCTTTGCATATTAGGATTTCAATAGCTATTTGATTTTGAAAGAAAGTATGTGAGATCAAGTATTTTATTAGTTGCAAATATATCTTAATATAACATGTAGACATCTACTTCTAAGTCACCTTGCAAGTTCATTTGGTTGTTGGTTGTTGTACCGTACATATGTTGACATGCTAAATTCTCATGTTATGGCAGGTTGTCCCTGCAGCTTCTGTTTTTGGTTTATCATGGACCAATTGGCAACAAATATTTGCACACACAAAGCAAGTTTTCTCATTTTATTGGCAAATTATAATTATCAAAATATGTGTACATGAGTATGTATATAATGTTATTGGAGAACAAAAAAAAAAAGAAAGAAAATAAGAACTAAGCATCTAAATAGTGGATTTTACCATGTATATGTATGTATATACACATCTCTACTGGTTTGAATTTTACCACATGAATTCATGTTGAAGTTTCCTTGATTTTTGCTTTTTCTAAATTAATCAATATCCAACATGTAATTTTCTAAATGGCAATTTGGATTTCCTATTTAATCATTACATGATCTTACTAGTTATTTTTATCCATAAAGGTGCATTTTATTCGCTAAATGTTTAATTTTATTGTTATTTTATATATATATATATATATATATTTGTGTGTGTGTATTTAACTATGCATCCGAATAGGATTGTTTTCCTTGTTTTGATGATTTACATGATTATAACAGGTTACTCCAGTCATGATTATAAGGGCACATTTCTTTCTCATTCTCATTGTTGTGAATTTTCTTTCTTTTATGTTTTTAATATTTTCTAAAATAGATCCATTCTTTGTCCATAAATGTGAGCAATGTTGATATCAATCAGTGTCTCTCTGTCTATGGTCTTTAGTTATCCATGTTTGATGGGATGTGGAGGAGAAGATTTTCTTGTATATGCTATATATGAAATAGTTCAAGGATTTAAAGTTTAAGATTCATAATTACATTGGAGATTTTAATGTCTCTTGATCTTAATTAAGACATCATTGCATACAAGAAACTTAGAATTCGAGGGGTTGTCGCCCCAAAATACCAAACGATGTTGGATTAGCATGAAACTTGACAGACACGACCACCTAGGCACGAGAGACTTGTGGAAGAAGACGGGACTTGAATCGGGTTCCCGGTTATGGAGTTAGAGCTAGATTTTGGTCTAAGCAAACTAGTTTTTTAAGAAATTTAGAATTCGAGTTGTTGACGCCTCAAAATCACCAAACGGTACCAGATTAGCATGAAACTTGGCACACACGACTGTTTAGGCACGAGAGACTTGTGGGAGAAGACGGGACTCGAATTGGGTCCCGATTTGGGAGTTAGAGCTAGATTTCGGTCTAGGCAAACTAATTCCTTAAAAAACTTAGAATTCGAGGTGTTGATAGCACCAAACTTGGCATACATGACCGCCTAGCATGAGACACTTGTGAGAAAAGACGAGACTCGAATCAGGCTCCTGGTTTGGGAGTTAGAGCCGGATTTCAGTCTAGACAAACTAGTTCCTTTAGAAACATAGAATTCGAAGTGTTGACGCCCCAAAATCACCAAATGACGTCGGATTGGCACGAAACTTACACACGACCGCCTAGGAACAAAAGACTTGTGGGAGAAGTCGAGACTTGAATCGGGTTCTCGGTTTGGGAGTTAGAGTCGGATTTCGGTCTAGGCAAACTAGTTCCTTAAGAAATATAGAATTTGATGTATTGACACCCCAAAATCACCAAACGGCGTCAGATTAGCACAAAACTTGGCACACACGACCGCCTTGGCATGAGAGGCTTGTGGGAGAAGACGGGACTTGAATTAGGTTCACAATTTAGGAGTTAGAGCCGGATTTCAGTCTAAGCAAACTAGTTTCCTTAAGAAACTTAGAATTCAAGGTGTTAATGCCCCAAAATCACCAAACGACGTCAGATTAGTACAAACTTGGCACACACAACCACCTAGGCACAAGAGACTTTTGGGAGAAGACAAGACTTGAATCGAGTTCCCAGTTTGGGAGTTAGAGTCGGATTTTGGTCTAGGCAAACCAGTTCCTTAAGAAACTTAGAATTCGAGATGTTTGACGCCCTAAAATCACCAAACGATGTCGGATTAGCACGAAACTTGGCACACATGACCACCTAGGCACAAGAGACTTATGGGAGAAGACAGGACTCAAATCGGGTTCTCGATTTGGGAGTTAGAGTTGGATTTCGGTCTAGGCAAACTAGTTCCTTAAGAAACTTAGAATTCGAGATGTTGATGCCCCAAAATCACCAAACGACGTTGGATTAGCATGAAACTTGGCACACACGAGCGCCTAGGCATGAGAGACTTGTGGGAGAAGATGAGACTCGAATCGGGTTCCCGGTTTGGAAGTTAGAGCCAGATTTTAGTCTAGGCAAACTAGTTTTTTAAGAAATTTAGAATTCGAGGTGTTGACGCCCCAAAATCACCAAATGGCGTTAGATTAGCACGAAACTTGGCACACACGACCGCCTTGGCATGAGAGATGTCACGACCCAAACCCGCCCCTAAGGGTTTAGCATCGTAACCGGCCAGTAACCTATGATTACCAAAGGCCTGCTTAACAATAATAACAATAGTACAAAGTAAGGGGCTGGCGGAAGCCAAACAGTAAATAAAAGATATCCAATGAGCTGTGAAAAACTGAATGGAAAAAGACTTTTATGGACTAGTCCACATCATAACCATAAACATATATACATATCGGAAACACATAACATATAGGTTAGGGATCCAATCCCTTTACCATAACTGTATAGTCAAAGGTCTTTAAACATTCATTACAAAAACAGAGACAAAAGGGCGAATCTGAGACACCCTAAAACAGCCTTGGCTTGAACGGACTCGGAACCTCGATGTGAGGCACAATGGTTAGCTTGACAAAACATGAGCTTAACTTGACGCTTCTAGCTTCGGTCCGGTGCTTGGCCACCTACATACATATATAAACTGTGAGCTAAAGCCCAGTGAATAATAACTGTGTAAAGGGGTTAAGAATGAATGTCTTTTCAGTAATTAAAACAGTCATTTGCATCAGTAGATTAGTTATTCAATCAGTGGCTCATATTTTATGCCACATCAGTCGATTAGAAATCATAGCAGTCATACGTGGTATATCCAATAGCAGAACAGTACAGTAAGTCATAATAGACCGAACAGTCAGTTGATGGCCATCAAAACGGTAAACAGTAGTAGTTCCAAACATTGGAACTAATAGAGATCTCTGTAACAGTAGCAGTAACAGTAACAGTACAGTAGTAGTAACAGTAATAATAACAGTAACAGTAAGTTGCTATGGATGCCACGAGTACAGTTCATAAAATAGGACAACCATTCATTCAGTAAACAATGTCACATCAGGAAGCGGTACAGTCGAACATTCAGAAAATAATCATAATTGAACATATCTTTACAACATTGTTACCCACAGATTACTGGGCTATAGGCAGGCTAATCAGCGTCATCGGGTGCCAACCCTACACAGTTGCAGAACGAACACACACTAAGTTACACACTTGGGATATTAACCTAGCCCCTTAATTGACTTGGTGTGGTTCTATAACATTATCCTCATTAAGATGCCTTAAACATAGCCTAGGAATGCCTAGGATGGAATGAGAATGCAAAAACGTACTTTAAAACACTTTTCAAAATTTGCTGAAAATAGGGGTCTCGCTCGAGCGTGGCTTTCCCCGCTCGAGCGAGCTTACCAAAACAGAGGGGTCGCTCGAGCGTAGACTCTCTCGCTCGAGCGGTCTGCAAAAAATGCAAAAAGTACTTGTTGTTGAAATTCTCCGCTCGATGCTCGTTCGATCCTCGCTCAAGCGTGAGACATAATTCCTCCCTCGAGCATAAGTCTCGTTGCTCGAGCGCGCGTCTGCACACGCAAAAACTTGAGAGCTTGCAATCTACGCTCGAGCCAACATTCCGTTGCTCGAGCGGAGCTCTGAACACAAAGGTGATCGCTTGAGCATTGAATCCTTCGCTCGAGCATGAAAGCCAAAATCTAGGTTTTCTAGATTTGCTTCCAAATAAAATCAAAGCCCAAAAGTATGTCAATTGAACACAAATTCAACCCAAAATTCAAGAACATGATGTAAATATGCCATGCATGTTTTTATTTGAATTCAAAGCTCCTAACACATGATCAAATGAGCCATTCTTCCCAAAAACATGATGAATTCTTAGATTACCACTATAATCTAGACATGTATGGAAGAATTTCATGCAAAACAACTTCAAAACACTATGATATGATCATGCATGTATGAATTCACTCTCAAATCAACACTTTGAGCTAATTCTAGACTCTAATCACCAATTGAACATAATTTCAATGAAACTTTCATGGACAATGCATGTAACAACTTAAATTCATGATCAAGAGAATGAATTTCCTACCTTAAGTCTGGAATTCCAAGTGTAGAAGCCTAATCTCTCAAGCCTTCTTCAATTCCTCTAAATTTTCAAGCCAAACTCTTGTTGAATCAATTTTTCTTCCAATTCTCTCTCTCTCACGTTTTGGTCAAGAAGATGGATGAAAAGTGGTGCCAAACAAGAATAAGGTCAAGCAAATGGCCTTGAAAAGGCCCACTAATGGCAAGAGTGTAAATAACTCTAGCTAATGTAATTTAACATTATTTATTCTAATTTAATCATTTCAAATTAAATTTTAATTAAACCTAGCATAAAATTCTATAAATCCTAATTAGTATATAACACAAAATAATTTCTGAATCGGTCGCCGATAAGGCTTTCAATTCGCAGTTCGAAATTAAAACATGAACAGATCATTCAGTAACGAACAGATAGAAATACATTCTAAGCAACACACTCACACAAACAATTTAGGATTTCATCTTAATCAATGACTTATCATGCTTGATCACAATTTAACACTAATCAGAAGTAAGTGTTGTCACAAGAGACTTGTGGGAAATGACGAGAGTCGAATTAGGTTCTCGGTTTAGGAGTTAGATCCGGATTTCGGTCTAGGCAAAATTATTTACTTAATTATCTTTGTAATTGTATAGTTGTTAAATTGTTATATTTTTTTGTAATTAACATATTAATACATAATTATATTGTCATTAATTTTTTTTTCCAGGTATTTCCCGAGTAGAAGTTTGCTTCTTATGCAATGTATACCTGTGAAAAATGCAACTAACTTTTGTTTTTGTTACCCACGGAGAATGATGAGGAAAAATTTTATTTTTGGTTTATGTTATTTTGAATAGTGAACAACATTATATATTTAAACATTATATATGTATTATGGAACATTATGTAGTGGGCTAATTTTGCTGATGTGTAGTTATGAATGCAAGAATATTTTTAACGTCTGACCGAATTCAATCAATTATATTGGTTCTTTATGTTGGTTTATTCATTTTAAGCTCAATTTTATTAGCCTCTTTTATATTACCTTCCCTTTTCTTTAATCCATTAAGTCCACGATGATATTTACATCCCTAAGTCCGAAATGTAAAAAAGGAAAATAAGTGTCGACTTAACCCGAATAAATAAACCTTATTTTCTTTAGAGGAAATTGCAAAGGAAGAGTCAAACTTATTTACAAGTTAGGGATTTCAAGTCAAACTCAGGATGCGCAACAAGAACTAGTCAAACTCAGAAGAGTGATAATGACTTAGAAAAATCCATAGTGAGCGATAATGACTTGAAATCCAAACTTGATAATGAGTGATAATGACACTTTCCTTAGTGATTTCCAAGGGTCAATTAATCCCTTAACAGTAAACACATTGATGATAAATTCTTCGGGGAAATTACAAAGGAAGAGTCTAACTTATTTACAAGCGATAAGGGATTTCAAGTCAAACTCAAGATGCGCAACAAGGACTAGTCAAACTCCAAAGAGTAATAATGACTTAGATAAACCCATAGTGAGCGATAATGGCTTGAAATCCAAACTTGATAATAAGTGATAATGACACTTTTCTTGGTGATTTCTAAGGGTCAATTAATCCCTTAAAAGTAGACACACTGGTGATATAAAGAATTGAAAAATACATGATTGTACTTTACTATAAGAAAGTTTTTATGCCGTTGGTAATGAACCTCCGGAGAGATTAAACCATTAAGCATGAGAAAGTTTTATGCCTTTGGTAATGAACCTCCTAAGAGATTAAACTAGTAAGCATGAGAAAAGCTTCTTTCTTATACTTGAACCACAATCTTGATTTTTCACAACTTTTTAATCAAAATCATCAAAGAATGGAGGGAGGTTACAGAGGTGGTTATGCAAGGTTGATTAATTGGTTAATATAACACAAATAGAATATGTAAAACAAACTTATTGAAGTAAATTAAAATAGCCCCCAAATAACATACAATAGTGCTGAAATTACACTATAGAAGGTGTACAATCATAGAGGGATTAAAGCTAATATAATTATGAGGAAGGGTGGCTAACCCCTCCCCACTTTTACAATTTCAAATCACATAGTTTAGGTGTTGAAAAATAGCTCCAAAACAGTCCCAAATCAGCCCCAAAACAGTGGCAAAAATGGACGAAAACAAATGGGAAACACAAGGATTTAAGCTAGGAGTAAGGTTCAAGCAAGGGGGATTAACCCTTTCACCTTTGAGTAGCTTTGAATCATAAGTTTCAGCCCTCAAAACAGTCCAAAAATGATATGAAAACACAAGAAAAAGATGAACAAAGACTGAAATAAAAGCAAGAAGGCTTTACCTCTTGTAGAGAATGTGTTCTTGTTGTAAATCAAACTTGATTCCAAAGCACCCTCAAGTTTGAGTATGATTTTTTATTCTCAAATCAAGTTTAAGTTCAAGCTCTTGTATGGTATGTATGGATGATATGAGAGCTTCAAGGCTTGTGGAAGAACAAGAAGGGTGATAGCTTTGATCTTTTCTACCTCTTGAAATTTCTAACTCACTCTTGGTATTTCTAATTCACTTGGTATTGATTTGATCTCTCTAACCAAATTCTATATGTGTTTTTCAACCTCCATACAGCAGTCGGAACCCTGCTATATATAGGCCCCAAGCAGGTTTGATCAAAATATCTGCAGAATTGGGCAGCTGGCAGAACACTGGTGAATCTGTGCGAATAGTCAAGATGTCCGGCCGGATGTTGGTATCTCCGGCTGGATATCACTTGGTCCGGCTGGACTTCAATGTATTTCCACTATCTCTTACTTTCAGGTTCAATACAAGTTGATACAAGGTGCAATGCTGAAGTTTCGGGGTAGAAATAGAGTGGGTATAGCAGGTAGGAATTGTTTATAGTTCGAACTCAAATTCTTTTATTGAGAATTTCAACCACTGACTCAATGTAATCGCCATCATCGAGTGCTGGGAATCAAGCGCCTAAGTCTTACGAGCGGTCAAAATTGGGGTGTTTACAAGCGCTGACATACAAGCCCTCATCAATGGCCAACATATTTTGCACTAACCGGGCCTCAGCCAAGGTAAACCCCGAAAGGAAAACATCATCTTCTCCATGCACGATCTCCAGCATAGGCGTAGTGACCTCTGGCGGAGGATGCATAGATGAATTCCCGAAGACTATAGCCACCCCTTTCCCATGGGGGTATTTCAACATTTGGTGGTGGATGGAAGAGACAGCTTTCACTTGGTGTAGCCAGGGTCGCCTAAGTAGTAAATTGAAAGTGGCTGGAACATCCAGGACATGGAACTCGATATCCTGTTGAGTTGGGCCAACTTGTACTCTAATCTGCACTGTCTTCATCACCTCTCTGCTTGTATTATCATACGCCCGAATCACCTGGGCAGTAGGCACAAAATCGGCCAGTTTCAGACCAATAGCATAAGTCATACGACAAGGACAGACGTTGATTGCTGACCCGGTGTCGATCAATACCACTGGTATCCACTTTTCTCGCCACTCCACTGATATGTATAGAGGCTTGTTGTGTGCAAAGCCTTCCGGCGGCAGTTCCTTGTTCGAGAAGGTTAAAGTTGGCATAGCACCTTCAGGGAAGACTAATCCCACTAGTTGTTCTGGGGTGGTGTCGATGGACAACTTAGCTTTATCCATCGTTGTCAATATAACCTGTCTGTGTACTCGCGAAGCCATAAGCAGACCCCAAATAGATATGTCAGCTTGAATCTTCTTCAACTGTTTCAGCACGGCCTCTTTCTCTAACTACTTTTCCTTCTGTTTCTCAACTTCTTTATCCTTCCCGAATGCCTCGGGTTGGTCCAGATGTCGTGGTTTGAAATATCGGCCACTTCTTGTCATATGGTCGACTTCTTCCATATATCAAGTGTTGTCAGGAAGGTCTTCACCCCAATCTTCATCGGTATGGGCCAAGTGTAGGTCATCGTCATCCCACCAGACCCCTTCGGCAGCCGATAGGCACTCGTCCAGCTCTATTCGGATCATTATATTTTCACAAACATTCCCTACAGGATATTGAGCTTTTCCAGCTTTTCGGTTGTTTTCATCCATTTCTTAATCAAACCACTTCAGCTCAGCTTCTTGTTCTGTATACACAGTACTAACAATGCCTAGTTCCTGAGCCAATTGTTATACATCGGTGTTTTTCAACAATTTACTCTTCCAATCCGCCATTTTAGCCATTGCAGCGGTTTCCGCTTTCTGTTCTTTTGGCTTCAATTCAGTTCCCTCATCTCTATCGAGTTCATCACTTAATCACCCAGAATTGTCTGTTGACCTGTTCAGATCAAACCAATCAATATGCACGTCCCCTTGATCTTGCTCATCAAAGAACTACAAATTGTCTATATCCTCCTCTAGGTCGGCTAGATTATCTAACCCCTGAATTGGGCCATCCTCTCGAACTACACAAACCTCCATCCGAGTTGGCAACACCACTTCCGATTTAGCTTGATTGATTGGCACAATATAGCAGCATGGGTTGTACACCCCTTCAGATAAGTCCTCAAAGTCCTTAGGAAACGGACTGACATTCTCCACCAAGGCAGACCTCCCTTTATCTTCCACTGTCACCACCACTGGTTAGGGTTGGAGTGAAGATGTGCTCATCATACACAAGTCTATGCTCTCAGGGATGAACAACGTCGGCTTAGGTAGGTGAGAAGAGGTGATGTATGCACTGGAGTCATAAGGGACGGCCAGTGTGTGGATGAGGTTTATATGCTGAGGTGAATGGACTAGGTTATGTGGTAGGAGAGGATTTGTAGTGACGTTTGGCTTTTGGGAAGGCGTTATCACCTTATTGTCAATGAGATCTTGAATCTCATGACGCAGCCTATAGCATTGATCAGTGTCATGACCGTGTTGTTGGTGAAAAGTGCAGTATTTGGCTGGATTGTGTCTTGGGGGAAGAGGATCGGGTAGAGGGTGAGGTTGTAGTGGTTTAAGATGCCCCTTTTTGATTAGGACCCCTAGGGCTTTGGATAAAGGCATGTAGAGCAGGGTAAAGACCCTTTGAGATCGGGCTTGGCTAGTTGAGGTTTGTGGAGTTGTGTTGGAGGTGTTGGCAAACGGGTTGGCAATTTTGGGTGTGTGTAGACGCCCCATTTTTTACGTCCCTTTAAGAATTGGATATTCTTGCAAGTACACCCGATAATGAGTCTGATTGCTCATTGAACGCTCGAAGTCTGTAGCAGAACGCCATAGGTTTGAGTTTTCTAAACCCTGCATCCATTTTGTCTCATCTTTGGACCATGCTTGGGTCTTTTCAGAATGAAGTTGTTGATGGCCTGCCGACCATCCTTGAAGGCTGCCGGCCATGGCTTTTGGCCCGCCGGCATTCAATGAAGCCTTGTCGGCCATCACTGATGGTCGGTCGGCCACCAGTGTTTCCTGCAGATATTTTGTGCCAGCTGTTTGCACAGATTCATGCATCTTCCAACACGTGTATGGCTGGATGTTTGTAAGGGGATTTTATATTTTCTATAAAAAGAACCCCTCTCTTGCATGTGGGGGGGTTAGAAATTTTGAAGACAAAAAAAATCTCTCTCTCTAGATTTCTCTCTCTCTAATAATTTTGTGCCTTGAAGCTTGTTTTCTCTACACTTTTACATACACTACCTTGATCGAAGTTACATCTCTTTGAGCTGAGGCTTTTTGAGACTTGATTTGAGCTCTAGCAAGTGGTTTTAGCTTGGATTTGTGCCTAGAATTGCTCTTTGCTTCCAGAGGTAGTTTGCTTACTTTGTTCACTTGTTTAGTATGCTTGTTTTCTCACCTTTTTAAATTGTTTTGAGGCTGGTTTTGAACTAAAAAAACCTCTTTTTTTATGAAATGAAAATGGTAGTTTGAAGCTTTTTTTTTGTTAAGGGGTGGTTCATCTTTCTTGCTTGTTAGTTTGCTAAGCTTTTGTGCCTTTATTCATCACTTGAAAACCAAATTTTTGAGGCCTTTTAACCACTGAATTTTAGAGGTTTTTCAGTAGTAAAAAATTTATTTTGAAGTCCAAAATTGAAGGGTTAGCCTCCCATTCTTGTGTCTTGTTTGCATGCCTAGATAGCTTCATGTTTTAGCCTATTAATCTAGCTTGTTTTAGCTCAAGTCCAGCATGTCTTGGCCTCTAAAATAACCTATTTTAGCTCTGTTTTGGGCTGGTTAGTTAGTTTAAGTCTTGTTTTGCATGGTTGTAGTGTAACTCCATGCATTAGCTTAATGTTTTGGCTTTTTTTGTGTCTTTATTCCAACATGTTTTAGACCATGTTTAGGGCTGTTTTGCCTTTTTTTTTTGGTTGGTTGTTTCATTTGAGCCTTGTATGGCATGGTTGTAGTGTAATTTCCTTCACTAGCTTGGTGTTTTAGAGCTTTAATCACCATTATTTTGAGTTACTAGCATGTTTTAGTGTTGTTTTGCACTTAATTTTAGCATTTTAATCTCTGCAATCTTCCCCAATTCTTCACTCTTTTGTTGTTTTTGAAAGTGGTTTTAAACCCCTTGTTTGCCTAAGTGTGAAATAGAGGTGCTACACCTAATGGTTTAATCTTTCAGGGGGTTCATTATCAACAGTGTAATGCCTCTTTCACACCTAAAACAACTTATGGTTTGAGCCCTCTTTCCATTAGAGGACACTCACCAATGGACTCAATTGATTAACGAATGATTTGGTAATTAAAATGTGTAAACAAAATTGACAAGTAAAAGTGACAAGATAAGCATGTCTTTGTGTTGCATTGCTTGTGTTCAAACCAGACATTAGTTTGAACACAAGGAAAATGGGACATTTCATACTCAATAATGATGAAACATGCCACTTTCCTTGGTCTCCATTGCCCTTGATCATGTATGATAAGGTGTTGGTCATTCATGTCTTATTTGTGCATTTATCGAAATTGTACAACTTGGATCTTTGGCCATCATGCAATGAAATTGCTTGATTGGTGGTTTTGGATCCAAGTGTGTCACTCCTTTGAGGTTTTTGAGATGATAAGGAGGGGTACAGTACAAACAAACCTTGGGAAAACCCCCCTTTTGCTCTGTTTGTGCTCTGTTGCAATATGGTGACCCAGAGCATCAGTGGCCGGCAGTGCCTCATCAATGGCTGGCAAGGCTTCATTTCTGGCTGGCAGTGCACCCCTCTGGCCGGCAACAGCCATCCATGGTCGGTAGGCCACTGGTGCAATCCTCAGCAAAGATTTGGTAAGTTGGGGCAGAAAGATCTTGGAGTGTGCTCAACCCTGCAAACAGAGCCTTTTGAGAACAAAATGGAGGACTTTTCAGGGCGAAAATCGAGCACATGCATCTTTCACTTCCCGAGGTGGAGCGGTGGCAGTGTAATTTAGTGCCTTGCATTATTATTTAGTGTGCATTTGTTTCAATTGATTAGTTTACTAGTTGATTAAAGTGTTGTAATAATTAGTAATTGGTTTCCTAGTTATTCAATTGATTTGTAATCATTAGTCTAATTAGCTTAGCTTAGATTGGCTTAGCTTATTCATTCGGACCCTCCTTAAAGAGGACATAATGTTGTAGTAAGTGTGCTTGTGTGTGTGTGTTTTCCAACCCCGCGTCTTTCTCCCTTTTATTTAATCGCTTTTGATGGTTAGATTAGGAGCATATTTCAATGAGCATATCACATGCTTGAATCCATTCATTTGTCTTGTATGCACCGAGGCTCAGCACATCATTCAAGCTGCATTGTCATCTCAATACTTTTTTGAATACATGTTTAATCGCATGCTGTTCAAATCGATCCATATGCCATATTGGTTGTCGAGCCTATTAATTGCATATTGCATGTGTTGCATTAGGCATCTTAACATAGTTAGGAATCATGCATTATTTTCTAACTCATGTTTTCTTAGCTTGGAGTACTAGATGAGTTTTTTACGCTTTAGCATACTTGCATAAGTGTGAATGTTACCACGTCTAGCATTCTTGCCATGAGGCTATGTGCTTAAATGCTAAACTACATGAATGCCTGTGGATGAAGGCTTGTAGTTTGAATTGGAATGATTCAACAAATGTGCGTTTTAAGCCCACTTTGTTGTGGCAAATCATGTTTTAAGCCCACTATGTTTGGTGGTAAATCCGCACTCTTTAAGCCCATTTGAGGTGGCAAATTCAAACTATTTTCAAAAACAAACATGAGTTAAGTTGTTCCAATTCTTACAAGTAGTCTATACTTGCTTGTGCGCATAACATAGTAATGTTAGCTAATAACTGAAACAAGAACACATAATGTTTATAAAAAATCATATCATGATTAGTAGAGACTGATCTTTGATCGGGCGAGCGGGGATGCTCAATCCATGACCTTCCCGTCTCGTACCTAAGTTCCCGAGCCGAGACAACTTTGGTGATGACAGTCATGTGGCCTTCAGCACGAGTTAGGGTTTCCTAAATTTCTCCAAAAACAAAATATTTAGGTGGCAACTCTGTATCTAGCAAAGCAGTCCAATTTTGGCATTATTTGATTTAAAATCAATTTTTCAAAAAAGTTTGCCAGATTTGGACTCTTTGGTGTTTCTCAGATTCACATTGCACTTGTGAGACTAGATTTAGAACCATGGGAGTCCGAACTATGAGGCCCTTCTTTTCAACCCTTTTCGAAAGGCGGGGCACGGTAAAAGACGAGTCCATAGTGTGGTGGTGACCATACTCACATCCGAAGGCCGTGCAGAAGTGCTACTACTTGTGGTTGCATTGGAGCTACGTGTAAAGGGCCTCTTGGGCTATTTCTTCTCATTGTCTATCAGCCCCTACTTCATCGCTTCCTCAATTTGAACCCCTATTTCATGGAGCTCAGCAAATGTAAACAAAAGCAAGACTATCATCTTCTGTAATAATCTTCCTTGTTAGTTACGGACCACCATTCTGATTTGGTCCTTTTCAAATGGCTTAATAGTCATCATAGAGACCTTAGCCCTCTATCGAGTCATAAAATTCGAGAAACCCTCCTTCGACTCCTGACGGGTCGCTTCAAGATCACGGGTCGTGACCTCGATTTGGGTATTGTAGGAGTACTGTGCGATGAAGGCCTCAGTTATTTCCTCCTAACTTCTCTTCACAGAGTCTTCAAGCTTGGCATACCAAATGGCTGCTATACCCGACAGGGTTCGGCCAAAAAGTAACAACTTCTGAAGTCTGGTGAGACCTATTGGTCACAGGATATTAGAAAATAACCATAGATGGACCATAGGATCCCCGGTGTTGTCGAACCGATCTATATGCGGCATCTTGAATCTGTCCGATAAAGTCACTGCAGAGTCTGTTTATCCATCCTCAATGTCAAGGATTGAATTCACGCCCTACGCCCACTTGAAGAGCTTTTCTAGCTTGTTGATCTTCAATGTTGTGGGGTCAATTTCGAATTCAAATGACGCCTCCATTTGGTAAACTGGTGCCTTGGAGGTCTGAGATGGGATCGGATCTGTCGGAATGCCCATATTCTCTTGGACATTGATTGTGACCCCGAGTGCAGGCATACCCGTTGGGGGTGCATGGGATTGTGATTGCTGTTGCTGAAGCCTATCTATTACTTCTCCTTAGCGAGCTGCGACCTCAGCTTGGCGGCCAGCATCTAGCTGCATAGTTTCAATGGTCTGCTGGAGCTGACAAAACATATCTTCCATGCTGACTGGGGGATGTTGAGCTATCAAAACTAGCAAATACTCTCTTTCTGGAGTAGAAGTAAAAGACTAGGCCTGATTGGGCGCAAGTGAAGTGAAAGGTGACTGCTGGATCGGTGAATTCTGCCTGATCCTCCTCCGTCTAGTAACCGGTAGGAGTAAAACAAACACTGACTATCCCCTGACAAGATCCTCGGATCTGCAATTCCTTCTCACTCTAGTCCAAGGTGCTTAGGGGTTAACAAAATCGTCTGAAGCAATAGTGAAAAACTACCTTGCAAAAAAAATAAAGTAAAAGAAAACAAATATCAGAAACCGCACAATACTCTGGCTCAGACACAGACAACACGCAGTTGCAATCATAAGCTGGAGAACTACACTCAACACTAATTTCTGCCCCCAAAAACTGATGCATAAACTTGCAATTGATACATACATTCCTAAAGAGTTTCACTCTAAAAGAATATAACAGTTAAGTGAGAGCCAAAACACCCCTATGATGGGGTAGGGTTACCCTATCCTAGTTTCATCAGAAACTAGGGTTAACTATTCAAGCAAAGTGTTTCACACAATCTTGAATTTGGGTAAGCAACCTGTCCTATTTTGGAACAGTCTCTATTGCTTCCGATATGCAATTAGGCCAATTGGTCAAAAAATGGTACCTCGACAAGACTACCTAATATACCTCTCACACCTAACACCGAGAAATGAAAGGAAGATCAAATGGTATAGCGGCAGTCCAGATCCAAGGGTTGTGTTCCCATCGTGACAGAGCCCGCAACCGATCAGCCTTTTGGCAAGCTTTTCCAAGCAAGCCTCCGATAAACCGTTTAGCAATAGCAGATGGCAAACACTGTGACTTAGGCACACCAATGCAAATGCAAATATGAAGAAACACATAAGTGTAAATAAAAAGTTATATCATGAGTTCGAGTCAAGTTCTCTAAGTCCGCAGCAGAGTTGCCAGAAACTGTAGCTCGGCTTTTTCGTGGCCCCTTTGGAAGCTCGAAACGAAGCCCTACAGTTCGAACTCCCGTGATTCTGAATCCAATCTCACAAGTGCAATGTAAAACTGATAACCACCAAAGAGTCCAAATCCGGCAAATCATTTTGGAAATTTGATTTTGAATCAAAAATGCCAAAATTAGACTGCTTTGATAGATATAGAGTCGCCACCTAAATATTTTATTTTGGAAAAATTTAGAAAACCCATGACGCGTGCCAAAGGCCACGTGTCCGTCATCACCAAAGTTGTCTCGACTCGGGAACTTAGGTACGAGAGGGGAAGGTCATGAATTGAGCACTCCCGCTCACCCGATCGAAGATCGGCCTCTACTAATCATGATATGATTTTTTATTAACATTATATGCTCTTGTTTCGGTTCATTAAACTAGCTTTACTATGTGATGCGCACAAGCAAATATAGACTAGTTTGCTCAATTTGGAACAATTCAACTCATGTTTGTTTTTGCAAAAATAGTTTGGAATTTGTCACCTCAAGTGGGCTTAAAGTTTGCGGATTTGCCGTCAAACATAGTGGGCTTAAAACATGATTTGCCACTCAACAAAGTGGGCTTAAAACGCACATTTGTTGAATCATTTCAATTCAAACAACAAGCCTACATCCACAGGCATTTATGTAGTTTAGCATTTAAGCACATAGCCTCATGGCAAGCATGCTAAACATGGAAACATTCGCACTCATACAAGTATGCTAAAGCATAAAAACTCACCTAGTACTCCAAGCTAAGAAAATATGAGTTAAAAAAATATGCATGATTCCTAACTATACAAACATGCCTAATGCAACACATGCAATATGCAATTTAATAGGCTCGGCTACTAATATGGCATATGATGCAATTTAAACAACATGCGATTAAACACGTATTCAAATAAGATATTAAAATGGTAATACAGTTTGAATGATGCGCCGAACCTCGGTGCATGCAATACAAAATGAATGGATACAAGTATAAGATATCCTAATTGAAACATGTCCCTATTCTAACCAACGAAAGCGATTAAATAAAAAGGAGAAAGACATGGGGTTGGAAGACATACACGTAGGCACACTTATTACAACATTATGCCCTCGCGAAGGAGGGTCCGAATGAAGCTAGCAAAGCTACACTACTTAACTAATTATTACAACACTTCGAACGAATAACAAGCTTACTCTAGGCTAGTTAATTTAAAACAATTAAATAATTAACTATCTAAGCTAATTAAATATTACAAATCAAGCTAATTTGCTAAATACTTAACTAATTAATTACAAAGTAACTAAGCTAATTAATTACACTATGAATTAATTAACTACTTTACTTAAATATTTACAACATTAATTAATTAGCTACAACTAATTAACTAATCAAAAGGTACCGGGAGGCGAGGGATGCTCAATGCATGCTCAGTTTCCACCCAAAGAACGCCCGTTGTTTTGCTTCCAATTGCCTCTGTTACACACCATGTGCACTGGTTTTCCTTCTCCAGATCAACTTTGCTCTGCTTGACAAGCTTTCTGCCAAATTTTCATTGGTGGCCAGCAGGCCAAAAGTGGTGGCTGGCCGTCCAACAGTGGTGGTCTACCGGCCAGTGGCAATGGCCGGCTGGCCACTGATGATGCTCATTTTCTTGTTGCAACAAAGAGAAAATAGGGCAAAGAAGAGGCAATCTCACAGGTTGTTTGTACCATGTATCAACCCTTATCATCAACACAAGCTCAAAGGAGTGACACATTTGGCCCTCAAACCATCAATCAAGCAATTTCCATGCATGATGGCTAAGGGACCAATTTGTACAAGTTTAATGAGTGCAAAACAAGACTGAAGTGCCATCACCCTATCATGTATGATCAAGGGCAATGGAGACCAAGGAAAGTAACACATTTCATCACTATTGAGTATGAAATGTCCCATTTTCCTTGTGTTCAAATTAACGTCTGATTTGAACACATGCAATGCAACACAAAGAATGCTTATCTTGTCACTTTTACTTGCCAATTTTGTTTACACATTTTAATTACCAAATCATTCTGTAATCAATTTGTCCTTTGGTGAGTGTCCTTTAAGATGAAAGATGGCTCAAACCACAAGTTGCTTTAGACATGAAAGAAGTATCACACTATTGGTAATGAACACCCTAAGGGATTAAACCATTAGGTGTAGCACCTCCATTTCACACTTAGGCAAACAAGTGGCTTGAAACCACTTTCAAAACAAAACAAAAGAGTGAAGAAATGAGGGGGATTGCAGAGATTATAAGTGCTGAAATGAAGTGAGAAAAGCACTTAAATGTGCAATCAACTCAAACAAATGGTGCCTAAAGGCCTAAAACACCAACTTGTGATGACTATTACACTACAACCATGCAAAACAAGACTTAACCGACCCAAACAACCCAAAATAGAGCTAAAGCATGCTATTTCAGAGGCAAAAACATGTTGGACTTGAGCCAAGTTAAGCTAGAAAAACATGCTAACATGTGAAGCTAACTAGGCATGCAAGCAAGATACAAAGAGGGAGGCTAACCCCTCCAAATTTGAACTTCAAAATGAGTTTTTTGCCACTGGAAAATCTCTGAAATTCAATGGTTAAAAGGCCTAAAAAAGTTGGTTTGAAAGTGATGAACAAAGGCACAAAAACTTTACAAGCAAAGAACCAAGAAGGATGAAACACCCCCTAACTAAAAATTGCCCCATACCACCACCTTTAAGCCACAAAAATAGAGTCTTTTACAGTTCAAAATCAGGCCAAAAATAGTTGAAAAAGATGGCAAAGCAAGCATGCAAAATAAGTGTAAAAGGAAAGTGCTATACCTCTTGAAGCAAGCAACAATAGGCACAAAGTCAAGTCAAAAACACCTTCTAAAGCTCCAAGAAGGCTTCTAAGGACCTCAACTCAAAGGTGGTCAAGTTTGATTAAGGATTGATAGGCAAACTTGAAGTGTATCTATACTTGTATGCACAAAAGTTCAAGAGAGAGAGAATTTTATTCCAAAATTTCTAATCCTCTTAAATGGGGGAGAAGGTCCAATATTTATAGAAAAATAAGCTTTTGGTTGAGTTATATCGGTCCATACATGTGTATGGTGATCAAGCTGATTGTACCAACAACTGGAACAGCTATCAAGAAAATATCTACAAAAAAAGTCATCAATGGCCGGCAGGCCACTAATGTGGCCAGCCGTCCACCAGTGATGGTCGGCAGGCCACTTGGGTGGCCGGCAGCCTCAACTGGTTGCCGACAGCCACCAAGGGTCGCAGTGGTCCAAAACAGGGCACAGAATGGATAGGGGTGTGAAGACTCAAAGGCAGGGTATTCCGCCGAGGACTTCGGGCACCAAAATGAGCACAAACAATCACAATCATCGTATGCACCAATGATGGCATCCAAGTCTTGAACACAGTCAAAAATGGGATGTCTACAAGGGGTATCAACACAGGATTGCCAGAGCATTCAACAAAAAGGTTAGATCCAAGAATTTGAGGGAAAGGGACTTAGTGTTGAAAGACAACCGAGCTCCTATTCACGACCCTAGGGGCAAGTTTAGACCCAATTGGACGGGTCCGTACATCATTAAATCGATCTGGTTAGGAGGAGCAATCATTCTCATGGATTTGGATGGTTTGGAGTTCTCATAACCAATCAACATGGATAAGTTGAAGAAGTACCATCCTTGAGAGGCTCGCTGGGCCGAAAACCCGAAAGGACGACCCAGGCAAAAGTTAGAGCAGAAAAACAAAAAAAAATATAGAAAATAAAAAAATAATTAAAAAAATGAAAAGCTCACAAGGTTGAAAACCCGAAGGGACGGCTTTGGCAAAAGTTAGAACACAAAATGAGAGTGTCAATACCCGAGTGAACCTTAACCAGAACTACGTATGGCCTAATTCTTATCTTTGGGATACGTAGGCAGCTTCATCTTGAAGTTCGACCTTAATCATTTTTCAACTCACTCATCTCGTCCATGTTTGATTGGTGTTGGCTATCCATATTTGATTGGCTCGTCCCTATTTGATTCAGTTGTCCTATTTCTCCTTCATGACGGTTTCAGTCGCAAGCAGAATTCAATTGTACATCTCAAGGGTTAATTTCATGTTGATCGAGTAATGGTCATTTGCGAAAATAGATTTTAAGGACTTTTAATGAAGGTGACTGATTTTCTCAAAAATTATTCCATTTTTCCAAAACTCAGATCATTCTTTGGACCAAAAAGAGAAAATTTTCAGTGCTCATAATTTGGCTGATATGATTTCAAGATAGAAAATGGAACAAGTGTGCTAATTTACCTCTCATGTTGATCAAAATCGCTTTAGCAGAAAGGAAAAACAAAAAAGGGCAAAGTGATGAACTAGGGGCACAGTTGAGTCAGGTTTTCTGTCTTTTACCCACACTATTGAGTTCTCGTCACCTTAATCAAGCAATCATCGAAAAATGTGCAGTAGTTGTCGCCGGCGATGCTTTTCCGTCAGGCGATTGACTGGTGTTGCTCTGTTTTGCATTCATTTTGCTCCGACAAGCACAAAAGGGTGTGTTTTGGGATGGTTTTTGCTTCATTTTAATTTCATTAAGTTGTGTTTTGTGTTTTGGTCAGTGATAAGCTCAATATTCAGTTCAGAATTCACTAAAATGCAGCCATTTTCAAGTTCAAAATTCAAAACAAAATGATTTTTACGTTCAGTGTTGTGCCATTCATGCCATCCAGATTTGCAGAACGAACTCGTTTTATTAAATGCCAAGGACCCCGGTCAAAGTTGTACAAAAAGGAGTTGAAGCTATAGGTGCCCACTCCAAAAAAAAAAAAAACAAACAAATAAACAAACAAACAAAAAGAAAATAAACAAAAAAACAAAAAATAAAATAAGAGAGAGAGTAGCATTTTCTCAGTTTTCTGGTAGCAGCTCGGCAGCGAAGATTACAACTGGCTTCATTTGCACACAGCTTCATTGCCTGACTTTACCATCAGCTGCCTCGCTGCATCTTTACTCTTTCGAAGCTCTTGAAGACTCTACATTGGCCTTGGCTGAGCTTCCAAAGGAGATTGTTCCTCGCTGGCCATCAAATTGGTTATGCAAAGGAACTCTGAATCGGGCTGCGGAGGTGGCCTGTCATTCTAGTTCTTTGTTTTTCTTTTTCAGTGTACTAATTTCTACTCGAGTCCTTGTACATACGTTGGAACAAAGAGAGTTGTGTAGTTAACTGATGTAGATCAAACGTCCTGTTCTGCAGTCGGTGGGACAAGTTAGAGACCGCAATCACGGTCTCCACACATGACCTCAGCATATACGAGTTTGTTTCAATGTCAGACTGTGGCACCATTATTTGCTCAACTAACATTGTTGGAAAGCTGAAAATGGGGGGAGGAGGAGGAGCCCGCAGTTAAGGTTCAGGGGAGTCGAAATCGGTCATCTCTATCGTGGACTCGTTCAGGTTTGGAAAAAGAGTGAAAGAACTATTTGAAAAGGCCATGGTAGAAGAGAGTAATGCAAAAGAAAGAGATTGCAGAGTGGTGGCAGAGAAAGTTTGCAAGATTTTGCTCTGCCTCTCTCGCAGGCCTCAACTTAAGAAGAAGAAAAAAACAAAGAAGAGAAACATTATATAAGGCTTTGAAGAATCGGGGCAGCCTGTCGGTCAGGCATCGCGATTGTTGAAATCGCGAGCCAGACACAACGCTCAAAGAAAATAAAGGAAGAGAGAGAGAGAGAGACAAAAGCAAGAGAGAAGAGAGAGATATGTATATGTATATGTATATGTATATGTATATGTACGTGTGTATACGTGTATTATATTATGTACGTATATGTTTATGTACATGTAAATATGTATATATTTTCTCCGTATATGTATATGTGTGTATCCGTATACGTATATAATTTTCCTGTGTATATATATATATACATATGTAATACGTATTTTGTATATCGTTCACGTGTATATGTAACCTTCCCCCTTTCCATATGAGATACGATTAGGTACGTTTATTAGTTACACCACTCTTGTTCCTTTCACGTAAAACGCGTTAGGATTTGATGTTTACCTAGTTAAAACCTTCCCCCTTTTTGTATGAGATATGATTAGGTACGTCTGTTGGTTACACCACCTTTGTTCCTTTCACGTGAAACGTATTAGGATTTGATATTTACCTAGTTAAAACCTTCTCCCTTTCCGCATAAGATACGGTTAGGTACATCTATTGGTTACACCACCTTTGCACTTTTTACGTAAAACAAGTTAGGATTTGATGTTCACCTGGTTAAAACCTTCTCTCTTTCCGTATGAGATACGGTTAGGTACATCTGTTGGTTACACCACCTTTGTTCCTTTCACATGAAATGTGTTAGGATTTGATATTTACCTGGTTAAAACCGTCCCCCTTTCTGTATGAGATACGGTTAGGTACGCCTATTGATTATACCACCTTTGTTCCTTTCACGTAAAACGTGTTAGGATTTGATGTTAACCTGATCAAAACCTTTCCCCTCTCCGTATGAGATACGGTTAGGTACGCTGTTGGTTTCACCACCTTTGTTCCTTTCACGTGAAACGTGTTAGGATTTTATGTTTACCTTCCTCCTCTTCGTATGAAATACGGCTAGGAACATCTGTTAGTTACACCACTATACCTTCTCCCGCATGAAATGCGTTTGGATTTCGAGTTCATTATTTTCTCTTCTTGCGTAAGACACGTTTGGATTTCGAGTTCACCTATCATTTGTGTTGTGGCACATTTGTATGTGATCTTGTGGCACATTTAATGTGATGCAGTATGAAATATGGCTAGGAACATCTATTGGTTACACCACTATACCTCCTCCCGCATGAAATGCGTTTGGATTTCGAGTTCATTATTTTCTTTTCTAGCGTAAGACACGTTTGGATTTCGAGCTCACCTATCATTTGTGTTGTGACACATTTGTATGTGATCTTGTGGCACATTTAATGCAATGCACCCCCTGTTATGTTTCATATCATTTGCACGAAGCTTGCCTCTCATGTTGCCATCTTTATGTCTTTATCATCACTCCATGACATTGCATTACATTGCATAAATCATGAATTTTCAAGCAATTGGCTTCGTGAAGCGTATAAGTCCAACTTTCAAACTACATTTTGAGCATGTCATTTGCATTCTGCCCCTGAACTATGCTGGTTTGATTCCTTGCAAAGGGATACGCAGGCAACCTTCAAGTTCAACCAATTACATTTGCATCTTGTTTGTTTGCACAAGTCTTATAGTCTTGTCAAAAGGGTCGTCTTCGGGCTTTGACATTCACTCACGTCAAGAAATGACTTTGAGCTCTGTCAAAGAGAGGCAACTATAAACACCCCATTTTGACCGGCCCTGAGACTTGGGGGCTTTTTTTTTATTACCTTATGATGACAAAACAAGAAGGTGTTTCTCACAGAATCCTCAATAAGAAAATTTAGAATTTGAGCCCTGTTTCCAACCCTAAACAACCACAAATTACCTTTCCAAGGGCATATTCTGACCTCACAGTTGCATCCAGATGGTTCTTTTAGCTAGGATCAACCTTCTCTGCGCTTCCGGGGCCCTTCCTAAAAAATTGTCCCGAAATCTAGGTTACAACATAATTATTTGAAACTTCTGGGCCAAATTGTAAACTCAGGGAATATTCTGTTATGTGAGGGAATATTCTGTTAAATTAGGGAATCTTTCGTCCATATACAGAATATTCTGTCAATACTGACTGGGACGCTAACGTGGCGATCTTGCTGACATGGCATGACTGGATTGGTCCTTGCTGATGATGTGGCGCTGACTTATCTTTACCCAAACAAAATGAATTTAAGAAATGCTGGTGAAGGGGTTTGAACCCCCAACCTAAGACTCCACACCCAACACCTTAACCACTCTGTTAAAGTTTTGCCTTATATTATATTTCCCCTCAAATAATATTTGACCATTTCAAACCAGCAAGCAAATGAGTATTTTTTTGCATTTTTTTCTTGTGTGTGGGACACTTCCCTACCCCATTGGCCGACCCATATATTACCAAATACATACCTAACCATCCCCTATTGTCAAAAAGATGTTTTGTTTGCTTCCATAAAGGAGTATCCCATGCAACCACCTTGAAAATTTGCGCTCCTATCACATTCTTGTCTCCCACCTTCTTTTTAACCGTCACTCTCCCTCATTGCCTATATAGAATGATCATATTGTAAGAGAGAGGGAGGACCACAAAATTGAAGAGAAAAGAGTGAGAAAATTGTGAAAAAATAGAGAAAAATTGAATTTTTGAGCCAAAAATACTTCTATCTTCCATATGTATCTCATACTTTCCATACAAACTGAAATTCCATCTTTCCCACACCCAACTCCTCCAAAAATTATGAAATAACTAAATTTCAGTAGTGATTAATCAAAGGAAAGAGTGAATGTTGTTGAAAGTGAGAAAAAATAAGAGAATTAGTCACTTTTCCACCATACATACTCAAAGTTCCATTCTAGTTTTAAATTGAGGATTGCGAACACATTTTCTAAACTTGAGGGTGATCAAGAGAAAGTTTGGAAATCAAGAAGTTCAATCTTTCTTTAGAAGGTGAATTTCTAATCTTTCATTTTCTTATATTTTCTATCTCATATTGATTTTTTTGCTTCTTATTTCATAGTATTTTGTTACAATCCAAGTGGTTTGTTTATCTCATATTTATTTTCATACTTTATATTTCATAGTGTGTTGTTATAATCTAAGTGGTTTGTTTAGCTCATATTTATTTATTTATTTATTTTTATTCACTTGTTTTAATTTCATATTAGTTTTGTTGTAATCTTGCATGTTCTACCTCATATTTTCTTTTCTTTTTTTATTTTAGGTTCATGTTAGTTTTGTTTTAATCTTGCATGTTCTATCTTATATTTGTTTTCTTGTTTTAGTTTCATAGTAATTATGTTGTAATCTTACATTTTCTAGCTTATATTTTTCTTGTATTAGTCTTATATTAATTTTGTTGTAATCTTGCATGTTCTACCTCATATTTGCCTTTTTTGTTTTAGGTTCATGTTAGTTTTGTTGTAATCTTGCATGTTCTATCTTATATTTGTTTTCTTGTTTTAGTTTCATAGTAATTATGTTATAATCTTGCATTTCTTAACTTATATTTTTCTTGTATTAGTCTCATATTAATTTTATTGTAATCTTGCATGTTCTACCTTATATTTGTTTTCTTGTTTTAGGTTCATGTTAGTTTTGTTGTAAGTTTGCACTTTTTTTATTTTATATTTGTTTTCTTGTTTTTAATCTAACCGGTAGTGGTTAGTTGAGTCACCTACATATTTCTTGTTTGTTCCTTTTCTTGGTTTCACAATAAGACAGGTTTTGCTAGGCCTTGTTGGCCGGCCAGTTAGCTTCTTTTGGACAAAACGGCATTGTCTTCCGATGTTAACTAACTTCTGATGGTTTCCAAGGCACATGAAACTTTTTTTTCTTTTGTTTATTTTATTTTGAGCGTATTATGAGGTTTTTATTTTGTTGTAATATTGTCCTCACCCCCCTCCTCTAATTTGGTTTGTAATAATTTATTCAAAGTGTTGTAATAATTTTCCGCTCTACTTCTTTCTATCCCGTTCTTTTACTTGCTTTCTTTATTTGTAAATATGCATCATGTTTATTTATATATTTATTTTTTGTTATATCCATACTTTGCATCTATGTTTCATGCATCTTGATTCGGCTAAGTTTGCATTTGTGGATTTAATCAATTCCTATGTGATTATGTGTGCTACTTTATGTTCTTGAGATGATTCACATGTCATATCTTAGAAGTCGAATCTTTAATTGCATCTCATGAGTGAATTGCATCTCATGAGTGAATTGCATTAAGATTTTGTATATAAGATCATGCATGTTTTACTAACTTTGTTTTGTAACTGTTCGAGGAACGTCGGTAAATATGTAAGTTTTTATGCTTTAGCATCCCGTTTGTGTGTATTTTTCTTATTCTGTTTAAGCATCCTACCATGTGGCTACTTACTTACTTGATATAACCGTATAAATGCCAGTAGATGAAGGTTGTGTTGCTTAATTTGGAATAGTGTTGATTTTTATGTTTATAAACTCAATTTATTTGGGTTGTACATATTCAAAACTCTTTCAAAACTACATGAATCAAATATTCCAAAATAAATGACATAGTCTACACCTGTGTGCTTCACATAGTAGTTTTTGGGATTTATTAAATAATCGAAATATGAACATATAAAATAAATAAAATTCATATCATGGTTTAGTAAAGGCCAATCTTTTGATCGGGTGAGTGAGGGTGCTCAATTAATGACCTTCTCCTCTCATACCTAAGGCTCCAAATCGAGACAACTTTGGTTATGACGAACAGTGGCCTTGGCATGAGTCATGGGTTTTCTAATTTCCCAAAAATATTAGGTGGCGACTCTGAGATCTGATGACACAGTCTATTTCTAGCAAAATGTTTTGCAATAAAAAGGATTTTCTAAAAGTTGTCAAATCTAAACTCTCATCTATATTTCACATTGCACTAGTGAGACTAAATCAAAAAGACTGAGAGTGTCCAAACTGTTTAACGCGCACGGGTATCCCCCGGGCATATTACAGCCATAATTTTTAATTTATTATTTTTCATTAAATTTAATTTATAATTTATAATTTATATTTTTTATTTAATATATAATTTTAAATTAACAACACTAAAAAATAATTTTATTTAATATATAAATTTAATTTTTTAACAACACTAAAAAAATTATAAAGCCATAATTTTTAATTTATTATTTTTAATTAAATTAAATTTATAATTTATAATTTATATTTTTTATTTAATATATAATTTTAAATTAAAAATACTAAAAAAATAATTTATAAATGTTCAAAAGACTATTTTACCATTTTCTAATTGTTTATTAAGTAATAATATGTGGGTAAAATGGACATTTCACACATTAGTCCCATGGGATACCAATCCCATGGAAATAATCCCACCCCTCCCCCTAGGATACAATAATCTCTCATATGATAGACTAATAATCCGGAGGGACTATTACTCCAGGGTAAAAAAATTGAACCAAACAATTGACTATTTGTCTGGATGGACTAATAGTTCAATTCCATGAAATAATCCCTCAAAACAAACACACTCTTAGGCCATGTTTGTTTTGAAGGATTAGGATGTGGGATTGGACTATTAGTCCCACCGGACTAATAGTCCATTGTTTATTTCAAAAGTTTTGCTTCGGACTAATAGTCCCCCTGGACTATTAGTCCCATATTTGTGGGACTATCCTATCCCATGGGGTGGTGGGATAGAAACCATGGGATAACTCATCCCATGGGATTAGACAATGAAATTACATTTTTGCCCTCTAGTAGTTAATTATGCATTATATTTAGTAAAATTCAAAAAAAAATTTAAATGTCTCAATTTAAAAATAAAATAATTTTATTTAATTTTTATTTTTATTTTTGTTTTATTTATTTATTTTTTAAAAATATTTTTTTTATAGATATTTTATTGATTTTTATTTTAAATTTTGTTTATATTTTATTTGATTTCATTATTTAAATTTTAATAGATGTTTTATTTTATTTCATTATTTAAAATAAATTTATTTTAAATTTTAATTAAAAAAATAACGTATATTTTTATTTATATTTAATTTATTTAATTTTTTTTAAATAAATTTATTTAATTGTGCAAAAAAATTTATTTAATCTAGCTAAAAATAATTAAAATATTAAAGCTATGTTTAATATTGCTATTAGTAATAAATAATTGAAAATGATAAAATAGTCATTTGAGCATTTATCATTTTTCATAATATCCCAAACAAACATTGGATTCACTAAAAATAGTCCAATCCAGACATTTAATCTATGACTAAACAAACATAGGATATAAATCTAATCCAACCAAATAGTCCGGGACAATGTATCCCAGGACTAATAGTCCAATGGATTACAATCTCTCCTTATCCAGTCCGTCCAAACAAACACACCCGTAGGGGTAAAAGTGTAATCAATCCCTCACTACAAAAAAATATATATATATATAAATAAATAAAATAAGGTTTTAGAAACCAAAATTTGAGGATAAAATTATTTTTTAGGGACCAAATATTTTTGTTACGAAAAGTGTCATTATATTTTTAACAACGAAAATTAGACATTAGTGATGAATTATTATTCTTTTGGACCAAATTTTTTATCTCAAAAAAGAAATCATTTTGAGACCAAATTATTGTCCCTAAAAGTCTATTTATTAGTGACATTTTCAAAATTTTGTCGTTAAAAGTTTTGTTTTTGACTTTTCGGGACGACATTTTAGCGACTATCCTCGTGAAGAAAGAAATTGGTCCTTAAATGCCTTTTACAACAAAATGTTCACTTTTAAAAATGAAAACATTTGGTCTCTAAAATTCTTATATGTTGTAGTGCATTTATTTTATTTTATTTTCTTTACGGGAGGTGGGAGATAAAATACATTCATGATCCCTCAAATATGTTTTTTATGGGGAAAAAATGCTCTGAACCCATTTTTATGGATCCTGAATTTATACTAAATGTGTTTGTGTGGTGAATATTGAATTGATGAAATGTGAAATCTACATATGAAATAAATTTGAACCATTGATTCTTTTTTTATATATAAATTCTGGGATGATAAGGGTGGATTTGTAATGTTGTTGTTTTTGTGGCTTTTCTAAGTTGTAATTTTGTCAATTTTATCAGTTGTTGTTTGGCAACAAAAATTTTTTTTTTGTCTACATAAGCACAAAAATACAAAATAAGCTAAATAAGTTAATAAGATAAAATGTCACATCCAAACCATAATCATTCATTTTTTCTCTCACAATTATCACATCCAAACCAAAAAAGGCAAAAAAAAATTTCACAAACGGAATTAATTTAGCCAAGCTAAATTAGTCAAAAAAATTAAAAAACTAGGCTAAATTAACTCTTTCCAAACAAAGTTCCAATAAATTTACTAATTTTGTATTTTGGTTCAATTTTGAACGATTATCTAGGTTATTAACGGAATTATAAAAAAATAATCATGATCCTAAAGTTTGTATGTTGTGTCAATTCGATCCCACGTCTTTACTGAAAGACTATATTTGAATGACCGAAATCTAGATAGAACTGAAAATCTCATCACCATAAATAATAAGTTTGTTATGCAATAATCTGGTTTTAATCACATAATAAATAATAACGAAAAGAATAATCAAACACAAACATAAGATATAAGTGGTTCGACAAGATGCCTACATTCATGGGGAAGAAACAATCAAAATCCACTATATGTAATAAGTTTTACAAATCACTCCATGACTTTCTCTATTTCGTTCTAACCCTAAAACGTATAAACTGATATAATTTATAAGGTAAAGACTAATTGGTTAAAACTAACATTACAGACTCATAAATACTCTTAGGCCAAGTTTGGGAAGACTAAATAAGTGTACTTTTTGATTTTTTATGAGTTGGGTTTGGATTGGGTTTGAAGTGATGTGTTAGAGAGGTGATGTGACTTAAATAAGATGATGTGATTTAAATAGGTTAGTGACTTTTTGACTTTTGAATTTTTTAAGAATTGCCAAACTTGGCCTAATTTTGGCACAATCCTGACTCGTCAGGATTGCAATGCACCTTCGGTGCATCGCGAGAGGTCCACCTCTACTTCCGACTAAGGATATCATGAATACAAGATATGAATAAGTTATTAACATTTGAATGAGATTATGCTAGACATTATTTATATATATATATATATATATACATACATATATATGCTGTAGTCATTGGACTCATTCAAATGTTTGATAAAAGAGTAATGATTGAGACCCTCACCCCTACAAGATCTTCACAAATTTGAACTACTTATGATGTGGACTTCACACACATTGCAACAAATTATACTTTTGGTGACTAAATTTTTAGTCTCCAAAGGCCATTTGTTAAGTCGCCAAAGATTTTTGCCGACTAAAATTCTTGGTCGCCAGTTTGGTCATTGACTAATTGTCAGCAAAAGAATTGGCGACTAATTTTTTTTAATCTCCGAAAATCGCCTATTGGCGACCAAAAAATTAGTCGCCCAAAAGAAAATATTTAGTCACCAAAAACAAATATTTTCCATCTTCAATTTTTTAGCTACTAATTTTTTAGTCGCTAAAAACGTAACACTTCTTTTTGACTACCAATTTTTTAGTCGCTAAAAACGTGACACTCTTGTTTGGCTACCAACCTTTTAATCGCTAAAATAATAGTGCTCCTTTTTAGCTACTAATTTTTTAATCGCCAAAAATTTTTATTTATTTTTTTGCTACTAACTGTTTAGTCGCCAATAAGTTCTCTTTTTATTTTTTGGCTACTAAATGTTTAGTCGCCAAAAGCTCTATTTATTAATTTTTTTTTAAATGCACAAATTGAATATTTTTCATTAATTTTTAAATTATATGCATTCCATTATCAATGCAACATATAACCTATACATATACAGCATAATACATCTATCAATTATAATTTAAATCCATTATCAATAATACTCATTTCATTATCAACTATCCAAAAACATTAACTTGTAACATCTTATTCTAAATATCATATAAATCCATACCAACCAAATATTAATCATCTAAATTAAATATTAGATACAAAAATACTAGATTTTCAAAACAGAGGATTGTACAAAAATAAATGTCTACTATATACAGAACAAATGCTCTTCATACACAAAAATAAATATCTACGACAACCCACGCAAAAGCAATCTGTGAAAAAAAAATTAAAAAAAATAATCATTAACACTTGTTCAATAAAAATGACATTTCAAATTATAACAATCAATGTTAAAATAGCTACGTGCTTCAATGCAATAATCATGCAGCATGTAAGAATATAATCAAGCAGCCTAATTAATACTGTTGCTTCCATTATATCAACTGGGGGTTTGATATATGTACACACAAACACATATAATAAAGCTTGACTTCCAAATGGGAGGTGCAGAGATGACTCATATTCACCTTATTTCTTAAATATTGGGAAGAAACTTCGATTGAAATACTTAAAATAAGTTGCTTCAGCTATACTTTCCACTTGCTCAATTAAAACATCAAAAAAACAAAACAAATAAACAAACAAATGCTTCACATCAGCTTTATAGCTGAAATTTGGGTGACAAGTGAAAGCATGAGAAAACACCAAGTACAGAGAGAGAGAAAATAAACCACCAAGGCAAGAGAGTAAAAGCAAGTGAATTATGAGGTGAAATTTTGCCAATTTTGAATGCATAAATTCTCCAATATGCTTAAAAACCAAATTCAAGATATAATTTGCCAACCAATATAAAATTGAAGGCACCAGTAAGAAGAATTCACCTCACATGCAAATTTCCAAAGATAGCCAATAAATTTCAACTCTTTTGAACATATGGCAAACCAATATTGTAAAGGTATCAACAAAAATAAAATATAAAATAAAAAAAGAGCACCCCAAATTCCTTTTGATGTGGACTTAACATGAACAATATCCAAAGCTTCCTGAAGAGTGAAAAAAGACACAATGACGTTCATATATAAATCAACTTCTCTGTGTTACAAAGTAACAAATTGTAAAGAATAAATTGCATCATTCCCTTTCTTTAAGCTAATTATATTCTTAAACCAATCTCCAGAACCCATTACTGATTAAATTGCAGAATTGAACATAATAAACCCCTGCAGAAAATTCTATAAGAGTTCTATAAGAGTAGCAGTAAGGTACAATTCTTTCTTCTAATTGAATTATTTGTCAAACTAGAGTTCAATTTCTTCTTTTTTTTGTCATTCAAAGGAAGAACCAACTTCATAAGTATGGATTAACCACATCAGTCATCAAAAGCATAATATTCTAGAATGATACATGTATGATGTAACATTTCAAACATATGTTGGCAGGCAATCCACCTTGCAGATTGCCATATGCCAACCTCTCTCAAGTCCAATGTTAGTCAATAACCAAAGCAAGCCTCTCAACATCGGCTCAAGCTCATCATGATAAATCAACACCTTGAGGCTCTAGTTTGTATGGTTTATCAGATCCTATTGAACAAGGAAAAGCTTTTGTACCATAATTAGTTAGTTATTGGGCATCCTTACAATATATTTTGAGTGTTGAAATGTGACTATTTAGTAGAACATCTGGGCTCAATACAACATTTGTAACAATTAGTTTAAAGTTAATTGTTCAAAAGTAAGAGAAAGCAACATGAAAAATAAAAGGAAATACATGGATTCTAATGCAGTAAGTGAAGTTACAATTACCTTGGCATTTGTTGAACCACCAAATATTCCAAGCCATCCAATTAGCCAAAGCCAAATCCAAAACAGACATTAGGAAACAGTTTAAAGGCACAAAAGACGGTTAAAGAATTCAACTTTATTGATACATGTCAAGTAGAATTGACCCAGTTCATTCTATTAGTTGAGGAGTCTTCAACTAGTGTAGAATTGGATCTAAAAGTACATCAATCAAACAATCACCAAAACCAATGATCCAAATTCAGAGTTTATCATCACTACCCATTTCAGAGTTTGTCCACACAATCCACATATCAAACACATTCAATACACAACAAAAACACACAAAGAGAGGAGTCATAACAATTTACAAAGTGAGATTTGCAATACACCCCAACAAAAGGGCACCCAAAGAAGGGGTTGTGGTGCGGTGCACATGGGAAGGGTGTGATTTGTTGGGTCAAGTAGTTATGTCTTCTAATAGATTAGGAAGTGTAATAAGACAATAACATTGGGCTCCTTTCCTTGCGGAAAGGAAGAATAAGTAAATGAATTTCTTATACTATAAACACAGGTTGGACTTCTAGCACTATAAATACAAATTGGATGAGGTGGGACATGTCATAGACCGGGTTTCAAAATTTGTCATACAAAGAAGATGGACAACTATCAGACATAAATCTATTACTAGCAAACATGATTGCTAATCAATACAAGTTGTCTCTTCCAATATGACTCATAACCAATACGACTCAGACCAATACGACTAAAAGAATAGATTTATGTCCAAAAATTGTCAAACCCGCAGAGTGCCTCTCAAACTGTCAAGCCCACTAAACTCCACACATATAAATATATAGCTAAAACCACCGCTCTAAACCATCTAACAACAACATAGGTCTAAAGTAAGCCCTACATCATACGCCAACATTTGCCAGATGATGCCAAAATAATTTGAGGCTCTGATAATTTAGAGCATCACAATGACAAGCTTCCAACTAACACATTGAGTGTTTGTGGCTGGTATTCATATAATAAATATAAGTTAACTAACCATTTTGATAGTGTGCTATAAATATAAGTAAGTTATCGACATATGTACTACTACTAAATCAAAAACTGACCATTGCCATGAGCAGACACCATGGTAGTAGTACCAGCAAACCCAGCATAAACCTTCTACATATCTCAAAACCTGCAATTATAACTTAGGATCATTAATTGCACCCCGTGATGTGACAATCATATAAAACAGGGTTTGGGGAGGGCAAGACCTCCACCCATAAAGTGAGAAAATAATTAAATTTGGAAGAGAGCATCCTTAGCCATACAATAAAATATTCGCGAAAAACATTTTAGGGGAAAAAATTGAGTAAAAAACACAAATGTAAGGGAAGAAACAATTGGCTACTTCTTCAAGATGATTTGATTCTTGAAAATACTCATAACAGCTGATTTGATTCTTTCCAAGATGCAGAGAATATGAATGAAACAGTTGAAACCGCCCTAGGTCTAGCAATGTGCAACACTGACTGGTACTATGACACCATCAACAATTTAATGAAGAACTTCCATTTACAAATATGAAACATACCATATTCAATGTCTTAAATTTCAATACATCTACCTGGTACCTGTTTATTCAATTGGCAGCTAACCATGATAGCTAAAATTCAACAAACTCGTCACTAATTGCTACTATAACAACCATAAATTCAATTTTGGTGTCCCAATTTCAACTCTACATAAATAAGAACAGAGTGTTGCAACCAAAAAAAATCAAAGCAGGAGAGGACTTACTGAAGAGAAGCTTGTCCAAGCTCTCATTAGCTACATACTGAAGCCACCTTCTCTTCTTCATCTTCAGCCCATGGAGCAGCCTCTAAATACTCCAAATATGACAAAACCCCAGCATCAAACCCAATTGCAGCTGAAACCTAAATTACAATAACATGAAACACAATTCAAATTCCTAACAACCCAGAACAAAATGCCAATTAATTTATCATATCATAAACACATGCATATCAAACCCAATTGCAGGTAAAACCTAAATTACAAGAATATCAAACAGAATTCAAATTCCTAAAACCCTACCAGAACAATATGCCAATGAACCCATCATTTCATATACACATACAAATAGGTACAAACATATAAATCTACAAATTCAACAAAAGTTCATAGTTTACAATGTGCAAATGATTATTAGTACCTTCAAGATTCCAAGTGCTCTGGTGACATCGCTCGTTCGAATTGGGGTCATTGAACTGACTTCCCGAACTCCGAGAACCCAAAATCTCCGACAATCGCTGTTGGGATCTGGGATCTGGGAATGGAATCGGGCTCTCTCGCCATCATTTCGAAAAGGGTCGGGCTCGATTGGGCCTTGTCGGAGGGAGGTGGTGGTGGAGACATGGGATTCAATACTCCAGCAGTGAGAGCCGAATTGAACTTGCTGAAAGACGAGGGGAAAGAATCCGTAGACGGTAGGGGTGCAACTCGGGCGGGCTCAACCCGAGCAATTCGAGCCCAGCCCGAGTTTTTTTAGGGCTTGGGCAACTATATCTTGTAATCTGGACGGGCTTGGGCAGATTTTTGATGCCCGAATTGCAATTCGGGCCGAGCTTGGGCAGAACCAATGGCCAACCCGAGCAACCCGAACCCGAATTCAATTTAATATATTATATAATATATAATATATATATATAATTTAATAAATTATGTAATATATATAAATTAAGTAAAAGAGTTAGTCTTAATTTTTATTTTTATTTTTATTTTTGGTTAGTCTTCTATTAAGTAAAAGAGTTAGTCTTAATTTTTATTTTTTATTTTTTTTTGGTTAGTTTTCTACCATTAGATTAGTATCTTTTATGTATACCCTTAGATCTACTTACAGGTTTCTGAACTCGGGCAATTCGGGCAATTCGGGCAACCCGAGTTCAAAATACAAAGCTTGGGCCGGGCTTGGGCAACAATGTTCGGGTTCATGGTCGGGCTTGGACGGGCTTGGGCAGTGCCAAATACAATTCGGGTCGGGCTTGGGCAGACCCCCAACCCGACCGAACCCGCCCGAGTTGCACTCCTAGTAGACGGTGGTGGTGGTTGAGTCGTCCATAACTTGAGAAGCAGTAGTGGGCGAGTAACGAATCCTGAGATTTGACGGAAAGTCAACAAGCGAAGGCGATAGTGAAATGGAAATGGGGCCAGGGTTTGAGTAGCATTGGGAGGAGGAGGGAGGTAGAGGAGAGGGCGGAGAGAGAGGGAAGGGAGAGGAGCAGCGGAGAGGGAGAGGCACAGAGAGAGAGAGACACACACACACAGGTGCTGAAGAGACACAAGCGCTGGTTTTGTGATTTGGAAACCAAGTATATATATATTACACCATTAGCGACTAAATTTTTTACTCGCCAATTCATTTATAAATCCCTCAAAATTTTGAAAAATTCCTTCAAATATTTTAATTTTTTGGCGATTAAAATTTATTTTTGTCGCTGAAAATAAATTTTTGGCGACCAAAAATAGATAAAAAATATTTTTTTTTTATTTGGTGACTAAATGATTTTAGTAGCCAAAACTCAATATATGGCGACTAAAATTTTTTTTTGTCACTGAAAATAAGTTTTTGACGATCAAAAATTTGGTCGCCAAAGACAAAAAAATATTTTTTTATTTTCCATTCGGCAACTAAATGATTTTAGTAGCCAAAACTCGATATACGGCGACTAAAATATTTTTTTGTCGATGAAAAAATATTTTTTGCAATGAAACTTTTAGTCACCAAAGATAAAAAATAATTATTTATATTCTATTCGGCGACTAAATGGTTTAGTAGCCAAAACTCAACATACAGCGATTAAAATAATTTTTTTGTGGCCAATTCTAGTATTTTTAGCTACTAAATTTTTTTTAATTTCTAATAATCAATGTATTCCGACAAAAAAAAATTAGTAGCTAAATATTATACTTTTGTCGACTAAAAAAAAATTTAGTTACCAATTCCACAACTTTTGGAGACTAAATTTTTTTAGTCGCCAATTTTAATTGCCAAATGTGTATTTTCTTATAGTAATACACAAGTAGACCATACACATAGGATTGCAATCACTTTAGGCTGCGTTTGGGAAGTTGAGTTTGGGCTAAATTAGCCACTAAATGACAAAAGTGGCTAATTTAGCCACAAACGGACAAAAGAAAGTTGGGAGCATGGCTGCAACAATTTGACAAGTTAATTTACCATACTACCCCACATGAAAGAGGGGCGGCATCAGCCCACAGAAAGTATAAAAAAAAAAAAATCAAATTAGGCTTTTTACTAGGAAAGACAAAGAAAGTTGAAAAAAAAAATAAAAACATTTTTTTTTGTTTTTTGTTAAAATATTTTATGAAAATAAATTTAAACTATATTTGATAAAAATATTTTTAAATAATTTTTTTTTTTTTGTTATGTATTTGGTTATGATTTGAGTGTAGAGCTGTGAAAGTAGTATGAAATTTCGAGTTATGTGTTTGTTTATGAGTTACCTCAATAATTTATTAATTGAGTTTCATTTTATGTGTTTGGTTACGACTTGAGTGTAGAGTTGTTTTTAAATTTAAAATATTAACATTTTAAATTATTTACATTTTTTGAATATTTAATTTATTTAAATTTTGTTGTTAAAATATTTTTTTTATTATTTAAATTGATTAAATTTTTACGATTTACATACTTTTTGAATATTTAATTTAAATTTTTGCGCATTAAATTTTTTTGATTATTTACATTATTTAAATATTAAAAATAAAATTAAAATTAAATTTATAAAAAAATTCAAACTCTATTTTATAAAAATATTTTTAAATATTTTAATTTTTTTGTTATGTATTTGGTTATGATTTGAGTATAGAGTTATGAAAGTAATATAGAGTTTCGAATTATGTGTTTAGTTATGAGTTTTCAAAATAATTTCTTAATTATTATTTAAAATTTTTTAATTTTTTTGTTAAAATAATTTTTTGAATATTTATTTTAAATTTTTTACTTATTCAATTTTTTAGATTATTTACATTATTTAAAAATTAAAATTAAAAGTAAAATTAAAAATTAAAAATTAAAATTAAAATTAAAATATGAATAAAAATAAAAATTATATTAAATATTTAAAAATAAATTAAAATTAAATAAAAATAAAATACGCAGGACAATATAATAAATATTTTATGTGTTTGGTTACGATTTCAGTGTAGAGTTGTTTTCAAATTGAAAATATTAATATTTTAAATTATTTAAATTGAACATTATTTAAATTATCCAATATTAACATTGTTTAATATTAACATTATTTAAATTATTTAAAATTTTTTAAAAAAAATTATCCAAATTTGGTTCTCCAGGGAGGCTGACATGGAGGACCACTTTCATTGCCACAAGTACAAGTTGAACATAAGGGGCAGTTTGGTAATTGAATAGTAAGACACATCACCAAAAAGTCAAAAAGTCAAAAAAACTAAAAAGTTCCTTCCAAACTAAATTTTTTAGTCCAAATTAAAATAGTCAAAAAAATCAAAAAACAAAAAAATCAACCCATTTCCCAAACGAAGGCTTAGTGGTGTGGAGATCATCCCCGTATAGGGTCCCAAACATTTTCCTTCATAAAATCATGGTTGATAAAGTCATTTTTATACATGTCTTTCCCTTCAGACCATCTCCAACGCTTCAGCAAACCTGATATCAAAATCAAAATTTGATGAAAAAGCCACTTTTTTGAGCTCCAACGGTTTCACCAAATCGATATCAAATCCAGAATTCAGCAAATCTTGTACCAAAATGAGAACAGGCGAAGCATTTTACCAAATCACTGTTCCTAACCGTTGGGAGAGACCAACCGGTCAACCAGCCGGTTGCCCGGCCGGTTGACCAACCGGTTGACCGCCTAAAGGTTCAAACGGTTCGAAGAAAAAGGTTCAAACAGTAAAAAAAAAAAAAAAAAAAAAAAAATTTGCCTAACCGGTCGACCAGCCGGTCGACCACTAAAAGGTTCAAAAAGTTCAAAAAAAAAAAAAAAAGAAAAATTTTTTCGCTTAACCGGTCGACCAACCGGTTGCCCCTGGTACAAATTTGATGAAAGTACACCGTTGGAGCGAGTGGTATCAAATTGGTAAAATGAGTCATTTTTTACTCAAATTTGGTGAAAAATCTGAGTAACCGTTGGAGATGCTCTCATAGAATAAACTTTTTTCCCAAACGGTCAACTAAGGGATGTGGAGGAAGACGAGTGTTTGACAGGAAACCCATCCACATCCACACCACCACAATACAAAATTGATGCCTTACTAGCACAGAGAGAGAGAGATTGATTTATAAAGTCATTCCCCAAATCAATCGATGGCGACCTAATCTCGATCTTCCCTAATCTTCCTGAATCCTGCCAGCTATTCTACTGTTCATAATCACATCCACCACCACTACTCAATCCCAAACCCAACAACAGAAGTCATATTTCGACCTCTGCGCACCCTTCAACTGCGGCGATATCACCTTCAGCTTCTCTTTCTCCCCCTCCTCTACCTTTGGCACAGCCCAATTCGACTGCGGCCTCCCTCGCTTCCAAATCCCCTGCGACCCTTCCTCCTCAATCCCCAGCATCGAGCTCTCCGGCCGCCTATACCAAGTCAAACAACTCTTCTCATCGGACCGTCTCGTCACCATCGTCGACAACCAACTCATCAACGAGATTAGATTGGGTTCGTGTACTTCTCTCCAAAACCTCACAATTTCAATTACGGATGGCACTGTGGGAAACGCGGTCCTCGGGCTTCCAGTGGGAGGTGTGAATCTCACAATCTTCAAGTGTCCAAATGGGAATTCTCTCCCCAGTGGATTTCTCGATCAGGTTGTGGGTAATTACAACTGTAGTGAGGGGAATCGGGTTTACATTTGGGATGGGACTCGGACCCAAGTCAGGCCCGGCCTGGGTCCGGTGGTGGAGACGCCGGTTGGGTGCGAGAACGTGAGTTTGCCCTTATCTGGTGCGAGCTTGCAGAGGCTAAGGTCGAACAGGAGTGGTGCTGATGCTGATGGCGCTCGGACGCTGCTTGCGGATGTGTTGAGTTATGGGTTTCAGCTGGAATGGCCTAATATTACGGACTGTCAGACTTGTGAGCTGACAGGTGGACGATGTGGATACGACGTGAGCAGCAAAAGCATAGTTTGCTTCTGTCAGGGCGGCTGTAGTAAGTAAGTGTTTTTTCTTTTTCTTTTTCTTTTTTTTTTAACAGATATTGGAAAATTCTTAGATACTGTATTAGATATTTATTTATATTTTACAATTATTAATTTTTTCAAAATTACTTCTTAATAATATTTTTTTTAAGAATATTAATTATTATAATTGTATTTGTGTTATTAATGAATTTAAAAAAAGACAAAATAATAAATTCATATTATTTTTTTTTAATTTTTTTAAAAAAAATTAATATTTTAAGATAATAAAAAATTGTAATAAGAGACTGATATTTTGTCCCACCAGAGAGTGCACGTTTTTTGTTTTTTTTTTTTTTTGAACAGTAGATAATTAGAAACTTGTCATAGGCATTTTCAATTGGGATTTTTATTGATAAGTCCAATTTAGAAGTGTTTTAAGCCAAGAAGTCCATGAAGGAATTTTTTAACCCATTTAGTCCCATGTATGTATAGTTTTATTCCATAAAGTCCATTTTCTTGATTTACACTATTTTCTTGTACACTTATGCCCTTATATTTAATTTTGATACCCTTATAAATATTTTTTCAACGATTAGCCATTTAATGATGTGAACACTCATATTTTAAAATTCACATTTGTAGGAATGTAAATTGGCCCGTGGGCGGCCCAAAACCCCCCCGCGAGCCAAGGCGGGCCCGGCCCGTTGACAATGTGAATATTCACATTGACATGTTAAAATTCACATTAATAGGAGTGTAAAATTGGCCCCCGTCCCGTGGCGGCGCGAAACCCACCCACGGCTCGTGGACAGGCCCGGCCCGGCCTGTTGACAATGTGAATGTTCACATTAACATGTTAACATTCACATTGATAAGAGTATAAAACTAGACAGCAGCCCAGGGCGGGCCCGACTCGACCCGGCCCGGCCCGGCCCGGCCCGACCCGTTGACAATGTGAATATTCACATTGACATGTTAATATTCACATTAATAGGAGTGTAAAATTGGCCCCCGTCCCGTGGCGGTGCGAAACCCGCCCGCGGCCCATGGGCGGCCCGGGGCGGGCCCGGTCCGGCCCGTTGACAATGTGAATATTCACATTGATATGTTAACATTCACATTGATAAGAGTATAAAATTGGCCCGCGGCCCATGGACGGCCAAAAGCCCGCCCGCTGCCCGGGGCGGGCCCGGGCCGGCCCGTTGACAATGTCAATATTTACATTGACATGTTAACATTCACATTGATAAGAGTGTAAAATTAGCCCGCAGCCCGTGGGCGGCCCGAAGCCCGACCGCAGCCCGAGGCGGGCTTGGCCCGACCCGTGACAATGTGAATATTCACATTGACATGTTAACATGCACATTGATAGGAGTATAAAATTAGCCCGCGCCCCGTGGCCGCCCAAAACTCGTCCACGACCCGTGGGCGGCCCGGTGCGGGCCCAACCCGTGGGCGGCCCGGTGCGGGCCCGACCCGGCTTGTTGACAATGTGAACATTCACATTGATAAGAGTGTACAATTGGCCCGTGACCCGTGGGCAGTCCGAAGCCCGACCTCGGGCCAGGGCGGGCCCGGCTCGTTGGCAATGTGAATATTCACATTGACATGTTAACATTCACATTGATAGGAGTGTAAAATTGGCCCGCAGCCCGTGGGCGGCCCGAAGCCCAATCGCAGCCCAAGGCGAGCTTGGCCCGACCCGTGACAATGTGAATATTCACATTGATATGTTAACATTAACATTGATAGGAGTGTAAAACTTGTCCGCTGCCCGAAGCTCGCCCGCGGCCCGGGGTAGGCTCGGATCCAAACCCGGGCCACCCAAGGCCGCCCATGGGACGCGAGTCAATTTTACACTCTTATCAATGTGAATGTTAACATGTCAATGTGAATATTCACATTGTCAACAGACCGGGCCAGGCCCGCCTCGGGCCGGCCACGGGCTGTGGGCGTGTTTCGGGCAGCCACGGGGCACGGGCTAATGTTACACTCTTATTAATGTGAATGTTAACATGTCAATGTGAATATTCACGTTATCAACGGGCCGGGCCCGCGTCGGCCCGGGGCCGGGCTTCGGGCTGCCCACGGGTCACGGGCTAATTTTACACTCTTATCAATGTTAATGTTAATATGTCAATGTGAATATTCACATTGTCAACGAGCCGGACCGGGCCCGCCCTGGGTAGCGGGCGGGCTTCGAGCCATCCACGAGTCACGAGTCAATTTTACACTCCTATCAATGTGAATGTTAATATGTCAATGTAAATATTCACATTGTCAACGGGCCGGACCGGGGTCGCTCTGGGCCGCCCATGGGACGCGAGTCAATTTTACACTCTTATCAATGTGAATGTTAATATGTCAATGTGAATATTCACATTGTCAACAGGCCGAGTCGGGCCCGGCCCTGGCCGCCCACGGGCCGTGGGCTAGTTTCGGGCAGCCACGGGGCGCGGGCTAATTTTATACTCTTATCAATGTGAATGCTAACATGTCAATGTGAATATTTGCATTATCAACGGGTCCGGCCGGGCCCGCTCAGGGCAGCCCACAAGCTGCAGGCGGGTTTCGGGCCGGCCACAGACCGCGGGCTAATTTTACACTCCTATCAATGTGAATGTTAACATGTTAATGTGAATATTCACATTGTCAGCGGGCCGGCCCGGGCCGGGCCCGCCCCGACCCGGGCCCGGGCCCGGGCTTTGGGCTGCCCACGGGTCATGGGCCAATTTTACACTCTTGTCAATGTTAATGCTAATGTTAATGTTAATATGTCAATGTGAATATTCATACTGTGAACGGGCCGGCCCGGGCCCGCCCCGGGCGACGGGCTGGTTTCGGGCCGCCCACGGGCCGCAGACCAATTTTACGCTCCTATCAATGTGAATGTTAACTTGTCAATGTGAATATTCATATTATCAACGGGCCGGGTCGGACCTATTTTTTTGGCTTGTAGGCTGGCCCGGCCTGACTCGAATTTTTCCGGGCACCCACGAAGATCGACATGAGCCGGGCCCCTACACATTGACGGTATAAACATTTATATTGACGGTGTGAACATTCACATTAAGGGTATTTTGGTAATTATGTCACAATAAGACTTATTGAAATATAAGAAAGTAATGTGAACTAAATGAAACATAAGTAGATGAAAAGGGTATTTTGGTCTTCTTATCTCAAATTGGACCTAATGGAATAGTCAAAAAGAATATAGGTTGAATGGAATAAAGCTGAAAATGAATTTATCAAAAAAGCTCCCTTTTCAATTAGAAACTTGTTTGTGCTCTTACTCTCCCACCCCGCGTCATGTAAATTAAGCTAATAATAGACCCAGTTTTCTTCTTAGTCCCCCACCCATCCCCCAACCCAGCTCTTCTTAGAACCCCCAACAAGCCCCCAAAATTCCCCAACCACCACCAAGAGTTGAACTACATTGTGGTCGGATAAGGCCATGACACCACCAACATCTGTATAATCCTCCCACATCCAACGAAAATCATATCATTAGCACCCTCCCCACAAATTTTACAATCTCTACGAGGCATAACTCTTTTTATAGTGGAATGTACTATGTGTTCTACCAAATGATTTTATTAGGATAAATTACACTAACATGATCCTTATAGTTTGGAACCCGTATTATTTTGATTCCTAATTTTTAATTGTAACACATTTAATTTGAATTTTGAATTTTGTTTCAAATAAGAACAATTGAAGATACTATTATTTAAGTTCAAGGACAAAATTGTCAATTTGATAAAATATAAACTAATTTGACAAAAATAAATGTCAAACAAATATTTTTATATTTTTAAAAATTATTTCTACCCACCAAAGGTAAAATTATGTAAAACTAATAAAATTTTTGACCATTTATTTATTTATTTATTTTATCAAATTAATTTTTAGTATGTGTTTGGATGAAGATCATGTAATGAGTGGTTGTTAGGATTTTAATGTGTAATCGATATATTTAATATATGAAATATTTTTAGTTTTTGATTTTTTAATTTAATGGATTAGTTTAATAATGATATCAAAATTGTCGTCATATTTGACTTTTGAAAAAATAGAAATTAATTTAATGAAAATAAAAGCAATAACCCACTACATGATCATCATCCAAACACATAATAAAAATTAATTTGGTAAAAAAAATAAATATATAAAAGATTTATCAATTTTATATAATTTTATCTTTAGTGGGTAGAAATAATTTTTTTTAAAAAAAATTGACATTTATTTTTATCAAATTAGTTTATAGTTGATCAAATTGACGATTTTGTTTTTAAAATTAAGTAATGACATTTTTAATTATTTTTATTTGAAATAAGATTTAAAATTTCGTATTAAATATGTCATAATTAAAAAATCAAAAATTAAAATGACACATATTCTAAATTATATGGATAGTTAGTTTGATTCGCCCTTTTTATTATTATTATTATTATGAGTATAGACTATAGCTAATAAAATGGTGGGAACTGTTCAGCACCGTCCATTGGGTGGTGGTTGATGTTGATATATAAAATATATTGAAATATGTCAAAAAGTGTATAAAAATTTAAGTGTATGAAAATATCTGCATATTGAAATCTAGTTGTATGAAAAATGTGCATTTTGAAATCTAGTTTTTTTTTTCAGCATTATTTATGAGTAGTCGTTACCAGGTTCATAAAATGATTTACACTCGACTGTTAGGTTTCGTTTGGGAAGCCAAAAGCCAAGCTTTTTTAGTTATTTTAGTTGCAAAAAACAAAATAAGTTTTTTAACGCAATAAGATAAAATATCACATCTAACTCATAATCATTACATTCTTTCTCTAAAAAAAAGTCAAAAAAATCAAAAGTCTTTCCAAATCAAGTTTTTTAGCCCAGGCTAAAATAGCCAAAAAAGTCAAAAAGCCAACTTATTTCCCAAACGAATCCTTAATGTACTCCAATCTAACAAGGAGGTGCCCCTGATATAGAATAGGGGTGCCCGCGGTTTGGATTGAGACGATTTGCGGTTCGGTTTGGACTTGTCCACATCTATGTGATTTGGAAAAAAGTTAACCCACAACCGTCCACAGTGTAATTTGCGGTTTGTGCGGATAGAGTTCACGGATGTATGGGCGATTGCAAGTGGTTTGCGGATTAGACTTTTTTCTTAAAAAATTTATTTTTGAGTCTTTTTTTTTCCCATTTTGTAAATATTTATTTTAAACCATTTTTCTGCCATTTTCTAAAATGCTCTAACATTAATAATTGATGAATTAAAACTTATAAAATAAAAAGCACAACAAAATCAATTCCTAACCCAAACAAATCATTCAAAATCTTAAATAAAATCATAAACTAAAACAAGCACATATTTCAAAATCCTAAATTAGATCAACAATCACATTCACTATCTACTATCCCAACAATACAATTAAAACAAAATCATTCAAAATCCTAAACTTACTTAAAAGTAATTATTCACTAACTTTTACATTGATCCAAAATGCAATAAATAAATAAATAAAGTAATTATTCATTGACTTACATTCATCCAAAATGCAATTTAAAAAAAAAAAAAAAAAATTGTTATCAAACTTGATTCAATTCAAACCTATGAAATAAAATAAAAACACTTGCAAGATCTCAAACTTCATCATGAATCACTTCCAATCCAACTTTCAAAAATTTTAATTCCATGCACTTGGTTGATGAACCCTACGCAAAAACAAACTGACAAATATAAACTTTAATCTTCAATCTTCATAATCCCTTTAACAAAAAAAGTGTAAAAGAATAAAGTAATGAAAAGATAAATAAATGTCTATATATTGTATCTCAATATAGTAAGAAAATGTGTTGAGTATATGAAAAATTACCAATGAGCAAATGGATATTCAAGTTCAATTATAGCATCAACATTATAGGTTGAACTTGAAAATGAGTTTGACTCCAAAGTACCTAATTAGGAGTTAACAAGAGAAGATTAATAAAACTTATATTAAAAAATAAACAATACAAATAAAAATGAAGATAAATAAATTCTCATATTACCTCAGTCATATTGCTCAAATTCCTCCACATCATCCATCGCCTTTTGAAGAGAAATTGGAAGGTTGCTTTGAAGCCAATTTTGAGTACATACAAGAATTTCAACTATACATGGCCGTTTTTAACTTATCCCTTTCATTCTTGAATATATTAAGCACTTCTTTAGATATGGTTTGATGAGAGGGAATTGGTGTGAATTTGGGTTGCATGACATTACAAAACCTTCTAAATCCAACTTCCTTCACAAATCTAAATGACAACTTATCAATGACTACCATCTCCACGAGAGACTTTTTACTAGCATCAAAATTAAAAGTTGTTGCTACAACCTCAACACCCTCTTTATTTTGTTTCGGTTTAAGATTTAATGTTTGTTAATCATCTGTATCCCTATTTAGATATTCTTTACAATTGGGTGTATGACTCCTTAAATTGCTAGTCCCATAAAGTCTAGAGTCAGCCAAATTCTGTTTCTTGCTATATTTGCATACGGTTCTACACTTCCCATCGGTCCCTACAACCTTATTAAAATGATCCCAAACTGTGGATGGTGCTCTCCCCCCTCCACCCTCATTTTTTCTCTTTGGGGGTCTAGGAGGCTTAGGTTCAGGTTTAGGTTTGGCTAAAGGGGGATTCATTTGAGAATTAGAGGATTCCGGAGATAAAAGATTGATTGTGAGAAATCCAACACTATCCTCTATTTAAACTGGATTACAAAATTACAGATTCAATTTCAATAACGCAACAGATTATAGATTCAATTTCAATAACATAATTACAGATTCAACACAATTATAGATTCAATTTTAATTACAGATTCAACACGATTACATATTCAATTTCAATAACATAACAGATTTAATAACAGATTCAATAACATATTTAATTTAATAACAGATTCAATCACCCTTCAAAAAAAAAATTAATAACAGATTCAATTTAAAATTTTAGTAACAGATTTAATTTCCACTTCTGACATAGATTCAATAACAGATTTAATTCCAATAACACAGATTCAATAACACAAATTTAATTCCAATAACACAGATTTAATTTCAACTCTTAGATTTAACACAGATTCAATAACAGATTTAATTCCAATAATAGATTCAATTAATTTCCAATACATTCAATAAACTCAAAGAATTAAAAGATTCAATTTCCACTTTGAATTCAATTTCCAAAATCTTAATCACCATTTGAAACAGAATCTTAGTCACACAAACAAAAATAAACAAATAAACTCATAGATGTGTTGCCACACATCTAATTGCATAACAAAAAAAATTTAGAGACCAAAGAGAGAGAGACAGACAAATCTGATTGCCTAAAAAAAATAAGGATCGGGGAGAGAGAGAGAGTTGCAGAGCAAAGTCGATCTTGCAAAGGTCAATCGGTCGCTTTGCCAGTCGACACAGAAAGAGAGAGATGGAAGAATGAGAGAGTGAGATTAGAAGAGAGGCTGCGCACAGTGAGAGACAAATCTGATTGCCTAAAAAAAAATCAAAGATCGGGGAGAGAGATAGAGAGAGACGCTTACCTAAGAGTTGTCAGAGAGAGAGAGGATCTTGCGAAGGTCGATCGGTCGCTCCATTCGCTGGTTCTGGTCGCCACAGAGAGAGAGAAAGATGAAAGAACGAAAGAGATGGGAAATGAAATGAGTGAGAAGAAGAGAGCTACGCAGATTTCTCAAATTAGGATTAGGGTTTGGTTTGTTTGGTCAAAACAACATATCTAGGATAGATCATAGATGAACGGTCCAGGTTTTTTTTTTAAGAAAAAATAAAAAATAAAATATTTTAAGTTCGGGCAAGTTGTAGCGGGTGCGATTCAAACCCGCAACCCAAAAACTTACTATATTTCAAACCGCACCCTATCCTATTGTATTTGTGAAACCGTCTATACGTGTGCAAGTCAGGTCGGGTAAGGCGGATTGTACGGGTCAGATAACCCTATGCCTAGCCTCTCATACAAGCACATGAATTGTATTAAGTTTAGATTCCAACAAAAAAATATATATATATCTAACTGAAGTGTCAAAAATAACAAAAGGCAACATGAAAAAATCTAAACATCAATAGCACTTTGAAATCTCTTTCAGTGAGACTTGATAGGAGTCGGGAGAAAATCATTTTACTACGAAAATATATGGCTCCCCTCGAGTTAAAATCCTAGTTCCACCCCTTCAAGCCACCAATGGTGACACCAATAATGAGGCAGGGAGAAGAGAGGGGAGATGATGAGTCAAGGACAAACGACTTGGGTGACAACTACCAAACCCCATAACCGCAAGCATTGCCACTGCCATCTTCATCTTTTCTCTTGATCCACAAGATTCGTTTTCATTGATGCCTGTTATGATGATGGGTTACAAGAAAGGCCATAACCACAACAATTTGTGATTATGTTGGCGGAGGCGAGCGGTGGTCATGGCCATTACTGGGTTAGAGTTTGACAGAGTGTTTGTTTTATAAAAAGAGGAGGAATTTGGGGCAAGAGAGAATGGTAAGGGAGAGAGGGAGAGAAGTGGAAAAAATGGTTGATCTGTTTGTTTAACCCATTTAGAAAATTAAGGGTAAATGAGGAAATTCAAAATAAAAATTGATGCTATCATACTATTCTATGCAGCTCTTTGATGTATCCCTAAAGAGTGGGGTGAAGTGTAACATGTCAGGCGAGAGCAGTGTAATTTCTCCAAACTAATGGGATCATTGAGCTATAATTTAAGCAACTATCAGAGGAGATCGGTGTAATTTTCCTTTCGTTTATTTAGTCTACATCACACATATTAATCGATGAAATATGGATACTTCAAAAAATATGGCGTATCTGTACCGGGTAGTTACCGACGTGTAATACCTCGTATGGTACTTCTGCATATGTACCGGGTACAAAAACACGTACCTAAATTTTTTCTTCTTAATTTTTGGCATATCCATACGTATCTACTATATACTTAAGCCGTACCGTACTTCAGTTGAAACAATATTTTATTCTACTATAGACATAAAACTCCTTTCATTAGATTTCTTTTTTTATTTTTAGTTTTTTAGCATGTTTTTAAAATTAAACTATGATTTGTAAAATATATTAACATTTAATTTTGATTTATACCTTTACTTTTGACATTAAATGTTAATTGTATGTTGAATTTTAACAAATTAAACCATTAAATTAATTTTTGCATTGCTGTACCAAACCGTATCCGTACTCTACTTTTCTTGGATTTTATCGTATTGACGTACCCATATTGTACCAGTACCCGTGCTTCCTAGATATTAAACCACTTAACATGAGTTATTCCAATCATATTCTCTTATCTTAAATTTTAAATTTTTATTATTGCATGCTATAGTTACGACGAAGAATCAATTTATAAACTTTCTTCGTATATTAAAAGATGTTTTTGTGGGCATGGATTCAATATATCGGAATCGCCAGTGGTATTCTTATTATTTTCACCCTAGGTGAACCCATTGTAGATAAGGTGCTTCCTTATTATGGAGTCCAAGTCTGACTGTTACAATCGTAACTTCACTTACCCATATTCTCCTTCTACCTATTGTAAAACATAATAATAATATAATAATAAGAGAAAGAAAGAAAGAAAGAGTTTGAGTTTTGCACGCAATATCATATTTCCTAGCGCACGTTATAATTCTGGTGCATAAACAATGTTGAAATTCTTGTATTAATTTGTGGACTTATTTTGTAAAGCTATTAAAGTCGTTTGAAATTGAGCAACACCGATTATCAAATTTGTTAAATTTATCCAGTATGCACCAATTAGGTATATTAACATTAATTATATAATTATGACTTTCTTATCCCTTTGGTTTATTTTTAGCACTTCCATACTTTGTTGTTTTTATCAGCCAACAGATCTGCATCTGACATTTTTCAAAGATAAAATGGCATACTGTAAGATGCGAAAAATTAAAGACTAGTAGTGTAACAATTTCACATGGATGAGAAAGAAGGAACGGGTCAATTCCACAACCTGTTTGCCTCTAAAACATGTGGGGAGAAAAATGGTACTATCAGTTTAATAAGTGTACTTGCATTGCCCACATGAGAATTAAAATTGATGACTTTTATTAAACAATGTTGCAAACGAGCAAAATGCTTAATTGAGTTGAAGAGTGATGGTGATTTCAGGCATTTTTGTGCCAATAATGATAAATAAGTCTATTCTACTCTTTGCTAGACACTTAACCTTAGTCCCAATCACTTGAAGTTGGTTTAGATGGATCCATTTCTTTAGAACTATAAATGCTCAATTTTCTTTACCTGAGGTTTATTTAGATTTTAATTGCATGGTTTGTTGACCTTGAATTCCTAAAACCTTGTCATGCAGCTTTTTTCTCTTATTTTCTTGTCCATGAATAATTTATCACTTTTGTTGAATAAGAACAGAACTTTCAAGCCTCATTTCTACCTACTCTCAAAATATTGTTTACTCATTACATTCCATCCTTCAACCTTGAAGGCAAAAAAAATCAAATAGATGGAAGCTCATCGGAGGTATATCCTCGTTCTTGAAGAAAAACCAATATTTGGCAAATATTGAAATTCAACTTAACCCAAAGCATCTCATAATGCTACAATGTTGTTTCGAGCCTATTTCTCTGGCAACAACGCAGCCAGAATTCATCATCTTGTGTTTAGCAACCAATCATTCATTTCTGCATCAATAGACCAACATTCTAATGGAAGTAGTCATTCATGCCAAACTGACCCCTGTTATAAATGATGTCTTATTATCACTTGGGCAACGGAATTTCATTGAGGCAGCATGAATCAACATTGAACTTGATTTATGAGATTGAGACATATGATGCCATAATGGATTCATAACAAGATTTAATCCTTTCATTGTGTATTTAGGAGTTGTTTGGTGCAGATTATTAGGGTTGCTTACAGTTTTTTGTCATTTTGGGAATTTGTGCCAATGTTTGCTGCCATTTCTGGAAAAAAAGTTTATTATTAAGAAGTTGGGAGAGAAATGCATTTAGCTTATACTTTTCGATTATTGGTGTTTAGTTCATAATAAACTGCACCAAACAGGCCATTAATTCATCATTATTTTAGCTTTCTGTAGGTATTGCAACTGGAAGCATTTGCGCTCTGCTTGCTGTAGTCTTACTGCTCATGTTCAAGTACAAAAGGAGAACAGCTGCAATCTTCAAGCCATCATATTTTGGAAAGAATCAAACAACAGGAGATGAAAGAAACGCAAAGGAGTTCATTAAGAGTTACCAATCAACCTTATTAACAAACTACTCATACAATGATATAAAGAAGATGACTGACAACTTCAAAGAAAAATTAGGGGAAGGTGCCTATGGCAATGTCTTCAAAGGAAAGCTGTCTTCAGATAGTCGGCTCATTGCTGTCAAAATGCTCATGAATTGTAGAGACAATAGCGAAAATTTCCTTAACGAAATCACCACCATTGGTAGGATTCACCATGTTAACGTTGTACGCTTAGTAGGCTTCTGTTGGGATGGCTCGAGACAAGCTCTTATTTATGAGTACATGCCTAACAATTCATTAGGTGATTTATTACATCAAGAAGATGTACGTGTTTCATTAGGATTGGCACGATTACTTGAAATTGCCATAGGAGTTGCACATGGAATAGAGTATTTGCACAACGGTTGTGACTCGCGAATCTTACGTCTTGATATAAAGCCTCAGAATGTGTTGCTGGACCAGAATTTCAATCCTAAAATTTCAGACTTTGGATTGGCAAAAGTATACTCTCGAAATCAAAGTGCAGTCACAATGACAGGAACAAGAGGAACCATTGGTTATATTGCTCCTGAGATCTTCTTAAGAAATCTTGGTAAACCTTCTCACAAATCCGATGTTTACAGCTTTGGAATGCTGTTACTAGAAATGGTTGGTACGAAAAAGCATGTCGAATCAGATGTGAACACTTCAAGTGACGCTTACTTTCCTGGTTGGGTTTATGACAAACTCATACTTGATGAAGAAAGGGAGCTTATGGAGCTTGAAGATTCTGTTGTTGGAGAGGATGTGTACATAGCGAGGAAGATACTCAAGGTCGGCCTATGGTGCATCCAAATAAATCCGAAAGATGGTCCCTCCATGACAAGAGTGGTGGAAATGTTGGCTGGCAATGTGGAAGCCATTGAAATGCCTCCAAAGCCTGTCTTCTTTTCTCCTCCTCGCGAGGCACATGAGCTGGACATTTTTAGCTCCAACGAAAGCGAAAGCAGTGTATTGGCTCTAGCAAGTGGCAGTCATGAAATGTAAAAATAGAACCCAAATGACGAAGAAGATGAGTTGCCCAGAGTCGTCTCATATTTATGTGGTGGTGAAGATGATTGGAAGGTGAGCAAGTCTTCTTTCAAATCATTCAGCAACTCAACTCAGTTGAACAAGCCTTGATGTTTCCCAATTTATCAGAGTAATTTTTTTTATTTCTCTCTTACTAATAAACTAAACATAGTATTAGTCTATGATAAAATATTATAGACTAACAGTACGTATCATGAAAAAAATATTATGAAAATAATCATGAAAGATTCTCCATCATTAGATTACACATATAAGAAAACACCACACACTAATCAAGGGATGAAAAATTTTCATGAAACATTTTATGATATTTTTTTCACGATCTCTAGTATTATTCGATAATTTTTTTCACTCTTTCTCTCACCGAGGAAGCCTGAGTGGTTAAAGTATAAGGGGGAATCACCTGTGGTAGTTTCACAAAATTATTACAAATTTATGAAAAAATTTAAAATTTTAATTATTAACATTTATATAAATTATTACTGATTTGTAATTAATTTTTCTAAATGTCCATTGAGATGTTGTTTTCCAAAAGTGCAATATTGCACTCGTTTGGCATAAAGAGTTGGGTGGTTGTTTGACTATTTTCGTCACAAAAAGATAAAATAGGTTAAAAAGTCAGTAAGATAAAATGTCATATCTAAACCATAATTATTATTTTTTTCCTCACAAAAGTCAAAAAAATCAAAAAGGCAATTCCAAATGAGACTTTTTAGCCTCAGGTTAAAATATTCAGAAAGTCATAAAACAAAAAAGCTAACTCACATCCTAAACGAATCTATTATCATAATTCTTCATTTTTGTAGAAATGATAGATTTAGATCTTACAATTCACTTGTAATGATGTAGTAATAGGATTGAGTAAGTTGTGACAAATAAAATTAACCCTAACATGTCGTATCATTGTGGGTCAAACTAAAAAAACAAAATATAAAAATGCTAGAAATCTCAAGAGAATGACCAAAAATTCTACCAAAAAACATAATGGTTACAAGGATTAAAACATAATAATCCTATAATTAAAAATGTATATATATTTTTTATTTTTTATATATTTATATATATAATTTATTTACAATGATTAGATTATCTCAAATTCACATGATGGACTAAACTGGTTAGTTTGGACATGTGGATGCACCTCAAGCCCTACTCAAATGGTTTATTTATAAGAAATTGGATTGTTGGACTTAATTGGTTCATGGGCTTATTATAGACCTCACTTTGATAATTTTTTTTTTTTTTTTTTTTTAGAAAGTACTTTTATAATAAAATTTATTTATCTTTAGATCTTTGTTGGTAGATTATTGAAGAAAAAAAATATTTGATATGATAAATCTTAACCATATAATTTTAACATATATATATAGATTTAAAGAAATAAAAAAATAATTTTAAATTTATATTTTTTATTTATTTTTCAAAATAAAAATATAATGATATCGTATAATTATTGACTATTGATCAATATAATTTCTTATTTGAATAATCTGTTGGGAAATTTTTTAAATTAAATTCAAAGTTTTATGAATTTTCAAAAATCTTCGTAGTTTGCCAAAAGAAAATTTGAAACAAATTTTAAAAATGGAAATTTTTTTTAAGGTCCTTGGTATTAAAATTTTATAGGATAAAAGATATGCAATATTTTCATAGTGCTTGGGGTCCCTCAACATTTTTTCAGAGAAATTTCGCTAAGTGTGTTTGTGTGTTCATGCTTGAAATTTCTCTATACACATCAAAATCCTCTTAGAATTTCTCTAAGTGTATTAGTATGTTCATGTTTAGAATTTCTCTGGACATTTTCATTGAAATTTCTCTAGACACATCACAATCCCACAGTGTTTAAGAAAATTCACACACTAACCATAGTCAGAGAAAATTCATACAGTGACCACAGCTAGAGAAAATTCACAAAATTACAAACAATGACTACAACGAGAAAAAATTGACACAGTTCTCACATCTAGGGAAAATTCACACAATCCAGAGAAAATTCAATCTAATTTGCTCAAACAACTTTCAATCTGATTTGCTCACATCACAATCCCCTCATCCAAATTTCGTTACAGTCGTAAGTTTATTGTTGTACATGATCACCCATCTTGCAATTTAAAATTTGGGTTACTTAATCAACCATTTTTTTTATAATGAAAACTCAAATAGTTTGTTGTTGTTTCTTCATCGCAAAACCAACTGGGTGCCAAAATTTCAATTTTTTTATTTTATGAATCGAGTTCCAATTGAGCTTTTTCTAATTTTCTCAAGTAACATTTCTTTTTCTTTTTAGCTTTCTAGGTAACCAAACAAGATATCACACAAACAAGAAGAATTTAGAGAGAGAGAGAGAGAATATACTAACCCAAAGAAAAGAAGATCGAGAAGAGGGGAGTCGCAGATAGACTTGGTTTCATCACGAGTCCAATCGTGTCTAGGACCTTCTCTGATTGTTCGCTCTGCTTGAATTTTAACAACAACAACAGCAGAAGAAGAAGAAGAAGAAAAAGAATATGAGGACAAATGCAAGTTCAGGATCATCAACAACAATGGGTGTCAATTTGGACAAATTAATCTAATCAACATTATTTTTCACTACAACAAAATTGGGTTTTTATGACATTACATCAACGACATACAATAAATGCAAATCGTATTTTTTTACTTTTACGACTTTCTTTTTTTGTATGTTGTAAATAATATCCTAACCATGACAAAATCAGTATAGAAAGAGAGAGAGAGAGAGAGAGAGAGAGAGAGAGAGAGAGAGAGAGATGTGAATTGCCCTAGCCACGCCGACTACGTCAAGAACATGATCACCGGTGCCGGCCAAATGTTGGACAATCATGAAGAGAGAAAAGAGAGGTTGAGGGAGAGAGATGAGAGAATATATGACTGAGGGGCTTTAAACTACAAAAAAAATATATTATAAATCGTCCATTACTAAAAATTAGAAAGGAATATTAGATTAACTTTTCCTTGAAAATTTGTCTCCCATTGAAAAAGAAAAAAAGCAGGAGCACTTAAAAGTGTTCCATTGAATTCATTTTGAATATGAAATTGTGAAAATAATATTAGTTGGCCAGTCCCGCTACAGACCCCCACTCAAATATCACCCCAAACCCCCAATGACGTAGAGATGGTTACACACTTTCAAAGAAGTTTTGCAACTACAATGTGTGTATGCACTCACTGGTTAAAAAAAAAGAAAAAAGGAAAAAAAAAAAAAAAAGAAGTAGAAGAACAAAACAAAAGGGTGTCATTATTGCCCAAAAAGAATACAGAGCTCTCCTCCTTCTCCCTCCTCCTCTGTCTTTAGTGACCTTCATCTCCTCTATCTCTGGCGTCTCTCTCTCCTGCATCTCTGGCGCCTTCCTCCATCTCTGGTTTCTCTCTCTCACGAGCACTGCGATCGAGATCGAGATCACCGCTAGGATAGAATTTTGAAGGGGTTTCAAGTGTCTCCGACGAAAGGTTAAATTTTTTTTGGCATTGGCGTCGAAATGATAGGAAAAGGAGCAATGGTAGTCTTTATGAGACTTATTTCCCATAAATTGTTGCAATTTAAACCTCAAATGCATTTTAATCCTCAGTATTTTTATTAGATTATATTGAAATTGCTATACATTGGCAAATGGGTTTGCTATAGTATACTGGTACATATTAATGGGTTTTTGATCTGGCTATTGTTGATTGAATTTGTTGAACTAGTGAAGAAAACAAAAGGAGAAAGAGAAGCATAGAAAAAAAAGAAGAAAAAATCAAAATCAAAATCAAAATCAATTCGCCAGAAGTCATGGCGTTGCCGGCATTTATGTTGACTGTGTTTGTTTGGGGACAGTTGGATCAACTGGGGAGTGTTGAAATTATGGACAAGGCTTCCATGGTGGTGGCCGTGGGTCTTGAGCTAAGTTGTACGTTGTTGTAAGTGTTCTTTTGGGAGTTACTTCTTAGTCATCCTTCGTTGGAGTCAAGGGAGGAAGAGGGAAAGAGAGAGAGAGAGCCGAGCGTCCTTTGTAGGAGTCAAGGGAAGGACGGAGTCGAGTGTCCTTCGTCGGAGTCAGGTAATGGAGGGAGAGAGAGATGAGAGACCTATAATGAAATCAGATTTTGAATGACTTTTGAATGAGGAGAGAGAAAGAGAAGGTGCGTAGGCTGAAGGTGCACGTGAATATCATGTGATTGTCCACATCAACTGGGAGTGGGTGGGGGTCGGCTTACCTGGGGGTCCAAAGCATTTTTCATTAGTAGGCATACATATATAGCACCATCTGCACACGTGGCAGGACTAGTGAAGCATACGAATCAAATGACACCTAAAATATTAATTTTCAGTGATGAAATTAGCATAATTTAGGATTAAAATAAAAAAAATAACAATTATTTAGAAGAGATATTGTTGGCTACATATTTTGTAAAAGCCAGTTACAGTTTGACACGTGGCAGAATAAGGGTAATAAAGGAAGGTTATTCAAGCCTTCAATCCTGATCGTACATGTGGCAATAAATATTGGTTCTCACATGATCTGAGTAACACTTGATCAATAACGGGATGCAAGATGACATAGCTTCAACGGTTACTCATATTCAAATTTAAATACAAGAGGGAAGCTCAACTGCCAGCAATGGCGTAGTGGAGCTACTTGTAAGGAAGCATGATCAGCGATCATGGAGGAGCAGTTCGACGGTTCGAAGTGCAGTTCGAAGGTCATCACTGACGAGTATAAATAGCAGGGCAGCCCCCAGAAAAGAGGGGACTCAGATCATACAAATCAGTCATCTACTTCATATATTTTCTTCTCCAGTCTTTTACATTTCCAGTCTTTAAATACCTGTTCTTTAAATACCTGCACTTTAAATACCCGCACTGCACTTCGATTCATAGGAGTAGTTTCAAGTAGATTCAAGTGGATTGCTGTTGTAAACCTCTCCGAGGCTGAGTTTGGACCATTGTAAGTGTTCATTTTAATGAAATACTTCAATTGTTCTTCATATTACTGTTATTCCTTTTAATTTCTCCTAAGTCAAGCCACCAGTAAAAGTCCTCTTCATTGAGGTTGAAAGAACTAAAACACAATCGTCTGGTAATTGGTTGGCAATCACAATTTCTGTAAGGACTAATTGATCCTTGCTGGCACGCTCACATTTACAAAAATAACCTTCGAAAAGCCAAAAAGCCAACATATATTTTTGGCACGCCCAGTGGGACCTAATTAAAAATGGCTAGAAGAAGACGACAAGGAGAAAATGAACGCTTGGAAGAAGGCGTGGAAGGAGAGGTAGAAATACCAAATCCAGAGGATAATGTGGTAACACATCCTGTGGAAACTCCTATATTGTCAGTACCTATGGTCGAACAGACCAGTACTTCTGGACAAGAACCATATGTTCATATTATTGGACGAAACCAAGGAATTGGACCATCCACTGTGCCATTTACTCAACCAACAAATCCATGGGATGGTTTAGTAGATGCCATGGGACAACAATTAATGAACACAATGGAAAGGTGGGCAACATCCTTTTTGGATCGAATGAATAACCACCAACCAACAAACACAAGACACACGGAGGAAGTTGTAAATGTCCCCCAACAAAGATTGGCTAGAGAAAAACAGCCTATGCAAGTTAATGGACATCCTAATGGTCAAACTAGTACCCAAAACTTTGAAAGACCATCACCTCAGTCTTGGTATGAACCCATTTCAAGGCCTATAGCAGGCCAAAATGCCTCAGTACTTAAGAATGAAGCCACACAAGTTGGTGGATCTGGCCAAGTACAAGAAACTGGCACAAGAATGGTTACAAATCTCATGTTCGAAGCCATACCTGGCACAAGGGGGTACACTAATCCCTTATTCGAATTTACACCCGGGGGGTTGGAGGGTTTTCCTACAAATGGCAGAGACACAACACCTGTTCCAGCACCTTTTGCAGGTCCTTTCGCAGGTCATGCTCAAAGGGGTTACCCATACCCTCAACAGCAACCTGCACTGCAAGGACAACCAGCGCCAAATTTACCACCTTATGGACCAAGAGGACCACAAGCACAACTTTGTCCACCAAATCCTGTGTTTGCCCCTCCAGTAGTGGTTCAGCAGGCACAAAATATGGTCCCTAGAGACCAGATTGCTGATATTGTTAGGGAGATATGTGGACCAATGGCTCGGGGGGTCCAGACTCCTATATACAGAAAACCATACCCAGAATGGGTAGATAGGGTACATGAATACCCAAGAGGATTCAGAATACCAGATTTTACTCTATTTTATGGAACTGGAAATCAGTCAACTGTAGAGCATATTGCTAGATTTGCTGCTCAATGCGGTGAATTCACTAATCATGATTATATGAAACTGAGATTATTTCCAAATTCTCTGACTGGAGGAGCATTCGTATGGTACATCAACCTTACACCTGGGTCCATTCAAAATTGGCAACAGATGGAAGAGGCATTCCATGCCCAATTCTTCCAATCAGAGCCAGAAGTTTCCATGGCAGACTTGGCTAGATTGAGTCAAAGGCCTGAGGAAAAGGCTACTCAGTTTATTGCCAGATTTAAAAGGGCTCGGAATAAATGTAGAGTCATTCTCCCAGAGCCAGAGTTTGTGAGATTGGCCCAAAACGGTTTAGAGTTCAGGCTTCGAAAGAAGTTTGATTCAACTGAGTTCAGGGATTTGGTCGAATTAACCTATAAGGTGTCTAGATATGAAGCACTATTAGAAGAAGAACAAGATCGAAATAATGCCTCGTATAAGACATATTACAGAGATCCCAATTATGAAATCGATGCAGCAGAGATTGTGGGCAAAGAACCTGTAATTTGTGAAGCATTGATTCATAAAGACACCACCATCGACCAGCAATTTAAAAAAAAAGATTTCCATAGAAAGTATTCTTTCGATCTGGCAAAAGCAGATGACATTTTTGACCATCTGCTTGCAGCCAATTTCCTTAAGTTACCAAATGGAGTAAAATTGCCATCTCCAGATGAACTTAAAGGAAAAATATATTGTAAATGGCATAACTCTTGGTCTCACTCGACTAAAAACTGCATTGTTTTTCGAGACAGGATCCAGGAGCAGATTCGGAAAGGAAGTCTGAAATTCCCAACCAAAACAGAAAAGATCATGGGGATTGATAGTAACCCGTTTCCAGAAGTTGGAGAAGGCACAGTTAATGTGGTTGTACCAAACTTCCAGAATCTATCTCTGCAGGAGTTGGAAGAGGTCAACGTGCAAATGCATACTGCCAACCAGACAACTGCTAAGAAGGAGACTAGAAACCCACCAGCTATTGGACAAGGTTTCTCACATCAGAAGGAGCAATCTGACGAAGAAGCACTAGATGACAATTCCTTGGAAGCAGCTGTAATGCAGAGGATGTGTCCCAGGTGCAGACTGAGTCATAAATGGTTGAGGGGGCTTCCAATTGATGGAAAGCAATACTACAGAGATGTTCAAAGACATTCTAAGCCAACCAATGCTTACAACAAAAAGCCGTACCCAGGTAGTGATAGGCAGCGACCATCAATGGTTGAACCTGCAGTGGACAGAATGCATGCTAAAGGCAAGAGGTCCTTGTATGAGTCTAGACCACCTAACTACTACAGAGTAGAAAGCAACCATTCTGAAAGAAGATTGGGGAAGAGTTCAGGTTACGGGATTAAAGCCAGGGATTGGCCTCCTAGACTAACCTCACGCAGAACTGAAAGTGGCCACTTTCATCAAAGGCCAGAAACAGACTCGAGACATGAAGTCAGGAACAAGCATCTACCTTCACAGCCAGTTTCGAAGGCGGTTTCGAAGGTAGAAAGAAACAGTTCCACATCTGGATCAGTAGGATCGTGGGTGCCTGGAGTCCCAGACTGGTTTGTAATGCAAAACAAACCTAGGGAAGTGCTTGCTTATGGAGATGTTGTAAACCAAGGCAGGATGATCAAGCCTCCTATGGTGGCTCCGAATAACTGGGTACTGCTTAAGCATCCAAAGACGAGGGAACCAGACATGGTCCCAGTCATCTCAAGATCACAGAGGAGAAAAATTCAGCGCAGGTACACCCAGTACCAGAAAGATCTGAAGGAAGGTGGAGAAAATTCTTCACTAGTCAAAACGGAAGGAAGGAAGAACCCAAAGTCAGACCATGCTCCAAAGCCGGTTCCATAGAGCAAAGTGGTCTGCAGCCGAGAACAGTTGGCCAAGGTTCATTCTGAACTGAAAACCAGAGAAAAGGCTAGTTTGGCAGGGTTGGAGAAAGCTCTGATGGAGACAGATAGCGAGACCGAAGAAGAGATTGGCATAAGCCAGAAGAAAGAGGTCGTGGAGGAAGAGATGTTTGAAGCCTTCATGGCTGAACAAACGTTTCTGACTGAAGAGCCAGTTGAGAAAGATCATTCGAAGGGATCAGTTAGCAATGAAATACCAGAATGCATCATGCAGGATGTTTCTGAGGAAGTCGACCAAAGTGACCAAGAGGGGAAACAGGTACAGCCAGCCATCCAGTTTGGCTCGTTTCCCCCAGTATCAGTGAACATGGTACACATACTACCACAGGAATTCCAAGCTGGAGATGAGAATCAAGAGGGGCAGGAAGCTGATCCTGTTCAGATCTCTAGTGAAGACTCACAAGCAAGTATGGTGCAAGATAATTTCGAAATGGTTACCCCGATAGAGGATGAATATGAGAGCGAGGAAGTGATAAGCATCAACCTATCGTATCCATTCGAGTATCTCTCGAATTTCATGACACAACATGTTAAGCCTTTGTACATCAAGGCTTTCTTCGATGGGATACAACTGAATCGAGTCCTAATAGACAATGGGGCAGCAGTAAACTTGTTGCCGAAATCTTCTTTGAAGAAACTAGGAAAAAAAAATCCTAGGTTGATACCAACCAGCACAACCATCGCTGGTTTTGCTGGAGATAAGCAAATGGCTCAGGGGATTCCACCCATTAATTTAGGTGTGGGAACCAGGGATTGCATGACAGCATTCTTTGTAATCGATAGTAATACTAAATATAATGCTTTACTTGGAAGGGATTGGATCCACACTAACAAATGTGTGCCTTCTTCTTTGCATCAGAAAATCATGATGGCTTTAGGCAATAGAGAGACAGAGGAAATCGATGCAGATCCTCAACCCTTCATAGCCTGTGCAGACTTTGCGGTGGCTAAATTGTATATTGAGGGAGTGACACCGCTCAGTATACTGATGGAAGATGACGGTTCAGCCGAAGTGACGGCTGATGAGGAAGTGACACACTTGAAGCACTTAGTCCAAGAAAGTGCTGATGAAGAGGTCGTTCTAAAAGATGACAATGATGCCTGGTTATAGGCAAAGAAGTGAAAAGCAAGAAGCCACATCCTTGGCTCTGATTAAGTTCTCAACATTGGATGTAGAAGCTATAGTCCAGAGAGTACAGGAGCAAGAAAGGGAGGCCATGATACTCGGCTGCAAGCAGAAACAGCAACAGGTCAGAATTTTGACCCTTGGGAAATATTGTGCATTGGACATTGAGACAAAAGTCCAAGAGATACAGGAGGAGGATGCCTTATGGACAGATTTTTTCTATGAGGAGGAGGGCAAGGATGTTGGACTAAAGAACCTAGGAGCAGAACAGAGCAAGAAGGCTACTTCGAAGGTTGAAGAAATCAAGGAAGAAGTTTTGGTAAGTCCTCAGGCACAAGACCCTTTAGAAGAAGTAAATCTATGGGAAGGTTCTGTACAACAGCCCACTTATATAAGTGCTTGTTTGAATGCACTGGACAGAAACCAGCTATTGGTTGTTCTGAAGAAATACAAAGATTGCTTCGCATGGTCTTATAATGCACTACCAGGATTGGATAGGTCATTAGTGGAACATAGGCTCCCTATGAAGCCTAATTTCAAGCCTTACAAGCAGAAACCAAGGAGGATGAGTCCAGAAGTAATTCAGAAGGTCAAGGAAGAGATCCTTAGACTCCTCAAGGCAGGTTTTATTAGAACAGCCAGGTATGTCGAGTGGCTGTCTAATATTGTGCCTGTAGTCAAGAAGAATGGCAAAATGAGGGTATGTATCGATTTCAGAAATTTAAATCTGACAACTCCCAAAGATGAGTACCCTATGCCTATAGTGGACTTGCTGGTGGACAGTTCAGCAGGTCACCAAATCTTGTCAATGATGGATGGGCATTCCGGCTATAACCAAATCTGCATTGCAGAGGAAGATATCCACAAGACAGCATTCAGATGTCCTGGGAATATTGGCACCTTTGAATGGGTTAAAATGCCATTTGGTCTAAAGAATGCTGGAGCTACATATCAAAGAGCCATGAACACTATCTTTCATGATCTTATTGGAGGATATTTGGAATGTTATATTGATGACATTGTGGTTAAATCCCAATCCATGAAAGAGCACCTGTTTCACTTAGAAGCAGCCTTTGAAAGAATGAGAAGGTTCAAATTAAAGCTCAACCCTCTTAAATGTGCTTTTGGCGTATCATCTGGAAACTTCTTGGGTTATGTGGTACACAAGAAAGGAATACAGATTGACCAGAACAAAGCCAAAGCCATCATTGCAGCCAGGCCTCCATCAAGTAAGAAAGAATTACAGAAGTTCCTTGGACAAGTTAACTTTCTTCGAAGGTTTATTTCTAACACTGCAGGAAAAACTAAAGTATTTTCTTCCTTGTTAAGGCTGAAAGCTGAAGAAGAATTCGTGTGGTCAGCAGAGCATCAAATTGCTTTCGAAGGTATCAAAGCCTACTTGGCTAACCCTCCAGTGCTGATGCCACCAAAGAGGAACAAGCCCTTGAAGTTGTACATAGCTGCAGCAGAGGATTCATTGGGAGCTTTCTTAGCCTAAGACAACGAAGAAGGCAAGGAGCAAGCTATTTATTACCTTAGTAGGTTTTTAAATTCTTGTGAATGTAAATATTCAGCTGTTGAAAAGCTGTGTCTTGCTTTGTATTTTGCTGCAATAAAATTAAGATATTATCTTTTGCCTACAACTGTTTTGGTAATTGCAACCACAGATTTGGTTAAATATATGTTATCTAGACCAATGTTGAGGGGAAGAATTGGCAAGTGGATACTTGCCTTGTCAGAATTTCATCTAGAATATGTCCCTCAAAGGGCAGTAAAAGGGCAGGTTTTAGCCAATTTTTTGGCAGATCATCCATCTCACACAGAGAGCCAGGAGATAATGGAGCTTGGTATGGCTAATGTTGAGCCATGGCAGATGTGGTTTGATGGGTCGAAAGCCAATGGTTTAATTGGAATTGGTGTTGTAATAAGATCTCCACAAGGGGTAGAAACCACACATGGTTTCAGAGTAGATGAAGCTACCTGTTCCAATAACCAGGCTGAATATGAAGCCTTAATTGCGGGACTAGAGATTCTTATTGGATTACAAGTACATGCAGTTGACATATTCGGAGATTCTCAATTGGTGGTTAACCAAGTGAAAGGAATTTTCAAGTGTCAAAGCACAAGTATCTTGCCATATTATGTTGTTGCATTACATTTGCTTTCTCAGTTTCAAATAGCAAATGTAACCCATGTTCCAAGATTCTTGAACAATAGAGCCAATGATGTGGCTCAGAAAGCTTCGAACTTCAAGAGAAGGGATAATACCCAAAGGGACATAGGCCAAACAACATATCAGAGATTAATACAACCTTTGAATAAAAGGAATGTGATCTTGGAAGTCAATCATAATGACTTACAAGAACAAGATTGGAGGCATCCAATAATGCAGTACTTGGCTGGTCCATCTTCGAAGGCCAGTAGAAAAGTCAAATTGCAATCTATGCAATATATGATATATGGTAATGCTCTCTACAAAAGGGGGGGAGATGGCTTATTGTTAGAATGTCTAGGCCCGAAAGAAGCATTAACAGCCATGGCTGAGGTTCATGAAGGCATCTGTGGTGCTCATCAACCTGGTGTAAAAATGAGGTGGTTGCTTCGAAGGCATTCCTATTATTGGCCAACCATCCTTAAAGACTGCATAGAATATGCAAAGGGGTGTCAGGCATGTCAAAAGCATGGCACAATAAGGCACGTGCCCATAACTGACCTACATGCAGTAGTGAAGCCTTGGCCATTCAGAGGGTGGGCCATGGATATGATGGGAAAAATACACCCACCTTCTTCGAAACATCATTGTTTCATTCTAGTGGCCACTGACTACTTCACTAAATGGGTCGAAGCTAAGCCATACAAGGCTGTAGACCAAACAGAGATTATTGGTTTTATTAAAGATTTGATCCATAGATTTGGCATCCCGCAAACCATAACAGTTGATAATGGAACTGTGTTTGATGGGAAGATGGTGAAGTCTTTTGTGGCAGAATTTGGAATTAGTCTTGTTAATTCCACACCCTACTATGCACAAGCTAATGGTCAAGCTGAGTCATCCAATAAGTCCTTGAAAAAAGGAATACAAAAGGTTATGGATGACAATCCCAGGGATTGGCATAACCTATTATTGGATGTTCTGTGGGCATATAGAACCCCACCGAGGTCAAGCACAGGAGTCACTCCCTATGACTTGGTGTATGGACATGATGCAGTCTTACCAGTGGAGATTAATGTTAAATCTTTGAGAGTAAGATGTCAAGATCAATTGAATCCTGAACAATACCATCAAAGTATGTGCTTAGAATTAGAAGGCATAGATGAAGCCAGAATTTTGGCATTAAATAGCATTCTTTTCCAAAAGAAGAAAGTAGCCAAGAATTATAATAAGAAAATCAAACACATTGGCTTTGATGAAGGTGATTTGGTATGGAAAACAATACTCCCAATTGGGATTAAAAGCCATAAGTTTGGCAAATGGTCACCTAACTGGGAAGGACCATATCAAATTCATAGGGTTCTGCCTTTTGGAGCATACCATTTAAGAAATTTGAATGGTTATGTACATCCCAAAAGGATTAATGGCAGATATTTAAAACCTTATTTTCCAACCATTTAGGAAACACAAGGGATAGAGTGAACACCATATGCAAAAACACAAGCTTGCTCAAATGATATACAAAATATTGTGCTTTCATAAAGAATCAAGTACATTGTGCCACAAATTGGCCCAAAAATCATTACAATGCTTTAATTGTTTTTGTACAATAGCTTTCCTATTGCTAAGGGAAGGAAATAATTGAATAGCTGCAGCCATGTCTTCTTTTCGATCAGTCAGCCCTTGATTGGTGATGTGCAGTTTCTTATCAGTTCGAACCAAGGCTTGGTTTACTGCGGCTAACTCCTCTTCAAGCTGAGTTTTCTTCTCCAGAAGTTGGACTTGAAAGTGGGAGGCAAAAGAGTGTTGTTCTTTCAGAGTTGATACTTCAGTATGCACTTGAGAAACAAAACTCTGGTCCTTAACCAGCTTCTCATCCGCAGTCTTAGCAGCATGGCAAATGTTGAGATAAAAATCAATAGTAGCTGCAGCCTGAGATAGATGACTTGAGACACTCATGGCAGACTGCTCAGCAATGTTACAGCATTGAAGGAACCCATTCCTGATGATAGGCCTTTGTAAAGCCTCGAAGGGGATCCTTGAAAAAGAAGTCAACAGTTGCAAACACGTGTCCAAATCTACTGAAGGTGCAAAAGGCTTGTTGCTGGAAGAATGAGAACTCTTGAAGATTTCCAGTAGGGAGTCAGCCAAGGCTAATGGCTCAGCTTCAGCAGTAGAGGTGGGAGAGATAGAAGGTATGTCAAAGAGACTAGCTAGTCTTCCTTCAAAAATGTCTACCTCGTCCCTTGACATGAAGGGCATAGAGAGTGTTGTGGTGGAAGACACAAAGGGCTGCATAGGGATGGGAGAAACGGATGGAGCATCTTTGGCAGCCTCTATGGTCTTGGCCACCAGCAAATCAAGTGAAGAGGGGCTGGAAGTGGGCATTGGTGATGAGCCATGAATTGAAGAGCTACTAGTGTCCTCTGTGGGAGAATCAACTGCCACTGGGAATGGAGCAGCAGTTGGAGTTTCTGTAAAGGATGGAAAAAGAGCAAGGCTCGAAGGAAAAGTAGACTGAGGTAGGTCACGAGCCAAAAAATGGAGGTATGGCTTTAATCCAAGAAGAAGAGATGCAGGAATACTGGGACTTAAGGAAGGTACGTCAAATATAGGCTTTGGAAGTGGAAGTACGATTCGAACAACCCTGACATTCTGCATTTGATCAACCTCAACCGAAATTGAGGAAGGCCTCATTGGAAAGGTGAGTGCAGTAGTTGTCGCTGCAAAAGGAAGAAATGCAGAACAATGTTAAACTTCAATACCACAAGCTGACAAAGTAAAAAACAGTAGAGGTATGAAAGAAATTACTTGTTCCAGAGGCACTGGTACTGATGGGAGAACTGCGGAGAGAATAGTGTCCAGCAGTCCGTTGTTTTCTGGCTAGTTCCCTTTGCAATGCATCAGCAGCAGCAGCTCTCTCTCTTAAAATTTGTTGCTGCCGTCTTTTCTCAGCCCTTTCAAAGACTACTATGGCTTTGGAATGTTCTCGTTCCACGGCCTTGGTGGCTGCCTCATGAAGGGGATCTTCAATCAAGGCAGTAGTTGAAGCAGTCATTTTCCTTCTCTTTCCTATTGCTTGGGCAATTGTCTCAGAATCAGAATCCTCATCAAAGTTGGAAAGGGAGATATCAAACTCAGAAGAAGAGACAGTAATCTTTCTTCTCTTTTTTCTTTGAATTGGCATTGTCTGCTCCTCAATTGTTTTCTCAGCTCCTTCAGCCTAAGGTTCGGATTCCTTAAAAATAACCTCCTCCTCTACTTCCCTAATGGTTGTCTCTTCTTGGGACAAATCAATCACCCTTTTCCTCCTCATCAAAGGTGACTCATGCTCTTGATCTTTTGCATCTTCTTTTCCTTCTTCTTGCACCTCAATTGTTTTCTTCTCAGGCTCAAGCAGTCTCTACTTCTTTTGTTTCTAATCACCTTCAACTAAATAAACTTTCATATTACTCACCCACCAACTCTGATATCTCTTCAAAAAGGTGCCTTGAGGAATGAAAGGGATGTACTCAAAAGTGGCCAGATCATCCATAAACTTGAAGGTTGCCTCTTCTAGCCTTGACTTTCGAACCTTCAAATCTCTCTTGGTCAGAGTTAGGTTGGTGTTGCTGCAGAGAGGTATTGGAACTCCTTGTGTGAGGCCAAATTGTCTAGCAAATTGAGCAGGACAATAAGGCTCAGCTATGCATTTATAGGCTCTGGGGTTGGTGGTCCCAATAAACAGTTCTCTGGGGATCAGTAGGGAAGCCCACATATCTTTGTGAATAGGCAAGGTACAGAGCCTGTCACTGAGGAAGTGACTCAACCAGGCTGGACCTATGCTAGCTTCGAAGGGACGGAAACGGTGATCAGGAAGAGCAGCTGGTAGTTGATGAAAGAAGGAGAAATAAAAGGCAAAAGTAGCTGGATAAAGTGAAGCATTGGCTAGTTTTATGCCATGAGTAAGAGAGTGTAGCCCAGAAAATTTAAGGCATTTGGATTGTAGTTCAGTAAAATAGGCAAAGAGCCAAAGCTGAAGGATCCAAAATGGTCCCCCTTGATTAGCATCTAAGGGTTTCTCACAAAAGAGGGAACAAACTCTATATACATGACCCAGAATGTATGGGGCTAAGGCTACTCTTTTCTGCAAAACCAAGGCTTTGGCAAGAGGAGCAAATTCAGGCATGATTCTTTGGGAGGAGGTGCAGAAAAGAAATTTGCAAAGCCAATATAATAAAAAGGAAAAGAATTCCCTATCAGTTACTGGACCCACTCTTTTGTTCTCGGCTCTAACAAAATCACTGTAAGATGAATTAAGAGAGGGGAGGGAGAAAGGGACTGCTAAGTCAGGAAAATCTGGTGTGATGGGGGTACCAATGGGGAATACTCCTAATAGATGGCAAATATCAAGAACAGTGGGGGCCATCATCCCACATCTAAATTGAAAGAAATTGAAGACGGGGTTCCAAAAGCACAAAGCAGTAGGAACTAGGAAAGGGTCCTCTGAGATAGTTACCCTAGATAGTCGAAGAGCATCGAGGAGACAGAGCTCTTGGAGGTCCAGTGTCTTAGCAGGAATGATCCGATCATACCATTCTTGCCATTCCGGTCTTATCGTGGGCCAGCATCGATGAGGACGATTGCTTCTCCAGTTCTTCCAGTCAAGGCCATCTTCATAAAGGAGACGTTGGTCCACCAGACGCGGATAAAAGGTTGGGAGCTCAGTAAGGACTTCCTTGAAAATTGGTCCGAGCACGTAGTTCTGCTGCTCATGATGACGAGGGACGAAGATACGCCCATCGATAGCGCTTTTCTCTCCAGCCTTGTACTTCTCACATTCTGCGTCAATAAGCCTCTTCAAAGCTAAAGATGAGCCTACGCGCTCTGGGGCTGGCACTTTTGGTGAAGAAGAAGCCATTGATGATACACTCTTCAGAAGATGAAGACCGAAGCAAAGAGGAACCAGTAGAGAGAAGGGTTTGTAAAAAGCAAGAGATTTCGAAACGAGAGGGTTTTAAAACCTTTGTGTCCGAAATTATACCCCGTAAGTCGTTAAGTACTAAAAGTACGAATGCGAGGAATCTCTTCCAATATTGATAGTTTTGGAGGGAAGAGCTTATTCCGGGATTGGGGCCAGCTTCAAAATGAAATATTTGGCTTCGAAGACAAGATGTTGGCGCCAAAAAATCAAATAACAACGGCTTCGAAATACATAAGCCGGCTTCGAAGCCTATTATATGCTTAAAGGTGCTAAATTGCTTGATTATTGGTCTATTTCGAAGGGTTTAAAGACCTGTTTAGGGATTATGAATCAAAGTAACGACCTTCGGAGCAAACCCTAGTATTCTCTGAGTATGAGAAACACTGTTCGAAGCATCAAAACCAATTGTTGGTTTTTTGTACATATTACTCTTCGAAATAAAAATGGTCAATTTGAAATTGGTTGATTATATTAACCATGACCATATGTTGAGGGGTAATGTTGTTAAAATTTAAAGCATTAATTCCAGACGATATCGACCAGAATTGTCAATTTTACTCCATAAATTGGAATAAGACATGTTGGTTCTTTTAAGTACTTCATTAAAACAATTGACTCGAAGGATGAGATTGTTCAATTCGAAGTTATGAGTTGGCTTTTATAAAAGGAAACAGAGTCAAACAGTGTTAAATACAGAAAGACTTTGTTTTTATTAAAGCCAAGACGATTACATTAAGTAACCCTATCTGGGTACAAATTCAAGTTCATAAAAATAAGGAATAGAATAAATAACAAGGTCATGAAATTTTGTCCAGCAATGGTCAATAAGTTTCTATTCTTTTTTTATTATTTCTTCTATCTCTTCTAAAGTTGGTTGCATAAGCTGATGAGCTCTCACTTCATAATAGAGTTTTTCAGCCTTTGTTTCGAAAGCCTCTTCCCTCGATTTTTGTTCCAATTCATCTATAACCAAATCATCCCAGTACGCAGAATCTTTATTCTTGAAGTCATCGAACTCTTCGATAAAATTCTCTGCTTCATACTGGGCATGAATTCGGAGAGATAAAAGTTGATCCAGAGATTGGACGGTGATCTTAGAATTCCGATGCCAGTGGAGGAGCACTGGAAGTTGGTCCAAAAACAAATGAAGCTCTGCTTGGGCAAGAGGGTTGAGGACATAACCCCTAGTCAGGACATCACAAGCCCATTGAAAGTTCTTAAGAGGAATGTCATCCTCAAGAACATTGAAGGGCAGGTGGGAGAAAGCCGCGAGCAAAAGTTGAGCTTGCTTTCGCTCGGCTGGAGAAGGGGGTGACGGGGGTTGGTAAGGTGGAAAAACTTTGTCCATTGGAAGGGCAAGTCTTAGTTTCTCTGTCCAGGAAAGAATGGAAGAAGGAGAAGGAGAAGATGGTCCTGCTTCGGAAGGTGGGAAGAGAGTAGATGGCTCTGCTTCAGAAGACAAAGGGGAGGGAGCAGATGTTTCCATCTCAGAAGATGCAGAAGAAGGTGTGGATGCCTCTATCATGGGAGATGGCACGGGAGCAGAAGGAACAAAGGCATTAATATAATCAAGCCAATCAGAAGAACAAATCTTCGCCTTCTTGGCTAAGAATGAAGGGCTGTACCCTTGTGCTTCTTCTGGGCGCTGGGCAGGGTGCACTATCTTTGTAGGCATGGAAGAAGTATACCAAGCCACAAGCAGAGTCTCTTCCAAGCTACGTCGAAGGTCAATGGGCACGTAAGGGTAGACCACTGAGCTTCGAGCGTAGTAGGGAAACTCCAAGGGGTCAGTAAACTCAACAAAATGGTGATTGATTCGCTCCCTTAAATCATAAGTCTCAGGAGTTGACTAGCTTGTCCAGCCAGAAGCCCCAGATGGTGAAGAGGTTACAGCTTCATCCCATGCAGAGGTCGGTGAAGAAGAGTTTCCTAAGTCCATATTTGCAACTTGTCGAAGCAAAGGCTTGAGAGTAGTTCGGTCAAAATACAAAGGGAGCTTAGGGGAAGAACTCCTTGTATCTGTAAGTTTGTAAACCAAGGGATTAAAGGCAATGTGTTCGTAGTCCAAAGGTTTATAATCTGCAAAAGCCTCCATTACCTGAATAGAGAAGGGCGGGTAAAGGTGGCTAATGAATGCGTGGAGGTTCTTTCGAGGGGGAACAACATCACTCAAAGGCTCTTCATATGCTTGATCAGTAGAAAGGGAAGTTGATGCAGCCATAGCCTGTTCGAATACTAAGGTATTGGGATGTTCGACGAGTTAATGCAAATGATCACCAAATGGATGACGGTTGTGTTTCCAGAATTTGGACTCCATACACGTTCTAGAGGCGCGGGAAAACTGTAATCCACTAATATCGCCAAGTATTGGGTATATTAGTGCGGGGGGTAATGTTGGCTACATATTTTGTAAAAGCCAGTTACAGTTTGACACGTGGCAGAATAAGGGTAATAAAGGAAGGTTATTCAAGCCTTCAATCCTGATCGTACACGTGGCAATAAATATTGGTTCTCACATGATCTGAGTAACACTAGATCAATAACGGGATGCAAGATGACATAGCTTCAACGGTTACTCATATTCAAATTCAAATACAAGAGGGAAGCTCAACTGCCAGTAATGGCGTAGTGGAGCTACTTGTAAGGAAGCATGATCAGCGATCATGGAGGAGCAGTTCGACGGTTTGAAGTGCAGTTCGAAGGTCATCACTGACGAGTATAAATAGCAGGGCAGCCCCCAGAAAAGAGGGGACTCAGATCATACAAATCAGTCATCTACTTCATATATTTTCTTCTCCAGTCTTTTACATTTTCAGTCTTTAAATACCTGTTCTTTAAATACCTGCACTTTAAATACCCGCACTGCACTTCGATTCATAGGAGTAGTTTCAAGTAGATTCAAGTGGATTGCTGTTGTAAACCTCTCCGAGGCTGAGTTTGGACCATTGTAAGTGTTTATTTTAATGAAATACTTCAATTGTTCTTCATATTACTGTTATTCCTTTTAATTTCTCCTAAGTCAAGCCACCAGTAAAAGTCATCTTCATTGAGGCTGAAAGAACTAAAACACAATCGTCTGGTAATTGGTTGGCAATCACAATTTCTGTAAGGACTGATTGATTCTTGCTGGCACGCTCACATTTACAAAAATAACTTTCGAAAAGTCAAAAAGCCAACAGATATTTAAAATAAACCATGTTTTTTTTAGATGGAGAAAAATAAACCCATGTTAAAAATCATTTTTGAGAAATAACTTGCTAATTAATCTCGGCCACTTTATTAATTAATTGGTTTATTAACAAACAAAATAATAATTTCAAAATAACACAACAACATATCCTAAAACGGCTCACCGATGTCTAGAGAGAGGGGAGTCCATTTTGTACAGAAGTGTACGTCATTTCTGTTTCTGTTTAGCTGCTGCTGCTGCTGAATTTACGTTCTCTCACGAAGGAGGAGAAGAAGAAGACGAAGAACAAAGAAACTTCATGTCGGTCTCTCTCTCTCTCTCTCTCTCTCTCTCTCTTCGCCTCATGTAAATTTCAAAAACCCTAGCTTTCTTAATTCTTTTTCTTTCGATTAGATCTTTGCTTGTTTTATTGTATTTTTGCATTTGTCCCAGATACAAAAAAAGCGATCCAATGCTTTGAATTTCTTGTATACTTGGGTGAACAAATCTTGATCGTTTCTTGGTCTGATTTTCTTGATCTTGATGGGTTTTTTTAATCTCAATTGCCTCTGATTGTAGATTTGCTGATTGGAAGGTTTCAACGAGCTTGCAACTTATTGGGTTGCTGGTGGCAATTGAGAAGTGGTAGTACCCTGTGCAGATTCTAGAGAGAGAATAGATAGATTTAGAGATAGAAAGAGAAGATTGGAAGAGGGCTTTAGAGGAAGAGTGAAGAGAAGGGGGATGAGTGGTTCAAAAATGGAAGGGTCCTCAGCCCCAGAGCTTCGTCGCGACCCATATGAGGTTTTGGGGGTGTCTAGAGATTCAACTGACCAAGAGATTAAAACTGCTTATAGAAAACTTGCTCTTAAGTAAGTTCATTTCATGGTCATTTCTTTTTTTTTTTTTTCTTGGTTTAATCTTGATTAACCCTTGTTTGTTCTTGCAAGTGTGTTTCTTGAAGGTTTCAACCTGGTTTTGTTAAAAATGTGTTGTCTTGATTCTTATTTTTGCTTGCTTAGTTTATTGGGTATAAATAAATGATGAGTTATGGGAGTTGCAAATTGGGTTTTAGATATTCTCTTTATGTGCAAAATACTGGTGGTGTTATGATGCATAGTTTAATGGTCCATGCTCAAGGAAGTTACTTTTATGAAGGTAGCTTCATTGGAGGAATTTGGAATTGGAATAATAACTAAATCAAAAAATGGGCTGTGAATATGTACTCCAACTTTTTGGGGCATGGTGGCTTGTCATTGGTTGTCATTTTATTTTGGTCTCAGAGATTCAATTGTAAAACATTGTTCATGATGCTGCCAACGCTGAGCCAATCACAATTGAGTTTCTCACAAACAACTTGGTCCACGTAGCTCTAGTATGCTGTCCATGGTTTGATTATATATGAGATATCAATGAACTCTTTGAGGTTGCATATAATCAAAGTAATTTCATAGAATTATGTTATTGGTAAACTATTAATCCAAGTAATGTGCAGGTACCATCCTGACAAAAATGCTAGTAATCCTGAAGCTTCAGAACTTTTCAAGGAGGTTGCATATTCTTATAGCATTTTATCTGATCCAGAGAAAAGAAGGCAATATGATACTTCTGGGTTTGAGGTGCTCTTCTACCTTCTCTATTTGCTCTGTATTTGTTGTGTCGAGGTTTCAGATTTGGTGCTATTGTTATATCTTGAACTTTATGTTACTATCTGCCATTTTGTGACAGAAGAATGTTAATTGGTGGTGGAAAGGAATGACAATTGGCATTTCTTTTCTTCTTCTTCTTCTTTTAATTTAGATTCCAGCTTTAGTTATGTAGAACAACAAATTTTGGTTTTAAGAGCCCAAAAAACTGGTCAAATATCATTTGAAAATTTGAGGGTTCCATTTGCTTTTTTTTGAAGTTACCGACAGTAACATCATACAGATTTAACTTAAAATAAATAAATAAATGATTCATTTATAATGATGGCTGGATTTATGTTGCACTGATCTGTATATGAAACTTGATGTCTTTTCATATTTCTTTCATTTTGTGAAGGAAAAAAAAAAAAAGAGTTCTTTTGACAAGATTTTGAGTTTGGGGGTCATCTAGATTTCCTTGAAAGGCTGTTTGGTGCAACAAAATGTCATCTAAGGTGGCATTGTTTGCACAGACATCAGCCTTTGAGAAGATTGTTACCAGACAACTTGGTGCACAAGGGTAAATTGTCACCTAATGGTGTCAGGCGTGCAAGGGAGCAAAAGAGAATGTGGGCCATTTGCATAGACACCCTGTGGCGATGACATATCTGTGACTTATCTTCTTGTTGGTTGGAGTGAATGTGTTATGCCTATATATGTGGGTGAAGTTATTGCTGCTTGTTTGGATTTTGTTAGCCATAGGCTAGAAAGGTGTTGTAAGCGGTTTGCATTTGTGTTTGTAGTGGTGCTGCTGTTGCAAATGGAAGGTTTGAAACTTTTGGTCTGTAGTGGTGCATTTGGAATGAATGATGGATTTTAAATTATTGCAATATAAGAATGGTAACCATCTAACCAAGGAATACATTTGAGTTATAACATGTCCAAGGACATGAAGTAGCAGAGACAACACTCTCATAAACTAAAACATGTGATTGTTGTTGTACATGATTCTAGATATCAATGTTTCTGTTTCTATATGTATCGTGAAGATTACTAGTGGCGGGCTAGTTGGGTGTGTTTTTGGTTTAAAATAATTTACAAAATGCCAATTTTTGCCAGGAATGATCCTAGATAACAGGAAGAATGATAGTAATCTGAAGAAACTTTTAGAGAGAGAGAGAGAGAGAGAGAGAGATTTTGGTTTGTTAGTTTCTGTACACTTGAGTTTGCACATTTTTAGGTTCCAACTTTGAATTGTAGTGTCTGGTTTGGATTAGGGAAGTGAAGGCATATAAAACTTAATTTGGGCCATCCAGTTAGTTGAGTTTAGGAAATAAGTTTAGTCCCCTAGGAGGTGCCCCATTGGCTTAGGTTGCATTCCCCCAATAGACTCAAGTTCTAGTCTCTTACATTGCCTATTAAAAAACGGATAAGTTTATGCCATGTTTGGTAGGAGCAAAAGAGAAGTGAAAATGATAAGAAAAACATATTCTTTTCCCTTGTTTGGTCTAGAAGAAAGTGGAGAGGAAGGAAAGAGAATAACATATTTAAGGATTGTTAAGTATTTTAGCTTGTGATTTACTTATTGTACCTTGACTTCCCTCCTAAATTTTCTCGCCAAAAATTTTCCAAATAAAAATTTCCTCTATATGTCAATTTTTTTTAATCTTCTCTCACATGGAACAACCAACCAAGAGAAAAGGAAAGTCAAAATAAATAAAAAAATTTATTCCCTTCTCTTCTTTTCTCTCTTACTATACAGAACTTTATTTTCCAATTTTTTGTATCATATGGTTTTCCATTGTATTTTACTTAAGATTTTAAAAAATGACAGCAAGTGTTACGTAACGGTTTTGGGGATTACCGCCACCTGTTATGGCCGCTATAGTGGTGTGACAAAAATTTACAACCGTAATGGTTGCCACCTAATTCCTTATGAATATGCAACGATAAAAATCTCTGTGTCATCCCTATGATCATGCAATGGTAAGAAAGAGTGATATGATCACCATATATGAAGATGTTAGGGGGAGGGGCACCTAAGTTGACATATGATATGGTAGTGAAAAATATGTGAATTTATTTAATTTAATTGAGCATATAACCCTTGATAAGTTGAATGGAAAAAAAGGATTCATGTAGCTGGCCCCACTTGATTGGAAAACAAGGCTTAGTTTGGTTTGATTTAATGGTTGCCAACTATGTAAAGGCCGTAATGGCTGATACAGCACTGTTACTTCTCTGATTTCACCAGATTTTTATCATAAAACCATTTTTGTCTCATTCTTTTTTCCGGCTATTAAAATTATAGAAAATGACATAATGCTTATACGAAAATCTTAGATCTATATGCTTTAAGTGTCTAACCTTAAAATTCTACAAGGATTGAATTGCTATGAAGGCTAGATGAGTTTAGTGTGGCCGCCGCCGCCGCCGCTTCCCCCCCCCCCCCCTTTTTTAAATTTAAGTACTATCTTTGTCTTTAGATCGGCAAATTTTCATTAGTTCACTTGTTATTTGATTTTTTTATTTTATTTGATTTTTTATTATTATCCTTCAACGTTGTGAAAGTATTTTTTGTGTGCCTGGGTGTGTAGTTCTGTTTCTCCCTGTTATTCTTACACCCAAGTAATTAGAGCTTCCTTGGGGAAAACATTGAAATGCTCCTGCATATTCATCCAATGTTCTGTCAGATGTTGGGGAATGATCTGTCTTTGCATGCATTTTTTGGGTTGATTTTCTATTTGTTAAGAAAATGCATAATGATTTTCAGGCATTAGCAACTTTTGTTGTGTGTACATGGGGTATAAATCTTCTATAGCTTTGCCAGAGTCCATTGATTTTATGTTCACTTTTCTTTTATACCTTTCATTAATCTGTCACTCATGTTTAGCATTGTTTGTTTCATAGAATGTTTAGTTTTTCCCAGTTTCATATCTTTCAAGTTTTTGAACTAATTAGTTTGAAGTTGTAATCCTTCTAATGCTTTTTTGACATTTAATTGAAAAATTAAATGAACAGGCTCTTGATATTGATGGCATGGATATGGAAATTGACCTCTCTAACCTTGGAACAGTTAATACAATGTTTGCAGCATTATTCAGGTTTTTCGTTTTCCTGAAATTTAGCAATGTTTTATTACTGTGGCTTGTATTAGTTACTTAGTTACTCTTTCATTTGTTTATAGCAAGCTAGGTGTCCCTATCAAGACTACTATTTCTGCTAATGTTCTTGAAGAAGCTTTAAGCGGGACTGTCACGGTCAGACCTCTTCCAATTGGGACATCAGTTAGTGGAAAGGTGCGTACTCGGTTTGTGTGTGGGATAATCCATAGTTGGTAAGTTATACTCTCTTTCACTACTGTTAAGTTTTTCTGCAGGTAGAAAAGCAATGTGCCCACTTCTTTGGTGTAACTATCAGTGACGAGCAAGCTGAGTCAGGAATTGTAGTTAGAGTTACTTCTGCTGCACAAAGCAAATTTAAGGTATATATAGTACCATTTGCACTGACTAACTTGTGTGCATTTTATGTTATGGTAATCTCTCCCAGAGTGTTACCTGCATTATGCAAAAATCATAATTGCCTTTATGGTATTTACAGCTTCTTTATTTCGAACAAGATGTTAATGGTGGATATGGTTTGGCTTTACAGGTATTGTACATGTCTATCTTTCAATTTTTTTCTCTCATTATGTAGCAATTCTCCATTATAAGTTGCAACTAGTTCCATTTGCTGTATTTTTCACTCAATATTCATGTTATATATTGAAAAAATAAATTGAAGAAAAATATAATATTTTTTTAATGTGATATTTTTGCTTTACTAGTATATATTTGAAGTATATGTTCCTCGCAACATGGAAGGGAGGGAAGGAGATACCACTTAAAGCTAAAAGCTGGTGGTGGTTGTTAACTGTTTTTGAGACTGACTTGATGTAAGAAGTTCACTTGCTTTTACGGTTGTTAGAAATGCTATCCAGATATATGATGAAAAGTAAGATTTTACGATCCATAAAAGCCAGATGACCCAAATCAATCCAAATTGCACAAATAATTACACAGCTGTAGTAGCTTTATGCTAGAATGTAAATCATATCAGACTGGAAACACGATCCTAATCCTAACTCTATGGATCTGTATCTTAAGTTCTCATATTTATGTACTAAACTCAGTAAACCTTTGGCCCAATTAGTTGAGGTTGGTACATAGATCCATTTCCTCCAGTTGGCTTGATTAGATGTCATATCCTTGGTTAAGATGATAGATAATGTTAGAGCCAGATTGGTGCGTAGGCCAGGTTTCAGATAGTGTGCTTCACTTTTTTGGTGTGTGCATGTGCTGGTGTACATGCCCATGTGTCATTTACATAATAAAAATAAGATATTGGTAAGATTGTTTACTTACTCTAGATGATATATTAGTACGTATATATATAGATGTGCAGAGACGTCTTTTGCAATGCTTTTCCTTTGAACTTTTGATGTCAATACTAATAATACAGAGAAAATGTTAAATCTTTTCATAATTTGTAAGTATTTATTGTATTCTTATGTAATAATTCCCTTATGAAACTAAGGGGAAAATGTTTATTCTATTATTTAAGAGTAAAATAGCCTTGTCCTGGAATCCTTGACATGAAAATTTTATGGATTTAGCTTTTACATTGAATGCTGAATGCACAGTACATGACACAAGTCATGAATTGGAGCCATGTCCTGGAGTCCTTGACATAAGAATTAGATGAATCCGAAATGTAGACATGTACCTGTACCCAATGCTCATACCTAAGTCCATTTAACACAGCCTATAATGCGTGCATGTGCTTATGCCCATGCCCATGCCTTTGTGTGCGCACTATGGTTGTGATGAACATGCTTAAAACCTTTGAGCCTTCGAATGGATAGCTCTAGCTTGATCCCACTTCCCACACTCCCATCCCACTTCCTCCTGCTTCATGCTTCTATTTATTGGATGATTTGTCCACAGTTACCCATTGTAATAGATGTATTTGGATAGTTTGAACTAGATGGGCAGTAGAAACAATTTTCTCGCCTACATCTAGCCCCTAAGAAGCACAGACATGACATGAATACGCTCAAATGACAATTTAAAAAAAATGTAGGGCACAACATGTGGGGTAGATAAATAAAATATGTAATTTTATATAAATATTATGTCATATATATGAATATATCATTCAAAGATAATATAAAAAAATGCTACATAACAATAATTCTTATAAATCTATGTTGTTTTTCTTTTATCGTGGTATCCTAATTATTTTGTTGAAACTTATAATTAGTTTCACACATTTTCAATGGACACGTGTGTTCCCCAAGTGTTTGAAGTATGTATAGATCTTAAAAAAAAGAAAAGAAAAGAAAAGAAAAGAAAAGAAAAAAAAAAACTCTAATAAGACAAGCATGTTAGGAAGTGTCTGACATGGACACAACCCAGACACGCCACCTTCTTAGAAGTGTTCGTGCTTTGTAGTCTAGCCCTTCCCACTTAAACTTGACTCTAACTCCCCTCAACGTTTGATTTCTCTAAAATGAGAATTCTTGGATGCTGAGACCCAATTTTATGATCTATTTCCTCTGCTTCGCTCAATTTAAATCTCCAATATGCATCCAACATTCTATCTATTTGTATTGAAATTAAGAACCTTTGCCGATTTCTTACATATGCCAGCAGGCTGAGTTACATTTATTAAATAGGATATAACTTCTTTCTTTTTCTGGAAAATAGTATAGATAAATGAGGCATAAGTTGTGAGCGATACAAATGGTGGTGTTCATGTTCTGGATTTTTGTTTTTAACAATTCTGCTTCTTGTTGTATTGGGAACTATTTTGAAAATCTTTACATCCATGAGCTAATGGTGACCCAACTTGTTTCATCGAAAGTATTTTGTTGTTGGTTTTTAACTATATTTTCCTTCAGCATTTAATAATCTTTCAAGCGACCTCTTGTGGCTTAATTTGTTAAGACATTAGATCTCATGTTTTCATACAGGAAGATAGTGAGAAGACTGGCAAAGTGACATCCGCAGGGATGTATTTCTTACATTTTCAAGTGTACAGAATGGATTCAACTGTGAATGCAGTATGTGTGTTCAATCATCACTTTCCATTTTTCTCTGAAAAGGTTTCACACTATCATGGCTTATTATGTCATTGTGGTGGTTTAGTTGGCAATGGCAAAGGACCCAGAAGCTGCTTTCTTCAAAAGGTTGGAAGGCCTTCAACCATGTGAAGTTTCACAATTAAAAGCTGGCACTCACATATTCGCCGTCTATGGTCTGAACAGCTTTAAAGCTGCTTATTTGTCCCTTTCTTTTTCTGGTTCCACTAGTATAATATAAATTGCTTGTGCATAAGAGGAATAGTCTTTATACTTCTACCATGATTTGCACAGGCGATAACTTCTTCAAAACTGCTTCTTATACGATTGAGGCTCTTTGTGCAAAGTCATATGAGGATACAACACATAAGCTTAAGGATATTGAGGCTCAGATTTTGAGGAAGAGAATTGAGCTACGGCAATTTGAGACAGAATACAGAAAGGTAATGGCACCTGATTATCTAGCGATGGTTTTTTTATTGGTTTTTGGCAACACGTGCATGGTTTTATCTTTCACGTGTGATGTCTTGTAGGCATTGGCACGCTTTCAAGAAGTGACCAATAGATACACCCAGGAAAAGCTGTCTGTAAGTTTTGTTCTCTCTTAACCTCATCATTCTTATAGAATTTGTTGCCTTAACAACTTAGCACTGATTTCTTCCCTATTGTCTCAGTCCTTCTGTGAACGAACATTCCCCATGACCACCTTTGTGTGCACCTGAAAGATATTGGATTTCTACGTATTTCATTTTTAATCCGTTGTTTAATGTTGTTCATTCACTTTTTTGGTGGCTCTTTGGTAATCTAAAAAACCTGATGCATTTGGGAGGTTGTTAAAAAAGTTGATTTTTTTTTTGGTGGGAAAGTTGAGTGGGTCCTTACCCTTTTTAGTTGATGACAAACAGGCTTTTGTTAGCCAAAAAAGCTAGTAAGTTGCTTTTTTAGCCAAAAAGTTATGTCCCTTCCTATAATCGTAAATGATGTAGAAAATTCTGTGATAAGTTTTGTTTTGTAAACATTGAATTTGAGTGTTTTTACCCTCACATAATTATATACAACTCTAGTTACTTTGTTTTCATCTTATAGTAGCCATCATCTTGTTTCTGGAACAATATTTTTTTTGTGATTCTGGAAACAGGTGGATGAGTTGCTGAAACAGCGAGACACTATCCAGTCTTCATTCACCGTAACCAGGTCGGTCATCAACTTTAGTGGGGGTGGCACTCATGTTAGTAATGGAAGTAGTAGTAGTAAAGTTCCCGGTGAGGATTTCACGGCTGAGAGCCCCGGAGAAGACGGAAGCTCGGACGGAAAGGATAAATCATCCAAAAAGAAATGGTTCAATCTTAACCTAAAAGGGTCTGATAAGAAGTTGGGTTAAAAGGGTGTGCTTATATAGTCTTGCATTGTTTGAAAGGTTTGACTTGCCTTTTATTTGTTCAATTCATTTCTTCCTTGTGGATCCCCCAAAGGTTGTTCTTTACAGTTTATTATGGTCCATTTCGACAAACATAGCGAATGATTTGTGTGTGTATATCTTTGTTTTTTGATTTTTTTTTTTCAATTGAAATGAATTGCTTGTTAGCCTCCTAGTTGAAGTTGAAGCTAGAACATAGTTTTGATTATGTAATAATAGATTTTATTCCTTGAAGTTTGTTGTAATTGTGAATTCATTTTCCATTGCTCTATATTTGTCTGATTAGCATGTCTTGAATTTCATTTGAGCAGAGAGTTCAAGGGTGTCAATTAATTCAAACACAAAGAAGATTGCAAATGTTGTATTGAATTTTCATCAAGTTAATTCTATGAGTTGTCAGGTCATGAATCTCATTAAGTGTAGTATAGATTACTGTATTTGACATAAGCCCCAGAGGCCTGTTTAGTGGTTGGGCTGCTGAATAGCCATGCCAATTCCAAATTCTCTTTTACGGGTTTGTTATTGTGACATGTGCATGTGATGTTCTTAATCGAAGATGTCTCAGAAAGAGGGCAAATGAGATTGATTTTATCTCTCACTCAACTGACCAAAGTGAATTGCTTTTATCAAGCTTTGAGCATCATGTCAATATGATTGTTTCTCTGTGACAAAGATCCTATTTCTTGTGTCTCAATGTTAGGATAATAGCTCCAGTGAATCTCATCTCGTTAGAGCTCCTCAACGTTGGATTTTGAATTCTAAAATTGTCTTGTTTATTGCATTTTGCAAGTGAGGTTGTTTTTGCTTCTCTCCGGCTTGGTTTGATGCTTGGTGTGTTGGAGTTTTTATGGTCGTTGTACTGTTTTGGCTTTCTTTGAGGGGCTCAGACGGCTTTTTAATTTTATTTATTATTATTTGCACAAGCTAGGCGTTTCTATTTTTTTTTTTTTTTTTTTTTTTTTTTTTTTTTTTTTTTAACTTGAGTTCTTTATGCTGAATTCTATGTATTTCCTTTTCTTTATATTGATGAAGTTTTTAAAAAGTGCCACAAAAAAAATGTTGAGATAATAGTGAAGTTTAAAGACTAAGTTATAATCATCAAAGCCATCTCTAATATTTCAACTCTCAACATAAAATAAAATATATTTTGAGATTTATTTTAAAAAATATAGAAATTCACGGTAGAATAAAAAATTAATTTTTTTTTAATCTAAAAATCATATCAAACTATCAAGAAAAAGAAAGGGAAAGCTTTGACTGAAAAGCTAGTGGAGCACATTTTTGTGGTTACTCATTGCAAATACTAAATGCAAATTGCCCTTTTTTAAATGATTAAACCTTTTTGTTTGAAAACGAACATTTAATTACACATTTTTGTGCCAAGTCACTGCAAATACTAAATGCAAATTGCCCTTTTTTGAATAATTAAACCTTTTTGTTTCAAAATGAACATTTAATTACCCATCTTTGATCATTTTTTTTTTTTTTTCTATACAAGCATTTTTGGGGGACAAAATAGACTTTATTTTTATTCGTGAAAAAATTTCTTAATGTTTGTTTCACGATTACTGCATGGTTTGTGATTGAAGGTTGCGAGTTTTGGCGTGGGCATTGGCCTATTTGGCGCTGGAATGATTGGTCTCTGGCCAGCTTTTGCAAGAGGCTATATAATGTTTTCTTAATAATACAGTGCACTAGTGCATTGTGGAGAGGGTTTTTTTTTCCCTTACAAAAATAAGCAGTTTAAAGTAATTGTGGGACTTTTTTTTTCTTTCTTTTTTTCTTTTCTGTTTTTCCACAAATTAATGGATGCCAAATTGGAGTTTATAACTGTTAAAAAAAGACTCAATGCATGATGATTCTGTTAAAATGGGGTTTTGTAAGTGTCGGGTGTATGCCAGCTTTATGTGTGTTTTTGCAAGGTTGTTTATACTTTTTTCAGATTTTGTAGTTATTATGAGAGCCTTATACACTGGGTTGTCCTCTGGACTCTTTTTGACACAAATTGATGGGTGTAAAATTGGATATTTAGGAGAACTTTTTATGAAGATGCATGGAGATGCCTGAAACTTCGTCACTCATTTTGTGTTTTGGTGTTTTTGTTATTTTATGAAATAATATTGGATGTGAAGAAAAGTTGAAAATTGTACGAAGATAAGAGGTTGCATTGCAAGTGTGAGAAATTTGTGTGAAAATGGGTAGATCACAGGTGGCGAATGCTTGTATGTGTTATTAGAGTGGAAGCGAGGTCACTGCTGTGCCTAAAATGGCACAATTTTATCCTTTTTTTTATTATTTTTTTATTTTTATTTTAGGGTTTAGAGTTTAAGGTTTAGGGTTTAATTCTTAAAATTTACTCCTTTTTTTTTTAATTTTAGGATTTAGGGATAAAATTTATTTTTTTAATTTTATTTTGGGGCTCAAGATTTAATTCTTAAAATTTATTTTTTTTTTTATTTTAAGGTTTAGGGTTTAAGTCTTAAAATCTATTTATTTTTTATTTTAGGGTTTAGGTTTAATTCTTAAAATTTATTATTTTTATTTTAAAATTTAAGGTTTAGGGTTTAATTTTTAAAATTTATTTATATTGTAAAACACGATCAAAGGCTTCTTGATATGCCAGGTATGGAAAGTGCGAAAATTCACCCCTCTAAACGCGTGCGAGCACACATTCTTTTCCGGCTACTAAGTTGTCCATTAAGAAGCACGAACACTTTAGCAGAGGATTTGACACTCGTGTTCGGCACCAACACTTTTTGGACACTCCTAAAATGTGTCTTAATTAAAAAATTAAATTCATAATATCGAACACTATAGCAACACTTCTTGAACCTTTTCTGAACACGTCCTATGTGATGAATCCCTTTATAATAACAAAGTTTTTGCATTCTTTACACCACAATTTGTGTACTCTAAATATGTTTTGAAATATTTATAAGATAAATATATCATATATACTACCATTTTCTATTGTAGTTTTGTATTCTTCAGAGAGTAATTGTCACGTGATTGACATTTTAATGTTTAATTTAAGAAATATTGAGCCTTTCAATGTAATTTGTATTATATTACATATTTTTCATCATCTTTGAATTGGTGGTGCAGTTGCAGAAGATGGAGAAAATTGGAGCATGGGACAAAGGCAGCTTGTGTGTTTTGCTCGGGTGCTACTACAGAGGCGGAAAATATTGGTCTTGGATGAGGCCACGGCATTAGTAGACACAGCAACAGACAATGTGATTCAATGGAGAATCAGAGAAGAAACAAGCTGGTGCACGGTCATAACAGTGGCCCATCGGATACCCACCATCATCGACAATGACCTTGTTCTGGTTCTCGATGAGGGTAAGACTTACAAATTTATGAAAACATATTTTCAACTGTGCAAAGAAAAACCAACTATAATGAAACATGATTGGCATTTCAAGACAAATTTGGTAATACTAAAGCCAAACTAAGACTTGTATCATAATCAGGTAAGATCGGCTACTGGAATCATTTTCACTATCATGCTTTGCCAAGGTTATATACTCTATTAAATACTTAGATGGGGTTTGGCAATTACTTTTCAATTATTTTTTTTCATTTTTTTCTTTTTTTGGGCTTTTGAATACTTTTCCCTATTGTGTTGTGGAGCCCTTTTTAGAGACACGGTGGAATTTCTGAAAGTATTGAAGGTAAAATCATCTTTTCACAAAATTGCTAAAAACAAATTGCTTTTTTATGAAAACCCATCCCAAGCATCTTTTTTTTTTTTTTTTTTTTTGGTAACAGAAAAACCTACTTATTTAGTTCTTCCAAAGCAAAGCCTAAAAAAAGTTGTTGTGTTTGCTTAAAAGTTACTTTTTAAAATCTTTTCAAACTTGTTTTTTAGTGAGAAATTATTATATTACCCTTACAATATTGTGGAGTCCTTGTAGGGACATGGTGAAATTTCTAAAAGTATTGAGGGTAAAAGTTGTCTTTTTACAACTATGCATTTAAAAAATAGTTTTTATTGTTATTATTAATGGAGAAGTCATCCCAAACAAGCTTATTTGCTTTTGGCTTTCTTAGCAAAAAAAAGCTACTTATTTAAGTTCTTCCCAAACAGGCTTTAAACTTGGTAGTACTAACACGGAAAATATCAAATTGCTTATATTAGGATCTTGATTAATGTACGCAAGGTTGTTGAGTATGATTCGCCAACTGAGTTGCTCAAAAACAATTCTTCTGCTTTCTCAACGCTAGTAATGGAATTCAAGAGGAGGTCTTCTAGCGGTAACAACCATTGGGGTCTGCCTTGAGAACCGTGGCAGAGACTACCCATGAAGCTCAATCAAGTTTCACTATGTAAAAGTCAGACACAAAAAAAGGGGTTCCAACCAGTTCAAAGTAAATAATATACCAAGATGATTGTTAATTGTAAAAATATTACCCTATATTATTTTAGTGAAAGATTCTCTATGAATTTTCTATAACAATTTTTTCACTTTTAAAATTCTGCATTCACTTAATATATCAAAAATGAGACAGTAAAAATTGACAACCCAAAATTATTAATAAAACCGAAATTGTAAGGCTAATTTCAAATTTCATGTAAAAAAAATCAATGGATCAAAAACATTTTTTTATTCTTTTGTTATTTTTACTTTGGATCAATATGCTAATCTCGTTGATTTTGTAATACAATTGATTTGGAAAAAGTCATTTTTTAAAGCCAAATTAATGTTCCTATATTTTATTGCTTTAAATAGAGCCTTCAATAGTTTGTTATTAGAGCTGCTTAATATAACAATTTTGGTGCAAAAGTGATTCTTCAATAATTTGCCGTTGGAGCTGTTAAATTTGGCAAATGCCAAATGTGTCAATTCATCCAAAACCAACTGTTTCCTTCCTTTTTTTTTTTTTCTTTCTTCCCTTCCTTTTTCATCCTTCCCAGCAAACCAACCGCGGTTGACAAGCTCTCTGTTTCTGCATAACTCAGCAAAATTTCATCGACCGGTCGACCACCCGGTCTTTCGATTGATCGACCAGCCAAGACAGTTGTCCAACCTCGGCTTCAGTTGGGATTTGTCAAAATGGCTTTGTATCATTGCAGCACTATTGCTATAATTTGACAATTTGCTATTATAGTATGTCTTTGGAGATGCTATAATAACATTTACGATTAGAGATGCTCTTAGATTTAGTATTTATGTAAAATTGTGAAAAATACAAATTTTTGCACCTTTTTTTTTTCTTTTTATTTATTTATTTATTGTACTCAGACTTAGGATGGCCAATTATTTTGAGCTTCAAATTGTATGAAATTGTGTGCATTTGCCAAAGTTCATCTCAAATTTAATACGGACTTTTAAATTTTTCTCCAATTATAAACAAAATTTGAAAATATGTTATTTAAATTTTAAAAACATTCCATTTGTGTTTGAGTTGCTCGGGTTAGATCTGCCTAGATTTAACTCCTACATGCATAGAATGATTTGCTGGTGATTATTGATATTTTTGCTACCAAAACAAGCTTATAGTATGGGCCGGAAGCTCAGGTTCAAAAGGCTGATCTATAATTGGGCCATATTTTTAGCCCAATCTCCTTCCATGTGATTTTGTGAAAAAATGTATTTATAAACTTCTCATTCAATGATCGGTTTTAGAACTCCATTTGTTTATTATTACATGTAATCGGGACGGTTTAATGCGGTTTATCTTAATTGATTATACTTTTTTTTATTCTAAAATTTTTTGACAAATTATTTGATTAAACTTTTGCTTATAATTTATTATGTAAAAATAATTTAAACTAAGAAATGAATACTTTAATTTTTATTTTTGATTATCAATTTTTAATTTATAATAAGTTGCACTGAACAAATTCGTGTTGTTTCATTTTGAGCTCATGTTTGATATATGACATGTCAAAAATATATATATGGTTTAAAAATATAAAGTATATGAATATATATATGGTTTGATATAAATTTTTTTATTTTTTTATCTTTTTATTTTAGGGTTTAGGATTTAGGGTTTAATTTTTAAAATTAATTTTTTTTATTTTAGGGTTTAGGGTTTAGAGTTTAGGTTTAATTCTTAATTTATATATATATATATATATATATATATATTTTAGAGTTTAAAAAAACATAGTCACAACATAAGAGGAAAAAAAAATAAATGGTGAAACTGTGCCGTTTTACGGCACAGCAGGAGCAGCTGGAAGGGGGTGAACTGAACTGACTAAGGAAAAGAATCAAATCGCGACGTTGCTGCCGCCAATCACGGTGAAGTCCGCGGCGTTTGAGGCTTCCTTCCATCGAGGCTTCCCGCCGTCTGGTATAGTTGAGCATATGGAGGGAGTTTTGAATTTTATTTTTATTTATTTTTTTATTTTCTGAGTATCATTTCCATCTCTGCTTGCCGCATATATAGGGGAGGGGAGGGGAGGGGAGGCAGCAATTGAATAACAGAGGGGAGGGGGAGGGAGGTTTGATAACAGAGGGAGGGGGAGGGAGCTTTCATAACGCCACCGCCAATACCTCCTCCAACACCACCACCACCACCACCTCCTCCAATAGCACCACCACTACCTACACCACCACCGATACCCCCGCCAGTACCTATACCACCACCAACGGCCTCCTCCAACACCACCACTACCACCTATGCCCCCACCAATACCACCACCGCCACCACCAATACCTCCTCCAACACCACCACCACCTATACCACCACCAACGCCTCCTCCACCACCACCACCACCACCACCAGCACCAACACCTCTTCCAACACCACCAACAGCTCCCCCTATTCCACCACCAATACCCCTGCCACCACCTATACCACCACCAACACCTCCCCCTATTCCACCACCACCACCACCACCACCACTCAGCGAGGGGAGTGGAGTGAGGGGAGGGGAGTGACGTGAGTGAGGGGAGTGACGGGAGGGGAGGGGAGTGACGGGAGTGACGTGAGGGGAGGGGAGGGGAGGAGAGTGACGGGAGTGACGTGAGGGGAGTGACGGGTGTGACGTGAGGGGAGGGGAGGGGAGGAGAGTGACGGGAGTGACGTGAGGGGAGTGACGCGTGTGAGGGAGTGACGTGAGGGGAGTGACGGGTGTGACGTGTGGGGAGGGGAGGGGAGGAGAGTGACGGGAGTGACGTGAGGGGAGTGACGGGTGTGACGTGAGGAGAGTGACGTGAGGGGAGGGGAGTGACGGGAGTGACGTGAGGGGAGTGACGTGAGTGACGTGAGGAGAGTGAGGGGAGGGGAGGGGAGTGACGGGTGTGACGTGAGGGGAGTGACGGGAGGAGAGTGGAGTGAGGGGAGTGACGTGAGGGACGTGACGCGAGTGACGTGAGGGGAGTAAGGGGAGTGACGTGAGGGGAGGGGAGTGGCGGGAGGAGAGTGGAGTGACGGGAGTGACGTGAGGGGAGTGACGGGAGTGACGTGAGTGGAGTGACGTGAGTGACGTGAGGGGAGTGACGTGAGTGACGAGAGTGACGTGAGGGGAGTGACGTGAGTGGAGTGACGTGAGGGGAGTGACGTGAGTGACGTGAGGGGAGGGGAGGGGAGTGACGGGTGTGACGTGAGGGGAGTGACGGGAGTGACGTGAGTGGAGTGACGTGAGTGACGTGAGGGGAGTGACGTGAGTGACGAGAGTGACGTGAGGGGAGTGACGTGAGTGGAGTGACGTGAGGGGAGTGACGTGAGTGACGTGAGGGGAGTGAGGGGAGGGGAGGGGAGTGACGGGTGTGACGTGAGGGGAGTGACGGGTGTGACGTGAGTGACGGGTGTGACGGGTGTGACGTGAGGGGAGTGACGGGTGTGACGTGAGTGACGGGTGTGACGGGAGTGACGGGTGTGACGGGTGTGACGTGTGTGACGGGTGTGACGTGTGTGACGGGTGTGACGTGTGTGACGGGTGTGACGGGTGTGACGTGTGTGACGGGTGTGACGTGTGTGACGGGAGTGACGGGTGTGACGGGAGTGACGTGAGTGACGGGAGGGGAGGGGAGGGGAGGGGGGTGGGGCGGGGGGGGTTGGGGGGTTGGGTTGGGGGGGGCGGGGCGGGGGGGGGTTGGGGGGGCGGGGCGGGGGGTGGGGGGGTTTGGGTTGGGGGGGGGGGCTGGGGGGTTTGGGAAGATACAATTAGCAAGGGCAATCTAGGGTGATTCAGATGTTTATTTCCTTGATGATCCTTTCAGTGCTGTTGATGCACATACCGCGGCACACTTATTCAAAGGCAAGCAACACCTCTTCATAATAATTGTTTTTAAATTATGTGTGATTTTATATTTTTTGCTTATACATTTAGATCAATTTATTAAGAACTTGAAACTTAATTTGCAGACTTGTCTACTGCATCTCTTGTCTGAGAAGACAGTTCTTTTTATAACACATCAGTTGGAATTCTTAGACGCTGCAGATCTTGTCCTGGTAAGTTACTAAGTTGTCGCAACAATTGTGGCCTGCTTCTCTTTTGTTTTTTCTTTTTCTAATCTCTTTTCTTTGCTGATAGGTAATGAAAGATGGTAGGATTGCTCAGTCAGGAAAATATGCAGACTTTGGGAGGTAAGAATAAAATAAGTTGTTTTTCCTGAAGATTAAGAATTAAGAAGCACACGACGCTTAACTTTCGCTTGATAGCATGCTAGGTTTGTCTTGTGAACCGACAGATGATATCCTGCAACTCAAATCAAGTTAGTTCAAGGTGGCATTCACGATGGTACCTCATTCTATGACACGGTGAGCAGTCAGAGTGCAGTTTTTTTTTTGGATATGCTATGGAGAAATATTATTGAACAGAGTAAGACAAGAAACACAAGAAAATATTTTTTTGGGTTTTTCTTGGAATGATATTTTCATATATATTATATTTGTTTACTTCTCTGATTTCACCAGATTTTGATCATAAAACCATTTTTGTCTCATTCTTTTTTCCGGCTATTAAAATTATAGAAAATGACATAATTCTTATACGAAAATCTTAGATCTATATGCGTTGAGTGTCTAATCTTAAAATTCTACAAGGATTGAACACCCCCCCCCCCCCCCCCCTTCTTTTAAAATTGAAGTACTATAATTGTCTTTAGATCGGCAAATTTTCATTAGTTCACTTGTTATTTAACTTTTTTATTTTTTTATTATCATTATTATTATCTTTCAACGTTGTGAAAGTATTTTTTGTGTGCCTGGGTGTGTTGTTCTGTTTCTCCCTCCTGTTTGTTATTCTTACACCCAAGTAATTAGATCTTCCTTGGGGAAAACATTGAAATGCTCCTGCGTTAATGTTCTGTCAGATGTTGGGGAATGATCTGTCTTTGCATGCATTTTTTGGGTTGATTTTCTATTTGTTAAGAAAATGCATGATGATTTTCAGGCATTAGCAACTTTTGTTGTGTGTACATGGGTTATAAATCTTCTATAGCTTTGCCAGAGTCCATTGATTTTATGTTCACATTTCTTTTATACCTTTCATTAATCTGTCACTCATGTTTAGCATTGTTTGTTTCATAGAATGTTTAGTTTTTCCCAGTTTCATATCTTTCAAGTTTTTGCACTAATTAGTTTGAAGTTGTAATCCTTCCAATGCTTTTTTTTGACATTTAATTGAAAAATTAAATGAACAGGCTCTTGATACTGATGGCATGGATATGGAAATTGACCTCTCTAATCTTGGAACGGTTAATACAATGTTTGCAGCATTATTCGGGTTTTTCTTTTTCCTGAAATTCCGCAATGTGTTATTACTGTCGCTTGTATTAGTTACTTAGTTACTCTTTCATTTGTTTATAGCAAGCTAGGTGTCCCTATCAAGACTACTATTTCTGCTAATGTTCTTGAAGAAGCTTTAAGCGGGACTGTCACGGTCAGACCTCTTCCAATTGGGACATCAGTTAGTGGAAAGGTGCGTACTCGGTTTGTGTGTGGGATAATCCATAGTTGGTAAGTTATACTCTCTGTCACTACTGTTAAGTTTTTCTGCAGGTAGAAAAGCAATGTGCCCACTTCTTTGGTGTAACTATCAGTGACGAGCAAGCTGAGTCAGGAATTGTAGTTAGAGTTACTTCCGCTGCACAAAGCAAATTTAAGGTATATATAGTACCATTTGCACTGACTAACTTGTGTGCATTTTATGTTATGGTAATCTCTCCCAGAGTGTTACCTGCATTATGCAAAAATCATAATTGCCTTTATGGTATTTACAGCTTCTTTATTTCGAACAAGATGTTAATGGTGGATATGGTTTGGCTTTACAGGTATTGTGCATGTCTATCTTTCAATTTTTTTCTTTCATTATGTAGCAATTCTCCATTATAAGTTGCAACTAGTTCCATTTGCTGTATTTTTTACTCAATATTCATGTTATATATTGAAAAAAGAAATTGAAGAAAAATATAATATTTTTTTAATGTGATATTTTGGCTTTACTAGTATATATTTGAAGTATATGTTCCTCGCAACATGGAAGGGAGGGAAGGAGATACCACTTAAAGCTAAAAGCTGGTGGTGGTTGTTAACTGTTTTTGAGTCTGACTTGATGTAAGAAGTTCATTTGCTTTTACGGTTGTTAGAAATGCTATCCGGATATATGATGAAAAGTAAGATTTTACGATCCATAAAAGCCAGATGACCCAAGTCAATCCAAATTGCACAAATAATTACACAGCTGTAGTAGCTTTATGCTAGAATGTAAATCATATCAGACTGGAAACACGATCCTAATCCTAACTCTATGGATCTGTATCTTAAGTTCTCATATTTATGTCCCAAACTCAGTAAGCCTTTGGCCCAATTAGTTGAGGTTGGTACATAGATCCATTTCCTCCAGTTGGCTTGATTAGATGTCATATCCTTGGTTAAGATGATAGATAATGTTAGAGCCAGATTGGTGCGTAGGCCAGGTTTCAGATAGTGTGCTTCACTTTTTTGGTGTGTGCATGTGCTGGTGTACATGCCTATGTGTCATTTACACAATAAAAATAAGGTATTGGTAAGAATGTTTACTTACTCTAGATGATATATTAGTACGTATATATATATATATATATATGTGCAGAGACGTCTTTTGCAATGCTTTTCCTTTGAACTTTTGATGTCAATACTAATAATACAGAAAAAATGTTAAATCTTTTCATAATTTGTAAGTATTTATTGTATTCTTATGTAATAATTCCCTTATGAAACTAGGGGGAAAATGTTTATTCTATTATTTAAGAGTAAAATAGTCTTGTCCTGGAATCCTTGACATGAAAATTTTATGGATTTAGCTTTTACATTGAATGCTGAATGCACAGTACATGACACAAGTCATGAGTTGGAGCCATGTCCTGGAGTCCTTGACATAAGAATTAGATGAATCCGAAATGTAGACATGTACCTGCACCCAATGCTCATACCTAAGTCCATTTAACACAGCCTATAATGTGTGCATGTGCTTATGCCCATGCCCATGCCTTTGTGTGCGCACTATGGTTGTGATGAACATGCTTAAAACCTTTGAGCCTTCGAATGGATAGCTCTAGCTTGATCCCACTTCCCACACTCCCATCCACTTGCTCCTGCTTCATGCTTCTATTTATTGGATGATTTGTCCACAGTTACCCATTGTAATGGATGTATTTGGATAGTTTGAACTAGATGGGCAGTAGAAACAATTTTCTCGCCTACATCTAGCCCCTAAGAAGCACGGACATGACATGAATACCCTCAAACGACAATTTAAAAAAAATGTAGGACACAACATGTGGGGTAGACAAATAAAATATGTAATTTTATATAAATATTATGTCATATATATGAATATATCATTCAAAGATAATATAAAAAAATGCTACATAACAATCATTCTTATAAATCTTGTTGTTTGTCTTTTATCGTGGTATCCTAATTATTTTGTTGAAACTTATAATTAGTTTCACACATTTTCGATGGACACGTGTGTTCCCCAAGTATTTGAAGTATGTATAGATCTTTAAAAAAAAGAAAGGGAAAAAAAAAAAAAACTCTAATAAGACAAGCATGTTAGGAAGTGTCTGACATGGACGCAATCCAGACACACCACCTTCTTAGAAGTGTTCGTGCTTTGTAGTCTAGCCCTTCCCACTTAAACTTGACTCTAACTCCCCTCAACGTTTGATTTCTCTAAAATGAGAATTCTTGGATGCTGAGACCCAATTTTATGATCTATTCCCTCTGCTTCGCTCAATTTAAATCTCCAATATGCATCCAACATTCTATCTATTTGTATTGAAATTAAGAACCTTTGCTGATTTCTTACATATGCCAGCAGGCCGAGTTACATTTATTAAATAGGATATAACTTCTTTCTTTTTCTGGAAAATAGTATCGATATATGAGGCATAAGTTGTGAGCGATACAGATGGTGGTGTTCATGTTCTGGATTTTTGTTTTTAACAGTTCTGCTTGTTGTTGTATTGGGGAACTATTTTGAAAATCTTTACATCCATGAGCTAATGGTGACCCAACTTGTTTCATCATAAGTATTTTGTTGTTGGTTTTTAACTATATTTTCCTTCAGCATTTAATAATCTTTCAATCAACCTCTTGTGGCTTAATTTGTTAAGACATTAGATCTCACGTTTTCATACAGGAGGATAGTGAGAAGACTGGCAAAGTGACATCCGCAGGGATGTATTTCCTACATTTTCAAGTGTACAGAATGGATTCAACTGTGAATGCAGTATGTGTGTTCAATCATCACTTTCCATTTTTCTCTGAAAAGGTTTCACACTATCATGGCTTATTATGTCATTGTGGTGGTTTAGTTGGCAATGGCAAAGGACCCAGAAGCTGCTTTCTTCAAAAGGTTGGAAGGCCTTCAACCATGTGAAGTTTCACAATTAAAAGCTGGCACTCACATATTCGCCGTCTATGGTCTGAACAGCTTTAAAGCTGCTTATTTGTCCCTTTCTTTTTCTGGTGCCACTAGTATAATATAAATTGCTTGTGCATAAGAGGAATAGTCTTTATACTTCTACCATGATTTGCACAGGCGATAACTTCTTCAAAACTGCTTCTTATACGATTGAGGCTCTTTGTGCAAAGTCATATGAGGATACAACAAATAAGCTTAAGGATGTTGAGGCTCAGATTTTGAGGAAGAGAATTGAGCTACGGCAATTTGAGACAGAATACAGAAAGGTAATGGCACCTGACTATCTAGCGATGGTTTTTTTATTGGTTTTTGGCAACACGTGCATGGTTTTATCTTTCACGTGTGATGTCTTGTAGGCATTGGCACGCTTTCAAGAAGTGACCAATAGATACACCCAGGAAAGGCTGTCTGTAAGTTTTGTTCTCTCTTAACCTCATCATTCTTATAGAATTTGTTGCCTTAACAACTTAGCACTGATTTCTTCCCTATTGTCTCAGTCCTTCTGTGAACGAACATTCCCCATGACCACCTTTGTGTGCACCTGAAAGATATTGGATTTCTACGTATTTCATTTTTAATCCGTTGTTTAATGTTGTTCATTCACTTTTTTGGTGGCTCTTTGGTAATCTAAAAAACCTGATGCATTTGGGAGGTTGTTAAAAAAGTTGATTTTTTTTTTAGTGGGAAAGTTGAGTGGGTCCTTACCCTTTTTAGTTGATGACAAACAGGCTTGTGTTAGCCAAAAAAGCTAGTAAGTTACTTTTTTAGCCAAAAAGTTATGTCCCTTCCTATAATCGTAAATGATGTAGAAAATTCTGTGATATGTTTTGTTTTGTAAACATTGAATTTGAGTGTTTTTACCCTCTCATAATTATATAGAACTCTAGTTACTTTGTTTTCATCTTATCGTAGCCATGATCTTGTTTCTGGAACAATATTTTTTTTGTGATTCTGGAAACAGGTTGATGAGTTGCTGAAACAGCAAGACACCTATCCAGTCTTCGTTCACCGTAACCAGGTCGGTCATCAACTTTAGTGGGGGTGGCACTCATGTTAGTAATGGAAGTAGTAGTAGTAAAGTTCCCGGTGAAGATTTCAAGGCTGAGAGCCCCGGAGAAGACGGAAGCTCGGACGGAAAGGATAAATCATCCAAAAAGAAATGGTTCAATCTTAACCTAAAAGGGTCTGATAAGAAGTTGGGTTAAAAGGGTGTGCTTATATAGTCCTGCATTGTTTGCAAGGTTTGACTTGCCTTTTATTTGTTCAATTCATTTCTTCCTTGTGGATCCCCCAAAGGTTGTTCTTTACAGTTTATTATAGTCCATTTCGACAAACATAGCGAATGATTTGTGTGTGCATATATCTTTGTTTTTTGATTTTTTTTTTTTTCAATTGAAATGAATTGCCTGTTAGCCTCCTAGTTGATGTAGAAGCTAGAACATAGTTTTGATTATGTAATAATAGATTTTATTCCTTGAAGTTCGTTGTAATTGTGAATTCATTGCTCTATATTTGTCTGATTAGCATGTCTTGAATCTCATTTGAGCAGAGAGTTGAAGGGTGTCAATTAATTCAAACACAAAGAAGATTGCAAATGTTGTATTGAATTTTCATCAAGTTAAATCTATAAGTTGTCAGGTCATGAATCTCATGAAGTGTAGTATAGATAACTGTATTCGACATTAGCCCTAGAGGTCTGTTTAGTGGTTGGGCTGCTGAATAGCCATGCCAATTCCAAATTCTCTTTTACGGGTTTGTTATTGTGACATGTGCATGTGATGTTCTTAATCGAAGATGTCTCAGAAAGAGGACAAATGAGATTGATTTTATCTCTCACTCAACTGACCAAAGTGAATTGCTTTTATCAAGCTTTGAGCATCATGTCAATATGATTGTTTCTGTGTGACTAAGATATATGAGGCATAAGTTGTGAGAGATACAAATGGTGGTGTTCATGTTCTGGATTTTTGTTTTGAACAGTTCTGCTTCTTGTTGTATTGGGGAACTATTTTGAAAATCTTTACATCCATGAGCTAATGGTGACCCAACTTGTTTCATCAAAAGTATTTTGTTGTTGGTTTTTAACTATATTTTCCTTCAGCATTTAATAATCTTTCAATCGACCTCTTGTGGCTTAATTTGTTAAGACATTAGATCTCACGTTTTCATACAGGAGGATAGTGAGAAGACTGGCAAAGTGACATCTGCAGGGATGTATTTCTTACATTTTCAAGTGTACAGAATGGATTCAACTGTGAATGCAGTATGTGTGTTCAGTCATCACTTTCCATTTTTCTCTGAAAAGGTTTCACACTATCATGGCTTATTATGTCATTGTGGTGGTTTAGTTGGCAATGGCAAAGGACCCAGAAGCTGCTTTCTTCAAAAGGTTGGAAGGCCTTCAACCATGTGAAGTTTCACAATTAAAAGCTGGCACTCACATATTCGCCGTCTATGGTCTGAACAGCTTTAAAGCTGCTTATTTGTCCCTTTCTTTTTCTGGTGCCACTAGTATAATATAAATTGCTTGTGCATAAGAGGAATAGTCTTTATACTTCTACCATGATTTGCACAGGCGATAACTTCTTCAAAACTGCTTCTTATACGATTGAGGCTCTTTGTGCAAAGTCATATGAGGATACAACACATAAGCTTAAGGATATTGAGGCTCAGATTTTGAGGAAGAGAATTGAGCTACGGCAATTTGAGACAGAATACAGAAAGGTAATGGCACCTGATTATCTAGCGATGGTTTTTTTATTGGTTTTTGGCAACACGTGCATGGTTTTATCTTTCACGTGTGATGTCTTGTAGGCATTGGCACGCTTTCAAGAAGTGACCAATAGATACACCCAGGAAAAGCTGTCTGTAAGTTTTGTTCTCTCTTAACCTCATCATTCTTATAGAATTTGTTGCCTTAACAACTTAGCACTGATTTCTTCCCTATTGTCTCAGTCCTTCTGTGAACGAACATTCCCCATGACCACCTTTGTGTGCACCTGAAAGATATTGGATTTCTACGTATTTCATTTTTAATCCGTTGTTTAATGTTGTTCATTCACTTTTTTGGTGGCTCTTTGGTAATCTAAAAAACCTGATGCATTTGGGAGGTTGTTAAAAAAGTTGATTTTTTTTTTGGTGGGAAAGTTGAGTGGGTCCTTACCCTTTTTAGTTGATGACAAACAGGCTTTTGTTAGCCAAAAAAGCTAGTAAGTTGCTTTTTTAGCCAAAAAGTTATGTCCCTTCCTATAATCGTAAATGATGTAGAAAATTCTGTGATAAGTTTTGTTTTGTAAACATTGAATTTGAGTGTTTTTACCCTCACATAATTATATACAACTCTAGTTACTTTGTTTTCATCTTATAGTAGCCATCATCTTGTTTCTGGAACAATATTTTTTTTGTGATTCTGGAAACAGGTGGATGAGTTGCTGAAACAGCGAGACACTATCCAGTCTTCATTCACCGTAACCAGGTCGGTCATCAACTTTAGTGGGGGTGGCACTCATGTTAGTAATGGAAGTAGTAGTAGTAAAGTTCCCGGTGAGGATTTCACGGCTGAGAGCCCCGGAGAAGACGGAAGCTCGGACGGAAAGGATAAATCATCCAAAAAGAAATGGTTCAATCTTAACCTAAAAGGGTCTGATAAGAAGTTGGGTTAAAAGGGTGTGCTTATATAGTCTTGCATTGTTTGAAAGGTTTGACTTGCCTTTTATTTGTTCAATTCATTTCTTCCTTGTGGATCCCCCAAAGGTTGTTCTTTACAGTTTATTATGGTCCATTTCGACAAACATAGCGAATGATTTGTGTGTGTATATCTTTGTTTTTTGATTTTTTTTTTTCAATTGAAATGAATTGCTTGTTAGCCTCCTAGTTGAAGTTGAAGCTAGAACATAGTTTTGATTATGTAATAATAGATTTTATTCCTTGAAGTTTGTTGTAATTGTGAATTCATTTTCCATTGCTCTATATTTGTCTGATTAGCATGTCTTGAATTTCATTTGAGCAGAGAGTTCAAGGGTGTCAATTAATTCAAACACAAAGAAGATTGCAAATGTTGTATTGAATTTTCATCAAGTTAATTCTATGAGTTGTCAGGTCATGAATCTCATTAAGTGTAGTATAGATTACTGTATTTGACATAAGCCCCAGAGGCCTGTTTAGTGGTTGGGCTGCTGAATAGCCATGCCAATTCCAAATTCTCTTTTACGGGTTTGTTATTGTGACATGTGCATGTGATGTTCTTAATCGAAGATGTCTCAGAAAGAGGGCAAATGAGATTGATTTTATCTCTCACTCAACTGACCAAAGTGAATTGCTTTTATCAAGCTTTGAGCATCATGTCAATATGATTGTTTCTCTGTGACAAAGATCCTATTTCTTGTGTCTCAATGTTAGGATAATAGCTCCAGTGAATCTCATCTCGTTAGAGCTCCTCAACGTTGGATTTTGAATTCTAAAATTGTCTTGTTTATTGCATTTTGCAAGTGAGGTTGTTTTTGCTTCTCTCCGGCTTGGTTTGATGCTTGGTGTGTTGGAGTTTTTATGGTCGTTGTACTGTTTTGGCTTTCTTTGAGGGGCTCAGACGGCTTTTTAATTTTATTTATTATTATTTGCACAAGCTAGGCGTTTCTATTTTTTTTTTTTTTTTTTTTTTTTTTTTTTTTTTTTTTAACTTGAGTTCTTTATGCTGAATTCTATGTATTTCCTTTTCTTTATATTGATGAAGTTTTTAAAAAGTGCCACAAAAAAAATGTTGAGATAATAGTGAAGTTTAAAGACTAAGTTATAATCATCAAAGCCATCTCTAATATTTCAACTCTCAACATAAAATAAAATATATTTTGAGATTTATTTTAAAAAATATAGAAATTCACGGTAGAATAAAAAATTAATTTTTTTTTAATCTAAAAATCATATCAAACTATCAAGAAAAAGAAAGGGAAAGCTTTGACTGAAAAGCTAGTGGAGCACATTTTTGTGGTTACTCATTGCAAATACTAAATGCAAATTGCCCTTTTTTAAATGATTAAACCTTTTTGTTTGAAAACGAACATTTAATTACACATTTTTGTGCCAAGTCACTGCAAATACTAAATGCAAATTGCCCTTTTTTGAATAATTAAACCTTTTTGTTTCAAAATGAACATTTAATTACCCATCTTTGATCATTTTTTTTTTTTTTTTCTATACAAGCATTTTTGGGGGACAAAATAGACTTTATTTTTATTCGTGAAAAAATTTCTTAATGTTTGTTTCACGATTACTGCATGGTTTGTGATTGAAGGTTGCGAGTTTTGGCGTGGGCATTGGCCTATTTGGCGCTGGAATGATTGGTCTCTGGCCAGCTTTTGCAAGAGGCTATATAATGTTTTCTTAATAATACAGTGCACTAGTGCATTGTGGAGAGGGTTTTTTTTTCCCTTACAAAAATAAGCAGTTTAAAGTAATTGTGGGACTTTTTTTTTCTTTCTTTTTTTCTTTTCTGTTTTTCCACAAATTAATGGATGCCAAATTGGAGTTTATAACTGTTAAAAAAAGACTCAATGCATGATGATTCTGTTAAAATGGGGTTTTGTAAGTGTCGGGTGTATGCCAGCTTTATGTGTGTTTTTGCAAGGTTGTTTATACTTTTTTCAGATTTTGTAGTTATTATGAGAGCCTTATACACTGGGTTGTCCTCTGGACTCTTTTTGACACAAATTGATGGGTGTAAAATTGGATATTTAGGAGAACTTTTTATGAAGATGCATGGAGATGCCTGAAACTTCGTCACTCATTTTGTGTTTTGGTGTTTTTGTTATTTTATGAAATAATATTGGATGTGAAGAAAAGTTGAAAATTGTACGAAGATAAGAGGTTGCATTGCAAGTGTGAGAAATTTGTGTGAAAATGGGTAGATCACAGGTGGCGAATGCTTGTATGTGTTATTAGAGTGGAAGCGAGGTCACTGCTGTGCCTAAAATGGCACAATTTTATCCTTTTTTTTATTATTTTTTTATTTTTATTTTAGGGTTTAGAGTTTAAGGTTTAGGGTTTAATTCTTAAAATTTACTCCTTTTTTTTTTAATTTTAGGATTTAGGGATAAAATTTATTTTTTTAATTTTATTTTGGGGCTCAAGATTTAATTCTTAAAATTTATTTTTTTTTTTATTTTAAGGTTTAGGGTTTAAGTCTTAAAATCTATTTATTTTTTATTTTAGGGTTTAGGTTTAATTCTTAAAATTTATTATTTTTATTTTAAAATTTAAGGTTTAGGGTTTAATTTTTAAAATTTATTTATATTGTAAAACACGATCAAAGGCTTCTTGATATGCCAGGTATGGAAAGTGCGAAAATTCACCCCTCTAAACGCGTGCGAGCACACATTCTTTTCCGGCTACTAAGTTGTCCATTAAGAAGCACGAACACTTTAGCAGAGGATTTGACACTCGTGTTCGGCACCAACACTTTTTGGACACTCCTAAAATGTGTCTTAATTAAAAAATTAAATTCATAATATCGAACACTATAGCAACACTTCTTGAACCTTTTCTGAACACGTCCTATGTGATGAATCCCTTTATAATAACAAAGTTTTTGCATTCTTTACACCACAATTTGTGTACTCTAAATATGTTTTGAAATATTTATAAGATAAATATATCATATATACTACCATTTTCTATTGTAGTTTTGTATTCTTCAGAGAGTAATTGTCACGTGATTGACATTTTAATGTTTAATTTAAGAAATATTGAGCCTTTCAATGTAATTTGTATTATATTACATATTTTTCATCATCTTTGAATTGGTGGTGCAGTTGCAGAAGATGGAGAAAATTGGAGCATGGGACAAAGGCAGCTTGTGTGTTTTGCTCGGGTGCTACTACAGAGGCGGAAAATATTGGTCTTGGATGAGGCCACGGCATTAGTAGACACAGCAACAGACAATGTGATTCAATGGAGAATCAGAGAAGAAACAAGCTGGTGCACGGTCATAACAGTGGCCCATCGGATACCCACCATCATCGACAATGACCTTGTTCTGGTTCTCGATGAGGGTAAGACTTACAAATTTATGAAAACATATTTTCAACTGTGCAAAGAAAAACCAACTATAATGAAACATGATTGGCATTTCAAGACAAATTTGGTAATACTAAAGCCAAACTAAGACTTGTATCATAATCAGGTAAGATCGGCTACTGGAATCATTTTCACTATCATGCTTTGCCAAGGTTATATACTCTATTAAATACTTAGATGGGGTTTGGCAATTACTTTTCAATTATTTTTTTTCATTTTTTTCTTTTTTTGGGCTTTTGAATACTTTTCCCTATTGTGTTGTGGAGCCCTTTTTAGAGACACGGTGGAATTTCTGAAAGTATTGAAGGTAAAATCATCTTTTCACAAAATTGCTAAAAACAAATTGCTTTTTTATGAAAACCCATCCCAAGCATCTTTTTTTTTTTTTTTTTTTTTGGTAACAGAAAAACCTACTTATTTAGTTCTTCCAAAGCAAAGCCTAAAAAAAGTTGTTGTGTTTGCTTAAAAGTTACTTTTTAAAATCTTTTCAAACTTGTTTTTTAGTGAGAAATTATTATATTACCCTTACAATATTGTGGAGTCCTTGTAGGGACATGGTGAAATTTCTAAAAGTATTGAGGGTAAAAGTTGTCTTTTTACAACTATGCATTTAAAAAATAGTTTTTATTGTTATTATTAATGGAGAAGTCATCCCAAACAAGCTTATTTGCTTTTGGCTTTCTTAGCAAAAAAAAGCTACTTATTTAAGTTCTTCCCAAACAGGCTTTAAACTTGGTAGTACTAACACGGAAAATATCAAATTGCTTACATTAGGATCTTGATTAATGTACGCAAGGTTGTTGAGTATGATTCGCCAACTGAGTTGCTCAAAAACAATTCTTCTGCTTTCTCAACGCTAGTAATGGAATTCAAGAGGAGGTCTTCTAGCGGTAACAACCATTGGGGTCTGCCTTGAGAACCGTGGCAGAGACTACCCATGAAGCTCAATCAAGTTTCACTATGTAAAAGTCAGACACAAAAAAAGGGGTTCCAACCAGTTCAAAGTAAATAATATACCAAGATGATTGTTAATTGTAAAAATATTACCCTATATTATTTTAGTGAAAGATTCTCTATGAATTTTCTATAACAATTTTTTCACTTTTAAAATTCTGCATTCACTTAATATATCAAAAATGAGACAGTAAAAATTGACAACCCAAAATTATTAATAAAACCGAAATTGTAAGGCTAATTTCAAATTTCATGTAAAAAAAATCAATGGATCAAAAACATTTTTTTATTCTTTTGTTATTTTTACTTTGGATCAATATGCTAATCTCGTTGATTTTGTAATACAATTGATTTGGAAAAAGTCATTTTTTAAAGCCAAATTAATGTTCCTATATTTTATTGCTTTAAATAGAGCCTTCAATAGTTTGTTATTAGAGCTGCTTAATATAACAATTTTGGTGCAAAAGTGATTCTTCAATAATTTGCCGTTGGAGCTGTTAAATTTGGCAAATGCCAAATGTGTCAATTCATCCAAAACCAACTGTTTCCTTCCTTTTTTTTTTTTCTTTCTTCCCTTCCTTTTTCATCCTTCCCAGCAAACCAACCGCGGTTGACAAGCTCTCTGTTTCTGCATAACTCAGCAAAATTTCATCGACCGGTCGACCACCCGGTCTTTCGATTGATCGACCAGCCAAGACAGTTGTCCAACCTCGGCTTCAGTTGGGATTTGTCAAAATGGCTTTGTATCATTGCAGCACTATTGCTATAATTTGACAATTTGCTATTATAGTATGTCTTTGGAGATGCTATAATAACATTTACGATTAGAGATGCTCTTAGATTTAGTATTTATGTAAAATTGTGAAAAATACAAATTTTTGCACCTTTTTTTTTTTCTTTTTATTTATTTATTTATTGTACTCAGACTTAGGATGGCCAATTATTTTGAGCTTCAAATTGTATGAAATTGTGTGCATTTGCCAAAGTTCATCTCAAATTTAATACGGACTTTTAAATTTTTCTCCAATTATAAACAAAATTTGAAAATATGTTATTTAAATTTTAAAAACATTCCATTTGTGTTTGAGTTGCTCGGGTTAGATCTGCCTAGATTTAACTCCTACATGCATAGAATGATTTGCTGGTGATTATTGATATTTTTGCTACCAAAACAAGCTTATAGTATGGGCCGGAAGCTCAGGTTCAAAAGGCTGATCTATAATTGGGCCATATTTTTAGCCCAATCTCCTTCCATGTGATTTTGTGAAAAAATGTATTTATAAACTTCTCATTCAATGATCGGTTTTAGAACTCCATTTGTTTATTATTACATGTAATCGGGACGGTTTAATGCGGTTTATCTTAATTGATTATACTTTTTTTTATTCTAAAATTTTTTGACAAATTATTTGATTAAACTTTTGCTTATAATTTATTATGTAAAAATAATTTAAACTAAGAAATGAATACTTTAATTTTTATTTTTGATTATCAATTTTTAATTTATAATAAGTTGCACTGAACAAATTCGTGTTGTTTCATTTTGAGCTCATGTTTGATATATGACATGTCAAAAATATATATATGGTTTAAAAATATAAAGTATATGAATATATATATGGTTTGATATAAATTTTTTTATTTTTTTATCTTTTTATTTTAGGGTTTAGGATTTAGGGTTTAATTTTTAAAATTAATTTTTTTTATTTTAGGGTTTAGGATTTAGAGTTTAGGTTTAATTCTTAATTTATATATATATATATATATATATATATATTTTAGAGTTTAAAAAAACATAGTCACAACATAAGAGGAAAAAAAAATAAATGGTGAAACTGTGCCGTTTTACGGCACAGCAGGAGCAGCTGGAAGGGGGTGAACTGAACTGACTAAGGAAAAGAATCAAATCGCGACGTTGCTGCCGCCAATCACGGTGAAGTCCGCGGCGTTTGAGGCTTCCTTCCATCGAGGCTTCCCGCCGTCTGGTATAGTTGAGCATATGGAGGGAGTTTTGAATTTTATTTTTATTTATTTTTTTATTTTCTGAGTATCATTTCCATCTCTGCTTGCCGCATATATAGGGGAGGGGAGGGGAGGGGAGGCAGCAATTGAATAACAGAGGGGAGGGGGAGGGAGGTTTGATAACAGAGGGAGGGGGAGGGAGCTTTCATAACGCCACCGCCAATACCTCCTCCAACACCACCACCACCACCACCTCCTCCAATAGCACCACCACTACCTACACCACCACCGATACCCCCGCCAGTACCTATACCACCACCAACGGCCTCCTCCAACACCACCACTACCACCTATGCCCCCACCAATACCACCACCGCCACCACCAATACCTCCTCCAACACCACCACCACCTATACCACCACCAACGCCTCCTCCACCACCACCACCACCACCACCAGCACCAACACCTCTTCCAACACCACCAACAGCTCCCCCTATTCCACCACCAATACCCCTGCCACCACCTATACCACCACCAACACCTCCCCCTATTCCACCACCACCACCACCACCACCACTCAGCGAGGGGAGTGGAGTGAGGGGAGGGGAGTGACGTGAGTGAGGGGAGTGACGGGAGGGGAGGGGAGTGACGGGAGTGACGTGAGGGGAGGGGAGGGGAGGAGAGTGACGGGAGTGACGTGAGGGGAGTGACGGGTGTGACGTGAGGGGAGGGGAGGGGAGGAGAGTGACGGGAGTGACGTGAGGGGAGTGACGCGTGTGAGGGAGTGACGTGAGGGGAGTGACGGGTGTGACGTGTGGGGAGGGGAGGGGAGGAGAGTGACGGGAGTGACGTGAGGGGAGTGACGGGTGTGACGTGAGGAGAGTGACGTGAGGGGAGGGGAGTGACGGGAGTGACGTGAGGGGAGTGACGTGAGTGACGTGAGGAGAGTGAGGGGAGGGGAGGGGAGTGACGGGTGTGATGTGAGGGGAGTGACGGGAGGAGAGTGGAGTGAGGGGAGTGACGTGAGGGACGTGACGCGAGTGACGTGAGGGGAGTAAGGGGAGTGACGTGAGGGGAGGGGAGTGGCGGGAGGAGAGTGGAGTGACGGGAGTGACGTGAGGGGAGTGACGGGAGTGACGTGAGTGGAGTGACGTGAGTGACGTGAGGGGAGTGACGTGAGTGACGAGAGTGACGTGAGGGGAGTGACGTGAGTGGAGTGACGTGAGGGGAGTGACGTGAGTGACGTGAGGGGAGGGGAGGGGAGTGACGGGTGTGACGTGAGGGGAGTGACGGGAGTGACGTGAGTGGAGTGACGTGAGTGACGTGAGGGGAGTGACGTGAGTGACGAGAGTGACGTGAGGGGAGTGACGTGAGTGGAGTGACGTGAGGGGAGTGACGTGAGTGACGTGAGGGGAGTGAGGGGAGGGGAGGGGAGTGACGGGTGTGACGTGAGGGGAGTGACGGGTGTGACGTGAGTGACGGGTGTGACGGGTGTGACGTGAGGGGAGTGACGGGTGTGACGTGAGTGACGGGTGTGACGGGAGTGACGGGTGTGACGGGTGTGACGTGTGTGACGGGTGTGACGTGTGTGACGGGTGTGACGTGTGTGACGGGTGTGACGGGTGTGACGTGTGTGACGGGTGTGACGTGTGTGACGGGAGTGACGGGTGTGACGGGAGTGACGTGAGTGACGGGAGGGGAGGGGAGGGGAGGGGGGTGGGGCGGGGGGGGTTGGGGGGTTGGGTTGGGGGGGGCGGGGCGGGGGGGGGGGTTGGGGGGGCGGGGCGGGGGGTGGGGGGGTTTGGGTTGGGGGGGGGGGGCTGGGGGGTTTGGGAAGATACAATTAGCAAGGGCAATCTAGGGTGATTCAGATGTTTATTTCCTTGATGATCCTTTCAGTGCTGTTGATGCACATACCGCGGCACACTTATTCAAAGGCAAGCAACACCTCTTCATAATAATTGTTTTTAAATTATGTGTGATTTTATATTTTTTGCTTATACATTTAGATCAATTTATTAAGAACTTGAAACTTAATTTGCAGACTTGTCTACTGCATCTCTTGTCTGAGAAGACAGTTCTTTTTATAACACATCAGTTGGAATTCTTAGACGCTGCAGATCTTGTCCTGGTAAGTTACTAAGTTGTCGCAACAATTGTGGCCTGCTTCTCTTTTGTTTTTTCTTTTTCTAATCTCTTTTCTTTGCTGATAGGTAATGAAAGATGGTAGGATTGCTCAGTCAGGAAAATATGCAGACTTTGGGAGGTAAGAATAAAATAAGTTGTTTTTCCTGAAGATTAAGAATTAAGAAGCACACGACGCTTAACTTTCGCTTGATAGCATGCTAGGTTTGTCTTGTGAACCGACAGATGATATCCTGCAACTCAAATCAAGTTAGTTCAAGGTGGCATTCACGATGGTACCTCATTCTATGACACGGTGAGCAGTCAGAGTGCAGTTTTTTTTTTTGGATATGCTATGGAGAAATATTATTGAACAGAGTAAGACAAGAAACACAAGAAAATATTTTTTTGGGTTTTTCTTGGAATGATATTTTCATATATATTATATTTGTTTACTTCTCTGATTTCACCAGATTTTGATCATAAAACCATTTTTGTCTCATTCTTTTTTCCGGCTATTAAAATTATAGAAAATGACATAATTCTTATACGAAAATCTTAGATCTATATGCGTTGAGTGTCTAATCTTAAAATTCTACAAGGATTGAACACCCCCCCCCCCCCCCCCTTCTTTTAAAATTGAAGTACTATAATTGTCTTTAGATCGGCAAATTTTCATTAGTTCACTTGTTATTTAACTTTTTTATTTTTTTATTATCATTATTATTATCTTTCAACGTTGTGAAAGTATTTTTTGTGTGCCTGGGTGTGTTGTTCTGTTTCTCCCTCCTGTTTGTTATTCTTACACCCAAGTAATTAGATCTTCCTTGGGGAAAACATTGAAATGCTCCTGCGTTAATGTTCTGTCAGATGTTGGGGAATGATCTGTCTTTGCATGCATTTTTTGGGTTGATTTTCTATTTGTTAAGAAAATGCATGATGATTTTCAGGCATTAGCAACTTTTGTTGTGTGTACATGGGTTATAAATCTTCTATAGCTTTGCCAGAGTCCATTGATTTTATGTTCACATTTCTTTTATACCTTTCATTAATCTGTCACTCATGTTTAGCATTGTTTGTTTCATAGAATGTTTAGTTTTTCCCAGTTTCATATCTTTCAAGTTTTTGCACTAATTAGTTTGAAGTTGTAATCCTTCCAATGCTTTTTTTTGACATTTAATTGAAAAATTAAATGAACAGGCTCTTGATACTGATGGCATGGATATGGAAATTGACCTCTCTAATCTTGGAACGGTTAATACAATGTTTGCAGCATTATTCGGGTTTTTCTTTTTCCTGAAATTCCGCAATGTGTTATTACTGTCGCTTGTATTAGTTACTTAGTTACTCTTTCATTTGTTTATAGCAAGCTAGGTGTCCCTATCAAGACTACTATTTCTGCTAATGTTCTTGAAGAAGCTTTAAGCGGGACTGTCACGGTCAGACCTCTTCCAATTGGGACATCAGTTAGTGGAAAGGTGCGTACTCGGTTTGTGTGTGGGATAATCCATAGTTGGTAAGTTATACTCTCTGTCACTACTGTTAAGTTTTTCTGCAGGTAGAAAAGCAATGTGCCCACTTCTTTGGTGTAACTATCAGTGACGAGCAAGCTGAGTCAGGAATTGTAGTTAGAGTTACTTCCGCTGCACAAAGCAAATTTAAGGTATATATAGTACCATTTGCACTGACTAACTTGTGTGCATTTTATGTTATGGTAATCTCTCCCAGAGTGTTACCTGCATTATGCAAAAATCATAATTGCCTTTATGGTATTTACAGCTTCTTTATTTCGAACAAGATGTTAATGGTGGATATGGTTTGGCTTTACAGGTATTGTGCATGTCTATCTTTCAATTTTTTTCTTTCATTATGTAGCAATTCTCCATTATAAGTTGCAACTAGTTCCATTTGCTGTATTTTTTACTCAATATTCATGTTATATATTGAAAAAAGAAATTGAAGAAAAATATAATATTTTTTTAATGTGATATTTTGGCTTTACTAGTATATATTTGAAGTATATGTTCCTCGCAACATGGAAGGGAGGGAAGGAGATACCACTTAAAGCTAAAAGCTGGTGGTGGTTGTTAACTGTTTTTGAGTCTGACTTGATGTAAGAAGTTCATTTGCTTTTACGGTTGTTAGAAATGCTATCCGGATATATGATGAAAAGTAAGATTTTACGATCCATAAAAGCCAGATGACCCAAGTCAATCCAAATTGCACAAATAATTACACAGCTGTAGTAGCTTTATGCTAGAATGTAAATCATATCAGACTGGAAACACGATCCTAATCCTAACTCTATGGATCTGTATCTTAAGTTCTCATATTTATGTCCCAAACTCAGTAAGCCTTTGGCCCAATTAGTTGAGGTTGGTACATAGATCCATTTCCTCCAGTTGGCTTGATTAGATGTCATATCCTTGGTTAAGATGATAGATAATGTTAGAGCCAGATTGGTGCGTAGGCCAGGTTTCAGATAGTGTGCTTCACTTTTTTGGTGTGTGCATGTGCTGGTGTACATGCCTATGTGTCATTTACACAATAAAAATAAGGTATTGGTAAGAATGTTTACTTACTCTAGATGATATATTAGTACGTATATATATATATATATATATATGTGCAGAGACGTCTTTTGCAATGCTTTTCCTTTGAACTTTTGATGTCAATACTAATAATACAGAAAAAATGTTAAATCTTTTCATAATTTGTAAGTATTTATTGTATTCTTATGTAATAATTCCCTTATGAAACTAGGGGGAAAATGTTTATTCTATTATTTAAGAGTAAAATAGTCTTGTCCTGGAATCCTTGACATGAAAATTTTATGGATTTAGCTTTTACATTGAATGCTGAATGCACAGTACATGACACAAGTCATGAGTTGGAGCCATGTCCTGGAGTCCTTGACATAAGAATTAGATGAATCCGAAATGTAGACATGTACCTGCACCCAATGCTCATACCTAAGTCCATTTAACACAGCCTATAATGTGTGCATGTGCTTATGCCCATGCCCATGCCTTTGTGTGCGCACTATGGTTGTGATGAACATGCTTAAAACCTTTGAGCCTTCGAATGGATAGCTCTAGCTTGATCCCACTTCCCACACTCCCATCCACTTGCTCCTGCTTCATGCTTCTATTTATTGGATGATTTGTCCACAGTTACCCATTGTAATGGATGTATTTGGATAGTTTGAACTAGATGGGCAGTAGAAACAATTTTCTCGCCTACATCTAGCCCCTAAGAAGCACGGACATGACATGAATACCCTCAAACGACAATTTAAAAAAAATGTAGGACACAACATGTGGGGTAGACAAATAAAATATGTAATTTTATATAAATATTATGTCATATATATGAATATATCATTCAAAGATAATATAAAAAAATGCTACATAACAATCATTCTTATAAATCTTGTTGTTTGTCTTTTATCGTGGTATCCTAATTATTTTGTTGAAACTTATAATTAGTTTCACACATTTTCGATGGACACGTGTGTTCCCCAAGTATTTGAAGTATGTATAGATCTTTAAAAAAAAGAAAGGGAAAAAAAAAAAAAACTCTAATAAGACAAGCATGTTAGGAAGTGTCTGACATGGACGCAATCCAGACACACCACCTTCTTAGAAGTGTTCGTGCTTTGTAGTCTAGCCCTTCCCACTTAAACTTGACTCTAACTCCCCTCAACGTTTGATTTCTCTAAAATGAGAATTCTTGGATGCTGAGACCCAATTTTATGATCTATTCCCTCTGCTTCGCTCAATTTAAATCTCCAATATGCATCCAACATTCTATCTATTTGTATTGAAATTAAGAACCTTTGCTGATTTCTTACATATGCCAGCAGGCCGAGTTACATTTATTAAATAGGATATAACTTCTTTCTTTTTCTGGAAAATAGTATCGATATATGAGGCATAAGTTGTGAGCGATACAGATGGTGGTGTTCATGTTCTGGATTTTTGTTTTTAACAGTTCTGCTTGTTGTTGTATTGGGGAACTATTTTGAAAATCTTTACATCCATGAGCTAATGGTGACCCAACTTGTTTCATCATAAGTATTTTGTTGTTGGTTTTTAACTATATTTTCCTTCAGCATTTAATAATCTTTCAATCAACCTCTTGTGGCTTAATTTGTTAAGACATTAGATCTCACGTTTTCATACAGGAGGATAGTGAGAAGACTGGCAAAGTGACATCCGCAGGGATGTATTTCCTACATTTTCAAGTGTACAGAATGGATTCAACTGTGAATGCAGTATGTGTGTTCAATCATCACTTTCCATTTTTCTCTGAAAAGGTTTCACACTATCATGGCTTATTATGTCATTGTGGTGGTTTAGTTGGCAATGGCAAAGGACCCAGAAGCTGCTTTCTTCAAAAGGTTGGAAGGCCTTCAACCATGTGAAGTTTCACAATTAAAAGCTGGCACTCACATATTCGCCGTCTATGGTCTGAACAGCTTTAAAGCTGCTTATTTGTCCCTTTCTTTTTCTGGTGCCACTAGTATAATATAAATTGCTTGTGCATAAGAGGAATAGTCTTTATACTTCTACCATGATTTGCACAGGCGATAACTTCTTCAAAACTGCTTCTTATACGATTGAGGCTCTTTGTGCAAAGTCATATGAGGATACAACAAATAAGCTTAAGGATGTTGAGGCTCAGATTTTGAGGAAGAGAATTGAGCTACGGCAATTTGAGACAGAATACAGAAAGGTAATGGCACCTGACTATCTAGCGATGGTTTTTTTATTGGTTTTTGGCAACACGTGCATGGTTTTATCTTTCACGTGTGATGTCTTGTAGGCATTGGCACGCTTTCAAGAAGTGACCAATAGATACACCCAGGAAAGGCTGTCTGTAAGTTTTGTTCTCTCTTAACCTCATCATTCTTATAGAATTTGTTGCCTTAACAACTTAGCACTGATTTCTTCCCTATTGTCTCAGTCCTTCTGTGAACGAACATTCCCCATGACCACCTTTGTGTGCACCTGAAAGATATTGGATTTCTACGTATTTCATTTTTAATCCGTTGTTTAATGTTGTTCATTCACTTTTTTGGTGGCTCTTTGGTAATCTAAAAAACCTGATGCATTTGGGAGGTTGTTAAAAAAGTTGATTTTTTTTTTTAGTGGGAAAGTTGAGTGGGTCCTTACCCTTTTTAGTTGATGACAAACAGGCTTGTGTTAGCCAAAAAAGCTAGTAAGTTACTTTTTTAGCCAAAAAGTTATGTCCCTTCCTATAATCGTAAATGATGTAGAAAATTCTGTGATATGTTTTGTTTTGTAAACATTGAATTTGAGTGTTTTTACCCTCTCATAATTATATAGAACTCTAGTTACTTTGTTTTCATCTTATCGTAGCCATGATCTTGTTTCTGGAACAATATTTTTTTTGTGATTCTGGAAACAGGTTGATGAGTTGCTGAAACAGCAAGACACCTATCCAGTCTTCGTTCACCGTAACCAGGTCGGTCATCAACTTTAGTGGGGGTGGCACTCATGTTAGTAATGGAAGTAGTAGTAGTAAAGTTCCCGGTGAAGATTTCAAGGCTGAGAGCCCCGGAGAAGACGGAAGCTCGGACGGAAAGGATAAATCATCCAAAAAGAAATGGTTCAATCTTAACCTAAAAGGGTCTGATAAGAAGTTGGGTTAAAAGGGTGTGCTTATATAGTCCTGCATTGTTTGCAAGGTTTGACTTGCCTTTTATTTGTTCAATTCATTTCTTCCTTGTGGATCCCCCAAAGGTTGTTCTTTACAGTTTATTATAGTCCATTTCGACAAACATAGCGAATGATTTGTGTGTGCATATATCTTTGTTTTTTGATTTTTTTTTTTTTCAATTGAAATGAATTGCCTGTTAGCCTCCTAGTTGATGTAGAAGCTAGAACATAGTTTTGATTATGTAATAATAGATTTTATTCCTTGAAGTTCGTTGTAATTGTGAATTCATTGCTCTATATTTGTCTGATTAGCATGTCTTGAATCTCATTTGAGCAGAGAGTTGAAGGGTGTCAATTAATTCAAACACAAAGAAGATTGCAAATGTTGTATTGAATTTTCATCAAGTTAAATCTATAAGTTGTCAGGTCATGAATCTCATGAAGTGTAGTATAGATAACTGTATTCGACATTAGCCCTAGAGGTCTGTTTAGTGGTTGGGCTGCTGAATAGCCATGCCAATTCCAAATTCTCTTTTACGGGTTTGTTATTGTGACATGTGCATGTGATGTTCTTAATCGAAGATGTCTCAGAAAGAGGACAAATGAGATTGATTTTATCTCTCACTCAACTGACCAAAGTGAATTGCTTTTATCAAGCTTTGAGCATCATGTCAATATGATTGTTTCTGTGTGACTAAGATATATGAGGCATAAGTTGTGAGAGATACAAATGGTGGTGTTCATGTTCTGGATTTTTGTTTTGAACAGTTCTGCTTCTTGTTGTATTGGGGAACTATTTTGAAAATCTTTACATCCATGAGCTAATGGTGACCCAACTTGTTTCATCAAAAGTATTTTGTTGTTGGTTTTTAACTATATTTTCCTTCAGCATTTAATAATCTTTCAATCGACCTCTTGTGGCTTAATTTGTTAAGACATTAGATCTCACGTTTTCATACAGGAGGATAGTGAGAAGACTGGCAAAGTGACATCTGCAGGGATGTATTTCTTACATTTTCAAGTGTACAGAATGGATTCAACTGTGAATGCAGTATGTGTGTTCAGTCATCACTTTCCATTTTTCTCTGAAAAGGTTTCACACTATCATGGCTTATTATGTCATTGTGGTGGTTTAGTTGGCAATGGCAAAGGACCCAGAAGCTGCTTTCTTCAAAAGGTTGGAAGGCCTTCAACCATGTGAAGTTTCACAATTAAAAGCTGGCACTCACATATTCGCCGTCTATGGTCTGAACAGCTTTAAAGCTGCTTATTTGTCCCTTTCTTTTTCTGGTGCCACTAGTATAATATAAATTGCTTGTGCATAAGAGGAATAGTCTTTATACTTCTACCATGATTTGCACAGGCGATAACTTCTTCAAAACTGCTTCTTATACGATTGAGGCTCTTTGTGCAAAGTCATATGAGGATACAACACATAAGCTTAAGGATATTGAGGCTCAGATTTTGAGGAAGAGAATTGAGCTACGGCAATTTGAGACAGAATACAGAAAGGTAATGGCACCTGATTATCTAGCGATGGTTTTTTTATTGGTTTTTGGCAACACGTGCGTGGTTTTATCTTTCACGTGTGATGTCTTGTAGGCATTGGCACGCTTTCAAGAAGTGACCAATAGATACACCCAGGAAAAGCTGTCTGTAAGTTTTGTTCTCTCTTAACCTCATCATTCTTATAGAATTTGTTGCCTTAACAACTTAGCACTGATTTCTTCCCTATTGTCTCAGTCCTTCTGTGAACGAACATTCCCCATGACCACCTTTGTGTGCACCTGAAAGATATTGGATTTCTACGTATTTCATTTTTAATCCGTTGTTTAATGTTGTTCATTCACTTTTTTGGTGGCTCTTTGGTAATCTAAAAAACCTGATGCATTTGGGAGGTTGTTAAAAAAGTTGATTTTTTTTTTGGTGGGAAAGTTGAGTGGGTCCTTACCCTTTTTAGTTGATGACAAACAGGCTTTTGTTAGCCAAAAAAGCTAGTAAGTTGCTTTTTTAGCCAAAAAGTTATGTCCCTTCCTATAATCGTAAATGATGTAGAAAATTCTGTGATAAGTTTTGTTTTGTAAACATTGAATTTGAGTGTTTTTACCCTCACATAATTATATACAACTCTAGTTACTTTGTTTTCATCTTATAGTAGCCATCATCTTGTTTCTGGAACAATATTTTTTTTGTGATTCTGGAAACAGGTGGATGAGTTGCTGAAACAGCGAGACACTATCCAGTCTTCATTCACCGTAACCAGGTCGGTCATCAACTTTAGTGGGGGTGGCACTCATGTTAGTAATGGAAGTAGTAGTAGTAAAGTTCCCGGTGAGGATTTCACGGCTGAGAGCCCCGGAGAAGACGGAAGCTCGGACGGAAAGGATAAATCATCCAAAAAGAAATGGTTCAATCTTAACCTAAAAGGGTCTGATAAGAAGTTGGGTTAAAAGGGTGTGCTTATATAGTCTTGCATTGTTTGAAAGGTTTGACTTGCCTTTTATTTGTTCAATTCATTTCTTCCTTGTGGATCCCCCAAAGGTTGTTCTTTACAGTTTATTATGGTCCATTTCGACAAACATAGCGAATGATTTGTGTGTGTATATCTTTGTTTTTTGATTTTTTTTTTTCAATTGAAATGAATTGCTTGTTAGCCTCCTAGTTGAAGTTGAAGCTAGAACATAGTTTTGATTATGTAATAATAGATTTTATTCCTTGAAGTTTGTTGTAATTGTGAATTCATTTTCCATTGCTCTATATTTGTCTGATTAGCATGTCTTGAATTTCATTTGAGCAGAGAGTTCAAGGGTGTCAATTAATTCAAACACAAAGAAGATTGCAAATGTTGTATTGAATTTTCATCAAGTTAATTCTATGAGTTGTCAGGTCATGAATCTCATTAAGTGTAGTATAGATTACTGTATTTGACATAAGCCCCAGAGGCCTGTTTAGTGGTTGGGCTGCTGAATAGCCATGCCAATTCCAAATTCTCTTTTACGGGTTTGTTATTGTGACATGTGCATGTGATGTTCTTAATCGAAGATGTCTCAGAAAGAGGGCAAATGAGATTGATTTTATCTCTCACTCAACTGACCAAAGTGAATTGCTTTTATCAAGCTTTGAGCATCATGTCAATATGATTGTTTCTCTGTGACAAAGATCCTATTTCTTGTGTCTCAATGTTAGGATAATAGCTCCAGTGAATCTCATCTCGTTAGAGCTCCTCAACGTTGGATTTTGAATTCTAAAATTGTCTTGTTTATTGCATTTTGCAAGTGAGGTTGTTTTTGCTTCTCTCCGGCTTGGTTTGATGCTTGGTGTGTTGGAGTTTTTATGGTCGTTGTACTGTTTTGGCTTTCTTTGAGGGGCTCAGACGGCTTTTTAATTTTATTTATTATTATTTGCACAAGCTAGGCGTTTCTATTTTTTTTTTTTTTACTTGAGTTCTTTATGCTGAATTCTATGTATTTCCTTTACTTTATATTGATGAAGTTTTTAAAAAGTGCCACAAAAAAAATGTTGAGATAATAGTGAAGTTTAAAGACTAAGTTATAATCATCAAAGCCATCTCTAATATTTCAACTCTCAACATAAAACAAAATATATTTTGAGATTTGTTTTAAAAAATATAGAAATTCACGGTAGAATAAAAAATTAATTTTTTTTTAATCTAAAAATCATATCAAACTATCAAGAAAAAGAAAAGGAAAGCTTTGACTGAAAAGCTAGTGGAGCACATTTTTGTGGTTACTCATTGCAAATACTAAATGCAAATTGCCCTTTTTTAAATGATTAAACCTTTTTGTTTGAAAACGAACATTTAATTACACATTTTTGTGCCAAGTCATTGCAAATACTAAATGCAAATTGCCCTTTTTTGAATAATTAAACCTTTTTGTTTCAAAATGAACATTTAATTACCCTATCTTTGATCATTTTTTTTTTTTTTTCTATACAAGCATTTTTGGGGGACAAAATAGACTTTATTTTTATTCGTGAAAAAATTTCTTAATGCTTGTTTCACGATTACTGCATGGTTTGTGATTGAAGGTTGCGAGTTTTGGTGTGGGCATTGGCCTACTTGGCACTGGAATGATTGGTCTCTGGCCAGCTTTTGCAAGAGGCTATATAATGTTTTCTTAATAATACAGTGCACTAGTGCATTGTGGAGTGGGTTTTTTTTTTTTTTTTTTCCTTACAAAAATAAGCAGTTTAAAGTAATTGTGGGACTTTTTTTTTCTTTCTTTTTTTCTTTTCTGTTTTTCCACAAATTAATGGATGCCAAATTGGAGTTTATAACTGTTAAAAAAAGACTCAATGCATGATGATTCTGTTAAAATGGGGTTTTGTAAGTGTCGGGTGTATGCCAGCTTTATGTGTGTTTTTGCAAGGTTGTTTATACTTTTTTCAAATTTTGTAGTTATTATGAGAGCCTTATACACTGGGTTGTCCTCTGGACTCTTTTTGACACAAATTGATGGGTGTATGTTAGAATTTACCATCACCTACCACCACTACCACTTCACCTACTCCACTAAACCTAACCCACTACACCACTATCACCATCCACTACACACCATCCACTACACCTACATCTATATAAGGAACCATTTGTAATAGACAAAGAACTACATTTAGATCAATACATAAATCAATAATACATTTCTCTATTTCTTTTTATACATTGCATTTTTTACATGGTATCAGAGCAGGTTTAGAATCTAATAATTTGCTTCACCGGCGGGCGGTAACCTCGTCTTGACCGCCCGCCGGACCTCTACACGTACCTTCACTCCGCTGCCAGAAAGTCATAGCTGAACTCTTCTCTGCCTCACACATATTTGTTCATCAATGGCGACATCGAGCCACCATCTTCTCCTCCTGTGGTGTCCGCTCTGCTGGTTTCAGTCTCACTCCTCTCCAGCGCATAAAATTGATTTGGGGTCTTTCTCAAATCTTCCAAATCATACCTCTTCAATTTATCTGTTTCTCTATCTGAGAAAAAGAATGGAACTGGTACTGCTGGTAGCATCCTGGTACTGCTGGTACTCAGACAAAAGATCGAATCTGTTCCTCTCTCTCCTTCGGTCCGTGAACCGCGATTCCCACAAGCACCGACCAATCAACTTGCGACTCCGGTTGCCGTCGCCTCTGACGGTGTCAGTCTTCCGGTTCACAATCTCCGCCTCTCAGAAGGACAAGCGTTTCAGTGGTTCTGTGAAGTTGCCTCATATCCCTCACCCAAATCCAGCAGAATTTGGTTCTGGTCATTCTCTGCCATTGTGGGCTTTCTATGCAGGCATACAATTTCCTTGCTTTCCATTGCATAACCTAGTTCCAACAAAGGCAAATCCATCATCCTTTAGTGGGCAAACCCAAGAGAGAGAAGTTCAAAAGGAAGGATCTTGGACTGGTTCAAACACCGGATCAGTAAATGCTGGGGGAGATGGTGATAGAAATTGGGAGGTTGAGACCCAAAGTCGCCAACTTTCTTTTGTCAAGGAGGAAAATGAGTATCAACCGAAGTTCTTGTGTAAACCTAATGAAAAAGCATTTTTCTCAGAACAAAGAGCTAGCCCTGACAAATGTCTCTCTTCCTTTTAATTAAGTGTTTTACACACCACCTCCACCCACAGGTTTGTGACCGCCCACTTAATTTTTTAATCAAACTTTATTTTTTTTTATTTTTATTTCAACAAGTCCTTTGCTTAATTATATAAAAAAATAAATAAATAAATTAAAGTAAAAGCAAGTACAGGACTTTGCCACCGCCCACTTTATTTTTTTAATCCAACTTTATTTATTATTATTATTTTTTTTTTATTCTACACCTTCATTGATGCTCATCATGTTGTTCCCCACTTTTTTTTTTTTATTATATTATACACAAAAAACAAAAAAAACAAAAAAAAAAAAAAAAAAAAAAACATCTCTCCTCCGTTTGATTTCCACCTCCATTATTTGTATTTATTTTCTCCATCTACTTTGCTTATTTCCCCCATCTTTCATTTTTGATTTCCAATATATTTTTATTATTTTTTCTTTATTTTTCTTTCACACTATTTTTAATCTTTTTCCAATTCCATTCATACCATCTAGCTTTGCACACCAAACCATATTTTATTCATCTCAGGGATCCACCCCGATCACAAGTTTACAAAAACAAAAAAAAAAAAAAAAAAAAAAAAACAGCTTTGTTTTCTTTTCTGCAGCCGGCTACCAATCGCCCTCACTTCTTCGCCTATTCCGCCGGTCTTTTCTTCTTGCCTCCGTCCTGGGCGGCCCTTGCCGGTGTTGCCTCCGTGTTTCCCCCTCCACTAGGCATGATCACTACTCCCTGCTCCTCCACTGCCGCATATGGCGGACCTCCAAATCGAAACATCACGGTGGCCTTCCGCTTCAGCTCCTTGTTTTCTGCTTTTAGCACACTTATCTCTGCTCGCGCATCCTTATACATGCGTTGGAGCAGAGCCAGCTGGGAGTTTAACTGTTGCACCTCATTTGTCCTGCTCTGCAGCCGGTGCGACAAGTTTGTGACCGCAGTCATGGTTTCCACACATGACTTCAGAGTATACTGATTGGCCTCAATATCAGTTTGCACCGCCATTTTTTGCTCCACCGACCGCATCGGAAAGTTCAACGGAGCAAAAACAGAGGTGTTTGGTTGGGGTTCACTGGCCACCGCACCAGTTATTTCTCTTGTGGACTCGTTCAGTTCTGGGAAGAGCGTGAGTAGACCACGGGAAGAGGAGGCCATGTTCTGGGTAGCTGGACGGGAAGAAGAGGCCATGTTATGGTTGCTGAGTGTTTCAGAGATGGGTTGGTTACAGAGTGTTTACAGAGTGTTACCAGTGTATCTCTCTCAGCCCACGAAGAGTTTTTCAGAGGTTTCAGACTGGTTTGATTTCCACATGTTCTCTCAGCCTCCGCATTGCTTTATATAGAACATGACGAAGAGGCCGACACGTGCACTGTCGATCACGTGCATCGCCGCGTGTCTGGCGCGCCTTTTGATGGCTCGTCTTTTGATGAATTGGGCACGCCTTTTGATGGCACGCCTTTTGACAAAATTGGGCACACCTTTTGAGGGTGCAACTTTTTCAACGGTCCGACACGACCCCATAAACTGTCCCGACATTGATTCCGGTTAGCTCCTTTATGGGTCCGACAAGACTCTGTAAACTGTCCCGACATAGATTCCGGTTAGTTTCTACAAGGGTCCGACAAGACTCTGTAAACTGTCCCGACATAGATTCCGGTTAGTTTCTACAAGGGTCCGACAAGACTCTGTAAACTGTCCCGACATTGATTCCGGTTAGCTCCTTCATGGGTCCGACAAGACTTTGTAAACTGTCCCGACATTGATTCCGGTTAGTTTCTACAAGGGTCCAGCAAGACTCCGTAAACTGTCACAACAACTGTCACAACATTGCCTGCTACGACGGTCCGACATGACCCCATAAACTGTCTTCTACAACGGTCCGACATGACCCCATAAACTGTCTTCTACATCGGTCTGACACCACCATACAGTGTCCTCTACCACGTTATGACACCCCCATACAGTGTCATCTACAACGTTATGACACCACCATACAGTGTCCTCTACAACGTTATGACACCACCATACAGTGTCTTCACCAACGGTCTGACACGACCATACAGTGTCTCCTATCATTTTTTTTTTTTATGTATTTTCTTGTTTTGTCCCTCTCTTCAAACTCAAGTTGGTTAGTTTCTATCCTCCTTGAGTTTGCGGGGGGCTGTTAGAATTTACCATCACCTACCACCACTACCACTTCACCTACTCCACTAAACCTAACCCACTACACCACTACCACCTCACCTACTCCACTAAACCTAACCCACTACACCACTATCACCATCCACTACACACCATCCACTACACCTACATCTACCCACTACACCACTACCACCTCACCTACTCCACTAAACCTAACCCACTACACCACTATCACCATCCACTACACACCATCCACTACACCTACATCTATATAAGGAACCATTTGTAATAGACAAAGAACTACATTTAGATCAATACATAAATCAATAATACATTTCTCTATTTCTTTTTATACATTGCATTTTTTACAGTGTAAAATTGGATATTTAGGAGAACTTTTTATGAAGATGCATGGAGATGCCTGAAACTTCGTCACTCATTTTGTGTTTTGGTGTTTTTGTTATTTTATGAAATAATATTGGATGTGAAGAAAAGTTGAAAATTGTACGAAGATAAGAGGTTGCATTGCAAGTGTGAGAAATTTGTGTGAAAATGGGTAGATCACAGGTGGCGAATGCTTGTATGTGTTATTAGAGTGGAAGCGGGGTCACTGCTGTGCCTAAAATGGCACAATTTTATCTTTTTTTTTTTATTATTTTTTTATTTTTATTTTAGGGTTTAGAGTTTAAGGTTTAGGGTTTAATTCTTAAAATTTACTCCTTTTTTTTTTAATTTTAGGATTTAGGGATAAAATTTATTTTTTTAATTTTATTTTGGGGCTCAAGATTTAATTCTTAAAATTTATTTTTTTTTTTATTTTAAGGTTTAGGGTTTAAGTCTTAAAATCTATTTATTTTTTATTTTAGGGTTTAGGTTTAATTCTTAAAATTTATTATTTTTATTTTAAAATTTAAGGTTTAGGGTTTAATTTTTAAAATTTATTTATATTGTAAAACACGATCAAAGGCTTCTTGATATGCCAGGTATGGAAAGTGCGAAAATTCACCCCTCTAAACGCGTGCGAGCACACATTCTTTTCCGGCTACTAAGTTGTCCATTAAGAAGCACGAACACTTTAGCAGAGGATTTGACACTCGTGTTCGGCACCAACACTTTTTGGACACTCCTAAAATGTGTCTTAATTAAAAAATTAAATTCATAATATCGAACACTATAGCAACACTTCTTGAACCTTTTCTGAACACGTCCTATGTGATGAATCCCTTTATAATAACAAAGTTTTTGCATTCTTTACACCACAATTTGTGTACTCTAAATATGTTTTGAAATATTTATAAGATAAATATATCATATATACTACCATTTTCTATTGTAGTTTTGTATTCTTCAGAGAGTAATTGTCACGTGATTGACATTTTAATGTTTAATTTAAGAAATATTGAGCCTTTCAATGTAATTTGTATTATATTACATATTTTTCATCATCTTTGAATTGGTGGTGCAGTTGCAGAAGATGGAGAAAATTGGAGCATGGGACAAAGGCAGCTTGTGTGTTTTGCTCGGGTGCTACTACAGAGGCGGAAAATATTGGTCTTGGATGAGGCCACGGCATTAGTAGACACAGCAACAGACAATGTGATTCAATGGAGAATCAGAGAAGAAACAAGCTGGTGCACGGTCATAACAGTGGCCCATCGGATACCCACCATCATCGACAATGACCTTGTTCTGGTTCTCGATGAGGGTAAGACTTACAAATTTATGAAAACATATTTTCAACTGTGCAAAGAAAAACCAACTATAATGAAACATGATTGACATTTCAAGACAAATTTGGTAATACTAAAGCCAAACTAAGACTTGTATCATAATCAGGTAAGATCGGCTACTGGAATCATTTTCACTATCATGCTTTGCCAAGGTTATATACTCTATTAAATACTTAGATGGGGTTTGGCAATTACTTTTCAATTATTTTTTTTCATTTTTTTCTTTTTTTGGGCTTTTGAATACTTTTCCCTATTGTGTTGTGGAGCCCTTTTTAGAGACACGGTGGAATTTCTGAAAGTATTGAAGGTAAAATCATCTTTTCACAAAATTGCTAAAAACAAATTGCTTTTTTATGAAAACCCATCCCAAGCATCTTTTTTTTTTTTTTTTTTTTTGGTAACAGAAAAACCTACTTATTTAGTTCTTCCAAAGCAAAGCCTAAAAAAAGTTGTTGTGTTTGCTTAAAAGTTACTTTTTAAAATCTTTTCAAACTTGTTTTTTAGTGAGAAATTATTATATTACCCTTACAATATTGTGGAGTCCTTGTAGGGACATGGTGAAATTTCTAAAAGTATTGAGGGTAAAAGTTGTCTTTTTACAACTATGCATTTAAAAAATAGTTTTTATTGTTATTATTAATGGAGAAGTCATCCCAAACAAGCTTATTTGCTTTTGGCTTTCTTAGCAAAAAAAAGCTACTTATTTAAGTTCTTCCCAAACAGGCTTTAAACTTGGTAGTACTAACACGGAAAATATCAAATTGCTTACATTAGGATCTTGATTAATGTACGCAAGGTTGTTGAGTATGATTCGCCAACTGAGTTGCTCAAAAACAATTCTTCTGCTTTCTCAACGCTAGTAATGGAATTCAAGAGGAGGTCTTCTAGCGGTAACAACCATTGGGGTCTGCCTTGAGAACCGTGGCAGAGACTACCCATGAAGCTCAATCAAGTTTCACTATGTAAAAGTCAGACACAAAAAAAGGGGTTCCAACCAGTTCAAAGTAAATAATATACCAAGATGATTGTTAATTGTAAAAATATTACCCTATATTATTTTAGTGAAAGATTCTCTATGAATTTTCTATAACAATTTTTTCACTTTTAAAATTCTGCATTCACTTAATATATCAAAAATGAGACAGTAAAAATTGACAACCCAAAATTATTAATAAAACCGAAATTGTAAGGCTAATTTCAAATTTCATGTAAAAAAAATCAATGGATCAAAAACATTTTTTTATTCTTTTGTTATTTTTACTTTGGATCAATATGCTAATCTCGTTGATTTTGTAATACAATTGATTTGGAAAAAGTCATTTTTTAAAGCCAAATTAATGTTCCTATATTTTATTGCTTTAAATAGAGCCTTCAATAGTTTGTTATTAGAGCTGCTTAATATAACAATTTTGGTGCAAAAGTGATTCTTCAATAATTTGCCGTTGGAGCTGTTAAATTTGGCAAATGCCAAATGTGTCAATTCATCCAAAACCAACTGTTTCCTTCCTTTTTTTTTTTTCTTTCTTCCCTTCCTTTTTCATCATTCCCAGCAAACCAACCGCGGTTGACAAGCTCTCTGTTTCTGCATAACTCAGCAAAATTTCATCGACCGGTCGACCACCCGGTCTTTCGATTGATTGACCAGCCAAGACAGTTGTCCAACCTCGGCTTCAGTTGGGATTTGTCAAAATGGCTTTGTATCATTGCAGCACTATTGCTATAATTTGACAATTTGCTATTATAGTATGTCTTTGGAGATGCTATAATAACATTTACGATTAGAGATGCTCTTAGATTTAGTATTTATGTAAAATTGTGAAAAATACAAATTTTTGCACCTTTTTTTTTTCTTTTTATTTATTTATTTATTGTACTCAGACTTAGGATGGCCAATTATTTTGAGCTTCAAATTGTATGAAATTGTGTGCATTTGCCAAAGTTCATCTCAAATTTAATACGGACTTTTAAATTTTTCTCCAATTATAAACAAAATTTGAAAATATGTTATTTAAATTTTAAAAACATTCCATTTGTGTTTGAGTTGCTCGGGTTAGATCTGCCTAGATTTAACTCCTACATGCATAGAATGATTTGCTGGTGATTATTGATATTTTTGCTACCAAAACAAGCTTATAGTATGGGCCGGAAGCTCAGGTTCAAAAGGCTGATCTATAATTGGGCCATATTTTTAGCCCAATCTCCTTCCATGTGATTTTGTGAAAAAATGTATTTATAAACTTCTCATTCAATGATCGGTTTTAGAACTCCATTTGTTTATTATTACATGTAATCGGGACGGTTTAATGCGGTTTATCTTAATTGATTATACTTTTTTTTATTCTAAAATTTTTTGACAAATTATTTGATTAAACTTTTGCTTATAATTTATTATGTAAAAATAATTTAAACTAAGAAATGAATACTTTAATTTTTATTTTTGATTATCAATTTTTAATTTATAATAAGTTGCACTGAACAAATTCGTGTTGTTTCATTTTGAGCTCATGTTTGATATATGACATGTCAAAAATATATATATGGTTTAAAAATATAAAGTATATGAATATATATATGGTTTGATATAAATTTTTTTATTTTTTTATCTTTTTATTTTAGGGTTTAGGATTTAGGGTTTAATTTTTAAAATTAATTTTTTTTATTTTAGGGTTTAGGATTTAGAGTTTAGGTTTAATTCTTAATTTTTATATATATATATATATATATTTTTTTTTAGAGTTTAAAAAAACATAGTCACAACATAAGAGGAAAAAAAAATAAATGGTGAAACTGTGCCGTTTTACGGCACAGCAGGAGCAGCTGGAAGGGGGTGAACTGAACTGACTAAGGAAAAGAATCAAATCGCGACGTTGCTGCCGCCAATCACGGTGAAGTCCGCGGCGTTTGAGGCTTCCTTCCATCGAGGCTTCCCGCCGTCTGGTATAGTTGAGCATATGGAGGGAGTTTTGAATTTTATTTTTATTTATTTTTTTATTTTCTGAGTATCATTTCCATCTCTGCTTGCCGCATATATAGGGGAGGGGAGGGGAGGGGAGGCAGCAATTGAATAACAGAGGGGAGGGGGAGGGAGGTTTGATAACAGAGGGAGGGGGAGGGAGCTTTCATAACGCCACCGCCAATACCTCCTCCAACACCACCACCACCACCACCACCACCACCACCACCTCCTCCAATAGCACCACCACTACCTACACCACCACCGATACCCCCGCCAGTACCTATACCACCACCAACGGCCTCCTCCAACACCACCACTACCACCTATGCCCCCACCAATACCACCACCGCCACCACCAATACCTCCTCCAACACCACCAGCACCTATACCACCACCAACGCCTCCTCCACCACCACCACCACCACCACCAGCAGCACCAACACCTCTTCCAACACCACCAACAGCTCCCCCTATTCCACCACCAATACCCCTGCCACCACCTATACCACCACCAACACCTCCCCCTATTCCACCACCACCACCACCACCACCACTCAGCGAGGGGAGTGGAGTGAGGGGAGGGGAGTGACGTGAGTGAGGGGAGTGACGGGAGGGGAGGGGAGTGACGGGAGTGACGTGAGGGGAGGGGAGGGGAGGAGAGTGACGGGAGTGACGTGAGGGGAGTGACGGGTGTGACGTGAGGGGAGGGGAGGGGAGGAGAGTGACGGGAGTGACGTGAGGGGAGTGACGGGTGTGAGGGAGTGACGTGAGGGGAGTGACGGGTGTGACGTGTGGGGAGGGGAGGGGAGGAGAGTGACGGGTGTGACGTGAGGAGAGTGACGTGAGGGGAGGGGAGTGACGGGAGGAGAGTGGAGTGACGGGAGTGACGTGAGTGACGTGAGGAGAGTGAGGGGAGGGGAGGGGAGTGACGGGTGTGACGTGAGGGGAGTGACGGGAGGAGAGTGGAGTGAGGGGAGTGACGTGAGGGACGTGACGCGAGTGACGTGAGGGGAGTAAGGGGAGTGACGTGAGGGGAGGGGAGTGGCGGGAGGAGAGTGGAGTGACGGGAGTGACGTGAGGGGAGTGACGGGAGTGACGTGAGTGGAGTGACGTGAGTGACGTGAGGGGAGTGACGTGAGTGACGTGAGGGGAGTGACGTGAGTGGAGTGACGTGAGGGGAGTGACGTGAGTGACGTGAGGGGAGGGGAGGGGAGTGACGGGTGTGACGTGAGGGGAGTGACGGGAGTGACGTGAGTGGAGTGACGTGAGTGACGTGAGGGGAGTGACGTGAGTGACGAGAGTGACGTGAGTGGAGTGACGTGAGGGGAGTGACGTGAGTGACGTGAGGGGAGTGAGGGGAGGGGAGGGGAGTGACGGGTGTGACGTGAGGGGAGTGACGGGTGTGACGTGAGTGACGGGTGTGACGGGAGTGACGGGTGTGACGGGTGTGACGTGTGTGACGTGTGTGACGGGTGTGACGTGTGTGACGGGTGTGACGGGTGTGACGTGTGTGACGGGTGTGACGGGTGTGACGTGTGTGACGGGTGTGACGGGTGTGACGTGTGTGACGGGAGTGACGGGTGTGACGGGAGTGACGTGAGTGACGGGAGGGGAGGGGAGGGGAGGGGGGTGGGGCGGGGGGGGTTGGGGGGTTGGGTTGGGGGGGGCGGGGCGGGGGGGGGTTGGGGGGGCGGGGCGGGGGGTGGGGGGGTTTGGGTTGGGGGGGGGGGGCTGGGGGGTTTGGGAAGATACAATTAGCAAGGGCAATCTAGGGTGATTCAGATGTTTATTTCCTTGATGATCCTTTCAGTGCTGTTGATGCACATACCGCGGCACACTTATTCAAAGGCAAGCAACACCTCTTCATAATAATTGTTTTTAAATTATGTGTGATTTTATATTTTTTGCTTATACATTTAGATCAATTTATTAAGAACTTGAAACTTAATTTGCAGACTTGTCTACTGCATCTCTTGTCTGAGAAGACAGTTCTTTTTATAACACATCAGTTGGAATTCTTAGACGCTGCAGATCTTGTCCTGGTAAGTTACTAAGTTGTCGCAACAATTGTGGCCTGCTTCTCTTTTGTTTTTTCTTTTTCTAATCTCTTTTCTTTGCTGATAGGTAATGAAAGATGGTAGGATTGCTCAGTCAGGAAAATATGCAGACTTTGGGAGGTAAGAATAAAATAAGTTGTTTTTCCTGAAGATTAAGAATTAAGAAGCACACGACGCTTAACTTTCGCTTGATAGCATGCTAGGTTTGTCTTGTGAACCGACAGATGATATCCTGCAACTCAAATCAAGTTAGTTCAAGGTGGCATTCACGATGGTACCTCATTCTATGACACGGTGAGCAGTCAGAGTGCAGTTTTTTTTTTTGGATATGCTATGGAGAAATATTATTGAACAGAGTAAGACAAGAAACACAAGAAAATATTTTTTTGGGTTTTTCTTGGAATGATATTTTCATATATATTATATTTGTTTACTTCTCTGATTTCACCAGATTTTGATCATAAAACCATTTTTGTCTCATTCTTTTTTCCGGCTATTAAAATTATAGAAAATGACATAATTCTTATACGAAAATCTTAGATCTATATGCGTTGAGTGTCTAATCTTAAAATTCTACAAGGATTGAACACCCCCCCCCCCCCCCCCTTCTTTTAAAATTGAAGTACTATAATTGTCTTTAGATCGGCAAATTTTCATTAGTTCACTTGTTATTTAACTTTTTTATTTTTTTATTATCATTATTATTATCTTTCAACGTTGTGAAAGTATTTTTTGTGTGCCTGGGTGTGTTGTTCTGTTTCTCCCTCCTGTTTGTTATTCTTACACCCAAGTAATTAGATCTTCCTTGGGGAAAACATTGAAATGCTCCTGCGTTAATGTTCTGTCAGATGTTGGGGAATGATCTGTCTTTGCATGCATTTTTTGGGTTGATTTTCTATTTGTTAAGAAAATGCATGATGATTTTCAGGCATTAGCAACTTTTGTTGTGTGTACATGGGTTATAAATCTTCTATAGCTTTGCCAGAGTCCATTGATTTTATGTTCACATTTCTTTTATACCTTTCATTAATCTGTCACTCATGTTTAGCATTGTTTGTTTCATAGAATGTTTAGTTTTTCCCAGTTTCATATCTTTCAAGTTTTTGCACTAATTAGTTTGAAGTTGTAATCCTTCCAATGCTTTTTTTTGACATTTAATTGAAAAATTAAATGAACAGGCTCTTGATACTGATGGCATGGATATGGAAATTGACCTCTCTAACCTTGGAACGGTTAATACAATGTTTGCAGCATTATTCGGGTTTTTCTTTTTCCTGAAATTCCGCAATGTGTTATTACTGTCGCTTGTATTAGTTACTTAGTTACTCTTTCATTTGTTTATAGCAAGCTAGGTGTCCCTATCAAGACTACTATTTCTGCTAATGTTCTTGAAGAAGCTTTAAGCGGGACTGTCACGGTCAGACCTCTTCCAATTGGGACATCAGTTAGTGGAAAGGTGCGTACTCGGTTTGTGTGTGGGATAATCCATAGTTGGTAAGTTATACTCTCTGTCACTACTGTTAAGTTTTTCTGCAGGTAGAAAAGCAATGTGCCCACTTCTTTGGTGTAACTATCAGTGACGAGCAAGCTGAGTCAGGAATTGTAGTTAGAGTTACTTCCGCTGCACAAAGCAAATTTAAGGTATATATAGTACCATTTGCACTGACTAACTTGTGTGCATTTTATGTTATGGTAATCTCTCCCAGAGTGTTACCTGCATTATGCAAAAATCATAATTGCCTTTATGGTATTTACAGCTTCTTTATTTCGAACAAGATGTTAATGGTGGATATGGTTTGGCTTTACAGGTATTGTGCATGTCTATCTTTCAATTTTTTTCTTTCATTATGTAGCAATTCTCCATTATAAGTTGCAACTAGTTCCATTTGCTGTATTTTTTACTCAATATTCATGTTATATATTGAAAAAAGAAATTGAAGAAAAATATAATATTTTTTTAATGTGATATTTTGGCTTTACTAGTATATATTTGAAGTATATGTTCCTCGCAACATGGAAGGGAGGGAAGGAGATACCACTTAAAGCTAAAAGCTGGTGGTGGTTGTTAACTGTTTTTGAGTCTGACTTGATGTAAGAAGTTCATTTGCTTTTACGGTTGTTAGAAATGCTATCCGGATATATGATGAAAAGTAAGATTTTACGATCCATAAAAGCCAGATGACCCAAGTCAATCCAAATTGCACAAATAATTACACAGCTGTAGTAGCTTTATGCTAGAATGTAAATCATATCAGACTGGAAACACGATCCTAATCCTAACTCTATGGATCTGTATCTTAAGTTCTCATATTTATGTCCCAAACTCAGTAAGCCTTTGGCCCAATTAGTTGAGGTTGGTACATAGATCCATTTCCTCCAGTTGGCTTGATTAGATGTCATATCCTTGGTTAAGATGATAGATAATGTTAGAGCCAGATTGGTGCGTAGGCCAGGTTTCAGATAGTGTGCTTCACTTTTTTGGTGTGTGCATGTGCTGGTGTACATGCCTATGTGTCATTTACACAATAAAAATAAGGTATTGGTAAGAATGTTTACTTACTCTAGATGATATATTAGTACGTATATATATATATATATATATATATGTGCAGAGACGTCTTTTGCAATGCTTTTCCTTTGAACTTTTGATGTCAATACTAATAATACAGAAAAAATGTTAAATCTTTTCATAATTTGTAAGTATTTATTGTATTCTTATGTAATAATTCCCTTATGAAACTAGGGGGAAAATGTTTATTCTATTATTTAAGAGTAAAATAGTCTTGTCCTGGAATCCTTGACATGAAAATTTTATGGATTTAGCTTTTACATTGAATGCTGAATGCACAGTACATGACACAAGTCATGAGTTGGAGCCATGTCCTGGAGTCCTTGACATAAGAATTAGATGAATCCGAAATGTAGACATGTACCTGCACCCAATGCTCATACCTAAGTCCATTTAACACAGCCTATAATGTGTGCATGTGCTTATGCCCATGCCCATGCCTTTGTGTGCGCACTATGGTTGTGATGAACATGCTTAAAACCTTTGAGCCTTCGAATGGATAGCTCTAGCTTGATCCCACTTCCCACACTCCCATCCACTTGCTCCTGCTTCATGCTTCTATTTATTGGATGATTTGTCCACAGTTACCCATTGTAATGGATGTATTTGGATAGTTTGAACTAGATGGGCAGTAGAAACAATTTTCTCGCCTACATCTAGCCCCTAAGAAGCACGGACATGACATGAATACCCTCAAACGACAATTTAAAAAAAATGTAGGACACAACATGTGGGGTAGACAAATAAAATATGTAATTTTATATAAATATTATGTCATATATATGAATATATCATTCAAAGATAATATAAAAAAATGCTACATAACAATCATTCTTATAAATCTTGTTGTTTGTCTTTTATCGTGGTATCCTAATTATTTTGTTGAAACTTATAATTAGTTTCACACATTTTCGATGGACACGTGTGTTCCCCAAGTGTTTGAAGTATGTATAGATCTTTAAAAAAAAGAAAGGGAAAAAAAAAAAAAACTCTAATAAGACAAGCATGTTAGGAAGTGTCTGACATGGACGCAATCCAGACACACCACCTTCTTAGAAGTGTTCGTGCTTTGTAGTCTAGCCCTTCCCACTTAAACTTGACTCTAACTCCCCTCAACGTTTGATTTCTCTAAAATGAGAATTCTTGGATGCTGAGACCCAATTTTATGATCTATTCCCTCTGCTTCGCTCAATTTAAATCTCCAATATGCATCCAACATTCTATCTATTTGTATTGAAATTAAGAACCTTTGCTGATTTCTTACATATGCCAGCAGGCCGAGTTACATTTATTAAATAGGATATAACTTCTTTCTTTTTCTGGAAAATAGTATCGATATATGAGGCATAAGTTGTGAGCGATACAGATGGTGGTGTTCATGTTCTGGATTTTTGTTTTTAACAGTTCTGCTTGTTGTTGTATTGGGGAACTATTTTGAAAATCTTTACATCCATGAGCTAATGGTGACCCAACTTGTTTCATCATAAGTATTTTGTTGTTGGTTTTTAACTATATTTTCCTTCAGCATTTAATAATCTTTCAATCAACCTCTTGTGGCTTAATTTGTTAAGACATTAGATCTCACGTTTTCATACAGGAGGATAGTGAGAAGACTGGCAAAGTGACATCCGCAGGGATGTATTTCCTACATTTTCAAGTGTACAGAATGGATTCAACTGTGAATGCAGTATGTGTGTTCAATCATCACTTTCCATTTTTCTCTGAAAAGGTTTCACACTATCATGGCTTATTATGTCATTGTGGTGGTTTAGTTGGCAATGGCAAAGGACCCAGAAGCTGCTTTCTTCAAAAGGTTGGAAGGCCTTCAACCATGTGAAGTTTCACAATTAAAAGCTGGCACTCACATATTCGCCGTCTATGGTCTGAACAGCTTTAAAGCTGCTTATTTGTCCCTTTCTTTTTCTGGTGCCACTAGTATAATATAAATTGCTTGTGCATAAGAGGAATAGTCTTTATACTTCTACCATGATTTGCACAGGCGATAACTTCTTCAAAACTGCTTCTTATACGATTGAGGCTCTTTGTGCAAAGTCATATGAGGATACAACAAATAAGCTTAAGGATGTTGAGGCTCAGATTTTGAGGAAGAGAATTGAGCTACGGCAATTTGAGACAGAATACAGAAAGGTAATGGCACCTGACTATCTAGCGATGGTTTTTTTATTGGTTTTTGGCAACACGTGCATGGTTTTATCTTTCACGTGTGATGTCTTGTAGGCATTGGCACGCTTTCAAGAAGTGACCAATAGATACACCCAGGAAAGGCTGTCTGTAAGTTTTGTTCTCTCTTAACCTCATCATTCTTATAGAATTTGTTGCCTTAACAACTTAGCACTGATTTCTTCCCTATTGTCTCAGTCCTTCTGTGAACGAACATTCCCCATGACCACCTTTGTGTGCACCTGAAAGATATTGGATTTCTACGTATTTCATTTTTAATCCGTTGTTTAATGTTGTTCATTCACTTTTTTGGTGGCTCTTTGGTAATCTAAAAAACCTGATGCATTTGGGAGGTTGTTAAAAAAGTTGATTTTTTTTTTTAGTGGGAAAGTTGAGTGGGTCCTTACCCTTTTTAGTTGATGACAAACAGGCTTGTGTTAGCCAAAAAAGCTAGTAAGTTACTTTTTTAGCCAAAAAGTTATGTCCCTTCCTATAATCGTAAATGATGTAGAAAATTCTGTGATATGTTTTGTTTTGTAAACATTGAATTTGAGTGTTTTTACCCTCTCATAATTATATAGAACTCTAGTTACTTTGTTTTCATCTTATCGTAGCCATGATCTTGTTTCTGGAACAATATTTTTTTTGTGATTCTGGAAACAGGTTGATGAGTTGCTGAAACAGCAAGACACCTATCCAGTCTTCGTTCACCGTAACCAGGTCGGTCATCAACTTTAGTGGGGGTGGCACTCATGTTAGTAATGGAAGTAGTAGTAGTAAAGTTCCCGGTGAAGATTTCAAGGCTGAGAGCCCCGGAGAAGACGGAAGCTCGGACGGAAAGGATAAATCATCCAAAAAGATATGGTTCAATCTTAACCTAAAAGGGTCTGATAAGAAGTTGGGTTAAAAGGGTGTGCTTATATAGTCCTGCATTGTTTGCAAGGTTTGACTTGCCTTTTATTTGTTCAATTCATTTCTTCCTTGTGGATCCCCCAAAGGTTGTTCTTTACAGTTTATTATAGTCCATTTCGACAAACATAGCGAATGATTTGTGTGTGCATATATCTTTGTTTTTTGATTTTTTTTTTTTTCAATTGAAATGAATTGCCTGTTAGCCTCCTAGTTGATGTAGAAGCTAGAACATAGTTTTGATTATGTAATAATAGATTTTATTCCTTGAAGTTCGTTGTAATTGTGAATTCATTGCTCTATATTTGTCTGATTAGCATGTCTTGAATCTCATTTGAGCAGAGAGTTGAAGGGTGTCAATTAATTCAAACACAAAGAAGATTGCAAATGTTGTATTGAATTTTCATCAAGTTAAATCTATAAGTTGTCAGGTCATGAATCTCATGAAGTGTAGTATAGATAACTGTATTCGACATTAGCCCTAGAGGTCTGTTTAGTGGTTGGGCTGCTGAATAGCCATGCCAATTCCAAATTCTCTTTTACGGGTTTGTTATTGTGACATGTGCATGTGATGTTCTTAATCGAAGATGTCTCAGAAAGAGGACAAATGAGATTGATTTTATCTCTCACTCAACTGACCAAAGTGAATTGCTTTTATCAAGCTTTGAGCATCATGTCAATATGATTGTTTCTGTGTGACTAAGATATATGAGGCATAAGTTGTGAGAGATACAAATGGTGGTGTTCATGTTCTGGATTTTTGTTTTGAACAGTTCTGCTTCTTGTTGTATTGGGGAACTATTTTGAAAATCTTTACATCCATGAGCTAATGGTGACCCAACTTGTTTCATCAAAAGTATTTTGTTGTTGGTTTTTAACTATATTTTCCTTCAGCATTTAATAATCTTTCAATCGACCTCTTGTGGCTTAATTTGTTAAGACATTAGATCTCACGTTTTCATACAGGAGGATAGTGAGAAGACTGGCAAAGTGACATCTGCAGGGATGTATTTCTTACATTTTCAAGTGTACAGAATGGATTCAACTGTGAATGCAGTATGTGTGTTCAGTCATCACTTTCCATTTTTCTCTGAAAAGGTTTCACACTATCATGGCTTATTATGTCATTGTGGTGGTTTAGTTGGCAATGGCAAAGGACCCAGAAGCTGCTTTCTTCAAAAGGTTGGAAGGCCTTCAACCATGTGAAGTTTCACAATTAAAAGCTGGCACTCACATATTCGCCGTCTATGGTCTGAACAGCTTTAAAGCTGCTTATTTGTCCCTTTCTTTTTCTGGTGCCACTAGTATAATATAAATTGCTTGTGCATAAGAGGAATAGTCTTTATACTTCTACCATGATTTGCACAGGCGATAACTTCTTCAAAACTGCTTCTTATACGATTGAGGCTCTTTGTGCAAAGTCATATGAGGATACAACACATAAGCTTAAGGATATTGAGGCTCAGATTTTGAGGAAGAGAATTGAGCTACGGCAATTTGAGACAGAATACAGAAAGGTAATGGCACCTGATTATCTAGCGATGGTTTTTTTATTGGTTTTTGGCAATACGTGCATGGTTTTATCTTTCACGTGTGATGTCTTGTAGGCATTGGCACGCTTTCAAGAAGTGACCAATAGATACACCCAGGAAAGGCTGTCTGTAAGTTTTGTTCTCTCTTACCCTCATCATTCTTATAGAATTTGTTGCCTTAACAACTTAGCACTGATTTCTTCCCTATTGTCTCAGTCCTTCTGTGAACGAACATTCCCCATGACCACCTTTGTGTGCACCTGAAAGATATTGGATTTCTACGTATTTCATTTTTAATCCGTTGTTTAATGTTGTTCATTCACTTTTTTGGTGGCTCTTTGGTAATCTAAAAAACCTGATGCATTTGGGAGGTTGTTAAAAAAGTTGATTTTTTTTTAGTGGGAAAGTGGAGCGGGTCCTTACCCTTTTTAGTTGATGACAAACAGGCTTGTGTTAGCCAAAAAAGCTAGTAAGTTACTTTTTTAGCCAAAAAGTTATGTCCCTTCCTATAATCATAAATGATGTAGAAAATTCTGTGATATGTTTTGTTTTGTAAACATTGAATTTGAGTGTTTTTACCCTCTCATAATTATATAGAACTCTAGTTACTTTGTTTTCATCTTATCGTAGCCATGATCTTGTTTCTGGAACAATATTTTTTTTGTGATTCTGGAAACAGGTTGATGAGTTGCTGAAACAGCGAGACACTATCCAGTCTTCGTTCACCGTAACCAGGTCGGTCATCAACTTTAGTGGGGGTGGCACTCATGTTAGTAATGGAAGTAGTAGTAGTAAAGTTCCCGGTGAAGATTTCAAGGCTGAGAGCCCCGGAGAAGACGGAAGCTCGGACGGAAAGGATAAATCATCCAAAAAGAAATGGTTCAATCTTAACCTAAAAGGGTCTGATAAGAAGTTGGGTTAAAAGGGTGTGCTTATATAGTCCTGCATTGTTTGCAAGGTTTGACTTGCCTTTTATTTGTTCAATTCATTTCTTCCTTGTGGATCCCCCAAAGGTTGTTCTTTACAGTTTATTATAGTCCATTTCGACAAACATAGCGAATGATTTGTGTGTGCATATATCTTTGTTTTTTGATTTTTTTTTTTATCAATTGAAATGAATTGCCTGTTAGCCTCCTAGTTGAAGTAGAAGCCAGAACATAGTTTTGATTATGTAATAATAGATTTTATTCCTTGAAGTTTGTTGTAATTGTGAATTCATTTTCCATTGCTCTCTATTTGTCTGATTTGCATGTCCTGAATTTCATTTGAGCAGAGAGTTGAATGGTGTCAATTAATTCAAACGCAAAGAAGATTGCAAATGTTGTATTGAATTTCATCAAGTTAAATCTATAAGCTGTCAGGTCATGAATCTCATGTAGTATAGATAACTGTATTTGACGTTAGCCTTAGAGGCCTGTTTAGTGGTTGGGCTGCTGAATAGCCATGCCAATTCCAAATTCTCTTTTACGGGTTTGTTATTGTGACATGTGCATGTGATGTTCTTAATTGAAGATGTCACAAAAAGAGGACGAAGGAGATTGATTTTATCTCTCACTCAACTAACCGAAGTGAATTGCTTTTATCAAGCTTTGAGCATCATGTCAACATGATTGTTGCTCTGTGACTAAGATCCTATTTTCTTGTGTCTCAATGTTAGGATATAGCTCCAGTGAATCTCATCTCGTTAGAGCTCCTCAACGTTGGATTTTGAATTCTAAAATTGTCTTGTTTATCGCATTTCTTATCTTTGTGTTTGCAAGTGAGGTTGTTTTTGCTTCTCTCAGGCTTGGTTTGATGGTTGGTGCGTTGGAGTTTTATGGTCCTTGTACTGTTTTGGCTTTCTTTGAGGGGCTGAGACAACTTTTTAATAATTTTTCCAGGCGTAAAATATCTCCTTGAATGACTCCTAGACCCTTGTAATTTTATTTATTATTATTTGTACAAGCTATGCCTTTCTATTTTTTTTTTTTACTTGAGTTCTTTATGCTGAATTCTATGTATTTCCTTTCCTTTATATTAATGAAGTTTTTAAAAAGTGCCACAAAAAAAAAAAAAATGTTGAGATAATAGTGAAGTTTAAAGACTAAGTTATAATCATCAAAGCCATCTCTAATATTTCAACTCTCAACATAAAACAAAATATATTTTGAGATTTGTTTTAAAAAATATAGAAATTCACGGTAGAATAAAAAAATAATTTTTTTTAATCTAAAAATCATATCAAACTATCAAGAAAAAGAAAGGGAAAGCTTTGACTGAAAAGCTAGTGGAGCACATTTTTGTGCTTACTCAATGCAAATACTAATGTTGTATTTGGTTGGGAGATTTGGAGAGGGATTTGGAAAGGGAAATGGAAAAGGTAGGTGAAATGTGAATAAAATATGTATATATTTCACATAGTTTCACACACTTTTTCCCTTTCCCTTTCCAAATCCCGCTCCAAATCCCCCAACCAAACACACCATAAATGCAAATTGCCCTTTTTTAAATGATTAAACCTTTTTGTTTGAAAATGAACATTTAATTACACATTTTTGTGCCAAGTCATTGCAAATACTAAATGCAAATTGCCCTTTTTTGAATAATTAAACCTTTTTGTTTGAAAATGAACATTTAATTACCCTATCTTTGATCATTTTTTTTTTTTTTTTTTTTTCTATACAAGCATTTTTGGGGGACAAAATAGACTTTATTTTTATTCTTGAAAAAATATAGTGACCACTGAGTAGATGTGCAACTACCTCAAATCATGTTAAAGGTGTAACTATAATATGCTTTCTTTCCTCATTATTATTATGTTGGTCTTAACTCTATATTATAATCTTTTTCCATTGAGATTTATTAATTTAGAAGAGGGTCCATTGGGAAGAAATTATAACTTTAAAAATGGACTGTCGTTGTTGTTTTATTTTTAATTATTATTATTTTGTTAAATCAACTTGGCCGTCTGATCTAATTTAATACTTAAGAAGACATAATATGAAATAATCTAATTTAAATTGAACATATGCACACGGTTCTTAATCAATTAGCTTAGTACATAGGAAGTTTGCTTTGTTAGAAACTTGTTTATCAAAATGGAGACCAAATTCTCACAAAATTTTAAAGAAAACTTTTAAGAAATGTTTCTTAATTTAAGATGTTTTTGAAACTCTAACACAATATCAAAAAACTTTGTAATTCTCCTGAAAAATGTTGTGGAAACTACACAAGATGTTTTTGAAACTCTAACACAATATCAAAAAACTTTGTAATTCTCCTGGAAAATCACTACAAGAAAAAACACTTTTGGCGACCACCTTTTTTTTTTTGGTCACAAATAGTCTACTTTCTGCGACCAAAATTTAACTTTTGGTGACCACAATTTTTTGGTCGCGGAAAATCACTTTTTGGCGACCAAAAAAAAAGTTGGTAGCGAAAAGTATACCCATTGGCGACCAAAGGCTTTTTTGGTCGCGGAAGAAAAAAAAGTTGGTCACAGAAAGTACACCCTTTGGCGACCAAAAAAAGAGTTGGTCACGGAAAGTATACTATTGGCAACCAAAGGCTTTTTTTGGTCGCGGAAGATTACCCTTTGGCGACCAAAAAAAAAAGTTGGTCGCGAAAAGTATACTATTGGCGACCAAAGGCTTCTTTGGTTGCAGAAGATCACCTTTTGGCGACAAAAAAAAAAAAGTTGGTCGCGGAAAGTATACTATTGGCGACCAAAGGCTTTTTTGGTCGCGGAAGATTACCCTTTGGCGACAAAAAAAAAAAGTTGGTCGCAGAAAGTTATGGCGGGATAAATTTAAAAAAAAAATGATACCACTATAATTACATGCTATTTTTCTGTTTAGGCATTAAAAATTTTATAAAATAATATATGACCGAATTTTTATGGGTTATATATATTTTTTGCGGAATATGAACAAGAAACATGGTGATGGCAGAGGGGATTGGGTGCATGGTGACTCCTTGGTCACGAGTTCAAGTCCCAGGTAGCACAAAAGAATTATTTTTTTTGGGTCAAGGCGTTGACTTTTGGCGACCAACTTATCTTTGGTCGCTAAAAGTTTACTTTTGGCTAATATGAATTGGACTTTCCGCGACCAAAAAAGTTGGTCGCGAATAGTCACTTTTAGCGACCAAAGGCTTTTTTAGTCGCAGAAAACTATCTGTGACGAGGCTTTAGCGACCAACTCGCGACCAACATATTTTGGTCGCGAAAGGATTTTAGCGACCAAATATAGTACTTTTCGCGACCAAAATGTTGGTCACGGAAAGTGTTTTTTCTTGTAGTGAATGTTGTGGAAACTCCTCACAAACTTGCTTCTCATAACTTCTAGTATTTTTTGTATTGACAAATCTTATTTTTTAACAATAATTGTCCAAACAAGTTTCTTAAATTATTTTTTTGTGGCATTAGTAGTATGATTGATTAGGAAGTATTCTAATTCTACAATATTGTTATTTTAAAGATTTTTACTAAGTTTTATAATTTTTTATCACTGTTTCAAGGCCAGTCCCAACTTTTCTTACGCCTTACGCTAACCCTAAAAATAGGATCTCCATACATATTTAAAAAAATAAAAAAATAAAATAAAATAACAGTGAATATATTCTTCATATTTTTATTTGCTAGTTCCTACAAAACAATTGTTTACATATATAATCACTAAAATTATATATTAATATTTGTTTACATAGATTAAAATATATCATTACAAGAACACAAAAAGCATAAGAGTTAATTTGTTTTGCTTATTTTAACTCTATTTATGATAAGAAAAAAATTAAAATTATAATACTTAATAAAAATTAAATCAATTGTAACAAAGTATCACTTAAATTTTACAATTATCACATTCTTAACTTCAAAATTACTAATTAAATCTGCATAATCTAACTTATCAACCATGGCATTTTTAATGGATAACGTAACTAATTTATTCAATTATTCTTGCGATATGATTGACTAAATATAAGATTTGATTAACTTCAATTTTTTTTTTTTAAAAAAAAAAAAAATCTTTCTTTATAGACAATTTAACTGGCATAGTCAACAGTATTTCATAAATAATTTATGTATTTGACAAATGACCACCACTTCAAAAAAAATTTAATTGTTTTGGTAAAACTTTAATTTCGAAATGTTGATACAATAAGGGTTAAAATTATTTGATGACTCCTTTTTTTAAACAAAATTTGGGACTCTAAGACGCACTACAAGAAATGTCACTTTTGGCTACCAAAATATTGGTCGCCAAAAGTCTAATATTTAGTCGCCGAAACCATTTAGCGACTAAAATATTTTGTCGCCAAACTCGTCGCCTATACCCTGTCGGCGATAGTATTGGCGACTAAACTTTGTTTGGTCGCCGAAAGTGACTACATTTCGCTACTAAATTATATTTAGTCGGCAAATGTTATGTTTCCGCCACTAAAACTTTAGTCGCCGAATGAGGCCTTTTGGCTACTAAGTTGTTGTGGTCGGGGAAGGTGTCACCTTTAGCTACTAAAAAATTAGTCGCTGAAAGTACACATTTGGCTACGAAACATTATTTAGTCGGCAAAAGGTACATTCTGTGACTAAAAATTTAGTGGCCAATAGTTTCTTTCTCTCATTCTCAATTATTTTAGCTACTAATTATTTGGTCGCCAAAACTTTTTAGGTTATGTTTTGCTACTAAATTATTAGTCACCAAAACATTTGATTACGTATTTGGCTACCAAAATATTTGGTAGCCAAATGCTTTAACGTGTTTTTTTTTTTTTAAAAAAAAAAAAAAATTCTAAACAACCTGTATCCATTATGAATACGACCTGTACCCTGTATAAATAATATAATCCATCAACACTAATGTTATCAAGCATTCAACAATGTGCACACATTTTAGCTCCAACCATCCAAAAAATTAATATTGAACGTCCAATTATATATTTATTACAAATTCCATAAGAACCAAGTGTAATCCAACGTCAATAATTTAATTTCATACATAATACAAAAAAAACCAACTACTCCCATTACACATTTTAGTTCCAACCATCCAAAAATAAGTTCTAATAAGTACAAGATGTCGTCCTGACATCACTATAAGCTCCCATTGTTCGAGTCCTTCCATAAAACCCTTCAATATTGTTCTCTTACTTTTATTGAGGACAATATGGAGGGAAGGTTGCTCTTCAGTCCTTCCATAAGTACAAGATGTCGTCCTGGCACCAGAGTCGTCTTGCTCTTTAGTCTTGCGACTCAAACTTCCAGGCAACGATGTTGGATCGGTAGTCTCACCAAAAGAATCATAGGCTGTCTTACGGTCATTCTGCTCCTCCAGTCTAGTTGTGGCTAGTAGCTGGGAAGGTGGTGGTGGTGGTGACCGGCTCTTTCATTTCGACTTTATAGATAGCGTCTTTAATTTGCGGTCAGTGTAGAGCAAGATCCATGGATGGACTGAAAGGAACATTGATGAGTGAAAAAGATTAGCATATTTACAAACAAATTCAAGATTAAGTCAAGAAAATGGTATGGGAAAAAAAAAAGTGAATGATAAAAATTGATGTTTCTAAACATTCAGGTATTGTTCTAGGGCACTGGCATGCTCAGGAGACAAGCCGAAATTGCGTTGGTGGAATCTAGTGTCACACTATTAAAAACCAATTCCATGCTAAATGTTAAATTTGTTTAAAGAATCATGGTCTAAGAAATGATCACTCCATTTGAGAGTTCAACATGCATCAGACCAAATAACTCCGCCATTAAGATTTTCAAATGCCTTTAAACTGATATACTTCCAAAAATATTTTGAAAAAGTCAGACACGAGGCAACCATTCAACAATAGAAGTTGATTAGGCCAGCAAAACCTGTGGGCCCCAATCATTTTCATAAAAATGTATGCTCACACCTTTTTGGCTCTTTGTACTAACATAGGAAGAATGATATGTACTGGGAGACACAGAAAGGCAATACACATATAGGACCATTATGTACTTCGTCTCATGATCTTGCTATTCTTGCTTCAGTTGGTAAGAAGGAGAAGCACCTGTGAAGAATATCCACCATTATCAATACCAAGCACCAGACATTACACAGACTGGCCATAATTAAAACATAAAACCCTTAGACCATTTACAAAGCTTTTTTGTAACAAGTTTCTATTGGTAGCTTAGTATCCACCGAATCATGTCAAATTATATCACTAAATTTCCAATTACAGGCTCCAACAAATGATAAAAAAATTTCCTAATTGGAAGAAACCACTCAAAAATAAATAAATAAATAAATTGCAAAGATCTAATAAGTAAAGAAACAAAAAGATAAAAAGGTCCATATTCATTTCAACTTCTGGTGTTCAAAAATGCAGCAGAAAGAAAAATATTTAACGGCAATAAAAGTAAGACAACAATATGGAGGGAAGGTTGCTTAGATAATGTGGTTTGCACTGGTATCAAACAAATTATTGAGGAAAGTTATTTATGGAAACAATAAAATAAGTAGTTCATGATACAGCAAAAATACTTCACATCCCAATTATTTACTGAAGGATCAAAAGGTTGGTGACAATATGCGTAAAAAAAATGCAAGAAGCCCCTATATGTTCATAATTCGAGGAACTTTCCCAAGCTCTCTTTTCTGACTCCAAAACAGTTATTTTATCATCTGCCAAAATGCCAAATGTAAGCCATACTAAAACTTAAATTGAAAGGCAAACTCATTCACACAGAATAATATGAATGAATTCTAACAGGGTACGCCTGTTAATGTGACTAGACCTAATCTCGGTCATGATGGCCGAAGATGATGGCATAGACAGCTGAATTGCGAAAAATAGTACATGAAGCCAACAAGAAGTAAATAGAATAAAAAGCTTTAATGAGTTGAGTACGCATTTAACAGGTTCAGCTTTATCATGTGTTGCCAAGACTAGCATATTACAAGCTCGTAAGACTTTGTTTTAATTTCACCTCAACGCATATATTAATGTCGTGAATCATGATGAAATCAGTCCTAATCCAAAATACAAAACCAATAAATTGTTTGTCACTCCTATGCATGTCTACAAAACTTGCCCAACCAATAAATCATTAAATTGTTTATATATAATAGAATTTAAATTTTCATGACGAATACATACACTTCCCCAACCAATAGAATTCCCAATAAAACTTTGTCTAACTTTGTAATAGTTGGTAATAGTTGGAAGCTTCAAGGCATCAATGGAGTATCGAGTTGCAGTCACAGGAACCACTGCATCAGTGTCTCCACTGAACAAAGAAATTTATCTCAATGAATTATTAAGCATGACCAATTAAACAAAAAATTGGAAACAAAAATGAAGTGTCGAACTTTGTTATTTGTTTTCAACTATAGGAGACTGAACAAATCAGCTGTAGAAGATTTGTTATTTGTTATTTGTTATTTGTTATTTGTTTTGACTGCAAAGATTGATTTGCACTTCTGCAAAAATACTATATGTTAATACTCTGCCTCTTTAAAAACCTCAAGGGTCAGGATGTGGTTGGAGATTGTTTAATTATCAATAGAGAGCCAAGTGAAGTAACCTTGTGAAGTACTGATATCAATTTTAAATGTTGCTTCTACAGTGGCATGATTGGTATTCATAAGAAACAAAAAGCAGAAAATTGGTGTTAAAATATATGATTGGTATTCACTGCATGATCCAGACTAATAGAATCCTAAGAAACAAAAGGTAACTAGATATCATATGGTTGCTGAGTGTGAAGTTCTTGAGTGTGAAGTTGGTGTTAAAATATTACCTGTCAACAAGAATATTTTGCATGATAACATCCAACATGGAATGCGCATATTCAGGATGGTCAAGAAAGTTCCTGCATAAATGACATAAAATTGTGAATTACATTAAACTAAAATCTATTGGGTTAACAATGGTGACATCAGTTCAGATGATGCAGATACAATAGAGCATTTAAGAAGTCAAAGACAATCAATGAAATATAATATAAATATTCCAATGTAAAGATAACAAAAAGAATTAATCAAAGTGACAAAAACAACCAAAAAATATCAAAGAGCAGAAAATTATTTGAAACTACTAGGCCAGCAACTACCTTGAGAAGAATTGTATATCTTTCCCATTTTTATGGATTTGAATGCGGTCACCATCAAATTTGCACTCAACAACTACTTCCTTCCCATGAAGCTAGACAAAAGGGACAAAAGTATAATGGAACAGAATTAATTAATGGAGTTAGGACACACAAACTTGTAACAGATTTAAAACAGCAGAGAAAAAAAATCCTAGGAAAGAACAAAATTCAGCCAACAAGAATATTCAATCTAAAATCCATCTTCTTATCAACCTCGTAGAATATTGTCTCCAGAACATCTTTTATTTTTTAGAAGCATTTTAAATGGAAATTTTTTCTTTAAACATATAAGAGTGTTATTAACATACCTGGTTAGAAAACACATAAAAAAAAACATTTTATAACTCATGATCTGAGTTCTGAATCATATCAGATTACATAAAAGCAATATGCTGATATGACTATTGAAATCATATTGGATCATAGACCCAATTAGAAGAAATAACAATACTTTAATAATAGAGAGTCAAGAGTCTTACTTGCCAAACTTTAATAATAGATGTGAACAAACAACAACTTGAAGAAATCTGGCCTGTCAAGATTGAAAGAAATAGATGAAGGGAGATAGAGACACAGAGACACAGCTCGAGCCTCATATATTCTATTCCTATTTATAATCATTTCGGTAAACCAGACACTGCTTTACCTGCATTTCAGTAAACCAGATAGAGACCAAACACTGCTACCAATGTGTCACATTTTAGTCTTTCCACACTCTTAGCTACTCATGCATATATTCTTATAAGTAATTTATTTACAAAGTTCAAATATATATATATATATATATTAGTGAGGCAAACCTGTGTAAACAGCATTATCATATAAATTAGGGCAAACTGTGAAAACAACATTGTCATAATTTATTCTAGTGTCGCTTCCCTGTATTGAGAAAGAACAAATAAATAAATAACTAAATCTAAATCAAACTGTACATTTTTCCTTCTCCTAAGAGAACAATCAGAACAGACTTAACATGCACATTAAAGAGGAGCAAATTCAAACCATAACTAATGTTAGAAAATTACTAAAGGAGGCCAAAAAGGAGCAAGACTATTCAACATAGGTTTTTTTTTGTATCTTCGCTATTGATTCCCACCATTTATTCATAGCATTCTAATCAACTCTGAGAAATAAATCTCATTCAGGCTATCCCAGTAAAATTTTAAAATACCAGTGACGTGGAGAATAGAATATAAGATAAGGGTATAGTGACAAACTTAGAAGCATAGCATCCAAACCAGTGCTTTGGATGGTCCTAGAAGCATCAAAAAATATATTTTGACAATAACCATGCCAATATCAGATTGAAAACTTAATGCCCAAGAAATATAAATGCATGGATCAGCACATTTAAGACTAAGATGAATATTGAACAGAGCATCCCCATTTCAAGTATTTAATGCACAATTAAAAACAGTAATCCACTCGCAAAAACTGGAAATCATGAAATACCTTGATCCAGCATACATCGAATATGGCATTTTCATGAGCAACCCATTCGTTAACCCTAGCTTTTTCTGCAAATTAGTGGTACAGATTTCAGTACGCCTTGAAAAAATATATAATAATCCCCTACAAAAAACTACAAATTAAAACCCTTCAACAAATTTCTATGAATTGATCTTGCCTGAATTTTCTTGGAAAGTAGACGAAGAAGAAAACTTCAATCGAGTGTTGAATAAGCTAATATACCCATCCTCGTCGGTCACAACAATAATATGAGAATTCTTACTTGTCTGTAGATTAATTTAGGTTACGAAACTTGAATCTGATTCTGAACATCAAAAATCATAAATGTAAATTGGAATAAATGAAATTTCACCTTGCAAAAAGAGAGAGCCATTGGAGGTCTGTGATTGCCGTTGTGTTCGACAACCACAGCTCCGGTTTGAGTGAATTTTGACAAATCATTGTCAGGATAGGGTCTCTTGCGAACTGAAAAAAGCAAAGCTAAACCAAATTAAAGTGTAAATTCGATTGATTTGTGTGTGTTTGTGTATATATGGACAGAGATAGAGAGAAAGGAACCTCTGAATCCATTAACTTCTCTTGATCTGATATCTTGAAAGAATGACAGCGATTTGGAGCTCTCCATTTGCGATGGGGAATAGAGTACAGAGATTATAGAGAGAGAAAGAGAGAAGGGAGAAGATATACTATATGTTTTTTAATTAGCGGGGTGTTGCTCGCTTGACATGGCGGGAAAGTTCATTTTGATTTTAGGTGGTTGGCGGTAAGGCTACCCAGCCTTTTTTTTTTTTTTTTTAATTACGCTTACCTCCTTTGATATTTTCAATAATTATGCCTCCGTTTGGGAACTGAGTTGGCTTTTTGATTTTTTGACTTTTTTGGCCATTTGAGCCTGGGCTCAAAAGCTTGGTTTGGAAAGGGCTTTTTGGCTTTTTTGACTTTTTTTGTTAGAGAATAGGGTAATGATTACGGGTTGTATGTGATGTTTTGTCTGTTATGGTTCAAATAGCTTATTCTGTCTTTTGTAGCTTAAAGAGCCAAAAGAGCCCAAATGAGTTCTTCCCAAACGACATCATCTCCACTTTATTTTCTTAGCAAAACATTAACCCCCTTTGGAAAATGAGAGATTTTGGGTGTTTTGGTTTGTGTTTGCAGAGTAGTTTTTGAGATAAAAAGTACGAAAATTTGTTTGGTTTGCCTTTTTTCAGAACAACTCCACTATGTAACTCGAATGCGTGAGAGCTCGAATTCTTCGAAATCCCAAAACGATGTCGTTTTGGGATTTTTTTATATTTTTTATTTTTTCCTTCTCATTTGTCTGAAGAAAAAGAAGAGTCTGAAACAAAGGAAGAAGAAGAAGAAGAATAAGAAGAAGAAGCAGAAGATCTGAAATCAAACCCACTTCCCTTCAACCACAAAATTGATTCAACCACAAAATTGAACACAAAATCAAAATCAAACCCACCCACCCAAAAATCAAACCCAATCAAACACAAAAATCAAACCCACCCATAGATCTGGATCATCATCAACAACAACAACATCTTCATCAACATCACCATTATCAACACATCATCTTCATCTTCAGAGCCAGAAAAAAAAATTTAAAACATAGTCTGAAATCGCACCCGCCCCTCCATCACTGTCGCACCACCATCGCCCCGTCCCGCCATCACTGTCGCACCACCGTCGCCTCACCCCGCCATCACCATCGCCTCTCTCTCTCCTCTTCTCTCTCTCTCTTTCCCTCTCCCCTGTGTGTTCAGATATAAACGAGGGGAAAAAAAATTCTAAAACAACGTCATTTCATCAATTCGGGCCATTCAAGGAAAAAAAATTTCAAGCTATAAAACATTTTTTTTTCAGAAATTGTTTTGGAGAGAGAGTTTTAAAAAAAATGATTGATTTGATGTGTATGAGAGAGAGAGTGATTTTGAAAAGTAGGTAACTAAACAAAATTTTGAGATTTTTTTTTGAAAAATTTATTTGATTTTATTACTCTTGAAAATTTGTCCTAATATTTGTCCTAAAATTATAAATTAAAAATATTAAAAATATTAAATTATCTTAAATATTTGTCCTAATATTTTTTTTACTGAAAAATATTATAATATATTTTAAAATTTTATATTATTATATTCTTATATTATATATATATATATATATATATATATAAAATAAGAAAGAAAAGAAAGAAAGGAAATAAAAAAAAAAAGAAGGAAAAAATTTTAAATTTTTTTTTTTGAGCCAGCTCAACCCGTGTTTTTTTAGTCGCCAATTACTTTTATAAATCCCTCAAATTTAAATTAGAAATGTCTCCCTCCAAATTTAAATTAACAATAGTGTTTGATTATTGTTAACCGTGTATAACGTAAAAATAATTTTAAAAAGTTGAAAAAATTAATTATTAAAAAATTAAGAAAAATTTTAAAATTTGAAATAATATCAATAAGTCTTACAAATCAGATTTATTTACTCATAAGTCATGAGTGAATTTTTTTTACACACTTAGCCCTCGTTTTGATAATGAAATTTTTTTAAAACTTTTTAAATATATGTTTTGTGTCTGTGAAATGATTATTTCATTAGTACTAGTAATAATATTGAAAAATTTATTAAAATGATAAATAATTGGGATATTTTGTCTTTTATTTGTGAATTTTGATTTATTCTTAATTTATTAGTGTTATTGAAATATGATGATGTAAAAAGTATAAATAGTTTAATTGTACTTTTTAAAAATAATAAATTTATTATTAAAAATTAAATTCATCAGACTAACCTGTAACTATGCCTTTAAATTTTTACAATGTAAAACTATCGACAAACAGACAATAACAAGTTGCCCATATTAGCATACCTTTCGCGTGAGGGCCCAATTATTAAAAGATGTGTTCAACCATCAAATGAAAGCCGACTACTTCTTCCATCTAAAAATAATAATCTATTTTCAGAATTTAATTTCTTTTTATAATACAATTATTACATTTTAAAAATATTAATTTTTCAAAATTACCTTTTGATAGTATATTTTTTTAGACATATCAATTGTCATAATTGTACTTTTTATATTATTAATGGATTTAAAAAAAGGACAAAATAAGAAATTCATATTATTTTAATAATTAATTTTTTTAAAAAATTAATATTTTGAGATAATAAAAAAAAATAAGATATTAATATTTTTGGATGGTGGGTGTACAACCTCTTAATAAAAATAAAAATAAAAATAATTAATTTTCTTAATTTCATTCGGCTACCAAACAATTTAGTAGCCGAAAGTAGGTATACAGTGACTAAAAGAAATTTTGTCGCCGAAACTTGACATTTGGCGACCAAAAGTTTGGTCGGGAAAGATTAAAATTAATTTTTTTATTTTCATTCGGCTACCAAACAATTTAGTAGCCGAAAGTAGGTATACCGCGACTAAAAAAAATTTTGTCGCCGAAACTTGACATTTGGCGACCAAAAGTTTGGTCGGGAAAGATTAAAAATTAATTTTTTTATTTTCATTCGGCTACCAAATAATTTAGTAGCTAAAGGTACCTCTACGGCTACTAAATTTTTATTTAGTCGCCAATTGTCATATGTTTAGCTACCAAAAATTGTTTTAGTCGCCAATTGTAATATCTTTAGCTACTAAATTTTTTTTAGTAGCCAATAATCAACATTCCCCTACTAAAAAAAATTAGTAGCTAAAAAGTTGACTTTTGCCGACTAATATTATTTTTGGTAGCGAATTCCGTGACTTTTGGCGACTAAATTAGTTTTGGTAGCTAAAAGTGGTCGGCAAAAATGCTTTTTCTTGTAGTGACGGCTGCTTTCCTCATCTGCCCTTAGGGCCGGCTTCACTATCGTTCTAATTTTCACAATATTTTTAACAACATTTTCGTCTTCTCGCTTCCATTGTTCATATTAATAACTATGTTCCATATAATAAGCATCTTCTTGACCCACAAGTCAAGATATCCTTAATCAAACCAAGAAATTGGCTTAATACATTGACAATAGAACACATAGCTAAAACAATTTTAGTATTAGCTTGCAACTATGGGTTATACTAATAGACAGGAAAACACCATCTTAGGTTATCTGTTCCAAGACTATAGTTTGGCTTAAATTAGATTTATATATAGCTTATTATAAGAATATGATAATGACCTAATTCACAAAAACAACTCACTTGAACTACATTTCTTTGATTCCAAACAACTTGTCTTGACCTCTGTTGAACCAAAGTAATTTGTAGGTTTATGTACATGACTAATTGCTTGTACTTTGATTCTTTCTTGGGACAAGGCAAATACCTCCAAAATTCAAAGGTTGTTTATAGGGTTTTCTTTAAAATAAGCACATCATGTTGGGAAAGAAATGCATAACACTTATTCTAAGCCAAGTCCCACATGCATATAATAAATATATACATCTTACTTTATGTATGGTTAGATTCCCTGTTTAGTCACAAGTGTGTGAATCTGTTGAGTCATTGGTTTTACAGTTGGGAAAAATTATATATATGAGAAATTTTTTGATTGGTTGTCTTTGGAGAGATAAGTGATGTACTTTGTCAATAACATAAGGATATATGACTATCTCAAAATAAAATGGTTATACAGTCACATAATATGCCAAATTTATTAAATCACTTTTTATACAGTAAGAATTTTCTGTTCTTAAATAATTTTGTCCTTCTGTTTTAAATCACTCATAACCATTAAATCATATCAAAATTTTAAGATGTGAAAATCTCAAGACATATCCAATGATTGTGAGTGATATGGGACAAGAGGATAAAATTATTTGAAAACAGAGAATCCTCATGCCTTTTTATGTATATTGATATCAAGTACATCAGTCTAAATTTTAAATTTATAAAAAATAATATAAAAGTACAATCCTTGTGTTTTGAACTAAGGCCAAGTTTGGGAAGACTAAATAAGTGCACTTTTTGTCTTTTTGGACTAAAAAATTGAGGTTGAAAATATGGATGTTTGGGTTAACTTTTTGACTTTTTATTGAAAAATGTGTAATAAAAAATTGTAAAAATTGATTTGTAGGAAAAAATTTGAATTGGGAGTTGTGCAGCCGTAATTGTTGACTTTTGGTGAATAGTGTTAACTTTTTAACTTTTTAAGTAACTTTTTGACTTTTTGGCTTTTTTGGGAGTACCCAAACTTAGCCTAAGTTATTTTGTTTCATAATGAAACTTAACCGTTAAATTAATATAGTAAGATTATTGCAGAGAAAAAAAAAATAGTAGAGGGTACTGATTCTTATAGAAGTGGCATGTTGGGAAAGTTTGTTCAATGGACAAGTGTCGAGGCCAAATCAATCCACGTGGCATAAAAAGCAATTAATGATCAAGTTTGGAGCATTAAAATAGAATAATTAGCAATTATTATAGTGACTTAATTGGTTTGTCATGTGCAAGTGTTTCCCAACTAATGTCATTGCATTACATGTTATATATGTATATATATATGAATGTGGTGTGGCGTTTATGTAGCCGCCTAAGTGTCTACTTTTTTATAGGCAAACCCAAACCCACAATTGGAGTTTTGTCTTATTAATTGACCAAGTCCCCCTCCAAACCCCTCTTATCTCACTTCAGGGGACTTCAATTGTGTTATTTTAATCTCAAAAGCTTAGTGGGAATTCATTGCAAATACCTTTTAAAAAAATAAAAAAATTGATCTAGACATTCTAGACTGTAATCTAGGTTTAGGCTTCAATGTTTATAGACTATATATTAATTATGGTTAGTTTATTTATAAGTCACTTCACATGCCTTAAAGCTAACTCCACCCAACCTTCCACTTTTTTATTTTTTATTTTTTTATTTTTTATTTTTTAAATTATAATAAAAGAAGAAGGTAATATTATTTGGAATATATGGACAAAAAAATGTTAGAAGTCTTAAAAATTTTACTAAAAATTTTATCAAATGTCTTATATGGATGTGAGACCCACATGGGATTTACATAGTGTAAGTCACATATTCATGTGAGACATTTGATTGAATTTTAATAATTTTTTTTAGATTTCTTATATTATTCATACATAGTGGAAGAGTCATACTCATATTGTTTGAATTATTTTAAAAATTAATTAATTAATTTAATTGATTGGAAATTATGACTTTCATATAAAAAATTATGAGCTCAAAACTTAAACGAGTAGATTAACAATAAAGTTTTATTCCTTATTATTCTTAGGCGTGATAACTACTTAATATATATACATGAGGCGGCAAAAACTATATATATTTAGAGATTAGCAGGGACAAAATACTAGACAATCTTAAAAAAAAATTGAGTTTGTTTGGTTAAATTGGAAGTATCTTTGTAATAAAAAAAAAAAAAAATCTTAAAAATAAATAGAAAAAGATTTTTAAAAAATACTTTGAACATATCCCTAAAAAGGGATTTCAACTTCAAAACTAAGTCACATTTTTGGGGCTATCTTTTATCCTTTTTGGATGCTTCCAAAGTAATGGTTACAAAAGAATACAAAGATGATTTAGAAAGTTAATGGAGATGTATTACGATAGGATCATGTCTGGAAATAATCTTATGTTAAAATTCAATATTATATTTCTTTCATTGGTCGATTTTTTCTTGATTAGCACAATTTGGTAGGCCATAATCACGATTTGGCGATCTTAAAATGATAATATCCACATCACTTCAATCAACTAAAAAAAAAAAAAGCATGATTAAGGTCCTTTTAAAAGCATTTTATATTAGATGGTGGAAACCATTACAACAAGAAAACCCATTATTTATAGACAGTAGTTGATGAATCAACAAACAAAAGGTTTAGAAAGTGTCATTTGACAACACCATAACCCTACTTAAAACTCTAAATTAAGGAGAGAGAGAGAGAGAGAGAGAGAGAGGGTTTTGTTGATGTGGGGGCCAGAAGCACAAATCTAGCACATGTGGACCCAACATGGGCAATGTGCAGTGGACCCTACCAATGTTTTTGGTTTTGAAGAGTTAGGAGAGACCAACTGGATGCACATTCACATGTGTTTTTCCCTACATCAATGGAGAAACCATGTGCTAACCTCTCCTCTCTCTTCCTAACAATTTTAATCTTTTTTTACCTTCTCCAAGTCTCTGCTGCAATCTAGTACCCACTCTTAAAAGCCCAGCATGTTCCCAATATATATAAATTGTCAAAGAATTTTGGTGGGATGTGGGTCCTGTTTCCTTTGAGGACTTCCATGGGAGCAAGAGAAGACCCCCCCACATTCTAACTATTTGAAAACAGTTTTTTCTGTTTTTGAGTGTTCTATTTTTAGATTTTTTTACTTTTAGTATATTTTTTTAATATTTTAAATTTTTTTGCATGTACTTAATTTAGATTTATTTAAAAAATTACATAATACAAAAAAAAAAATGTTGCATATTTTTATATTTTTTGTATTTATTGAATTTATTTTTATATTTTTTGTATCTAAATTAAGTGAATTTTTAAAAAATTGATTAAACTATTAAAAAGTCTTACTAATGACAAAAAAAATATGAAGAATAAAAACTTAAAATTGTATTTAAAAATTAAAAATTAAACAAAGTGATTTATTTATTTATTACGTACATGAAAATCTATAAATAAAAATTATTGTTTCGTTTGATACATATTAAACATCAGAGGTTGTAGTTTGAGGAAAAAAAAATCTTGCTTATGACAAGACTCGAATAGTTGTTTACGACAAATTTCTTTTGAATATTATGGTACCGTTTGGTAACATTTACGTTTTTAGTTTTCTTTTTATATTTATAAAAATTTAAAAAATTCAAATAAAAATTTGTTTGGTAAAATTTTTAATTTATAAATCAGTGGTCTCAGTTTATAAATTTGGCCAAAAAATAAAAACACAAAAAATGTGTTTCCATTTTGAGTTTTTAGTTTTTTTTTTTACCAACCAACACTAGCCACCACTCGCCATCATTTTCCACCACTGTTTTCCGCCACCACCACCCACCCCCACCACCACCTGCCACCACCACTCACCACCCACTTGCCACCACCACCTACCATCGGCCACCACCACTAGGGGTGTGCGCGGTATGGGTCGGTGCGGTTTGAGAGAAAAATGGAAACCGTATGGCGGGTGGCAGATTGATAAAAGTGTCACTAGAATTTGCCATTTCCCTTATCAAAAACCGGCGGTTCGGTTGGTAAATAATGGTGGATTTGCCTTGGCGGTTCGGGCGGATTGGCGGTTTATAAAAAATATAATTCAAATTACAAAACTTAAATCAAAGAGTAAAAAAAAGGCGAGAGATACCGTGATGTTAAGTATCTTGCGAAACTTTCTTCTGATGTAGCAAGTGTAGCAACAACATGATAATATCAACGACTATGCCATTAGTTCATTACAAGCATCTGTGGAAGCTACAATGATCAAATACAATACATAAAATTAATATTATTCAGGGTTTACAATATATTGAAAATGTTTACTGTTGAAAAGTATTTAGATTGAAAAGTGAGCTGATGCAAGTTTGCAACATGGCCAGAAAAAAAAAAAAGATTGAAAAGTGAATTGGAATCCAACTTTATTTTAGATTACTGACATCTTGAATTCCCTTCGAGCAATAATGTAATACTATATTCTAAGGTATAGAATAACAAGCAAACTTAAGTAAAAAAGAATTTTTAGAATATTATAAAACATGATTTAATAGCGGTGCGGGTCGATGCGGTTTGGAAGAAAAATAGAAACCGGCGGATTGATAAAAGTGTCATTAGAATTTGCCATTTTTTTTACAAAAAACCGACGGTTCGATTGGCAAATAATAACGAATTTGCCTTGGCGGTGCGGCTCGGTGCAGTTTTGGCGGTTTCGGCGGTATTATGCACACCTCTAACCACCACCTACCACCCACATGTCACCCACTCGCCACCACTACCCACCCCTCGCCACTACCACTACCACCACCACCACCACCACCACCACCACCACTCACCACCCACCACCCACCACCCATCTGCCATCCACTCACCACCCGCCACTACCATCCACCGCCCGCCACTACCACCCGCCACCTACTTGCCACCACCACTCACCACCCACTTGCCACCACCAGCCACCTACCCGCCACCACCACCTGCCACCCACCTGCCACCACTCACCACCACCACCACCACTACCCACTCACTACCACCTATCACCCGTCACCGTCACCCGCCCACCCGCTACCACCACCGCCTGCAACCGTCACCCACTCACCCACTCGCCACCACCCACCCACCTGCCGCCACTACCCACCACCCGCTACCACCACCACCACCACCACTCACTCGCTACCACCCACCACCCGCCACCCGCCACCATCACCCACCCACCCACCCACTACCACCACCACCATCACCCACTCACCCACCCACCCACCACCCACCACCGTCACCCCACCCACCCACCACCACTACTACCACCATCACCACCCACCCGCCACCACTTTCCACCAGCGTCTTCCACCGTCACTTGCCACCACTTGTCATTTTTCACTCTTTTTTATATTTTAAAATTTTTTTAAACATTTTGTCAATTACCAAACACGTTTGTAGTTTATATTTTTCTAAAAATAAACAAAAATCAGTTTATAAAATTTTTGTTAGTATAAACTGAAAACGTAAACGTTACTAAACACACCCTAATATATAAATAGATTGTTTACACAAAATTTTCAGACAATTTGATATGATATTTTATGATTTTTTTTTTAAATTTTAAAACTTACAATTTTAAAAATATAATCGTCGCATTGGAAATAAGTACATATTTACTTAACAAATACAATACTAGTTTCAACAACCCTATGTGAACAACCAAACTTTATGAATATGACTACTCACATTAATTTTGAGAAGGTCACTTCAATACATTTCCTTTTATGAGTCAGAACAAACAACTCTTCAGCTCCATAGTGGGTGATTGTGGCCCAACCCTAATTTCTAACCTTCCCAAGGGAGAGAAAGAAACAAAGGACAAAAATCATTGGATCCACATAATTAATAAAGCAAAAAAGGTAGGTGGGTTTTGGCAAAATATTTCTAAACTGATGGAGATCCTAATCAAAGTCCTAAATCTATAGCCATAATTTCAGGTCTCCTAATAGGCTAGTTGGGGACTCAAAATCTACAATAGATTGGTCCCACATATATGATGCATGAATTGGTGATCATAACTATCCCAATCTCTTTCTTTTACATCTTATCAAAATTGAGAATAATAATTTAGCACAATAGCATATAATATCTCACATATATATAATGAAGTTGAAATGATCAAAGTGAAGTGATCAACAAGGTTGACTTCTGAGTTAACCATGCTATGATATATCTACCATGCTTAAGGATGTACAATGGCCAGTGATCTTGAATTAATAATGTTAGAGGCTCAGAAAAAATAATTAAAATATATAATGTGCATCAAATTTATTTTTAATATGAATTACATCACACTAAATTTAAATTATTATTTTGACCAATTTAAACTTCTTCTTTTTTTCTAATTTCATAGCTTTTTCCAACTTAAATTCCTACCCTATAATATCCATCATTTTCCCAAATAACCAGTTTATGGAAATAATTATGTTTAATTATCAAAGAATCTAACGGTCGAAAAGAATATGAGCTTTCTTCCAGAGATGATGAAATCATGCAGGAGCAAATTTTCTTGTATGGGAAAATTTGACTTGGATGAGAGGACACTTGAATATAGAACACACATAAGAAAAGGGAGACAAGGTGGGTCATGTTTAGAGTTGTGGTGAAGACTTTGGAAGAGCTCTTGAATGATACATTTTTAGACATTCGTATTCTGGATAAAACACACACGTATTTATGTATTTGAAAAAAAATAAAATAAAAGAAGTTAATCAGCTTCCAAATATTTATTTGAAAAGTGATTAAATTCCGAAGTTTATGATACAGATTTAAATTCAGTGACATGTAAGGTATTCCTAAAAAATGTTTGGTTTAACAATCTTATTTTCTAATTATGTTTTGACCAAATATTAAATATAATAATCATATTACGTGATAATATTACTAATTAATAACTACATGATTGAGTTAGAAAGATGAGAGTCGCCTGTATAATATACTATACGTATGTGTGTATTTAATTGAGAATGACTTTTCTCTTGTTTATGTTAGGATAGAGAAGAACAATTTGATGCTTAGATGTGTACTAGGTAATAAATTAATCGTTTAAATTTTATCTATCCATTGATCGATGAAATATTAGATTAGATATTTTGTTTAAACCTATTAGATTTATAAGTAAAAAAAATCTAAACCGTTGATCTGTAAAAAAAAAATACTGACATGGCACATATTCGGAATTTGGGTTGGACATCCAATTCGATTGTTCAAATTGGCTAGAAAACTGATATGGCACATATTTATAGCTGAGGCCAAATATCAAGAGAAATTCAATAATTTATGTTGAATGATATTATATTATCATTATATTTAATTCACTATTCACATTTAAAGTTTCTTTTTTAAGATTCATGTATATATATATAATACAAAAAGGGGCCTATCTCTCTCGCTTTGTAGTTAGTAAGATTCGGAGAGATCTGTGCCTAGGAAAGAAAACAATATAAAATGAGGGGTTTCAACGTCAATCACGCAAACATCCTAAAACAATAATTCATCATCAGCACGTAATGGTGGGGTTTGGAGGTGGGGGTCCAATCTAATCTAAGTTGTAACACACACCCACACACACCTGAGACTGAGAGAGAGAGAGAGAGAGAGAGAGAGAGAGGCTGCCTCAAAACATTCATATCAATATCATACAAAGTTACTTACAGCTTCCCATTTGACTTTATTCACCAAACTGCCATTTTTATTACAACAAAAAAGATAATATATATATATTGAGGTTTGTAGTGTGAAACACGCCTGTCTGGTCCTAGATTTGCACCGCAGCTACGATGTTGACACGTGGGCCCATGACTGATGATGATTAAGTTGCTGTAGTGCTCTTGATCTAAAGCTCGTATCTAGGGTTTAGATACTGTTGTTTCGCAGATAATCATTTCTAGATCCCATTCTTTTTTATCTTTTTTATTTTTTTTCAAGTGTTTGCATGGATGGATGTTGTTGACTATTTAGAGAGAGAGAGAGAGAGAGAGAGAGAGAGAGATTGGTGGGTGATGCTGCCTGAGATTAAGCCAAGTCAGGGTTAAGAGGGAAATTTAAGGTCAGATATGAGACATGCAAGGGCTTGCTTGAGAGAGAGGGAGAGAGTCAGGAAACATACATATGTATATTTATATATATATATAGAGAGAGAGAGAGAGAATGAATGAATGAATGCATGAATGAATGCAAGATGGTTGGGGGGCATTTTCTAGCGGTTGCTGTCCAGAAGAGAGTCAGGAAACAGAGATGGGCTTCACGGTAGCTCATTGGGGCTCGTTCCACCACATCTTAAGCTTTCAAAGTGAAAATACAGAAATGCCCTTCTATTTTATTTAAAAAATAGCATTAGAAAAGTAATATAGAAATCAGTGGGAAAAAATTTCTAGATTACATCAATGATGGTATCTAAGATATTGGCGTAATAGATGTGTTTTTTTTACCAAGTGGAATGTTGAGTTCAAGTTTAATCTATAATGATTTTTTTCTTTGAATTTCTATCGGAATCATTGTTAAAAGGAAGATATCAATGATCAAAAATTGTGTGATTTAAGAAATCACAAGATGGATTCCTCTTTTCCTTTCAATGCACCCAAAAAACAAAAAATAGTAAAATTTTTCATTTTTGTACTGATGTTTTGTCCAGCAATAAAGAATACGTCAATTAATAATTTGTGTGAAACAATGCTTTAAAAAATAAGAGATTATGTTTGGAATGTTGGGTTGAGACTATTTTAATCACAAAAAGATAAAATAAGTTAAAAAGTTAATAAAACAAAATATTATATCTAAACCATAGTTATTTTATTTTTTTCTCATAAAATTCAAAAAAATCAAAAAATCTATCTCAAACGAGACTTTTTAATCCTAAGCTAAAACAATCAAAAAGTTAAAAAACTAACCCACATCCCAAACGAAGGCAAAAAAGAATAATATGGCAAGTGGTCCAAAACATGCACATTTCACAATACTCTTTCGAAATGAAAAATAATATATAAGTAAACTTTCTAAATCTATTTTTTAGATTTAATAATATGTAAGTAATATGATTGATTAATAATTAGAGAAGTATAAGAAAGAATATTAATTTTAATATTTTAAATTGATCGCCACATTATTGAGTTTGAAAATTAAGTTTAATTTTGTCTTGAATAACAATGTTGTACATTGAACTTATTAGAAAGCACCTTTGACATTTAAAAAAAACTTAAGAAACATAATTAAGAAACATTACACTAATATATATAAACCAAACCTATAGTTGAACCCCAATCTTGGGGCATCGGATCCTTCTCTCATTTCTTCCTATTTTAGGTTAATAGGCACTCTAGGAATTGAAAGATTATTATTGTTGATGCATCAACTAAAAAATGTGAGCTGAAAGATTAACATCTTTGATTGTACAATCAGGATGATGGTTTGGTTCACCATTTAGAGGGTGTTTGGGGTTTTTTTTCATTTTTTTTTAGTGAATTTTTTATTAAAAAAATTAATAAATAAACTTACACTTTTGGCTTTTACTCGACTAAATATGAATCGAAATTTTTTTAAAAAATTAAAAAATTTCAATAAAAATGCAAAAACAGTTAGGTTTTTTTTTTTTTTTTTCCCCTTCTTCTTTAGTGAATTTTTTTTGTTTGAAGTTTTTTTTTTTTTTGAAAATTACTTTTTAATTTCATCTACACAAGAGAGACTGAGGAAAAAAAATGACATAATTTTAAAAATAACATCATTAAAGATAAACAAATTCAAAAAAAAAAAGTGTTTTTTAACTGTATGCCAAACACCCACATAATTATCTCATACATGTTTTTTCATATTGATAAAATTTTAAAATTTAGTAGGTGTTTGGCATGCACTAAAAAAGTGTACTTTTTTTGCATACAAATACTTATTTTGATCATATCAATCAACATCTATCAACATTTTCTCTCTATTTTTTTTACCTATTTTCTCTATCTTTCTATATATTTTTTTTTATAAAAAATTAAAAATATACTTATTTAAAACATTTCAAATCACCCATTATTTACCATTCCGCTAGATGTTTTCTTCTTTATGTGCTAAACAAGAAAAAGAGCAAGAAAACAGTGTTAGCTCAAAACTATGTACAAACTCAATCATTTGATAGTTCAACTACCCTAGGCTATAACCCTCACATGCATTACATTCCACACTCCTAATTTAATTATAAACTTATAAAAACATAAAATGAAATAAAAACCCAAAGAGTACATTGAAATGACATTCCTACCCCCCATAATAAAAAAAATAAAAAATAAAAACTAATGGCATATAATGTGCGCTTTGGCATAAATTTCAAAATCTTAACTGTGGGCCTTTATATTGATAGTACCTCGAATTGTATGTCCATTTGTCATGTAAGGACTGTTGAGTCCCGTAAGAGATTTTAAAGGGTATAGATTAACAGTTAAAAGATTGAAGTATTGTTCATATTTGATTATGACCAATGATAATAACTGTCCTATTTGTTAAGATGTATTTAATATTATATTAATTTATTTTAAATTTTATAATTTCTTATTTATAACTTGTTAGTATATATTCAATATTTTATTAATTTATTTTGACTTTAGCATTTTTTTAATCTATTAATTAAATTAAACTTATTTAATAACTAATTTTGAGACTCTCCCCTTCTTTATAATTACGTATTATATTTTAAATTTAGAATGATTTTGAATTCGATGGTGCTACATGCACTAACTAATATACATACTAGTGTACCAACTCGTGTTATGATATTATTATTAACTACATTTATTATACAAGTTATAAATACTTAAAATCATACAAATAATGCCACATCATCTGTTAGTATACTAGTGTGTACATTAATTGATACATATAATATTATTCTTTTGAATTAATAAGAAAATTAATAGAAATATATTGATCATATCTCATATTTATTTGGAATTATTAGGCATAAATTACATGGCGTAATGACGATAATACTCAAAATACATATTAGTTCAACAAAATAAACATGGCTTTAAAGTTAAAATGTCCATGACAAGGGTATATCTGTATTTTGACGGAAATTGAGAGAAAATGCAGAGGATGATTCCCAAAGACAAGTTCAATCCATTGGGTCCCCAAGACCCCTTGGGTCGTGTTCCCAATTACACTCACTTTCTTCTCCTTGGGATGTCCGCAACCATCTCTCACTCTATCTCTCCCCATTATTCTCTCTCTCTCAATCTCTCTATCTTTACATCTCTAAAAAACTTTATCACTCTTTTAAAAGCTATATAAATACCCCCACACATGCAACAACTCTCTTAACATACCCATCTCCATCTCTCTCTCTCTCTCTCTTTCTCTCTCTCTCTCTCTAACCAACCTAACCCATCAATCTCTCACTATCTTTCTCTGTCCATGGCAGAACTTGAATATCAAACTAAACCCAACAATAATGGACGCTTAAAGCTCTTTGGATTCAATGTTTCAGAGGACGAGGAAGTAGACTCCACCAAAACACCATCCGGGTCGGCGGATTCCGGCTGTTTCCCAGCGACCGACGGCCGGAAATACGAGTGCCAGTACTGCTGCCGAGAATTCGCGAACTCACAAGCATTGGGTGGACACCAAAACGCTCACAAGAAAGAGAGACAACAATTAAAGCGAGCCCAATTACAAGCTAGCCGAAACGCCGCCGTTTCCTACATCCGCAACCCCATGGTCTCCGCCTTTGCTCCGCCGCCCCACCTCCTCGCTCCGTCCGGCCAGGTGGTGGTTCCGGCAGCCGCGGCGGGGCAATCGCCGTCGTGGGTTTATGTTTCTCACGCTGCTCCGCCATTCCACGTGTCGCACGGATGTGTGTTCCCGAATTTGGGTTCCAGAGGTGGTGGTGCAGGGAATTTACAGTATGCCGGCGGTGCAGGGGAGTCAGCATTGTCGACGAGTGGGCCTCAACAGGGCCGGGTCCATGGTAGAGTTGATGGGCCTTCGTTGAGTAGGTTCACGAAAAGTGATGGTGGGCCCAGTTTCGATGACTCGTTTGGATTGGACTTGCATCTCAGCCTCGCTCCAGCCGCGCCTTGACTTCGGCTTGGCTTCTTGGGTGGGTACCACTGGCTTCTGACTCAAAGCTATATATGGCTTGGCTCTATTAGACTCAGCTGGGAAGTCGATGTTAATTAATTACCCCCAGTCGGGTCTTTGTAAAATTTCAGATTTATTTATTTAATTTTTTCGGGAAGTAATCTAATTAGAATATGCTTCATGATCTTTTTTTTTTTTTTATCTTCCCTCACACATGCTACATAATTTTTGTTTTTTTAATAATTAAAACCGTAACTAAGGGATGAAGAGTTGTGTGTGATACATCTTAAATTCTTAATTTCTCAAAAACAAAATATAAGAACTTGGGTCAAATGAAACCCTGATCAATTTATATGACAATGTTGTTTTCACTGTTTGCCATAATTTATATGATAATGCTGTTTATACAGTTTGGCCTCAGTAATATATATATATATATATTATTGAATTTTGTAAATAATTTACCTACAAGAATATATGCATGAGTAGCTAAGAGTGTGAAAAGACTAAAATGTGACACATTGGTAGCCTGGTAGGCCAATAGAGCTCACGATTAATAAATTAGTGAAATAGAAACTGATATCTTGTAGTGATTCTTAGCATAATAAAAAGTAAAAAAAATAGATTTTAAATTTGTTTGTGGAGTGTTACCATTGCACCTCGTTTACTCATCCTTGCTTCTTTCTCATTTCTCCGAAAAGGGTCAAAAAATTTGTTTTTTTTTTTTGTTTTCTTTTTTCTTTTTCTTTTTAAAATCTCTTTTTGGTAATCTGATTTGAAGTTCTTGAATTTGTGGATATATTATGATGGATAAGGTGTAAAATTAATAGTATTGTGTATGAAAATACATGCATCACATGGAAAACATGTGTCCAACGGTGAAAACTTAGATGTACCAATTATCTAAAGCTAAGATTGGTGCAGAATATGGTGAATCAAAATGTTTTTCCTGTTTTGGATATTCAAAATTAAATGAAATAAAAGTGACATTGATTTTTAAAACCAATCTATATTCCATTTGGCCCAAACCTGTTTGCATGTTCTCTATCTATCTGCCAATCTTCTTGGATTCATTTAAAGGCTTATTAACACTTGAGCAAGCAGCTAGGTTTTTGTGTTGAGCAAGAAATCAAGATTACTATAATCAAACAAGCCATCTCTCTTTTCTGTTGGGTATGTGTGTTTGGTTTGTGTTTGTAGAATAGTTTTTGAGATAAAAAATACAAAAACTTGTTTGGTTTGTCTTTTTTCAGAAATGGTTTTAGAAAATTGTTTTGGGGAGAGAGTTTTAAAAAAGTGATTGATTTGATGTGTATGAGAGAAAGAGTGATTTTGCAAAGTAGGTAACCAAACAAAATTTTGAGATTTTTTTTGAAAAAATTTGTTTGGTTTGATTACTTTTAAAAATTTGTTTGTAGAAAAATTTTTTCAAAAATTTTTCTGAAAAACAAACCAAACAAGATCTCTTTAAAATTAGAGGTTAGGTATAGTATTGATAAGACTATATGAGGCTCAAGCCAAAATGAAGATTATAACCTAAATCAGTATTTGGTTTACTGAAATGATTATAAGTAGGAGTAGAATAGCACTGTTTTTGTAAAATAGCTAGTTGGGAATTACCTATTTGTATTGCTATAATATTTGGTATTAATTTTATGAGTTTTTGTTTCAATACCAGAATCCAGATAGAGCAAATCGTGTGCTGATACCCACCCAAAAAATTTGTGTGCTGATTTAACTGTTGAAGTATAAGTACTAATGCATAGAACCAAAGGAAAACCTGAAAAAATCGCAAGACAATGTAACACAAACATTTGAAATCACTGCTTTGTATCATCATTTACATTGATATTTATGATCAATTTTTTTTTTTTTGAAAATAATTATTACAAAAATTTGAGTAATCCCAACGGGCCACTAAAGATTATTTGATCATTAATTTTAAGGTTTCAAAATTAGTTGAGGTGTGCACAAGTTAACTCAAAACCTAATTATCAAAAAAGGATTCTGCAGTATGCAAACTAATCCAGACACTTACGTATCAAAATAATAATAATAATTATTATTAAAAAATTTGTGGCAAAAACAAATCATTCTGTTGAAGCAAGACATGTGTGCAAGAGTTAAAAAAGTCTTCACAACTCGAACTAACCCCGGGATAGCATGTCTGATCGATGGTCACCCTCTATGATACTGACTAGCTTTTGATGTATTTGTGGAAACCAATCACATGCTGACCAATTCTCTCCACTTTGGTCTTTAGGTGTTTGTTTAGATGTCCATATATCATTCTAGTAGAGTTTGAGTCAAACAAAATTGTCCCCTTCATTGTCTTCTCCCATTAACAAAGCATAGAATTCTTAATGTTACAGAGAAGTGGCTCAACCATTTAATACATTCAGGCTGTGCTTAAGGTTTAGAATTTTTTTTAAAAATTCTTATCATTGAAAGTCCTAATTTTTCAAAGACTTAGGTAGAAAGGATTTTATTTTAATATATAGCCTCAAACTTCCAAAAATCTTAAACCGTTATTGTGCGCGCACACACAAACTAGAGAAAATACTACAACAAATAAGAGTTTTAGAAACCAAATGTTTTGATCTTTAAAAGTGAAAATTTTGTTGCAAAAGATATTTAAGGACCAATTTCTATCGTCATGAGGATAGTCGCTAAAATGTCGTCCCGAAAAGTTAGCGACAAAATTTTGAAAATGTCACTAATAAATAGACTTTTAGGGACAAAATAATTTGGCCCCAAAATAATTTATTTTTTGAGACAAAAAATTTGGTCCCAAAAGGATAATAATTTATCACTAATGTCTAATTTTTGTTGCTAAAAATATAATAACGGCACTTTTTGTAATAAAAATATTTGGTTCCTAAAAAATAATTTTGTTCCTAAATTTTAATTTCTGAAACTTTAATTTTTTGTAGTGAAGAAAGAAAAAGAAGGAAAAAAATTGTTGGGAAAACAATGGGAGCAATGGCTTGTAAAAGTTGTGGTTTTTAGAAAGAGGATGAGCAACCAATGGCTTGTGTGTTGAACAAAGCTTACGTGTAATCACGAAAACAAGAAAGATAATGCATGCCATTGCAAGGCACAAAAAACTTCATTGTAAGGTTGCCCACACAATTTAAAACAACATACATAATGGTCAAAAGGGGAAGATATGGCATGGATCCCTCAAAATGGTGCCTTTTTTTTTTCGGTGCAAAGTGAAGCTCTCAAAGTGTTGCATTTATGTTTTGGGTTGGAAACTTTGCAGAACCCTTTCATGTGTTATCTATAGATAATCTAATAAAAGTATTGGTTGTCATATATGGCACACCGTCATCTCTTGTCAAAGCTACCATCTCTTGTCTCAAATGCATTCTTCTTTTCTTTTCTTTTTTCATGTACAAAATAAATTTTTTTTTTATGAAAAAAATAAAATTTATTGATAAATTATTTAGTGTAAGCAGTACAACTAATTACATCAATAAAAGAAGTTTAGAACAAAGCATAATTGTTTACTATTTAGGTCGTGGTATCACCACGGGTCTGATTTTGATAATAATATAAACAAAAGATCTTACAAAATGAATTATTCAAATTACCAAAACGGGATTCGTAATAAATTTTCCGGATCCGGATAATCCCTCTCGATCCGGATAATCCCTCCAATGTGAATCATAGACTAGAAGAGATCTAAGTCAATATATATATATATATATAGCCCCCGTCTCAAATTTTTCCAAATTTTATGTTTTAAGATTGCAATCTAGGTCGCCCCTTCATCTTCTCCATAAATATTAATATAGTAAAAACACTGATTTGTATGGCAGAAGATCTTTTTTCTCCGTAGTCTCAAATTCACTCTTAACTCAAGATTCTCGTGTTTTCATCACATTGTAGAGTTAAAAATGATTTGGAGAGAGAATTTGATGATAGACAATCTCAGGTTCCATCTATCTATATAAATATGGGAAATTATAAAATGTTTTTGGAATATTACGTATCCGTACTTCTTAACCAATCATCATTTAATATGTCTTTTCATATTTTCCTATCACCCAATATGATACTTACTGCACGAGCAAGAAATAATCTTCTCGTGTAGTCCTGTTGATCAAGTCTGCGCTTCTCCAAACGTCGTCGTTTTACTCATTGAAAACACAAACGTGAGCTAGCCTACTCATTGAAAACACAAACGTGAGCTAGCCGGATACCTTTTCGATGTCTAAGTCAGCAAAATAGACAAATAGACAAAAGTTCTGTGTATTCGAGAATCAAAGTTGTGTTACCTCTCCATATGTGATGTTATGAGCTTTTATAGGTTCCGCGTGACATAATCCTAGTAGGACTCTTATTCTTCCATGCAGAGTCCTCCTAGGAATCACACTCCTGAAGGATAATGCTTATCCTTCAATACCCATCACTGCTTAAACCAAGTAAGATGGTTTTACCCCGGTTGGATGGCAGTACGACCGAGCTAACCCAACTCAGATCTTCCCTTCAGTGCCTGTACCCTGGTTATGCATACTCCAACCGGGCTATTAACTTAGACCGAGCTAACCAAGCTTGTTGCTCCAATGCAAAACGCTAAGCTAGCTTGGCTCTCGTTCAGTTGTACCTCGGTAGCCTGTTGAAATCGGGCTAATCTACGGCCTGCTACGACCGTGCTAACCAAAGCGAGGTCCACCGTGTGAAGCCATCATGCCTTGGCTTCAAACACTATGACCGAGCTAACTCCACTCCGACCGTGGTAACTGTCATTCCACTTGGACCGCGCTATTTACTATAGTCCACTTGTCAAGCCCTTTTCTACCGTGGCCCATCGAACGGCTTATTACTTAGCTCGGCCCAATTTACTTATAAATTACCCTCTCACTTACCTACCTACATTTTTTATCAATTACAATATTATGAAACATTACGTTTTTATATTTCGAGATTACTGAATAATTACTCCATAAATATATATACATATACGAGATGGTGCCCATATCACTGATCTTGAATTATTAAGCCAAGAGAACAGTAATTAGTAAGGTGGGGACTAATGGGGTTCATATTGTATGAAAGAACAAAGAGAAAGAATAGAATATTAGAGATTAGTTTGGATTGGATGCTTTTTTTTTTGTCTTTTGAAAAATTTGATAATATGAGATGATGAAGAGAGAGAGAGAGAGAGAAAGAGAGAGAGAGAGAGAAAAGAAGAGATGGGGTCTGCAAGCATAATGATGGATTTGAAAACTTGTGCACTTAGAAAAGTTTCTTCTTCTATATAGCTTTTTGACATATAAGGCAAAATGAAACCTCCCTAAAGTGGTTGGTGAAGCAAACCGTGAGACAATCCAATCCCATTCCCACAACTTTGCCAAAAAAACAAAATACTAGCTGTTGTTTTAGGGGCCCAATGGTATGCCTTCATTAGTGCATCTAACTGATGATGTGGACAACCACTTCAATTCTTAACCCCTCAATCAACCCCAATTCACTCTCTCTCTCTCTCTCTCTCTCTCTCTCTCTCTCTCATATTGTCTCTTATAGATGGGAATTGTGAGAGTGAGAGTCACTCTCCAATGAAATTTCTATGCACATATATGGAAGTTGAAAAGATGATTCCTCTGCCGACAGTACGTAATTGTTGGAGTTGAACTTCTGATGCCCCGGAGACTCCAAAAATCTTTGAGTTAATTAACTAGGTAGTTCCCTTACAGTGTGACATCTAATTGTTGTATTTACCACCCACCCTCTTGGTCGATACGTAATGAAATTTTAAGTTTTATATATTGATATTTAATTATTTGATATTATTTTCTGATATATAATCATAACATTAATACTGATTAATATCTGAATATCTCTACTTAAATTGATTATACTTGCGGAAAGAAAATATGTAATCACATAACATTAGAAAGAAGGAATAAAAAAACTAGACCATTCAATTCATCCATAGAAATTAGATTACATCAGTCGTTTGTTTCATATCACTATCACATGTATAATAAATTCATAAAACTTAAATGATATTATCATTTATATGCAATGTTTTAAATTTGATATATATATATATATATATATAGGAATTGAATACTTTAGATATTGATATTATCCGATATCAACCGATATTTAACTTTATTGCCATATCAACATGTCTTTATAATGTTTTGTAAATCATAGTATTAAAAAAAAAATCTAGTTTCCATCAACTTAGAAAAAAGCTAGACTATTCAATCCTGTAAACTGCAAAAAACACAGATTATGCAGCGGATTAAAATGATCAGATCATACCTTCTTGATGATAGAACCTTCTTGGATAAATCACGTGCTTCCAGGAAACTTCTTGATGAACCAACCCAGCAGTGGAGTGATATCACAGATTGAATATCACCCACACTAGCCACAGTGTCAAAGACTTGATCGTTAAATTCTTGGGAGAGAGTCAGAATGTGGGTAGAAAAACAGACTACGTTGTTTCTCTTTTTTTTTTCAGATTACCCATAACCATATCAGATATTTAATATATTATAATATCTATCCATATCAGTTAAGATACAGATAATATCTAATATATATTATATCTATCTATATCAGTTCAAACTGATAACGTCTGTTTCAAGAGTGGTTATCCTAAATAGGTTTGATTTCAAAATCAAAACCTATTTGGATAAGGATTAAATGTTAAATTTAAATGGTCATGCCACATGGGCGCCCATTACTAACAAATCCATTTATGGAGATTACGTCACATTAGTCATTTATTTCATATCGCCATCACATGTATAATTAACTTATAAAAGCTTAGATGATACTATCCTTTCTATGCAATGTTTTAAGCTTGCACATATAACACAATTTGAACCGATAATTAAATAAAATTATGTTGTATCAGATCTCTTCGCATGGAATGCAGTTGAGTTTTTTTTTTTTTTTTTTTTTCAATTGAATCATAAAAATGGCTCCGTCACTCATGAGGGACAAAATGTCCAACCAGTTACATAATGCATATGGCTTGACCCATGAAAATAATGAATTCTATTTTTTTAGGTATGAATATGTATAGATAACAAGTCACATGCCTTGCTCTACTAATATTGATCAAACACACTACATACTGGTGCTGTTTGGTGTAGCTGTTCAAACAGATTATAAATTATAGCTTAACAGATTATATATTATGACTTTAATAAGAAGTTGTTAATCTGTTTGGTATAGCTGTTGGATTATAGATTTAAGTTGCTGAGTAGTGTTTGTTAAATAAGCTGTGAAGTAGCTTTTTCAATTAATTTTTATTTTTTATTATTCACTATTTGTCTATATTTTTCATAAAAAATAATAATAATATTTAATAGTCCATTTGGGTCTTTTTCTATTTTTAAAAAAATAAAAAATAAAAAAATCTAAGAGTATAACCGTGAATTAATATGTCCACAGCAGAAGCTGATAATCAGAAGTAAGGGGTGAGCAGCTTCTCAGAATCAGCTTTTTTAACTTAAAATAAGTTGTTAGAATCAGAAGCTGTTTGAAATAAGTTTAACCAAACAGTCCAAAATAACTTTTTAAAAGCCAGAAGCCATAAGTTGGCTTAAAAAAGCTCTACCAAACACCCCTACTATCCTTTCTAAGCAATGTTTTAAGCTTGCACATATAACACAATTTGAACCGTTGATTAAATAAAATTATGCTGTATCACGATCTCTTTGCATGGAATGCAGTTGATTTTTTTTTTTTTTTTAATTGAATAAAAAAAAAATGGCTCCGTCGCTCATGAGGGACAAGATGTCCAGCCAGTTACATAATGCATGTGGCTTGACCCATGAAAAGAATGAATTCTATTTTTTTAGGTATGAATGTATATATAACAAGTCACATGCCTTGTTCTACTAATATTGTCCAAACACACTACATGGATGACCTAATCAGTGTTTTTCAATCACTAATTTCTCTAGGAAAATAATAAATTACAACACCATGCCAGTGTCACAAACCAATAAAGTCCCATTTTTGCATAATTTTTGGCCACATTATTTATTAATTAATCAAATTCAACAAAGAACTCTAGCGGGTGATGCAATCCCAATTCTTGGCTACCTCCCACACAATAATTCTATGTAATCGCACCAATGATTAAGTTTCATTAGTTAGCTATTACGCTGTCCATTGTGAGACAGAAGAATCTTTGTTGATCATATTGTCAAAGATAATATTATTATAGTAGAATATAAAATAAATTGACAAAAGCCCACATGGAGATTTGTTAAGGGTTAAGAAATAATAATAATTTCATTTACTCCTTCAGTTTTGTTTACAAGTGCTGCTATTTGACCTCATTTGCTCTTAGGTCCAGCCCTCTTTATATTTTTCCATTACAATTTTATTCTGAAATAAAATACTAATTTTGTCCTTATTGTTAACCTCTAAACCCTAATCCTAATCCTAACCCTTACCCCACCCATCACCACCTGATACCACCCCCCACCTCTGAAAACCCCTTTCCTAGCCTCTCACTCATCTTGCCACCCTTTACTTCTGGCGTCACTCCTCATCCTCTCCCCAGTCCTTAGCCCAACTCTCATAGCGCCTTACACACCTCTTCACAATGCCCCGGCAATACTTTTCCATCCTTCCGTAGTATTGCCCACCACCGCCAACTCCTTCTCTGACAACAACCATCCCATGTGAAACTCTTGTTGGAAATTTGATTTTTATAGATTTATTTTGGGCCAACTTTGAGTCTAAATTTGAGTGGAGTCCACACGTCTTTTGAGGTAGGTCCAAAGAGGTGATGTGTTCCTTACCGCATGACAAGTCACATGGTGAATATGGTTCGTCAAAACCATTTATGAGTGAATGGGAATTTGACGTCATTTTCGGGTTCGTAAAATGAATAATTAAAGTATTAAATGTGGGTTTCCTTGTAAGGTTGTCCCACATTGGAAACTTAAGAGAACTTATGTGTGTATATAAGTTCTAGGTGACAACACTTGTGTTGGGCCCCAAGAGGCACCCCAAGTTTGTAGAAGGAGGAGTTATGGACAAATGGAACCTTGGCTCAAACCACTCTGCGCGCACGCCGCCGTCTATCCGTCCAATCGGCCGAGCAGTGCCGGGTGTGGGTTGTGGGTTGGGTCGATTCTAACATTAATTTTTTTGACAAAATTTATTTAAATTTTTTCAAATTCTTGCAGAAAATTATTTGAATTCAAATTTTTGTCCAAAATTTGTGCATCTTCCTAATTCCACAGCATATTCAAATTTCAGACAGATTCAAAAATGCCCGGCACTTTCTGGACAGATTCAAAATTGCTGCAGTTATCTATTCAAATTTGAAATTGCACCTGTTTAACTCAAAAACAGATCTGTTCATCTCAATTGAACCGGTTCGGACAGCCATGGTTTGTCTATAAATACAGCCATTTCCAATAGTCTTTTGGCATTGAAAAAATTCATCTTTGTTGTTCAGATTTTGCTCAGTTGCATATATATTCTTCATATAATTTTAGGAAATATTAAGAGAATATAGAATACAAGTTTGGTTCGCCGTACAAATTGTTTGGAGTGCTACTACAATTTGTGAAGATCATTGTATCTTAGGAGATAGATGCATTTTATCCGTAAGCACCGTAGCAGGGCGAATTTATCTTAAGGACAGAGTATCACACACTCAACTTGATCTAAAAATTTTATTCGGTTCGGTAAAATAAATTCTGTAAGTGTTTTTTTATTTTATTTATTTGATTTGGTTTCAAATTATTTATTTTACATAGAAAATTGTTCCAACAATCTTAAGATAGATTCGAATTATTTTGTTATATGGAATTTTTCGTTTGTTTCCTTTCTTCTTTTCTCCTTCTTACAGAAATTATTTTTTGTGCTTTTACAAAATAATATTTTGGTTGGAAAAATAAATAGTAGTAATATACTGTTTGACAAATAGTAGTAATATACTGTTTTTTTTTTTTTGACAACTAGTAGTAATATACTAGTGTCATTGACAATTCAGAATATTTATTTGTGAAATTTGTCAGAAATTAATTTTGATTTTCAGAAATAATTTATGAGTGTTCATTAATTAAAATTTTATTTTAGTATTTTAATTATTGAAATGTTACAGAAATTTAATTTTCTGTGTGTAATTAATTTGGTTAAATAAAATTTATTTTATTTTCAAATTAATTGAAAATAAAAGTTACAATTCTTGTTTCTTTTATTTTACAGAATTTAATTCTGTGGTTTTGGTTTAAATTTTTTGGGTAGTATAAAATTCTAATTCTAATTTTGTTTTATAAATTGGAATTCATAGCTACTGAAACTGGTCAAACTAATACTCAAACAAGTACTAGTATGGTGGCTGCAATTACGCATACCCCTCCTCCTATTGTGACTGTGCCGGTCAATTACGGTGAAAAGTCAGAGAAGTTCTCAGGAACTGATTTTAAAAGATGGCAGGAGAAAATGCGGTTCTATCTTTCTACTCTCAACCTGGCTCGTTTTCTCCGTAAGGATGCTCCTACTCTGAAAGAGGATGAAACTGACCGGCAAGTGATTATTGCGGTCAATGCATGGAAACATGTTGATTTTTTTTGCCGAAACTACATCCTAAATGGACTTGACAACACATTGTACAACGTCTACAGTCCTATCAAGACAGCAAAGGAACTTTGGAAGTCTTTGGAGAAAAAGTACAAAACAGAAGATGTTGGTTCAAAGAAATTTGTGGTTGAAAAATTCCTGGACTTTGTGATAGTTGATTCTAAGACTGTGATCAGCCAAGTTCAAGATCTCCAACTCATTCTATATGACATTCATGCAGAAGGCATGTCTCCCAGTGAATCCTTCTAAGTTGCTGCCTTAATTCAAAAATTACCACAAGTCTGGAAGGAATTCAAGAACTACCTCAAACACAAGTGCAAAGAAATGACTTTAGAAGAATTAATTGTGCATTTAAGGATTGAGGAGGACAATCGCAATTCTGAGAAGCAGGCTGGTAAGCATCCAATGGAGTCTAAGGCAAATGTGACGGAACATGCTCCAAAAGAAAATAAACGGAAGTATTCTGGAGAAAGTTCTGCACAAGGCTCTAAATGAGGGGAAACTAAAAAGTACACTTTTAATGGCAAATGTTACATCTGTGACAAAGAGGGACTGTAGACACCCCATTTTTGACCGACCTTAAGACTCAGACGTCACCAACTGAGCGTTCGGTGATGTTGCATATTGTGCTCGTTCTGAGGTTGCAGAGTCTCGGCTGTGAGCCTTGCCCCCGGACTTCGGAGCTCTTTTGTGCTTTGCCTCGATTTGCGAACCAGGTCCTGTTTTCTCTGTTTTCTCTTCCCAAAGGGAGGGAGAGGTCTCGTAGACCATCTCTCAGTGGCCGTAGGCTACGTTTCGTGGTCGTAGGCCATTTTTCCCGTTTGGAGCCTAGTTTTCGGTTTTCGGAGCCGTCGGCCGTGTGCCTCGGTTCGAGACCGCTTAACTACCTCCGTTTGCTCTGGTTTTTGGCACACACCTTGTTTCCTCTCTTTTGAGAGACACTGTGGGCCAAGAGACCACCTTCGTGGTCATACGCCACTTTCGGTGCCTAACAGCCTATTTTTCGGGGCCCTAGACTGCGCGTTTTGGCCCCCGAACCTTCGTTTTGCATCCGTCTTGGTCCATTTTTGGTAGGAACCCTATTTTCATTGCTAGGGAGGTGGTAGTATGGTGGGAGGCCACCTTTTTCCCTTGGAAACCAGCTTTCTCTTTTTCTCTCTCCTCTAGTCAATTTTTTTGACAGAAAGCTGGTTTTTTTCACTTTTGAGCAACAATTTCTAGTTTTTCATACCACCATTGTGTTGTGCTCACCTGGGAGGCCACCAATATGGGTAGGCCGACCAGTATTTCTTCTTGACCCTTTTGAACCTTGCTAAAAAGCTGGTTTTTCTCTCTCCTAGGTCACATTTTCTAGTTTTCCACCATACAGCTGTGTTGCACTCATCTGGGAGGCCACCTTTCTAGGGTGGCCGGCCAGCATTTTTCCTTGAACCCTTTGACACCTGGTCGGCCGACCAGAGGGAGTGGCCGGCCGACCACCTTAACTGGTCGGCCTGCTTCCTGCTTTTTGGTCTCTTTGAATGTAAGCCAGTTATGCCAGCTGGAAGCCTCAGAAGTGATCCTCCATACACGCGTATGGAGGATCTTTGAGCTTGGTTTGAAGCTTCTTAGAGAAGGTTTGGCCTCTCTTCTCTATAATGGGAGGCCTCCTCTTCCATTGCTAGGGTTGAATCCTTTGGTTAAGGCATACATACACCCTTCTCCATAACTCTCCATTCCAAGCATCAAAACCCCATTATTCTTGGCCATTTTACACTACACCTCATAGCCTACCACCTCCACCATCCATTCAAGCATCTTGGAGGTCATTTACAGAGCTTGAGGAGTCACATTCTTGGTCCAGAAGTTGCTGAGGGTCGGCTCTACAAGGGTAAGTCCCTATTTCTCCCATTTTTGCATTATTTTGCTCCATAGTTTAGCCTTATTTGAAAGAATTTTTTGGACTTCGACATAAGCTGAAAAAATTTTTATTTTGAGCTTACAAACATGTTTGCTTAAGGTCACTTTTCTGTTTGGGGTCATTCTCCCCCTTGCATGCTTCATTTCCTTATGTTTAGGGCCATGCATTAGAGCATTTTCATTGGCCTTAGGTTGGCCTCTTAGCCACTGAATCCAATGGATTTTCAGTGGCTTAGATGTGTTTTTGAGCCCTAAAATCAGAAAGGGGTGACCCTCTCACCCCTTGTCCTCTTTACTAGCATTGTTAGCCTTCCAAAGGGATTCCATCTTGCATGTTGTGAAGTCACATTTCAGGCCCTATTTTGTAAGTTTTAAGGTCTTCCTTGACTCTTTCCGGAGCCCCTTTGGCCATATTTTATGTCTATGATGCATGTGTAAAACAATCTCACTCAAGGCCTTTCAAAGGGTCTTTCATTTGCATGCCTCCTAGGTTGATTTCAGGGCCTTTTTGGTGAGTTTAAGGGCTGTCATAACCTATTTCCAGAGGTGATTTTGCCATCATTGATGTCCATCATGTATGTGTAGAGTAACCCTCTTATTGGCCTTTCAAAGGAGCCCATCATTTTTTCATGCATTGACTGAGTTTCAATGGTTATTTGGGCATATTTTGGCATGGCATACTTCTTTTTTTGGCTGGTTTGGTGATCCCTCATATTCTTCGTATAGTTGTAGAACAACTCGTGGTTCACTAGCTTTCTTTGCATGCTTTGTTGGACCTTGATTTTAGCACATTTGGCCATGTCTTAAAATGATAATGTGCTTATTTTAGACTGCCCTAGCTCTGTTTTTGGGTCTCATGTTTGAATGATGTTTGTTTTGCATGCTTGTAGTTCAATACCCATGCTTAACTTTGAGGTTTGAGGTCCATTGCATGCATGTGCTGAGGTATTTTCATGCTTTGGGGTCGTTTTGCATCACATTTCAGAGCCTATGTTAATTCCATATTGCCATATTTTGTGCTCTTTAAATGCGTTTGAGAGTCGGGCTTGTATGCTTTGTTTTCGGACCATTGAATGAGCTCCATTTCGTTGCATTCCGAGCCATCATTTTAGGCCATTTCCCCACTGCTTCAGACCTGCCTAGGGTCTGTTTGGGGTTGGTTTTGCCTTTGGTGCATTGCTTTGGGTACCTCTAGTGTAACGCACTTCACTAGTGCCGGTACCCGGGCCCCCTAACTTGTATTGTGTGACATATTTGCATGATTCGAGACCACTTTGCATGCTGTTTCAGAGCTATATCATGTACTATTCTATGCCATATTGCATCCCTTGCCATGCTTTGCTAGAGTTGCACTTTGTGCCTTAGATTCGGTCCCTTGCATTGGGCATGTTCGCACGAGTGTTCTTGTTTTCTTTTCATCATTGTATGGCCACTGATGTGAGTGTGGCTGAGATCCACTCATGTTGGTGTAAGTCCATCGTGCATTGTGTATGCCATTTCGGTCCATAGCATTGTGTATGCTGAGTTGCATGCTAGAGCATTGTGTATGCCATGTTATATCGAGCATTGTGTATGCCATTTCATAGCATTGCGTATGCTAGGTTATATGTTAGTCGTATTGTGTATGCCATCTCATTTGCATCGTGTTTGGGATAGGAGTTAGCCCAAGCACGAGAAACGAGAGACATTTCGTACTTCGAGTGACGGAACGTGTCTCAGTTCCCGATCGCTGACACTTCGGATTACCTATGATGGAGTTTAGGTCTTGTTGTTTTTATATGTGTGTAGACGTCCCCGAACGTTCCGGGAGGAATCCCGTTCTGTTCATTTTGGGCTCACTACAGTTCAGGACTCAATGTCACGGTCCTGTATCTAATCTCGCAGAGTACAATGCATGACCGATGAATCATCAAAGAGTCCAAATCTGACAAAACGTTTTTTGAAAACAGATTTTTTTGAAAGAAGTGTCAAACATGGACTGCTTTACCAGATATAGAGTCGCCACCTAAATATTTTATTTTGGGGAATTTAGGAAACCTTGACTCGTTGCCTAAGGCCACATGTTCGTCATCACCAAAGTTGCCTCGGCTAGGGAACTTGGGTACGATTGGGGAAGGTCACTTCGTGAGCACTCCCGCTCGCCCGATCAAAGATCGGCCTCTACTAACCATGATATCTAGTTTTGAAAACATTATGCGTTCTTATTCCGGTTATTAGCCTAGATTTACAATGTGATGCGCACAGCATACAAATATAGACCGGATCGCCTGAATTGGAACAACACATCTCATGTTTGTTTTGAAAATGGTTTGCTACTCACAAGTAGGCTTAAAATGCAGACTTTGCCACCCTCGGGTGGACTTAGAAAATAAGATGATTTGCCACTCTCAAGTGGGCTTAAAACTCACAATTGATGAATTGTTTCAATTCAAATAACCCAACATTCACCCACAGGCATTCAGGTAGGTATACCATGTAAGCATGTAGCCTTATGGTAAGCATGCTATCATGGCAGTCACTCACACACATGCAAGGATGCTAAAGCATAAACACTTACCGAGTACTCCAAGCCAAAACAGAAGCTGATTAAAAATCATGCATGAATCCTAACTATGCTGGAATGCCTAATGCAACACATGCAAAATGCTACTACAATAGGCTCGTTTATTCTACAATGGCATGTGAAATGCTACAACTAACACGTATTCAACTCGAAATTGAAATACAATGCAGTTAGTATAATGCGCCGAGCCCGGTGCATGCAAGACAGATGAATGATGCAAACATGCAAGCATAAGTATGCTAATTAAAACATGCCCTAATCTAACCATCATAAGCTGGTAAATAAAAGGGAGAAAGACGTGGGGTTGGAAGACATACATCACAAGCACGCACACTTATTACAATTGTGCCCTCGCTCGGAGGGTCCAAATAAATAATACAGTCCGAATAATAATTACAATCCGAATAAGTACAAAACCCTAATTAATTAACAATTTAACTAGGAAAGCAAGTAAATTAGCATGCAAATCCATGGACCGCCTCAGCTCTGTTCCGAATGATGAATGATACATGCTTGAGTTGCCTTGTGCGGAAATCCATTGCGATGCCCCGATTCGCCTCTGTTTGCAATTAATGCCGGAATGTTGTGCAAGGCTTTAGAAAGTTACTAATTTCTGATTTGCTGCAATAGAGAGCAAGAAAGGGGCACAACAAAGTATTTTCACATATGTATGCACGACTACTCTTCAGGGAGTGTAGTCATCGATCCTCGTGCCACCAATCACACATCTCAATGCATGATGGCCGAGGAGTTGAATTGCACGACTCAATGTGAAATGAATGCACATATAAACACAACAAGACCTAAACTCCATCATGGGTAATCTGGAGTGTCGGCGACCGGGAATTGAGACACATTCCGTCACTCGGAGTTCGAAACGTCCCTCGTTTCCTGTGCTTGGGCTAACTCCTATCCCAAACACAATGCAAATGAGATGGCATACACAATGCGACTAACATACAACCTAGCATACGCAATGCTATGAAATGGTATACACAATGCTCGATGTAACATGGCATACACAATGCTCTAACATGCAACTCAGCATACACAATACTATGGACCGAAATGACATACACAATGCACGATGGACTTACACCAACACGAGTGGACCTCAGCCACACTCACATCAGTGGCCATTAGATGAAAATGAGACAACCGAAATGTGTGCACACATGCACGAATACCAAGGACTGAACCTAAGGCATGGAATGCCACTTTACCAAAGCATGGCAAGGGATGAAAGATGGCATGGAATAGCATAAATTGCAGATCTAAAACAGCATGAAATATGGTCCTGAAACATGCAAATATGGTACACAATGCAAGCTAGAGGGCCCGGGGCTCGGGTACCGAAACTAGTGAAGTGCATTACACTAGAGGTACCTGAAGCAATGCACCAAAAGCAAAACCAACCCCAAACAGACCCTAGGCAGGTCTAAAATGGTGGGAAATTGACCTAAAATGATGGCTCGGAATGCGACGAAATGGAGCTCATTCAATGGTTGGTAAATGGGGCATACAAGCCAGACTCTCAAACGCATTTAAAGAGATGAAAACATAGCAACATGGCATTCAAACAAGCTCTGAAATGTGATGAATGATAGGCTCAAAACATGGAAATATCTCAGTACATGCATGCAACGAACCTCAAAACTCGAAGATAGGCAAATGCATTGAACTACAAGCATGCAAAGCTAACATCATTCAACCACAAGACCCAAAAACAGAGCTAGGGTAGTCCAAAATGAGCACACTATCAGTTCAAGGCATGGCCAAAAGGTGCCAACATGAAGGGCCAAAACAACATGCAACATAGGCTAGTGAACCATGAGTTGTTCTACAGCTATATGAAGCATATGAGGGCTCACCCAACCAGCTAAAAATAGAAGTATTTCATGCCAAATAAACCACAAATAACCACTGAAATGCATCCAATGCATGCAAAAATGATGAGCTTCTTTGGAGGGCCATGCAAGGGGTTACTCAACACATACAACAAGGACACTTAGCATGGAAAAACCAACTCTGGAAATCAAATATGACAAGCCTAAAACTCACCAAATTGGCCCTGAAATGGGTCAATGAAGCATACAATGAAAGGCCCCCTCAAAAGGCCTTGAATGGAATTGTTCTACACATGCATTATAGACATAAAATAAGACCAAAGAGGCTCTGGAAAGAGCTAAGGCAGGCCTTGAAACTCACCAAATTGAGCCCAAAAAGTGACTTCACAACATGCAAGTGAGGGTCCCTTTGGGAGGCCAACAAAGCTAGTAAAGAGAATGAGGGGTGAGAGGGTCACCCCTCTATGATTTTGAAGCTCAAGGACACATCTAAGCCATTGAAAATCTGCTGGATTTCAGTGGCTAAAAGGCCAAATCAGGGCCAATGCAAGTGCTCACATGCATAGCTCAAAACATGAGGAAATAAGGCATGAAAGGGGGTAGATGACCCCAAACAGAGAAAGTATCTTAAACAAACATGTTTATAAGCTCAAAAGGAAACTTTTTCAAGTTTATTAAAAATCTCAAAAATGCTCACAAGTAGGGCTAAGATATGATGCAAAATAAGCCTACAAAGAGGGACAAAGCATACAAGGGTGTAGGAGACCTCAAACAGAAAAGTGTCCTTAATCAATATTCAAGAGGAGCTCAAAATATGATAGTTTTTAGTTTATGACAAATTCCAAAAATACTTTCAAGTAAGGCTAATCAATGGAGCAAAAAAATACAAGTTTGAGGGAAATAAGTGTGTTACCCTTGAAGCTTAAGAAGACAGCAGCAAAAGGGGTCCAAACTCTGAGCTAAAACCAGATTTTGGAGCTCAAAATGATGCTCAAAGAACCTCAACCCAATGGTAGTTGAGTTTGATCAAGGGTGCCTAGGCAAAGGAGAGGTATATCTCCAAGTATAGCTCTTGTTATGCACACAAAGACAAGATAATGAGAGAGAGACAGAGGTTTTAGGTCTGGAAGTTGTAGAGAGAGAGAATTTTTTAGAGTGAAGCTTCTCCAAGAAGTTCTTCTTTGAAAAATGGGAGATATATCATCATATATAGCAAAAAGAAGAGTTGGCTCGAAAATATCTGATTATAGGACAGCTGGAGGTTGTGGAAGACAGCTGGAGGGAAAATATCTATCAATTCTGAGCTTTCTGGGCATAAGTGGTCGGTCGACCACCTTTTCTGGTCGGCCAGCCACTTTTTCTGGTCGGTCGACCACTTTTTCATGAGAGAGTGGTCGGCCAGCCACCTTTTCGAGTCGGCCAGCTAGTTTAGGAAAATTCTGCTTTCTAGGTCCAACTTCAAATAGCCATAGCTCCTTCATATGAACTCATTTTCAGGTCATTATTATGTCCAAATTGAATCCCCGGAAGTTATCATTCCAATGGAACCATCCTTGCATTAAAATTCCTCCTATGCAAAAAGTTATGCCTATTTTGGTGAAGCCGCGCAGATTCGGTCCAACCGGATTCATGCCGAACTTCTCCCAAACTAGTTTTCTTCTCTCCTTTCCTCTTTTCTTCAACTCTAAACCCCTAAACAAAGTGTTTTGAAAGATTTTTTAAAGATTTCGTCTCTCTTTCATTCATTTCTACTTTGTCCTTGCTCGGTTTACCGAAAAGCACAACATTTGACAAAATGCGAGCCTCGGAACATCGTAAAAACTTTATTTCAAAAACGTTTTGAAAGAGAGGGTTTTGAGGTCTAAAATCTTTTGATCAAGATTGTTTTGGTCCAAAAAGGAGTATGAAGTTGAGATTTGACTCTCTCCTTGCCGAAGAAACTGAACCTTTCCCCTGCACACATTTCTCCACCATGTAAACCATCAGTCGCGTCCAAGTCTTAAAGGCGGTCAAAAATGGGGTGTCTACAGTTGCCCCTCTTTGACTGTCACGACCCAAACCCGGCCCTATGGGTTTAGCACCGTAACTGGCCAGTAATCCGAGATTACCGAAGGCCTGCAGAACAGTAACACAGTAAAACAGAGTACAGGGCCTGGCGGAAGCCAATACAGTAAATAAATAATGTCCATTGAGCTGTGACAGTCTGTATGCCAAAAAGATTTTTCATGCATTCACATATACAAGCAGTACAGTCTATACAAAATTTACAGTCACATAGTACAGGGACCTAATCCCTTGATAATAGTACAGTAGTAGCTGACAGTCTATACAGTAAACCAAACAGTGTGGGGATAGACGGGGGAAAAACAAAACACCCCAAAGCCATAGCATGGCAACTCGGAACCTCGCAGTGAGGCACAAAGGCTGGCTTGACAAAACTGGAGTCTAACCCGCGCTCCTAGCTCCGATCTGGTGGCTGAGCACCTACATATATATATAAACAGTGAGCTAAAGCCCAGTGAATAACATAATGCGTAAAGAGGTTAAGAATGAAATTTCCTTACAGTAATGAAAACAGTTCATTAAACAATACTTCAGTCTTTCAGTCAGAACAGTTATTCAGTCATATGTGGTACATCCATTAGCATAGCAGTAAACAGTAGGTCTTAAAGACCAAACAGTAATGATGGCCATCAGTCAGTAAACAGTAGTGGTTCCGCGAGGGAACCGACAGAGATCTCTGTAACAGTAGCAGTAACAGTATACAACAGTTGCTAAGGATGCCACAATACGTTTCAGAATATAGGACATACATTCAACAATTAACAATAAGTACTTCAGAAAGTAGTTTCGTTAAACAGTCATAAAACATTCTCAGTTGAACATATCTTTACACAATCGTTACTCACAGTGTTCGGGCTACAGTGTGCTAGAGCGTGTCTCCCCAGTTGCCAACCCTACACAGTTCACAGGTTGAACACACACTAAGCTACACAGTTGGAAAATATCATAATTTAATCCCTAATGCCTCGGTGTGTTCTACATCTATCTCCTCAACAATATATGCCTTAAACTAGGCCTAAGAATGCCTAGAATGGGATGAGGATGCAAAGATGTGATCAGAAAACAGTTTCGGAATTTTCAGAAAAATAGATTCCCGCTCGAGCGCAGGTTTACCCACTCGAGCGGACATGCAACAAAGGTACACGCTCGAGCTTCAACTTTCCCGCTCGAGCGTACTGTAAAAGTACTGGATGGATGAAATCTCCGCTCGACGGACGCTCGACGCCCGCTCGAGCTTGAGACACATGACTCCGCTCGAGCTCCCAATCCTCCGCTCGAGCGGACTGTAAAACAGTGCAGAGATACTGGATGCTCAGATTCCACGCTTGAGCGGAACTTCCCTCGCTCGAACGGAAATGCAAAATCTGGGAATTCCAGATTGCACCTCCAAGCCAAAACCCAGGTTCAAAAGCATCAAAACCGATCCTCTTGGGCTGAATTTCCAGAAAACACTTGTAAACATATAGGATAACACGGTTCAAAGCTCAATTTTGAGAAATCAAAGCCCAAGGGTGTTTAATTCAAACTCAATTTCAAACCAATTTCATGAACAATATGAACATGCAAACATGCATGAATTCAAATCATTTTGAAGCTCCAATTTGATGTTCTAAAGAGCCACTTGATCCCAAACAAGTTGAAAACATGGACCATTACAAAATTATGAACATGCATGCACCATTTTACCATGAATTCAACTCGAAAACTCATTAATTCAAACATGCATGCATGAAGTGAGCTTCAATTCACCATTAATGAACCAATTCATGACTTAGCTCTACAATTAGACATGAAGCATGCAAGAACAACTCAAAGACACAATTAAGAAGATGAATGATCTACCTTAGGTGTAGAATTAGGAGTGAGGGAGCTCAAATATGCAAATACACTTCAATTTCCTTCAAGTCTCTCAAGCCAATTCACAAACACGAACTCAATTTTCTCTTAAAGCTCTCACCTCTCTCTCTACACGGTGGAACTCAAGGAAAAGGCTGATCAAATGTGTTATGTGGTCAAGTGTAAGGCTCAAATATGTTATATTGAGTGGGCCACTAAGGGTGGCAATTGTGTAATTACGGCAACCATTGCAATTTAACTCATTTTAATCTAATTTAATCATACCTAATCAGTTTTTTTGATAATTACACCGTAAAATCACATAAATCATGATGATCATGAAACATCAATCAATTCCCGGTTCGGCCGCCGATAAGGCCTTCAATTAGCAGTTTAAACATGGAACGTGAACAGATCAAATAAACAATCAAACAGATAGAATACAGATTAACACTCATACTCGGTCAATTCAGTTCCAGTTTTCAGTCAGTCAGTTCAGTACTTTAATCAGCTTAGTTTAACAGTAATCAGTGTTTATCGGTAATCTATCAGTCATTAATCGGTAAACAGTATGAGGGTTGTTACATTGACAAAACTCGGAAGTCAAGAAGTGACGAGAGTGAATGTCAAAGCCCAGATACGACCGATTTTTGACAAGGCCGAAGACTTGGTCACACAAACAAAGTACAGACAAATAAATGGTTGCGCCCGCAGGCTGTCTACATATCCCTCTGCAAGGAATCAAACCAGCGTAGTTCAAGGGCCGGATGCAAAATGATATGCAGAAAGATTTTGATAATTGGACTTATACGCTACACGAAGTCGGTTTGAAAATTGGACTTATACGCTACGCGAAGCCGGTTTGATAATTGGACTTATACGCTGCACGAAGTCGGTTTTGAAAATTGGACTTATATGCCACGCGAAGCCGGTTTGAAACTTGGACTTGCGAAGCCAGTTTGAAAATTAGGCTTATATGCTACGTGAAGCCGGTCTGATAATTGGATTTATATAATGCACTATAATGACTAAAATGCAATGTGATGGCTAGAAAAAGGGAGGTACCTTACAAGGGCAATTGGCAATGACTTACCTCGGCAATGTCCTACCTCATGCTAATGTGGGAATCTTTCTCTTCTTCTCAGTTGAACCACAGGTACTACTTTTCTCCCTGACTATGGTTGCAGCTTTCCCTATTCTCCAACAGGGTGACAGACTAGGTTGATTCGGTATCCAGAATTGACGCGCATACATATGCTATCTCAATCTATGGGGCTGCCATACAGATTTCAAACCGAGGATATACCCCTGGGTATTTAAACTAGACTTTAGTCTCAGAAATCCCGAACCTTTGCGTTCTAGGCAAGAGCCATTCAAACTCTAGTTTCCACCGTCTCAGTTGGTCTCTTAGGAACTCACTGCAAACAAAGGCAGGTGGCTATACCAGCCACCAGAAGTCGTTCGGGCACGACAAACACCAAAGGAATTGCACCTTTAGAGGATTTAAGGTCTCCTAGACCAGAGAGTGCACAAGACAGTGCGAATGAAGATGCGGGATTTAAGGTCTCCTAGACCAGACGATAAAACAGATATGATGCAATAGATAATAGATGCGATGCAACAGAGAGTACAATAGATGCAAAAGGGTGACATACTCCAACCACGCTGGACTCGTGAGTGAAGGCAGAATAAAGAAAATTAATCAGGAGCGCGTTCCACGCAACCTAAGATAAATTCCAAACACGCTGAAAATCATGTGAGAAAGGGGAGGCTTCAATCACGCTGAAATCGTGAGAAGAGGTAAACAAATTCCAAACAAGCTGAAATTGTGTGAGGAAAGGAGACACTCTAACCACGCTGAAATCGTGAGAAGAGGTGCGAAAACAACCGCTCGGGCTCGCGCTTCACGCGTCCCGAGATAAATTCCAAACACGCTGGAATTGTGTAAGGAATGGGACGCTCAAACGCTGAAATCGTGAGAGTTGGTCCAACAATCTGCCCAGCGCGTCTACAACGTAACCTGGGATAAATTCCAAACACGCTGAAATCGCGTAAGGAATGGGACACTCGAACTATGCTGAAATCGTAGGAGGAGGCCTGAAAACAACTGCCCAGGTGCGTACACAATGCAACCTAAGATAAATTCCAAACACGCTGAAATCGTGTGAGGAAACGGGCACTCAAACCACGCTGAAATCGTGAGAGGAGGCCTGAAAAGAACAGCCCAGGTGCGTACATAACGCAACCTGAGATAAATACCAAACACGCTGGAATCGTGTGAGGAAATGGGCACTCAAACCACGCTAAAATCGTGAGATAAGGTTTGAAAACAACTGCTCGGGCTCGCGCTTCACGTGTCTCGAGATAACTTCCAAACACGTTGAAATCGCGTAAAGAACGGGACACTCAAACCACGCTGAAATCGTGAGAAGAGGTAAACAAATTCCAAACACGCTGAAATCGTGTGAGGAAGGAACAAACTCTAACCACGCTGAAATCGTGAGAAGAGGTCAGGTAAACAACCGCCCAGGTGCGTACACAACGCAACCTGAGATAAATTTCAAACACGTTGGAATCGCGTAAGGAAAGGAACACTCTAACCACGCTGAAATCGTGAGAAGAGGTTAGGTAACTCAAGAGCGCGTTCCACGCATCCTAAGTTAAGTCCCGGGGGACCACGATCCTAAACGCTGCCCGGCGTAAAAGGATAAACAAAAAGAGATAATACAAGATGCAAATGAATGCAATAAGTGCGATGATACAGTACATGTTACAAGCGATGTAGAGCATGACATTTAGGGAATGCAATAAACAAACAAAGTGGCACTTTAGAAAGCGCCTCATGGAGTGAGTGGCGGTAAACCGCTTTACTCTGACAGGGAATAGTATTCAAGGAGAGTACTTTTGATCGCCATTCTGGCTTGAAATAGCGAAACAGTCAACACAGTATTCTGTTCACTTTGAACACACAACTTGTATCAGCACACTACTCATTCTGAACACGCAGCTCATAACACAGAACCTACTCTTGAGATGCACAACTTCAGATCCGAAGGAAAATTGCCCCTTGCTTGAAGAGAGCTGCATGACAACGGAAAATTGCCCCTTGTTTGAACGGCACCGCGGCACATTGAATGGCAACGGAAAGTTGCCCCTTGTTTGAATGGCACCGCAGCGCATTGTAGTCAGTCCTCAGAGTGACGAACACAACCAAATTCTCAGATACAGAGAAGGCGAAGATGATCAAAACCATTACATGGACACAATCAATTTGAAGTGTTTTACGGCTGGACTTCAAGATAAAGTTGCCTACGTATCCCAAAGATGGGAATCAAGCCTTACGTAGTTCGGGTTAAGGTACACTCAGGTATTAACCTCTCCTTTTGCGCTCTAACTTTTGCCAAGGCCGCCCTTCCGGGTTTTCAACCTTGCCAGCTTTGTTCTTCTTTTCTTTTCAATTCTTTTCATTTCATTTCTTTATTTTTTCTTTATTTTTTCTTTTTTTTGTTCTTTTTCTTCTTTATTTCTTGCTCTAACTTTTGCCTGGGTCGCCCTTCTGGGTTTTCAGCCCAACGAGCCTCTCAAGGGTAAAAGTGTAGCTTTGTCCATATCAAATGGTTTTGAGATCCTAAAATCATCTGAATCCAGGAGAATGGCTGCCGTTCGCTGACGATATAGGAGTCCATCCAATGGGGGCTGAATTTGCCCCTAGTGTTGTGGATAGGAACTCAGTTGTCCTTCAACAATATTTTCTTCTTTCCTCCCTTCTAGGATTTGGCATTCTTGTCGATCTTCATTGATTTGCGGAATGATCCATCTTCGGCTCTTCGAGCACAATCGGATATTTTTCTACCTCTAGGTCGAGGGCTGCTTCGAATCTGGCCACACAGGCCTCACATTGCGGTTGACCGTTGAACATTCTGAGTTAAGGCTCAAGGTCGAAAAGGAAAAAAAGGGGGGTCGAGTCTCAAGGCTGAGAGCGATCCTAAGCTGCACAATCTCAAGAACGATTCCACACAGGTCTTCGCAGGACTGCGCAAAATATTTTTTTTTTGAAATCTTTTAAGAACGCGACTAATCGCTTGCGCGGAAGACAATGTAGAACCAATCTGGATCAAGCCAGGATCCTTCTCAGTACTTACATTAACAAACATGATTTCATTCATTAAGGGCTTGGCATGTCTCTCTTCCTCTCAGTTGATCAAATTTTGCAAAACCCGAGAAATTCTTCCCTTTTTGTTTTCACCACAGTGTTCAAAAAGTTTTGAAAAATTAGGTTAATGCAATAATTTCAGGGCACAAGAGAGTAGGTGGAATGTACTGTCGTTTCATTTAAATCCCGGCACAACTAGCAAACGACAGAAGCAAACACAAGAGTGAAAAAATTACTGTTGTTTCATTCAGATCTGTTGGCACAACTGGCTCCTTGGCAGAAACAGACTCAAAAGAAAACGAAAAGACAAACACAAAACAAGCAAGTGATGTCCGAGGTAACACCCCCAAAATCACCAGACTTCAACAAAACAGGACTGACTCGGTACAACAAGACAGACCCAACTGACTCAGTGAGAAAAGACTGACTCTATACAAAACAACAAGACTGACTCAATACCCAAGTCAGAAAGCACAAAAACTGGTGTTTGCATATTGCTCAGAACAGTGTGGCCATTCCCACGTCTGGAGTTAATTAAGCGCCACCCGCAGCTGGTTTATCCCCCGATCACATCACATTATCCCCCAAGTTCACCGATCCAGTGCCGATAGACTTTGCTAAGCTCGGCGGGAGGATGACCCCGTTGTCAAATAGATCCTGTACTTCATGGCGAAGACGGAAGCAGTTGTCGGTAGTATGGCCAGTTTGCTGATGGTACGCGCAGTACTGGGTAGCATCATGCGTAGCCGGAAGAGGGTTCGGGAGAGGCCGAGGCTCAAGGGGTTTGAGATGGCCTTGTTCAACAAGGATTTGGAGAGCTTTGGACAAAGGCATATAGAGGGCATGGAAGACCCTCTGTCCTCGGGGTAGATACTTCGAGGTTTGTGGATTTTTGCTGGACGGACCAGTAAAAGGATTGGTGGGTGCTGACTGGGCTTGTTGATTTCTTCCGAGCACAGGATTAGAGCTAAAAGGAACATTCTTGGTACAACGGCCCTTCTCCTGGCTTGCCCCTTGATTCAAACTGCCCCAACTTGAGTGGCAAAAATGTCGTCCACAGTTTTTGCAACAACTGTGAGCACTTGCTCTTTGTTCAGTCCCTCGCCTTTCAAAGCCTCAACAGCCAACAGAAGATGTTCATGGGGATCCATGTTTGCCCCTATCTTGTTCTTTCCACTCGCCTCCACTTTGCCAAGGGATTGGCATTCCTCAAATGCAACCCATTCCAAGACTGGGGAGCCTTTTGACATGAACTCCCTGGTATGTGATGTGGTTGATGATGGAGCCAATGTCCCGGAGGCCAGATCTGTCACAGTTCTCTGAAGATCTTCGATCATTCTCTTTAGCTCAGAAGTAGTGGGCTCACGAGTTTGAGATGATTGGGGTCCAGGTGCATCCATCATGCATAAGTCCATGCTTTTTGGAACGAACACCTCAGGCTTAGGTAGATAGGCTGGGGTGATGTATATGCTGGGGTCGAAGGTGGATGGTAGTGTATGGATGAGGTTGAGGTGGGAAGGTGACGAGTCAGTACTAACCTGAGGTCCTTTGGGTGGAGCTAGGGTCTCTTCATCGATAAGATCCTGAATCTTATGACGGAGGCGGATGCAACGGTTCCTATCATGACCGTGTTATTGATGATAGGCACAGTATTTAGCTGGGTCATACCTTGGTGGAAGAGGATTTGGAAGGGGCTGGGGTTCTAGGAGTTCTAGGTGCCCTTCTTTTTGCAGCTTTTTCAAAGCTTGAGAGAGACTCATGTAAAGAGGATGGAATTTTCGGGCTTGGGGCCGATTTGAAGTGGCGGTTTTTTGGCCATTGATGGAAGTGGTGATAGAGTCTACTTCTAAGAATTTCACAGCTGTACTACCATCAGTAGTAGCATTGGAACTGCGAGCAACATTTCTCTTCAACAGCTCATTATCTTCTGCAAAGATCCCTTGTCGGATGGCATCCTCGATTTGAACCCCCATTCCATGAAGGTTTGGAAAGGTAAACAGCGGTATAGTACGATCATTTTCTGCAATAACATGCCATGTAAATTCCGAACAATCATCCTGATCTGATCTTTGTCGGAAGGCATTGTAGTCATCATTGAGGCCTTTGCTCTCCATCTCGTCACGAATTCTGAGAAACCCTCCTTTGGTTCTTGGCGGGTGACTTTGAGATCAAGAGTTATGACCTCGATCTGTGTGTTGTAGGAGTATTGAGCAATAAAGGCCTCAGCCAGCTCTTCCCAATTTCATTTCACGGAGTCCTCCAATTTCGCATACCAGATTGCGGCTATCCCAGACATGGTTCGGCCAAAGAGAGACAACTTCTGAGCTGTGGTCAAACCCATTGGCCTCAAGATATCAGAAAACAGTTAGAGGTGTACCATTGGGTCTTCAGAGCCATCGAACCGATCAATATGCGGCATTTTAAACCGCTCCGGCAAGGTCACCACTGAGTCGGTATAACCATCCTCTATATCAGGAATAGAGTAGGCCCCCTAAGACTTTTTGAACAATTTCTCAAGCTTGATCACTTTCAATACTGTGGGGTCCGTCTCGAACTCAAAGGGGGAGTCTGGTAGGTTGGTGAGTGTTTTAGATAGCTGGGGTAGAACCGGAGGGGGAGCTAGCCCGCCTGGAATGTCTGTATCATCCTGAACATGGGTTGCCTCCCCAAGTATGGGAACTTTTGGTGGGGGAGGAGCCTGATGTGAAGTAGATACGCCAGTTTGCTGCTCTAATCTGGCAATTATCTCTGCCTGTTGGGCTATGACCACGGCTTGTTGCTTGGCGAATTCCGTTTGACGGGCAGCGTCTTGCTGCATGGCTTTCATACTATCCTGGAGCTGGTGCACCATCTCTTCTAAGCCTGACATACCATCCTGATCTGATTGAACCACCAGTATATCTATCTCTGCAGTAGACTCGAAATCTCAACCTGGTTGTTCAAAGGCCACTGAGCTAGTAGCTGCTGTACTGGTGATCTATGCCTGACCGACCTTTTCACCCTGCCTCTGGTAAAGGAACACTGATTGCCCTTGAACTGAATTTCTGACCCAACAAAGTCTATTAACACAAGTTCGGTGTACCCGGGGGATATTGGAGCCTTCTGAAGCTGTAGTTCCAAGACTACCTAGCAAAAGAGAAAACAGACAACATCTCAGCCTGATTTCACCTGAACAGATATGAGCATAGTTGAATGAGTGTGCTCTCTACTGAATTCTGCCCAAAATTCTGCCGGTGAACTGATACCCTCAGGTAAAACTGATTCTTCCAAATACTGATGCCCGCAAGCCTGATGCCCAAACTCGCAAACTGATATATGCATTCTTGTAGAGACGCACTCTAAAAGCACATAGCAAGAAAATGAGAGCCAAAACACCCCTATGGTGGGGTAGGGTTTTGTAGACGTCCTCGAACGCCTCGGGAGGGATGAGTCCCATTCTGTTCATTTGGGGTTCACTACAGTTCGGACTCTCAAATTGTCACGATTCTAAGTCTGAACCAAAGAGTCCAAATCCGGCAAATCGTTTTGAGAAAACAGATTTTTGAAAGAAGTGCCAAACATGGACTGCTTTGCCAGATACAGAGTCACCACCTAAATATTTTATTTTGGGAAAATTTAGGAAACCCTGACTCGTTTGCCTAAGGCCACGTGTCCGTCATTACCAAAGTTGCCTCGGCTCGGGAACTTGGGTACGATTGGGGAAGGTCACTTCGTGAGCACCCCTGCTCGCCCGATCAAAGATCGGCCTCTACTAACCATGATATCTAGTTTTGAAAACTTTATGCGTTCTTATTCCGGTTATTAGCCTAGATTTACTATGTGATGCGCACAGCATACAAGTATAGACTGGATCGCCTGAATTGGAACAAAACATTTCATGTTTGTTTGTTTGAAAATGGTTTGATGGTGCTACTCGCAAGTAGGCTAAGACATAGATTTGCCACCCTCAGGTGGGCTTAGAAAACATGATTTTGCCACTATCTAGTGGGCTTAAAACTCACAATTAATGAATTGTTCTAATTCAAATAACCCAACCTTCACCCACAGGCATTCAGGCAGTTTATATCACATAAGCACATAGCCTCATGGTAAGCATGCTATCATGGCATTCACTCACACGCATACAAGGATGCTAAAGCGTAAAACTTACTGAGTACTCCAAGCCAAAACAGAAGCTAGGTTAGAAATCCATGCATGATCCTAATTATACGGAAATGCCTAATGCAACACATGCAAAAATACAACTATAGCAGGCTCGGCTATTCTAAACATGGCATATGAAATGCTACAGCTAGCATGTATTCAACTTGGAATTGAAAATACGATGCAGTTAGTATGATGTGCCGAGCCCGGTGCATGCAAAACAGATGAATGAATGCAAACATACTATCATATTGTATGCTAATTGAAACATGCCCTAATCTAACCATCATAAGCGGGTAAATGAAAGGGAGAAAGACGTGGGGTTGGAAGACATACATCACACACACGCACACTTGTTACAACATTGCCCTCGCGTAGAGGGTCCAAATAAATAATATACAGTCCCAAATGAATAATTACAGTCCAAATATGTACAAAATCCTAATTAATTAACAAATTAAATTAAGAAAGCAATAAATTGGCATGCAAGCCAAGGACTGCCTCAAATCTGCTCCGGATGATGAATGATGCATGCTCGGTTTGCCTTGTGCGGAGAATCCCTCGCGATGCCCCGGTTTGCCTCTGTTTGCAATTGTTCTTGGAATGCGTGCTAAGCTCCGGAAGGCTGTCGATTTCTGATTTGCTGCAACAGAGAGCAACAAAGGGACATGGCAAAGTATTTTCACATATGTATGCATGACTACTCTTCAGGGAGTGTAGTCCTCGGTCCTCGAACCAACTATACTCCCTGAAGAGTAGTCATGCATACATATGTGAAAATACTTTGCCATGCCCCTTTCTTGCTCTCTGTTGCAGCAAATCAGAAATCAACAGCCTTCTAGAGCTTTGCACAGCATTCCGGGATTAAATGTAAACAGAGGCGAATCGGGGCATCGCAATGGATTTCCGCGCAAGACAACTCGAGCATGCATGCATCTTTCATCATTCGGAACAGAACTGAGGTGGTCCATAGCTTGCATGCTAATTTATCCGCTTTCCTAGTTAAGTTGTTAATTAATTAGGATTTTGTACTTATTCGGACTGTAATTATTCATTCGGACTGTATTATTTATTCGGACCCTCCGAGCGAGGGCATAATTGTAATAAGCATCCGTGCGTGTGATGTATGTCTTCCAACCCCACGTCTTTCTCCCTTTTATTTACCAGCTTATGATAGTTAGATTAGGGCATGTTTCAATTAGCATACTTATGCTTGCATGTTTGCATCATTCATTTGTTTTGCATACACCAGGCTCGGCGCATCATACTAACTGCATTTGTATCTCAATTCCGAGTTGAATACTTGTTAGCTGTAGTATTTCACATGTCATTTTAGAATAACTGAGCCTATTGTAGTTGCATTTTTGTATGTGTTGCATTAGGCATTTCTGTATAGTTAGGATCATGCATGGATTTCTAACATAGCTTCTGTTTTGGCTTGGAGTACTCGGTAAGTACTTATGCTTTAGCATCCTTGCATGCGTATGAGTGACTGCCATGATAGCATGCTTGCCATGAGGCTAACTGCTTATGTGATATATCTGCCTGAATGCCTATGGGTGAAGGTTGGGTTATTTGGATTGGAACAATTCATCAATTGTGAGTTTTAAGCCCACCTGATGGTGGCAAATCCACATTTTAGCCTACTTGCGAGTAGCAAACCATTTTCAAAACAAACATGAGATGTTTCGTTCCAATTCAGGCGACCTAGTCTATACTGGTATGCTGTGCGCATCACGTAGTAAATCTAGGCTAATAACCAGAATAAGAATGCATAATGTTTTCAAAACTTGATATCATGGTTAGTAGAGGCCGATCTTTGATCGGGCGAGCGGGGGTGCTCACGAAGTGACCTTTCCCAATCGTACCCAAGTTCCCGAGCTAAGGCAACTTTGGTGATGACGGACACGTGGCCTTAGGCAACGAGTCAGGGTTTCCTAAATTTTTCAAAATAAAATATTTAAGTGGGGACTCTGTATCTGGCAAAGCAGTCCATGTTTGGCACTTCTTTCAAAAAATCTGTTTTCAAAAACGATTTGCTGGATTTGGACTCTTTGATGATTCATCAGTCTTGCATTGCACTCTGCGAGATTAGATACAGGACCGTGACATTGAGTCCTGAACTTTAGTGAGCCCAATGAACAAAACCGGGAGGGGGGGCATTTCCCTCCCGGGACGTTCGAGGACGTCTACAGTTTCTGGCGACTCTGCTGGGGAGTTTGGAGAATTTGACTCGAACTCACAATATCTGGTTTTGACTACTCTTACGTGTTTCTTTGCATTGCATTTGCATTGGTTCGCCTAGGACACTGTGTTTGCCGTATGCTATTCTTGAACGGTTTGCCAGAGGCTCGCTTCGAGAAGTGTGCCATAAGGCTGACCGATTGCGGGCTCTACCACGACGGGAACACAAACCCCGGTTTTACCGGGGCACCCTTTTTGACCATTCGACCTAGTGCATATTCGGAATCCATAGTGACCATTCCAATCTAGGACAAGTTGCTTACCCGATTATAGGTTGTTTGAAACCGCTGTGTGCGTAGTGAAACCCTACCTCCTGACAAAATAGGACAGGGAAACCCTACCCCAACATAAGGGTGTTTTGGCTCTCATTTGCCTGCTATGTGCTGTCAGAGTGTGTCTCTCCAGGGCTATGTATATCAGTTTGCAAGTCTGGGCATCAGGCCTGAGGGCATCAGTATGTGGAGAATCAGTTTGACCTGAGGGTATCAATTTACAGGCAGAATCTTAGATAAAATTCAGTAGAGAGCATAGTTATTCGGTTGCTCATATCTATTTTGATGAAATCAGGCTGAGATGCTGCATGTTTTCTCTTTTGGTAGGGTAGTCTTGGAACCGTAGCTTCAAAAGGCTCTGAGATCCCCCGGATTCATTGGACTTGTGTTGATAGACTTTGTTGGGTCAGAGATTCAATTCAAGGGCAATCAGTGTTCCTTTGCCAGAGGCAGGGTAAAAGGGGCCAGTTAGGCACAGATCACCGGTTCAGCAGTTACCAGATCAGTGGCCCTTATCCACCCCACCAGTGAACAGTCAGGCTGAGGCCTCAGTTTTTATCACAGAGATAGATATACCAGTCAGTCAGTCGGAACAGCAAAACATGGCAGGGATAGAGAAAATGATGCGTCAACTCCAAGAAAGTATGAAATTTATGCAGCAAGACGCTGTCCGCCAGACGGAATTTGCCAAACAGCAGGTTGCGATCATGGCCCAGCAGGCTGAGCTAATCACCAGGCAGCAACAGCAAACCGGAGTATCTGCTTCGCACCAAGCCCCTCCCTCACCAGGAGTTCCAGCACCCGAGGAGGCACTAAAGGTCCAGGGAGATACGGACATTCTGACAGGACCGGCTCCGCTCCCAATCCTACCCCAATTATCCAAAACACCCACCAACCTGCCGGATTCTCCCTTTGAGTCCGAGGTGGACCCCACAGCATTGAAGGTGAGCAAGCTTGAAAAGCTGTTCAAGAAATCTCAGGGCGTCAAGTCCATCCCGGACATTGAGGATGGGTATACCGATGCGGCCGTGACGCTGCCAGACCACTTTAAAATATCACATATCGATCGCTTTGACGGGTCCGGGGATCCCATGGTGCACTTACAGCTGTTTTCAGACATATTAAGGCCGATGGGCCTCACCAGACTACAGAAGCTTTCTTTATTCGGCCGGACCCTGTTGGGTGTGGCAGCCATCTGGTATGCAAAACTGGAAGACGATGTTAAGAAGAATTGGGATGAGATGGCCGAGGCTGTTGACGCTCAGTACCCCTATAATACACAGATCGAGGTCACAAACTGTGATCTCAAGACAACTAAGCAGGAGCCTAAGGAAAGTTTTTCTGACTTCGTAACCCGGTGGAGGGCCAAGGCCTCAATGATGACCACTAGGCCCACTGACAAAGATCAGATTCGGATGATTGTGCGCAATCTCCAGCCCAGGCTTATGCAGAAAATGATCATTCTCCCCTTCCCCACCTTTTCAGATTTACATGAGATGAGAGTACAGATCGAGGACGCTACGAAGCAGGGTCTTCTTGACCAGGAGAAAGAGCAGCCCAGGAAGGCATTTTCCCGCAGTTCAAATGCGACCACCAGTGGTGATGCAGCTGCAAGATCTTCTGAAGTCGGTATGGTCACCACCGCCGCATCAAAAATAGCTACCCCATTCACCGGCGCGTCCAGGAGTAGCTCACCAAAAACCAAATATTCACCTCGAGTCAAGAGGGTTTTTACCCCACTTTATACGCCTTTGTCAAAGGCTCTAGAGGCCTTACTCCGGAAGGGATATCTGAAACCATTGGAACAACGGCCTCTACCTGATCCTATCCCTCCAAAGCATAACCACACTAAATACTGTGCCTACCAACAACAAACCGGTCATGACACTGACAGTTGCTTTCGTCTTCGCCGCAATGTACAAGATCTATTTGACAACAAGGTCATCGCCACACCAGCTCAACAAAGTCTATCGGCACTTGATCAGTGAACTTGTGGGGGATAATGTGATGTGATCAGGGGATGAACCACCTGCGAGCGGCACTCAGTTTACTCTCGATGTGGCGTATGGCACGCACTGTTTTGAGCATTTGTGAATACTAGTTTTTGTACTTTCTGACTTGGGTATTGGGTCAGTTTTGTTGTTTTGTACATAGTCAGTCTTTTTGTACTGAGTCAGTTGGGTCTGTCTTGTTGTATCGAGTCAGTCCTGTTATGTTAGAGTCGGGTGATTTCGGGGGAGTTACCTCGGACATCACTTGCTTGTTTTGTGTTTGTCTTTTTGTTTTCTTTTGAGTTTGTTTCTACCTTAGAGCCAGTTGTGCCAACAGATTTTGATTGAAACAACAGTGATTTTCACACTCTTGTGTTTGCTTCTGCCTTGCGCCAGTTGTGCCAAAAAGTTTGAATGAAACGGCAGTACTTTTTGCCTACTTTTCTGTACCTCGAACTCATTGCATGGACCTAAATTTTTCAAAACTTTTTGAACATTGTGATGAAAACAAAGAGGAAGGAATTCCTCAGGATTTGCAAAAAAAATTTTAATCAATTGAGAGGAAGAGAGGCGTGCCAAGCCCTTAATGAATGAGATCATGCTTGTTAGTATGAGTACTGGGAAGGATCCTGGCTTGATCCAGATTGGTTCTACACTGTCTTCAGCGCGAGCGATTTGTCGCTTTCTTAAAAGATTTCAAAAAAAATGTTTTGCGCGGTCCTGCGAAGACCTTTGTGGAATCGCTTTTGAGATTGTACAGCCTAGGATCGCTCTCAACCTCGAAGCTCGACCCCTCACCTTCAAACCTTGAACTTGGATTCAGAATGTTCAATGGTCAACCACCATGTAAAGCCCGTGTGGCTGGATCAGAAGCAGCCCTCGAACTAAGGGCAAGTCAGATCAAGAAGATCAGATGTCGTCAAAAGAAGCTTGCAAAGCTAGATCAGAAGCACCCCTCGAACTAGGGGCAAAAATGTCAGATGTGCTCGAAGAGTCAAAGACGAAGATCGGCAAGAATGTCAAATCCCAGAGAGGAGGAAAGAAGAAAGTATTGCTGAAGGATAACTGAGTTACTACCCACAACACTAGGAGCAAATTCAGTCCCCCATTGGGTGGGCTTCTGCATCGTCAGCGAGCAACAGCCATTATCCTGGATTCAGATGACTTTAGGATCTCAAAATCATTTGACATGGACAAAGCTACACCTTTACCCTTGAGAGGCTCGCTGGGCCAAAAACCCGGAAGGGCAACCCAAGCAAAAGTTAGAGCAAGAAAAAAAAAAATGCAAAAAAAAAAATGAAGAAAAAGAAATAAAAAAAATCTTGAAAAGATTGAAGAAAAGAAAATGAAAAGAAATGAAAAGAAAAGAAGAACAAAACTCGCAAGGTTGAAAACCCAGAAGGGCGGCCTTGGCAAAAGTTAGAGCGCAAAAGGAGAGGTTAATACCCGAGTGTACCTTAACCCCGAACTACGTAAGGCTTGATTCCCATCTTTGGGATACGTAGGAAACTTCACTCTAAAGTCCAGCCGTAAAACACTTCAAATCTGACTGTGTCCATGTGATGGTTCTGGTCATCTTTGTCTTCTCTGTATCCGAGAATTTGGTTGTAATTGTCACTGTGAGGACTGGTTGCCATGTGCTGCGGCGCTAGTGAGGACTGGTTGCCATGTGCCGCGGTGCTATTCAGACTAGGGGCAACTTTTCGTTGCCATACAATGTGCCGCGGTGCTATTTAAACAAGGGCAACTTTCCGTTGCCATACAGTGTCCTTCAAGCAAGGGGCAATTTTCCTTCAGATCTGAGGTTGTGCATCTCGAGAGTAGGTTCCGTGCTCGTTGAGCAGTGGTCATTTGCAAAAACAGTTTTTGAGAATTTTTTACTAAGGTTGACTATTTTTCTCAAAAAGTATTCCATTTTCCAAAACTGGACCGTTTCTTGGACCCAAAAAGGAAAATTTTCAGTGTTCATAACCTAACTTGCATGATTTCAAATCAAAAAATCGAACAAGCATGTTAATCTAACTCTCATGTCGGTCAAAATTGTTTTAGTAGAAAACCAAAACAAAAAAATTAGTCAAAATGATGAACTAGGGGCACAGTTGAGTTAGGCTTCCTGTCTTTTCCCCGTTGCCAATGCATTTGCCAGAAAGGGCACCATACTTGCCAAGAAGGGCACTCTCCCTGCCAAAAAAAGGCACAGCTGAAACTGTCAACAAAGGAGCCGAAAGCTCTCTCATCCTCCAAGCAACGAGATATCAAGCCAAGTGCGAAGCACGAACTAGAATGGATCAAGATATCCCACTCCCTCATCTGGACAGATCTAACCACGTCCAAACTCCCCGACAGAGCATCGACAGCCGATGTCAGCTGCAGATTTGCTACACGCTTAGTTGCAGTGCAACCCCTCTGTGGGAGGAACTCACTAGCTGCGCGCAGAAAAAGAAGAATCTAGCAGCAAGCTAGGGGCAAGAGCCCACAACTTTTTGTTTATCCATCAACCACCCTGGGGAGGGATGAAAAATGAGAGATTAAAGAAAGAGAGATGTGCGCTGAGAGAAAAAGCGAGAAAAGGGTTTTGAGAGAAAAACCGAGCTTAAAGGCCGAGTGATGTCAGAATCACAAATGAGAAAGGGTGGGAAACAACACCCGGAAAAACAGGCTCCCTGCGCACGTCTGAGTGTCGTGTCTTTTTATTTTATCTTGATTCTTGTTTTGAGTCGTTTTGAGTGTTACTCGATGTGTTTAGGTTGTTTACCTTTTGTTTTCCGTTGTTGAGTCGTAGTGCGCTATGTTCAGTTGTAGGCTCAATACCCCGGTCAAAAACTCATCTCTCAATTTCAAAAATAAAATCGTTTTACGCTCAGAGTGCCGTGCCATTCTCCACATCTGTGCAAAACAGGATTGGTTCTTTCATAAAGCCGCAGGGTTCAACCTAGGTCATGTCAGGACAATAAAGCCAGGGCCTATCTGAAACTATATGGGTTCCAGACTGCAAAGCAAAAGAAAAGAGGAAATGTCGAGCATCTGAGTTTGTTTTAATTTCAGTAAGTTCCAAGATTGCATTCTATGTGTACCTCTTCAGGTCTTGCCAATGCTCTGAAGTATGAATGTGCCTTTACCTCAAGCTCAAAATCAAGTCTACTTCAAGCCAGAATGGCGATCAGAAGTGCTCTCCTTGAGTACCATTCCCTGCCAGATGCACCTTGGCTATGTTCGTAATGAGTTCCTAGGAGACCAACGGTAACGGTGGAAACTAGAGTTCGAATGGCTAATGCCTAGAACGTAAAGGTTCGGGATTTCTGGGACTAAAGTCTGGTTTAAATACCCAGGGGTGTATCCCCGGCTTGAAATCTGTATGGAAGCCCTATAGGTTGAGATAGCGTGTATGCACCTCAATTCTGGATACCGAACCAACCTAGTCTGTCACCCCGTTGGAGAATAGGGAAAGTGGTGAATATGATCAGGAAGAAAGACAGCATCCAAAGTGTTCTACGTGAAGAACCCTTGTCAGTATTTCAGAGCCTTTGTACTGTGAGTTGAAGGTAAGTGTTCGAAGAGCACGAAAGGAGATCCCTGTCAATGTAGAGCGATTCATCGCCACTCACCCCATGAGGTGCTTTCTAAAGCACTGCTACGCTTGTTTATTGCGTTCCTTAAACATCATGCATTGTATTGTATTGTACCTATCAAGTTTCTTTCTCATTCATGCGCGATATTATATGTACAGTTCATCCAAAGAAGTTCCATTTGAGATCCTTTATTTAGTGTATCAATCACACTTCATTCAGTTAGTGTATCAATCACACTTCATTTATTTAGTGTATCAATCATACCTCATTCACCCTTAGTGTATCTATCACACTTTCTTCGTTCGCTTAGTGTATCAATCACACTTCATTTATTTAGTGTATCAATCACACTCTTTTCACTTAGTGTATCAATCACACTTCTTTTATTTTCTGTATCTATCACACACATTCTCATTTTCTGTATCTATCACACACATCCTCATTTTGTGTATCTATCATGCACATATTCACTTCATTGACTTTAGTGTATCCATCACATTTCATTACCTTTTGTGTATCCATCACACTTGTTCACTAAGTGCATCTATCACACTTTGTGTTCACACTTTGTATATCCATCACACTTGTTCACTAAGTGCCTCTATCACACTTTGTGTTCACCTTTTGTGTATCCATCACACTTGTTTACTAAGTGTATCTATCACACTTCGTGTTCACCTTTTGTGTATCCATCACACTTGTTCACTAAGTGCATCTATCACACTTCGTGTTCACCTTTTGTATATCCATCACACTTGTTCACTGAGTGCATCTATCACACTTTGTGTTCACCTTTTGTGTATCCATCACACTTGTTCACTCAGTGCATTTATCACACTTCGTGTTCACCTTTTGTGTATCCATCACACTTGTTCACTAAGTGCATCTATCACACTTTGTGCTCACCTTTAGTGTATCTATCATACTTGTTCGCTAAGTGCATCTATCACACTTTGTGTTCACCTTTTGTGTATCCATCACACTTGTTCACTAAGTGCATCTATCACACTTCGCGTTCACCTTTAATGTATCCATCATACTTGTTCACTAAGTGCATCTATCACACTTCGTGTTCACCTTTTGTGTATCCATCGCACTTTGCTCACTAAGTGCATCTATCACACCTTGTGTTCACCCTTTGTGTATCTATCACACGTGCTTACTCACTTTGTGTATCTATCACACGTTCGCTTTGTGTATCTATCATACATGCACACTGTATTCGCAGTGAGAATTGCAGTAATTCTCTTACATCCTTTCTGCATATAATGTAGTTAGATTTGTGTATGCTTGCTTAAAACTGGTGCATCTGTTGCGTGTGCGCTTCATTACAGCTTGTTGCTTTGCATGATCATGAGTTACGTCCGGCTTTGTGCATATCATTTTGCATTTTGCCCCTGCCTGCGGGCACATCTTTGTTATCTTGCTTGTTTGTCTAAGTCTTCGACCTTGTCAAAAATGGGTCGTCTCTAGGCTTTGACATTCGCTCCCGTCAATTACGACTTTCGAGTTCTGTCAAAGAGGGGCAACTGTAGACACCCCATTTTTGACCGACCTTAAGACTCAGATGTCACCAACTGAGCGCTCAGTGATGTTGCATATTGTGCTCGTTCTGAGGTTGCGGAGTCTCGACTGCGAGCCTTGCCCCCCGGACTTCGGGGCTCTTTTGTGCTTTACCTCAGTTTGCGAACCAGGTCCTATTTTTTCTATTTTCTCTTCCCGAAGGGAGGGAGAGGTCTCGTAGACCATCTCTCAGTGGCCGTAGGCTACGTTTCGTGGTCGTAGGCCATTTTTCCCGTTTGGAGCCTAGTTTCTGGTTTTCGGAGCCGTCAACCGTGTGCCTCGGTTCGGGACCGCTTAACTACCTCCGTTTGCTCCAGTTTTGGCACACACCTTTTTTCCTCTCTTTTGAGGGACACTGTGGCTCGAGAGACCAACTTCGTAGTCATACGCCACTTCCGGTGCCTAACAGCCTGTTTTCGGGGCCCCAGACTGCGCGTTTTGGCCCCTGAACCTTCGTTTTGCATCCGTCTTGGTCCATTTTTGGTAGGGACCCTATTTTCATTGCTAGGGAGGTGGTAGTATGGTGGGGGGCCACCTTTTTCCCTTGGAAACCAGCTTTCACTTTTTCTCTCTCCTCTAGTCAATTTTTCTGACAGAAAATTGATTTTTCTCACTTTTGAGCCACAATTTCTAGTTTTTCATACCACCATTGTGTTGTGCTCACCTGGGAGGCCACCAATATGGGTAGGCCGACCAGTATTTCTTCTTGACCCTTTTAAACCTTGCTAAAAAGCTGGTTTTTCTCTCTCCTAGGTCATATTTTCTGGTTTTCCACCATACAGCTGTGTTGCACTCATCTGTGAGGCCACATTTCTGGGGTGGCCAGCCAGCATTTCTCCTTGAACCTTTTGACCCCTGGTCGGCCGACCAGGGGGAGTGGCCGGCCAACCACCTTAACTGGTCGGCCTGCTTCCTGCTTTTCGGTCTCTTTGAGTGTAAGCCAGCTGTGCCAGCTAGAAACCTCAGAAGTGATCCTCCATACACGTGTATGGAGGATCTTTGAGCTTGGTTTGAAGCTTCTTAAAGAAGCTTTGGCCTCCCTTCTCTATAAAAGGAGGCCTCCTCTTCCATTGCTAGGGTTGAATCCTTTGATTAAGGCATGCATACACCCTCCTTCATAACTCTCCATTCCAAGCATCAAAACCCCATTATTCTTGGCCATTTTACACTACACCTCATAGCCTACCACCTCCACCATCCATTCAAGCATCTTGGAGGTCATTTTCAAAGCTTAAGGAGTCACATTCTTGGTCCAGAAGTTGCTGAGGGTCGGCTCCACAAGGGTAAGTCCCTATTTTTTCCATTTTTGCATTATTTTGCTCCACAGTTTAGCCTTATTTGAAAGAATTTTTGGACTTTGACATAAGCTGAAAAAAGTTTTCTTTTGAGTTTACAAACATGTTTGCTTAAGGTCACTTTTCTGTTTGGGGTCATTCTCCCCCTTGCATGCTTCATTTCCTTATGTTTAGGGCCATGCATTAGAGCATTTGCATTGGCCTTAGTTTGGCCTCTAAGCCACTGAATGTGTTTTTGAGCCCTAAAATCAGAAAGGGGTGACCCTCTCACCCCTTGTCCTCTTTACTAGCATTGTTGGCCTTCCAAAGGGGCTCCATCTTGCATGTTGTGAAGTCACATTTCAGGCCCTATTTTGTGAGTTTTAAGATCTTCCTTGACTCTGTCTGGAGCCCCTTTAGCCATATTTTATGTCTATGATGCATGTGTAGAACAATCTCACTCAAGGTCTTTCAAAGGGTCTTTCATTTGTATGCTTCCTAGGTTGATTTCAGGGCTTTTTTAGTGAGTTTTAGGGCTGTCATAACCTATTTCCAGAGGTGGTTTTTCCATCATTGATGTCCATTATGTATGTGTAGAGTAACCCTCTTATTGGCCTTTCAAAGGAGCCCATCATTTTTGCATGCATTGACTGAGTTTCAGTGGTTATTTGAGCATATTTTGGCATGGCATACTTTTGTTTTTGGCTGGTTTGGTGAGCCCTCATATGCTTCATATAGTTGTAGAACAACTCATGGTTCACTAGCTTTCTTTGCATGCTTTGTCGGACCTTGATTTTAGCACATTTTGGCCATGTCTTAAACTGATAATGTGCTTATTTTGGACTGCCCTAGCTCTGTTTTTGGGCCTCATGTTTGAATGATGTTTGTTTTTCATGCTTGTTGTTCAATACCCATGCTTAACTTTGAGGTTTGAGGTCCATTGCATGCATGTGCTGAGGTATTTTCATGCTTTGGGGTTGTTTTGCATCACATTTTAGAGCCTATGTTAATTCTATATTGCCATATTTTGTGCTCTTTAAATGCGTTTGAGAGTCAGGCTTATATGTTTTGTTTTCGGACCATTGAATGAGCTCCATTTCGTTGCATTCCGAGCCATCATTTTAGGCCATTTCCCCACTGCTTTAGATCTGCCTAGGGTCTGTTTGGGGTTGGTTTTGCCTTTGGTACATTGCTTTGGGTACCTCTAGCGTAACGCACTTCACTAGTGCCGGTACCTAGGCCCCTTAACTTGCATTGTGTGACATATTTGCATGATTCGGGACCACTTTGCATGCTGTTTCAGAGCTGTATCATGTGCTATTCTATGCCATATTACATCCCTTGCCATGCTTTGCTAGAGTTGCACTTTGTGCCTTAGATTCGGTCCCTTGCATTGGGCATGTTCGCATGAGTGTTCTCGTTTTCTTTTCATCATTGTATGGCCACTGATGTGAGTATGGCTGAGGTCCACTCATGTTGGTGTAAGTCCATCGTGCATTGCGTATGCCATTTCAGTCCATAGCATTGTGTATGCTGAGTTGCATGTTAGAGCATTGTGTATGCCATGTTACATCGAGCATTGTGTATGCCATTTCATAGCATTGCATATGTTAGGTTGTATGTTAGTCGCATTGTGTATGCCATCTCATTTGCATCGTGTTTGGGATAGGAGTTAGCCCAAGCACGAGAAACGAGGGACGTTTCGTACTCCGAGTGACGAAACGTGTCTCAATTCCCGGTCGCCGACACTCCAGATTACCCATGATGGAGTTTAGGTCTTGTTGTGCTTATATGTGCATTCATTTCACATCGAGTCGTGCAATTCGACTCCTCGGCCATCATGCATCGAGATGCGTGATTGGTGGCACGAGGATCGAGAACTACACTCCCTGAAGAGTAGTCATGCATACATATGTGAAAATACTTTGCCATGCCCCTTTCTTGCTCTCTGTTGCAGCAAATCAGAAATCAACAGCCTTCTGGAGCTTCGCACAACATTCCGGGATTAAGTGTAAACAGAGGCGAATCGGGGCATTGCAATGGATTTCCGCGCAAGGCAACTCGAGCATGCATGCATCTTTCATCATTCGGAACAGAGCTGAGGCGGTCTATTGCTTGCATGCTAATTTATCCGCTTTCCTAGTTAAGTTGTTAATTAATTAGGATTTTGTACTTATTCGGACTGTAATTATTCATTTGGACTGTATTATTTATTCAGATCCTCCGAGCGAGGGCACAATTGTAATAAGTGTGCGTGCGTGTGATGTATGTCTTCCAACCCCACGTCTTTCTCCATTTTATTTACCAGCTTATGATGGTTAAATTAGGGCATGTTTTAATTAGCATACTTATGCTTGCATGTTTGTATCATTCATTTGTTTTGCATGCACCAGGCTCGGCGCATCATACTAACTGCATTTGTATCTCAATTCCGAGTTGAATACTTGTTAACTGTAGCATTTCACATGTCATTTTAGAATAGCCGAGCCTATTGTAGTTGTATTTTTGCATGTGTTGCATTAGGTATTTTTGTATAGTTAGGATAATGCATGGATTTCTAACATAGCTTCTGTTTTGGCTTGGAGTACTCGGTAAGTACTTATGCTTTAGCATCCTTGCATGCGTGTGAGTGACTGCCATGATAGCATGCTTGCCATGAGGCTAACTGCTTATGTGATATATCTGTCTGAATGCCCGTGGGTGGAGGTTGGGTTATTTGGATTGGAACAATTCATCAATTGTGAGTTTTAAGTCCACCTGAGGGTGGTAAATCCACATTTTAGCCTACTTGCGAGTAGCAAACCGTTTTCAAAACAAACATGAGATGTTTCGTTCCAATTCAGACGACCCAGTCTATACTTGTATGTTGTGCACATCACGTAGTAAATCTAGGCTAATAACCGGAATAAGAATGCATAATGTTTTCAAAACTTGATATCATGGTTAGTAGAGGCCGATCTTTGATCGGGCGAGCGGGGGTGCTCACGAAGTGACCTTCCCTAATCGTACCCAAGTTCCTGAGCCGAGGCAACTTTAGTGATGACGGACACATGGCCTTAGGCAATGAGTTAGGGTTTCTTAAATTTCCCAAAATAAAATATTTAGGTGGCGACTCTGTATCTGGCAAAGCAGTCCATGTTTGGCACTTCTTTCAAAAAATCTGTTTTCAAAAACGATTTGCCGGATTTGGACTCTTTGATGATTCATCAGTCTTGCATTGCACTCTGCGAGATTAGATACAGGACCGTGACATTGAGTCCTGAACTGTAGTGAGCCCAATGAACAAAACGGGAGGGATTTCCCTCCTGGGACGTTCGGGGACGTCTACAAGGACATTGGGCCAAAGATTGTCGTAACAAAGGCAAAAGCAAAAGAAGAACAAGCAAGAAGCCTGCTCTAGCCAATATGACCGAAGTGGACAAAATTTCCAATGATGTAGATGACATAAATCTTTCTACAGTTGTTTCTGAGGCAAACCTTGTCGGAAATCCTAAAGAATGGTGGGTAGACACTGGTGCTACTCGCCACATTTGTGCCAACAAAAAGATGTTCACATCTTATTCTATAGTGGACAACGATGAACATTTTTTTATGGGCAACTCCTCAACTTTCAAAGTTGAAGGACAAGGAAAGATTATTCTGAATATGACATCTGGAAAGGAACTCACTCTCAGCAATGTGCTGCATGTACCGGACATTCGCAAGAACCTTGTTTCCAGATCTTTATTGAGTAAAAATGGGCTTAGCCTAGTTTTTGAAAGTGACAAGTTTGTACTTACCAAAAACGGGATGTATGTTGGAAAATGTTACATGTCTGATGACCTTTTCAAAATGAATGTAATAACTGTTGTACACTCTGTTATTAATAAAAATATATCTTCTTCTTACTTGCTTGGGTCTACAAATTTATAGTATTGTAGACTAGGACATGTTAATTATGGATCTTTGCGTAGATTAATTAATATGGAATGTTTATCTAAATTTGACATTAATTTAAATCATAATTATGAAATTTGCGTTGAGGCAAAATTAACTAAAACTCATTTCCATTCAATTGAAAGAAGTACAGAACCACTTGAATTAATTCATAATGACATTTGTGATTTTAAATCAATTCAAACTAGAAGTAGGAAAAAGTATTTTATTACTTTTATAGATGACTATACTAGATATAGTTATGTTTATTTAATTCAAACCAAGGATGAGGCTTTGGAAACTTTCATTCAGTATAAGAATGAAATTGAAAACCAACTTGGTAAGAAAATTAAAAAAAACTTAGAAGTGATAGAGGTGGTGAATATGAATCACCATTTGGTGAATTTTGTAAAGAACATGGAATAATTTATCAAACCACTGCTCCTTACTCACCTTAGCAAAATGGAATTGTTGAAGGGAAAAATAGATTTTTAAAAGAAATGATGAATGCCATATTAATAAATTATGGATTACCTCAGAACTTGTGGAGGGAAACAATACTTTCTGCTAATAAAATACTTAATAAAGTACCCCGAAAGAAAGTGAATCAAACACCTTATAACATGTGGCATGTAAGAGTTTCATCCTACAAATACTTAAAAGTGTGGGGGTGTTTGGCTAAAATGGTTATTCCTAATCCTAAAAAGACTAAGATAGGTCGTAAAATTGTTGATTGTATTTTCATTGGTTATGCCAAGAATAGTAGTGCATATCGGTTTTTGATTCATAAATAGAACATTCTAAAATGCATGTAAATACTATTACTGAATCTCAGAATGCGTCTTTCTTTGAACATGTGTTTCCAAATAAAACTGGACAAGAGACTAGTACTAACAAAAGATCTCATGATACTATTACTAGTCAGGATCAAGAACATAATCAAGAACAAGAGCAAGAGATAGATCAAAATGAGGAAGAGGAACCTAAGCGTAGTAAACGTGCTAGAATCTCAAAATCTTTTGATTCAGATTTTCTAACATTTTCGTTAGAAATGAGCCTTTAACTTTTAAATAGGCTATGTCCAGTCCTGAAGCTCCTTTACAGAAAAAGACTGTAAACAGCGAAGTTGAATCCATCCTACAAAACCACACTTGAGAATTGGTGGATCTGCCACCAGGTTGTAAACCTCTTGGGTACAAGTGGATTTTCAAAAGAAAAATGAAAGCGGATGGATCAATTAACAAATACAAGGCAAGACTTATGATCAAAGGTTTTAGACAAAAAGAAGGTCTTGATTATTTTGACACATACTCACCAGTTACTAGAATAACGTCCATTAGAATGCTAATTGCTATTGCATCGTTGTACAATGTAGAAATTCATCAAATGGATATGAAACCGCTTTTTTAAATGGTGAGTTAGATGAAGAAATTTACATGGAACAACCAAAAGCATTTTCTATTTCAGGAAAAAAAAAGGTGTGTAAATTGGTTAAATCATTATATGGTTTAAAACAAATGCCAAAGCAATGGCATGAGAAATTTGACAAAGTAATGATGTCAAATAGATTCAAAATTAATGAATGTGACAAATGTGTTTATATTAAATATACTAGCAACGGTTATGTTATAGTATGTCTTTATGTGGATGATATGCTCATCACATGTAGTAATAATGACATGATTACAACTACCAAGAAAATGTTGAATAAACATTTTGACATGAAGGGCATGGGGATTGTTGATGTAATACTTGATATGAAAATTACCAAAACATCAAAATGTTATACTTTGTCACAATCACATTATATTGAGAAAATACTTGACAAATTCATCAAAGATTATGATCATCTTACTAGAACACCTATAGATGTTAATTTGTTTCTTTCTAAGAATGTACAGAAAAGTATTTCTCAATTACCGTATGCCTAAATTATTGGAAGCTTAATGTACTTAATGAACTGCACTCGCCTAGATTTAGCCTATGCAGTAAGTTAATTGAGTAGATATACGAGTAATCCATGAGTAAAACATTGGAAAGCAATTATAAGGGCTCTAAGATATCTTCGGTTTACTCGTAACATTGGGTTGAATTATACCAGATATCCAGTAGTACTTGAAGGATACTATAATACAAACTGGATATCGGATACTAGAGACTCAAAATCCACCAGTGGGTATGTCTTTACTCTTGGTGGTGCGGCTGTATCTTAGAAATCTTCCAAACAAACTTGCATTGCTAGGTCTACTATGGAATCAGAGTTTACAGCTTTAGATAAAGCTGGGAAGAAACAGAATGGCTTTACCACTTGGTTGAAGATATTTCAATGTGGCCAAAACCGGTGCCTGCTATATGCATATATTGTGATAGTCAATCAGCAATTAGTAGAGCATAGAGTCATATGTATAATGGTAAGTCACAACACATTCGTCATCAACATAACACCGTGAGACAACTACTCTCTAATGGAATTATTTCCATTGAATATGTAAAGTCTAAAGACAACACAGCGGATCCACTAACCAAAGGGTTAATAAGAGAGTTAGTTGAGAATTCATCGAGGGGAATGGGACTTATGCCTATTAAATAAGAGTTACTACAATGGCAACCCAACCTAGTTGACTGGAGATCCCAAGATCTAGGTTCAAAGGGACAACCGAGTTGTGTATGACTCATAAGGATCACTGGGGAGTTAAACTCTTACCCATTTCTATGATGAAAATAGTGATGTCTGCAGCGTTTTAGGTTAATACTTTTAATGATTCTTATATCTAGGTATACCTAGTGGAGTATGGCAGGATACTAATCATAAGAATCAGCTATATGAGTGTGAACTGGGCCGGTTCTATGAGATTTGTGAAGGGTTACAATTCTTTAAAGCACTCATGAAAGACCAAGTTGTTCAGGGCCAAAATGAACACAATAGTAAGAACTAAACTGTGTCTGAGGATATACTGTATGAGTTCTAGTGTCTTGGTTTACACTAATGGCTGAACAGTTGTTCACTAGTTAACTAGTAAATCTAATAGTGTCTCACAAGGGAAGGTTCAAAGTCAAAAGCTACCTATCATTTGCAGAATATTTCTAATTTCTGTATCTCTGTAATTAGATCATGTTGTTACATTTTCTCTCCGTCAAATTCCATTCATGTGGGGGATTGTTGAAAATTTGGTTTTTATAGGCCTATTTTGGGCCAACTTTGAGCCCAAATTTGAGTGGGGTCCACACGTCTTTTGAGGTGGGTCCAAAGAGGTGACGTGTTCCTTGCCAAATGGCAAGTTACACGGTGAAGACGATTCGTCAAAACCATTTATGAGTGAATGGGAACTGGACGTCGTTTTCGAATTCGTTGAATGGACAATTAAAGTATTAAATATAGGTTTGCTTGTAAGGCGTGTCCCACATTGGAAACTTAAGAGAACTTATGTGTGTATATAAGTTCTAGGTGGTAATACTTGGGTAACCCAAGGGGCACCCCAAGTTTATAGAATGAAGGAGTTATAAACAAATGGAACGTTAGCTCAACCACCACACACGCGCGCCGTCGCCGTCCGACCGGATGGCCATACCGGGCGTGGTTGTGGGTCGGGTTGATTCTAACATTAATTTTTTTTGACAAAATTTATTTGAATTTTTTCAAATTCTTGTAAGAAATTATTTGAATTCAAATTTTTGTCCAAAATTTGTGTCTCTTTCGAATTCCACAACATATTCAAATTTTGGACAGATTCAAACTACCAGACAGATTCAAAACTGCTGCAATTATTTGTTCAAATTTGAAACTGCACCTGTTTAATTCAAAAACAGATCTGTTCTTGTCAATTGAACTTGTTCGGACATCCATGGTTTGTCTACAAATATAGCCATTCCCGGCAATCTTTTGGTACTGAAAAAATTCATCTTTCATGTCCATATTTGCTCAGTTGTTTGGAGTGCTACTACAATTTGTGAAAATCATTGTATCATGGGAGATAAACAACTTTTATCCATAGGCACCATAACGGGGCGAATCTGTCTTAATGACAGAATGTCACACACTCGACTTGATCTAAAAATTTTATTCGGTTCGGTAAAATAAATTTTGTAAATTTTTATTTTATTTTATTTATTTGATTTGGTATCAAATTATTTATTTTACACAGAAAATTGTTCCAGCAACTCTAACGGTAGAAGGAGATCAAGTTTGCACAAGAGAAAAAAAAGAGAAATAACCTGTCTCCATCACCAACTAAATAGATACTATTGGGGCTTAGTAGGAATAATGATTTTTGAATATCTATCTTATTTTTTGCAGGAATAATCTACTCAATAAATTCTACAAAATGAACAAATTAAATCACTAAGACAAGGTCCCCGAATTTAACAATACCTTTCCAATTGAATCATCAAACAAATAAAGAAAAGCTAAATCCATTTTTGAAATGGTGATCCTAATTCCTACCACTAATTTATTAAGTAATACAAATTTCCTGTTTGGTAGAACTGTGAAAAAGTACTTATACCTTATACCTTAACAGTTTATAACTTATAACTATGAACATAAGTTGATTTCTGACTTATAAATTAAGCTTCTCCTGCCCCACTCAAAGAATAAGTTGATTTCTGATTTACAAAAAATTATAAGCTGTATTGTTAAGTTAAACCAAATACATCAAAATAGTTTAAATTAAACTGAAAACTAAAATAAACTGAAATTAAGCTGTACCAAACAGGGCCAAAAGAAAATTTGGTGCGGAGTCCAAAGTAGGCCAAATGGATAGCTTCATGTTCAAACAACGTTGACGGAAAAGGTCATGCACGAACTATGAGCACGAGAATCACTTAAATTGTACTCTACATATATGTATGCTCATTGTTAAGTTTCTTTCACAATGCCTCTTGATGGCTTCTTGTGTGCTCAGGATTCTTGATAAAGCGGTTCACACCATGCATAAAGAACTTTATTGGCCTGCAATTTTTCCAAGATAAAATTGATAATTATCGAACAAAAAGTATACACCACCTCTTGAGATTTGATTAAAATACGAATCGCCTCTTATAGTTTTGAAAATTACATTTCACTCGCTGAGATTTCTAATTTCATAACAAATCATTCATTTTATTAATAAATAATCAAGTCAATTAATAGTTTTTAATAATGTTATAAATATGTTTCAATTAATAATTTAGGTAATTTTATTATTGTATAGGAAAGAAATTATGAATTTTATTTTTTTAGTTAATTCTGTTAAATAAAAAAATTCTAACAATGCGGTATTTATAATTTTTCAAATCACAGGAGGCAATCTGTATTTTAAGCAAATCTCAAGGGGTGTATTTGTAATTTATCCATTATTTTTAGTTCATAAATTATTTTTTATAATTAATTTTCCAAAATTATTATTATTTAAAATTAAATAAATAAATAAATAAATAACAAAAAAATAAAAGAAAAAACATAAGCATTCTCAATAAACTACATCAATGAGAACTCTTCACTTTTTATTTCAAAAAAAAAAAAAAATTTAAAAAAAAAATGGGAAAGACAACAAACCTATGAAGTCACTGGAGGGGTGGGATACCGACTTTCACATTTCAATGATGTGTGATCATCATCACAAAATTAGTTGTTTGTGTCCATTTAGCAAGATGTGATTGATCTTGATCCACCATCACCAAATGCATTTCCTCTACAAATTCATATGTATGCACCATAGTATATATATATATATGGTTATTATCATTTAGTATAAGGAGTACAAATGATTCTAACTAGGGTCCAATAGCCTGCACTTTTGATAGGCCTGGCCTGAGGTTGTATGGCCCAATCTGACCCATACCCACAGGACCACAACGGTTCATCAAATAAAATATAAGTAACAGACAAAATATAAGTAAATTTAAAATTTTCTTTTTTTAATTTGTTTAAGTTCTATAGAATTTAAAATTTATTTTTATTTTTCATAAAATTTAATAAATTTAAATAATTTTTCATAATAAATTATAAGTTATTGATAAATTAAAAAATGCAACTGGCCTCAATGTTCCATTTAACTGTGCCTTGGAACAATAAAAATGTAAGAGGTTTACGGTTTGAGTAGATGGAAGGATTGTGACATTTTTCATTGTAACTAATTTATTAATATTCTATCATTTGCACACACCAAAAAAAAAAATTAAAAAAAAGTTAGATAAAGTTATTAGTTAATAAATTATATCTATAACATATAGAAAAAGAAGGTAAGAATGATGTAACGGTGTAACACTAGTTTCTTTCTTCTTTGTTTGCAACGGTGTAACACCTGTTTCTTCTTTGCTTGCAAAGCAGATTTGGACTGGCTACATGGCCTTCAGATTAGCCACACACACGAGAGTAAAAACATACAAATTCCATCATTCGTCTGTACACATGCTGACTTCCTTTTGGTTGCTGCTTCATTTCCAATACGATTTCTCATAGAAATTCCCCAAAACGGTGGTCTTCGGGTTGCCTATTTCCCGAAGCTCCTCCCTGCCACATGTTGCTGCGGATTTGGTGTTACTTACGTGGAATGCAGATTAGCGACGCTGACAATGAAGAAGACAACAAATTTTACCACTTCGAACATGGGGTTTAGAAGACATATATACATAACTTGTGGGTGGAGCTTCTGTCATCCTCTTCTTCCTATCACTGTCGGTGTTCTTGCTGCCGTAACGCTGTGAAAATTGGGCATCCAAAGTTGTGGTCTTGCTGTTGCAAATCCTCGTACGTACATCTGTAATTTGATTCCTACTATTTACAAATGTGTTGCACAAGATTTAACCACACTATTTTTCAACCCTACCCACATATTCAACAGATGCACACCATGTGTTTGTTAATATGTCTCAATAAATAAACAGTTCAGATTTTCTGAATCAAAAAAAGCCCCATCCAATTTTTTAAGTTGAAAATCGAAATCCAAGCAATAGAAATGTATGATATATTAGTTGAAAATATAAAGCAAATACGTAATCGGTGTAGATATTTGCCAAGGAAAGAATTCAGTAGGAAAAAATTTCAATCATACAGGAACCATCAATATGAATTCCATTGACCTCCCTAATCACCCATTTATATAGTCTAAAAGATTGAGTTAAGTGTAGATGTTTCATTTTCCGCCAAAAAAAAATATTTACTAACCTGTAAAGGAGTGTTCCTTTTGGTATTTTAATTGAAATGATTCCCAAATGGACAATCGAAAGAGCACAGGTTTAACATAAAACATAAAAATAAAAAAAATAAAAAATAAAAATAGAAAGAGCAGCCCAAAAAGCCTAATAAAAATGGTCAAAAGCTTCATCTTCTTCTCTCTATGTTATTTGACCAACCATTAACTATGCATCATAATTCTTTGGCAAATTGGAATTATTCTCCAATGCATGGTCATCCAAAGCGGTCTTGGTTCTAGTGTGGAGTTTGATATCTATATGTTTTGAATTTGGATTTGGGTTTGGGTTGTTGTCTTTGGTGTGAATTTGTCTTTGGTGTGGAGTTTGGTATCTATTTGTTCTGTTTTTTTTTTCCTTTTCCCATTGTGGGTAAAAGTGTAGTGCCTCAAACTTAAAAAAAACCCAGCTGCAAATGATGAATTATGAGCCTACTAAATATAAACTTGAAACAAAAAAGCTAGAAACCAAGAATAAGTCAATACACATTTAGGAGCCATTGCAAAATAAGCCACAAGTTTGGAATCATAAATAAGGCAACCAACCTAAAAACAGAGTAACCAAATTGGATTCCCCCCATTCATTTCCTTCTCTCTATTTTATATGACCAATCAATAGCTATATATCATAATTCTTTGGCAAATGGGGTTATTCTGAAATGAATTGTCATCTAAAGTTGTTTTAGTGTGTAGTCTTATATCTATATGTCTTGAATTTGGATTTGGATTTGGGTTGTTTTCCTTGGTGTGAATTTTTTATTTTCTATTTTTGGGGCAGAAATGTAGTGCCTCAAACTTAAAAGAAATCCAACTCCAAATCATGAATCATGACCCTACTAACTCAAAAGCAAAAAAGAGAAGAATCCCACGTAACTGATTCCTGGTTATGTGTGAAAGCAATAAAAAGAAGCCAAAATTCCAATCCACTCCATTAAACATGTGACAGCCCCAACATTTACTTTAAAAACAAAGAGAAGAGAAACTAAACATCATTGAAACAATTGAATCGTGAATGAATGTTAAAAAAAAAAAAAAAAAACAAGAGAGATGTTTTGATCATCACCCCAATTTGATTGTTAGATGGAAATGGTTCATGATAACCATAACACCTACCAGGATGATAAAGTGAAATGCTTATGGACCACAAGCTTGACATGTTCTTATTCGGAGAAAATTAAAAAAAAATCTTGGTTGACATGTTCTCAAGGCAAGATTATTTTTGTTGTACTTGTTTCTTTTGAAAGTCCTGGAGCCAATTCGTCAATGTGCTTAAGGGAAACTAAAATTTTGGTATCATTATATTCACATTTAAATCATTGACGACCCATGTTTTATTGTTGTTCTCTCTCCCTCTCTCTCTCTCTCTCTCTCTTGCTTGCTCTATCTATATATTTGTTTATGTGAGCAAGTAACTCCTTCGTATGCTCCATAATAAACATTTCATCTATCATGTATATATTTTTCTTTCGAGAACCATTGGTGGCAATTTTTTGACATCTAAATCATGAACATGTTACATTAATTAATGTACATTACACTTAAAATTTTCTGTACTAATCTTTGAACTTGTGTAATTGCACTACCTGAAGTTTATATTTAGTAGGCTCATGATTCATGATTTGAAGTTGGATTTGTTTTAAGTTTGAGGCACTACACTTTTGCCCAAAAACTAAAAAAAAATCAAAAATTCACACCAAGGAAAACAACCCAAATCCAAACCAAATTCAAGACATATAGATATAAGACTACACACCAAAGCAACTGTAGATGAAAAATTAATTTAAGAATAACTCCAATTAACCAAGAATTATTGATTGGTCATATAAAATAGAGAGAAGGAAATGAATGGGGGAATCCAATTTGATTGCTTTGTTTTTGGACTGGTTGCCTTTTTTAGAATTCCAAACTTGTGCACTTTGAATTGTCTTTGTGGGAATCATTTCAGTTTAAATACCAGAAGGAAAAAAGCTTTGACTTTGGGTTTTTTTTTTTTTGGGGGGGGGGGGGAGGGGGGCTAAAAATGATACATACACACTTGACTCAGCCTCTTAGAATATTTGAATAGGTGATTAGCAGGGTAGATCGAATTAATATTGTCATTCCTGAATGATATAAACTTGAAGATTAATGTGCACTTTATTTTTCTTTTCACGGGCTTTAAATGTGTATTGAATTAAGCATGACAATAGCTCCTAAATGTGATTTGAATTATTCCTGGTTTTTGGCTTATTTGTTTCAAGTTTATATTTGGTAGGCTCATGGTTCATCATTTGCAGCTGGGTGTCTTTTAACTTTGAGGCACTACACTTCTACCCACAATAGGAAAAGGGGGAAAAAAAAAAAACAAAAACAAATCGATACCAAACTCCACACCAAAAACAATAACCCAAACCCAAATCCAAATTCAAAATATATGGATATCAAACTCCACTCCAGAATCAGAACTGCTTTGGATGAGCACTCATTTGGGAGTAATTTCAATTTGCCAAATAATTATGATACATGGTTATTGGTTGGTCAAATAAAATAGAGAGAATGAGATGAAGCTTTTGACCATTTTTATTAGGCTTTTTGGGTTGCTCTTTCTTCTATTTTTTTATTTTTTATGTTAAACCTGTGCTCTTTGGATTCTCAATTTCAGAATCATTTCAATTAAAATACCAGAACGAACACTCCTTTACAAGTTATTATTATTATTATTATTTTTATTTTTTTTGGGCTGAAAATGAAACATATACACTTAAAGAAGACTCATAAGATATTATACTGAACTGGTCTCTTTGCATCTTGGCAAATAATATTATTTCATATTGATTGAATATAAGTTTATGATATGGAAAATTAATGGTGTACAATTGATTTTCATTGTTTCATTTCAAAGGTTCCAAACTCAAAGAATCAATGAAAATGCAAAAGTTTGAAGAACAAGAAGGTTAAAGAAGGACAGAACCAAAACAACTACTCTAACCCAGTTCCAAATTCATCGACAACAACCTGTATCTATATTTCTTTTTCGATAGAAATATGCTTATGAAATTTTTTTTTTTCTTCATACAAATGTGAAAATATATTTACATCTGATATAACACATAGTTATGTTCATATTTCTATCAATTTCAAAAAAAAATCGCATAGAGAAAAACAAAATATAAACAAATTAAATATAAGATCTAATTACATTTCATTTCTCAAATTCATAAACCAAACACAATTTGAAAAATATTTGTATTCAAACTGTAGAACGACTCCCACACACAACGCGCGTGGGGGGCCAACTAGTAATTATATAAGCTATACTAACAGTTGACTCATATGATATTATATATCATAAAAATTAACAAAATAATGTTTTATGAATATTAGTTGAATTAAATATATGTATATATTTTTATGCATACATAATCTATAAGTGAAGTATATATGTCGATAACAATTTTGGGTTCTTTAAAAATGGCCCATCCCCATCTGGCCCAATTTTGATGGAGAACAAATGGAAATTGCGTTTGAATAAAGCAAAGCGAAAGACAAATTCATTTCTCATGCTGGTAATGAATTGGGATAAAGAACAAAGGGCAAAATATAAATCTCCTTAAATTATCGGCCATCTACACTTTACTCACTTAATGTTTTAAATCCAATAATTACCTCCCTCAAACTATTTAAATTTAAACATTAAGTCCTTCTGTTAGTCATTTGTTAGATATTTAGATGAAAAATTGTCAAGTGCTGTGCACATGATGATTATATTAAATTTTATAATATTTAATAAATGATTAATAAAAGGACTTAATGTTCAAATTTAAATAGTTTGATGGAGATAATTGTTGGGTTTAAAACATTAGGTAGTAAAGTGTAAATAGCCGATAATTTAAAAGGATTTAATATAATTTTCCAAAAAATTAATAAATGAATACCCTTTTTTCTTCTCATTTTTTCATGGAAAGTATTATTAGATTTAGCGGGATGAATGATTGAATATGCAATAAGATTATACGGGATAAGTTCAGTTAGGTGAGATAAAAAAAAACTAGATAGAGTGAGGCATTATGTTTGATTAAAATTGATGTTTTTTTTAAGGACAAACTATTAATAGGTTTTAATTCTCATCAAATCCTATTGAAAGTAAGTCATATTACAGCCGTCGATAAAATTAATTTTTTGTGACAATTGTTTACATATATCGCTAAGAATTAATAATTAGTGGTTTTTTATCATGATTTTAATAAATTGTCGCTAAAACTTACAATTAGTGAAATTTTTCTTTGACGTATTTTTCAAACTATCGCTAAAAGTTAAAAATTAATGACTTTTTTTGTGATATTTTTTTAAATTGTCACTAAAACTTAAAATTACTGACATTTTTTGTGACAATATTTTCAAACTAGCGCCGAAAATTAACAATTAGTAACGTTTTTTTAATAATGTATGATGAAAAATGTCATTAATTATTATAGGACTTATTGGACAATAAGTCTATTTAATAGAACCTACACGTAGGTCTCTTTTTTTTTTGATTTTTAGATGAAGAAGGAAAATAATCCGGACAAACATAATATCACAATTTTTACACAAATTGAATTGGTGAAGTGTGGGTCTAAGTATGGAATAAATATGACCCATAAATTGATATTTTTGAATAAAATTGGAGATAAATTTATGAATTTATAGTATTGCTATAATATTTATAGCATTTCTTAGTCCTCAAAATTTTTTTTTTTTCAGTATTAAAGTTGTCCAAGTTTTGATATCATGTAAACAAACATCAAATTAAAAAACATGTAAGACCAAATTGTTTCTCATATGACTCACAACATGTGTAAGTAATTAAACTTCATTTAAATTTAAATTTTCAGAACTGTACTTCTAGCACTGGTCAAAACTTTCAAAACACCCTTTTCTTCATTTTTATAATAAAAAATGGCAGCAAATGACACAAAATATAAGAATAATCTCCACAATCTTTAAAATTCCTGTGGAGAACATATCCCCCAAAGAAATAACATTTAAAAATAAATTAACAACATTATCCCAATCACACCATGAGGTTTCCTCTGTATTCTCATCTCTTCATAATTTCTTCTAGCATTCCATGAGCCGCAACACTGATTCCTGCCTCTGCATTCTCATCTCTTCATAAAACCTCTCAATGAACCTCTCAGCCCTCTCATCAACCGAATCTTCTTCACAACCCGACTCGGATAATTCCGACAATTCTCTACTAGCTACTGCATCTTCAATGTTTGGCAAAACCTCCAATTCAAATTCCCCATGTCCTCCTCCTCCATTTTTCAACCTACCCAAACACTTGAAAAGAAAGAAATTGGAATATATGTCTCTGTGTTTGCTCCTCTGGAATGGCTTTCTGTGGTAATGAATGAGAGAAGTGCTTGAAGGAGAGAATTGGTATTCTTGCATATACCCATAGTTGTAATGCTGTAGAAGATTGAATTTCTTGAGCTTTCTTGATTTCTTGAGAAAAATGAGCTTTGGAATGATGGGTTTTTTCATTTTGGCTATGAAGATGGAGATTTTGGAGAGATTTGAGAGCTTTTGGAAAATGGGGGATGATCTTTTTCTGGGCATTTTTTTTAGGGAAAATTGAGGTGAGAAAGGGTTCTTGTTATGAGGTTTTAGAGTAAGGATTCTTGGGTTGAGTGAGAGGGGGTTTTAATGGTGTAAAAAAGTTGAATGAAAGTACATGAAAATAGGGAGATCTCAATAGTTGTGGTGGTGGGGTTGCTTAGCTGTGAAAAGGGAGGGTGGCCGGTGGCATTTTGGACTTATTTTATGGAAATTGCGCAGGTAGCCGTTGGAGCCACCCTAGTGGGCTCTCTTTCTATTGGCTCCACATTGAACTCAAATTTTGTAAGGCCACACAGCACAACATGATTTATGTAGAAAAATTCTATAAAGAATTATGTCTTGTTATTAATTCATTGGTTCAAAATTATAAAAATGTAATTATCAAATCCTTCTGTTTATAAATTTAGTATAAAAATTATGTATCATTTTCTATATTTGAAAGGCACGATTCAAATTTTCTTGTTAACCATTAAGATAATCCTAATTGTAACAATGGTCTTATTTTAAACCTTGCAATCTATCATGAATTTTTTTCTTCTATAATTGTGGATTTTTTTTTTTTTTTTAATTGGTAGTTAGGGAGGGATTGAGATATCTGGTGTGCCTAATAGGGAGAGTTGTGTGCTCTTTGGGGCCCTTTTTCGGTATTATTTTCATAATTGAAACCGTTCAATATTTAAGACTCATCGAATAAATTATCTATGTAAAAAAAAAAAAAAAAGATTAATCGGATATCAGTAATCATATAATATAATTTCATTTGTCACATAAAAAAAAGCGACTCGCTATTCTTACTCCACTTTGCTCTAAATACATTTCCTTCTTTATCCTTATTATTTATTGTTATATTAATATCCTTAGAATTTTGATTTTTTCACTCCACTTTGCTCTAAATACATTCCCTTCTTTGTCCTTATTATTTATAGTTATATTAATATCCTTAGAATTTTGATTTTTTCAATGAGTGTATTTTGTGTGAAATAGTATGGGTGCCTCTATTTACACACCATCTTTCATCTCAAGACACACTCTTAATTAGTTTATTTTTTATTACAATATTAACCCAATGTAAAATGACTACAAAGGATAAAGGGCTATGATACACATCTTATGTAAAATTACCATAAAGAACAATAATAAATGCAATACACACCACTCTTCTGAAACGTTATTTACGTATCTTCTCTCTCAAGAATCGAAAAACCCAAAAACAAAAACCAAAAATCCTTAAAGAAACAATAAAAAAATATACGTGTGTTATTGAAGATTTTGGTTGGACTGAATGATGGATGCATCTGGCAATATCGGTTTAGAACAATAGAGCAAGAAAAATGTTAGTTTTTCATTTTTTTTTTTTTTTCCGTTTTCGTGTACTTGCTAAGTAGCAAACCGTTTGTATTCGTTTGAACACCCAGATTCGAACAACGTACTCATGTTCGACTATTTACAACCGAACAAGTTCTAATTGTTCGATTTTCTAGTGTCGAACGTAGTCCACATGTTCGGTTAATAAGTTTCAAACATATAGCATTTGTTCGGTTTTCAACAGTCAAACTTTTGAACTTAGCTCGATTCTGTATTTCTAACACTTATAACAAAAAAAATAATTGGTTTTTCTAGAACTGTTCATCCATGGAGAGGGTCATGAACCAGAGAAGAATGGAGTGAAGTCGTTTTCAACACGAATGAAGATCAGTTTAGACTGGTTCCTAAACCTCTGGGATGACAATGAAACAGAAAATGGAGGGGGACGTTGACTGTGTTTTTGAAGTGGAGGTATAGAATATGGAAGATTAAAGATTATGGGTGGAGTGTGTGAGTGAGTAAGGGTAAAGATGGAAGATTGTGGATGGGGTGTGTAAATAAGGGTAAAGATAGAAGATTGTGGTGTGTATTTAGCAAATTTCTTATTTATCAAATTGCTAAAGATGTACCTTGAGTAGTGATGTGTCTTGAGATGAAAGGTGGTGTGTAAATAGAGGCACCCAAAAGTATTAATATAACTATGCATAATAAGTAGGGGAGTAAATTAGGCCCGGTCCATGTCAGGCCTCGCGAGCTCTCGCCAAAATTTGGACCGAGTCAGCCCACGGGCTAGAAAAATTAGGCCTAGGCCTAAAGAGTATTTGGGCCTTGGGTAGGGCTCGGGCTTGGACGAACCTGGACAATTTTTTTTATTTTTTTAATCAAAATTTTATTATTTTTCACTGAAAAAGACACTAGGCACTGGGCGGGCTGAACCTTAAGCGGGCGACGGGACGAGCCAGGTAGGACCAGTCCACGGGCCGAACCAGGCTTCGGGCCGAACCAGGCTTCAAAATAATGGCCTAGGCCCAAGCACAGGGTCTAAGGCTGGGCTCGAGCCCAAACGGGCCCACCTGGGCCGCCAGTGGGCTTCGGGCTACCCACAGGCCACCCATGGGTCACAGACCATTTTTACACTCCTGATAATAAGAACAAAAAAGAAAGTATATTTAAAACCAAATGAAATAGGAATAACGGCTCTAAAAAAAACAATAAATGGAATTTTGAGAATAAATTGTTTAACAAACCATGATCCAATATTATGGTTATTGATAATCGATAATATAATTTTTTTGACATGAATAATTATTAAAAAAACTTTACGTATTAAATAGTTTGAATCATTAAAATAGTTGAGAAACAAACTCCAACACACTAAGTAAAACTCAAACTCAAACATTACGTTGGAGAAGAGACTATTAGGTCAAACTATTGTGATAGTAGTTGAATATATTCCATTTTAACCCGTCTTTAGCCTATAATTACTTGTTTAATCATTTTTATATTGACCAAAGTTGCAAAAACCCTTGATCGTTATTTTCATGAAGTTGGATACACTCCATTTTAACCCAGCATTTGCGTATAATTACTTGTTTAATCATCTTTATATTGACCAAAGTTACAAAAGTAGTTCTAAAAGTTTAATCCCCTTTCTGAATGATGAAATAGATAAACTAACACCCCCTTTTTATTTTTTTTATTTGTAACCGACATCCCCGTACACACCAAACTCCTCCAATCCATCATCATTTTTGCATACAAGATTTTTATAGGGAAAAAACTATATTAGGTAGGTTATTCAAGCCAGTATTTAGGTGGGATTATTTTTTCCTTTTGTGATATAAATTGTGGATTCACACTCATTGCAAAAAATTATAATTATATATGTCACCAAGTTATGTTTGACTATAGCTTAAATATCAGTGAAAAAAGAAAGAAAAATATTGGGGTTTTTTTTTTAAGGTCCCTGGTATTATGATTTTACAGCATAAAGGACACTCAATATTTTCATAATGTCTAAGGTCCCTCAAGTTAATCCAGAGAAAATTGGTCCAGAGAAATTTCTCTGCAGAGAAATTCTGGAAATTTTTCTCCAGAGAAATTTTGAATTTCTCTGACTTCGGAATTTCTCTGAGTTCAGAATATGTTTTAACCAAATTTCTCTGATTTCGGAATTTATCAAATGTGTTTTCATAATGTGTTTTAATCTGGAGCTTCGTCTTCACCTTCTGCCATGATCAACACTTCTTGCTCAAGCTTTCTTCTTCTTTAGTTTGTTTCTCTGTGAACTATCAGTTTGATGCTTTTGCTTGTTCTTGTACTCTGCCCAAAATAAAATGTAAAGTTGTGGTTAACAACCAAGTTGACTTGTTAATTATTTTGTGCCTGAGTTGGGAGTGTACATTGAATTTGCATTTAGTTTCTTTGAATTTGCATTTAGTTTCTTTGAATATTTGACCTAAAATTCAGTTCAAATGAAAAAAAATAATCGAAATAGACGTTTTGTGAGCTAAATTACCAGAGAAATTCTCAATCCAGAGAAAATTCTCAACCCAGAGAAAATTCAGTTCCATTGCCAAATACTCTTGGAAGCTTGAACCCAGAGAAATTTGAATTTTCTCTGGGTTGAATCCAGAGAAAATTCTCAACCCAGAGAAAATTCAGTTCCATTGCCAAAAACTCTTGGAAGCTTGAATCCAGAGAAAATTCAAATTTCTCTGGGTTGAATCCAGAGAAATTTGAGAAATTCTACTACTAAGAAGGTGGAGAATTTTTAAAAACAGAAAAAGAAAAAAAACCTATTTTAACCTCCTTCACTTGTGCATGTGTTTGGTCTCCGACTTCAGAATTTATCAACCATGAACCATTGCCTCCACTCTCACTCTCATTCACTGACATACCCACTAAATTGATTATGACAATACCAGAACAAATTCCATAAAAACAAGCACACAAGTGTGTTTATAAAATTAGAGAGAGGGAGAGAGAACAGAGTAGTAGAGAAATCCAGAGAAGTTCTGAATTTATCTCCAAAGAAATTTTGAATTTCTCTGGAACTGATATTGATGTTTTATGGCAGGATGGGAAAATACAAAGGCTCAAGGCTTGTATGATGATGCTGAATTTTCTCTGCGTTGAACCCAGAGAAATTTGAATTTTCTCTAGGTTGGATGTATATATAAGAATCAGTTTGTGTGCACACTTTTAAAAAAATCAAAATAGAAAGCACACCGGGATTGAAAAACCTGAAAACACACTCAGATTTCTTCTTCCCACAGTAACGAGCAGCCATTGGATTAAACTAACCAAACTCTTTTTCTCTCTCTCTCTGAAACAGTGATAATAACTGATTCTTGGTTGCTCCAATGGGTTGATGATTGAGTACTGAAACAGAAATTCAATGTAACAACAACACCACCAGTGTCCAATATCAACGCCTCTGGATCGCCGCTCCTCAGACGGCTCGGCGACGCCATTGAAGGTCGGATCCGGTGAAGGTGGAGTTCAATCGGTTGGAGAATGAAGTCAGAGCTGAGGACACAAGAGTTGATCTGGACAGGTATGAGAATGGAGAAGTTTAGAGAGAGAAAGTGAGAGATGAGTTTTGATTTGGTAAGGTCAAATTTCTCTGTGATATGTTTAGGGACCTTAGACATCAAAAAATAATTTTGTGGATCTCTCCCATTATGAAAAGTGGGAGAGGGACCCTAGACCAATTTTCCCAAAAATATTTGGGAACACTAAAAAAGGATCACTAGAGGGAATACTAATGATGTGACAGTTGGCCCTGCCTACTTTCTATGCCTTGTTTTTATTTTTTATTTTTATTTTTTGCCATTCCCATTGTATTAGTGCTATTAGTGATATATTTTTTAGTGGTCTCAATTATTGTTGAAAAAGAAATTATCCTTCGGGCAATGACTGGATTAGTTGACGACAAAAAAATATAAATAAATAAAATAAAATAAACTCAGTTTCAACCCTAATAAAATTAGCATTTGGAATGCGTCACTTTTTTATTAACTAGTATTAGTTTTACCAAAAAAGTAAAAATGTAATGAAAAAAGTATTTGACAAACCCCACTTGGCTGGGAGAAACTCTTCCATTCAGAATTTTGATGGTAGAAGTTAGAAACATTAATTCTGTTGTAATAAGTTTTCGGAATATATGATTATTTTTAAGAGATTTAAAAATTAATTTGGTGAAAAAAAAATGTAAAATAAAAAACAATACACTTTGCTTGTTTTTGATTTTTCAAAAATACTTTTTAGAAAATTCTATTTTCTTATTTTCTGTATTTTTTTATTTTTACTGAATTTTTTAATATTTCAAGCAATTTTTTTAATTTTTAGACACACCTAACATAAATACACATAAAAAGTATAATTTTTGTGAAAAAAATCTGTTAAAAATTCACTAAATATCAAAAATAAAAAAAAAAATACGATAATTCAATATATTTTTATATTTTATGTATATATTAATTTTTTTAAATATTTTTTCACAAATTTTTTACTTTTTAGATAAATCTAAGTAAGGCACATTTAAAAAGGTAAAAAAAATACTTAAAATTTTAAAAATATTCACTAAAAACAAAAAAAAAATGAAAAATAAAAAGCTCAATTTTTAAAAAATTTAATTTATAAAACTCAAACCAAATACACACATTATTACTTTCACATGTTTTTCTCTTCAGAATGAAAATAGTTCTTCTTAAAAATTGTATAATATATTTTTGTGTTTATTTTTATCATTAATTTTTAATTTTTTTTTTTTTTTTTCAAAGACCAAGTTCGAGAAACTCATCCAAACAGAAAGGTTGGGTTTGGAAACAATTATCTCGGAGCCGTTACCAAGGTTAATTCCTTGCCGTTACCAAGATATGCTATCCACTGCCTGTAGTTTTATGCCGCATTGAGAGAGTTTCGGCAGATCTGAGTTTGCTTTATATTCAAACATTCCTTAATAAAAAATGATATAAGTCTTAAATTTTTATCAAATAAATGATCATATATCTCACATAACAAAATTAAAAATCCAATTTATATAAAATATTTAATTATTTATTTAATAAAAAATTTAATATTCCTAATATTACTCCCCTCAATTCGGCGTCGCTTTCAATTTGTTTGTGTCATTAATAAGATGCCTTTAATTAATAGCTTCGTGAAGGAATCGCTTTTGCAAGTGATATTTGAATAAAAAAACTGATGAATAATTAATCTAATACACAGCATCTTAATTTAATAAATTTAGGATAAATTATTAATACATCCTAATAGTTAGACTTAATTTCTATTAAATCTTAATAAAATCGTTGCTAAAAATAATTCTTTTGTGATGATTTTTTACATGTCTTTAAACATTAACAGTTAGTAATTTTTTTGTTACGATTTTTATAAATTATTACTAAAACTTACAATTAGTGACATTTTTTTGTGACGAATTTTTCAAACTATCGCTGAAAATTATAAATTAGTGATTTTTTTGTAACGAATTTCTTAAACTGTCGCTAAAATTTATAATTGATAGCATTTTTTATGAAAAAAATTTTAAATTGTCGCTGAAAATTAACAATTAGTAATGGTTTTCAATAGTGTTTAATGAAAAATGTCATTAATTATCATAAGATCTATTGGACAATAAGTCCACTTATTATGACTTACACGTAAGTCCTTCATAAATTTATGCTCTTATATATATATGATTGATGTGACAAATGTGATAAATTAAATGATTAATAATTATCAAATTAATTTAATTTTTATAAGCTAAAATAATTGTCATAAATCCTAAGAATATTGGGTTGGATTTGGTACATTAGGCAGTCACTAGGCAGGTGGTCACCCCTACTTATATATTTTTTAAAAGATAAATATAGGAAAATCATGTGAGTATAATTATCAAATTAATTAAATTGTGTTGTAAATAATCTATACTCTAGTGATAACCCGGTGATCATGTAACCACACTTGATATAGCATAATGTGGTCTTGGATTCAAATCGTTATAACAATATTCAGTTTTGCAATAATAATTTAACTTCTATTATTATCACTATCACTATTTTGAATTATTTTAAGAACATGATTAAAAGTTAATTATTGACTTTTAACCTATTTTTAATCTCATCATCCCTCTATTTTTTTACATATTTTTTCCAAAAAAAATCAAAAAAATAATTTTTAACTGACTTTCTAAAACAATCCTTTATTTTCATCTAACAGCTATTGCAGCCAGTACTCAAACTCCACCAAGACGTGGCCACCGGACCACCACTGCAATATAAATATCAATAAAGAAAAATTAGAAACTTGTAAATTTTAAATTTCAATAATAATTTTTACATGTCAAACAATATGATTAAATTCAACATTTAAATTTTAATAGATTATTATTAACTTTTTAAGACTATGTTTGACATGTGATTATGTGGCTATTTTAGTCACAAAAAGATAAATTAGATTAAAAAGTCAATAAAATAAAATGTCATATCAAAACTATAATTATTTTATTTTTTTCTCACAAAAATAAAAAAAGTCAAAAAACTCATCTCAAACGAGACTTTTTAACTCCAGGCTAAAAAAAGTCAAAAAGTAAAAAAGTCAATCCACATCTCAAACGAAGGCTAAATAAAAAAACCTTTTACATTTTATTTTTTAGTTATGTCTATGAGTATATTCGAGAATGAATAGAAGTAATGCCAATAGAAGACAAGTTGAAAAATAATAGATTGAAATAGTTTGGTCATATATAACGGAGACTAACAGAGACAGTAGTGAAGATATGTAATACAGTGACGGTAGATGGTAGTGTTAGGGGAATGGATAGACCTAAATTGATATAGACTAATGTAGTAAATAGAGATATGAATCTCCTTAATTTGATTAACGAAATGACCTTCAATAGAGTCGAGTGGAAATTAAGGATTTATGCAACTAACTCCATTTGATGAGACGTAAAATTTGATTTGGTTTGGTTTGGTTTGATTTGGTCTATGAGGTTAACTTACATTTGTTTCCGTGATTTTTTTTTTTTGAATTTTATAAATGTTGAATTTGATTTTAAAATAAATTATCAATTGTTTTTTGGTACCACTTATGGATGGATGGTGTGTTAGATCTATTTATGAAATTGTCATACACTTCAATGGATACTATTCATGTAAATTATAATTATAAAAATGTTACTATCATATTTTTTTTTTTAATGAAAATGTTATATGAAAAAGGAAATTACATTAAAAAAGTAACAAAAAATTTATATCTTCTAACAAATTAGACCATAATTTTTTATTTTTCAAATTTCACAATTAAGGAAGCTAACAAAAAGGATTAATTTTGTTGTCACATCGCGATTTTTAAAAAAATAATTGCACAACAATTAGTTTGAGGTATACTATATAAGTACACTTTTTGTCGTTTTATTTTTTTAGGTTATATTACCTTTTTATTTTTTTGTATATTTTTTTATAAAAAATTAAAAAGTACATTTATTTAGATTATTCCAAACAGTCTAAAAAATGTGTCCCAAGTCAATTTATTTATTTGTCAAAATAAGACTCCACAATCATTATTAATACAATTGAGTGTCAAATTGTCAAAAAGTTACATTTCGGACAAAAATAGTCCAATGGAGACTTATTTATTTTAGTCAAAAAGTCATTATAAGTTGTTGCATCACTCTCTCTACTTTTCTACACATATTATTTGTAAAAAGTCAAAAAATTACTAAAATACTCTGTCCTCAAATGAGGCCTAAACCTTCATTTGAGATGTGGATTAATTTTTTAGTTTTTTAGTTTTTTGACTATTTTAGTCTGGGATTAAAAAGTCTCATTTGAGATGAATTTTTTTATTTTTTCGACTTTTGTGAAAGAAAAAAATAAAATAATTATAATTTAAATATGATATTTTATCTTTTTAACTTTTTAATCTATTTTGTCTTTTTGTGACTTAAAAAAAAAAAAATAAATAAATAAATAAATAAATAAAAAACATGCCAAATATAACCTAAAAACAGTTTAGTCTGGTTTCAAAAAGACTCTTGAGCCAAACATATGGGATAACCCATTCGGTTGGGCCTTTCATATCATAAATCTAAAATCCAAATTATATAAGTGTACTTTTTATTTTTTTATCTTTTTTAAATCATATTATCTTTATATTTTTTTAAACATCTTTTTATAAAAAAATTAAAAAATACAATTATTTAAATTATCCAAACAATTAGTTGATGACGCAATCTCACATCACAAAATTGTATTACACCGTTACTATGAAATAGACAATAATATTATAAATATTTATATTTTATCACTTGATTTGCCACGATTATATGATTTCACAATAGTAATGAATTACATAATAAAGAAAATATAATAAAAAATAAAAAAGATAATTTTTTTAAAAATGTTATCCATTAAATTTAACAATATTATTATAAAATATATTAAATTTCAATTAATTAATTCTTAAATAATTCAACAGCCAAGATATTCCTTAAAAAAAAATTGCACTAAGACCATCTCCAACGGTGAACCAAATTCACCATCAGATTTAAATTTGGTGAAAAATTATCACTTTTGTGGCTCCAACAGTTTCACAAAATGGATATCAAATTGAGAATTCACCAAAAATTTCACCAAAATGAAAATGCGCTGGGTCTTTCACCAAAACACTATTCATTACCGTTGTATTTTCACTACCAGATGACCAACATATAAAGTTTTTAATCAAAATTTCACTCAAATTTGACCCAAAAAAAAAAAAAAGGATTGATAAAGCTCTTATACATCTATAAAAAGAGTAAAAAAACAAAACATTGTTAGAAATCCATCTTCCATTGAAATTTGATTCTGTTTAAAAAATTTGTCAAAAGTTTTAGGGTAAGTTTTGTAATACATCATCTATAAGTTTTTTTTCTAGAAATTTGAATCAAAGCGTCAAAAGTGACTATGGAAATTCATCTTCCAAGAGTAATCTCTCCTCCAATCTCTCATCGTCTTTGGTAGGCCTTAGTAGCAACCAACAACTCTCTCTCTCTCTATATATATATATATATATATAAATTAGATAGTAGATGGGGGTAGAAACATATTCGAGAGAGACATGAGTAATCAAATTTGATACTCTACACGCTATTTACCTGGTGGATGATGCTCTGGTTCAAAATATTTGAGAAACGAAATAGAAACTGAAATGGAGGAAGAAAAAAAAACATTCAGTCCATTAACTAGTCGACCGGCTGGTCGTCCCATCGGACGTCCCCAGTCTATTTGATGCCACCGTTGGAGCATCTCGTATCAAATTGAGAAAATCGCCTTATTTTTTCTCAGATTTGATAAAAAAAAGGTTCACCGTTGAAGATGCTCTAATAGTTATCATTATTTACAAATAGGAGTCATACTCCACAAAGCCCGTGTAAAATATTGTCCAATTTATTAAAATTGCATTGATTCGTATTAATCGACATTGCTCTATTTACTAACTGTTGTTTAAATTTTAAAATTTATAAATCGCTTTCGAAATCAATCTGCTTCACTATAGTTGTTACATATATATTTTTTAACCCATAATGAAATATCAAAATAAAAATGAGTATGAAAAAAATTTAATATGTAAAATTTATTACAAATTAATAGTTATATATATAAAAAAATATTATGTAAAATTAGTTTTTGTTATATGTATATATATATAATATTTTGAAAATTAGTATTATATATTATGTAAAGACTTGATAATTGATCAAAATATTCCTTAATCCGTTAATTTGTTCAAAATCACTCAAATTATAATTTTTTAATCTGTTAATCCATTAATTCACTATTTAATTTATAATTTTATTTTTAAACCATGAGAACCATACGGCTCACTGCCATTACTGGTCGAGTACACCAAGTATTCTATAGGCCACACCTAGGAGATAACTTCTCTTCAAAGGCTATAGCCACCCGAACGTTAAAACCAACCTCTCTCAACTTTTCTCTCTCTACTCTCGTATATAAACTTGTGTTTCCCGGAGAATTCACAACAACAGATACGGAGAAACCCTCTCGACCTTCTCGCTCGAAAATTTTCCCGAGAAAATCTCCGAGAAAGTTCGTATGATCAGTCGGAGCGGAGACAAGAGAGAGCTTCATTCCAAGGAATGGTTGCTTGATCAATGGTGATTTTGGGTAAAAGCGGAGAGAGAGAAGCAGATAAGTTAATGGCGATGGGATCGGAGAGATCGAAGCCTCTGCACAATTTCACGATGCCGTGTTTGAAGTGGGGGAGTCAGAGGTATCTCAGGTGCATGAAGATGAATCCAAATGGCGAAGTCTGTTCTGCCGATCGGAGGTCTTCAGCTTCCGAAGTAGATAAGCGTTTGATCGGGAGGCGGATCGGACGGACTGATCGGAAGGAGAGTTTCCAGAAGTCTCCGTCGCCGGCGGAGACGGAGGTTGGGGTTTTTGGCCGGAAATCGAAGGCTGCGAGCGACGGAGACGATGGAATCGAGGCGGTTAGGGAGAAACTGATGTTCGATCTCCAGACGGCGGCGGACAAGATGAAAGTCGCGATTTTAAGGGAAGGTTTGGAGGACGTACGGCCGCCGGCCGCCGCCGCAGCACCGGCGGAGGCCGACGGTGCGAGACCGTGGAATTTGAGGACGAGACGAGCTGCGTGTAAGGCTCCGACTGGAATCAACGGAGCTATCGGCGGCGGTGGCGGTGGCGGTGGGAATGTTAGTGGTGGCGGTGGCCGTGGCGGTGCGAAGAGTTCGAAGGTTGACGAGCGAAAACCTAATTTCTCGCCCTTGAGGACCGAAAACAAATCTCCAGGATTGGTCGGCGATGTCACCGTCCCGGCGGGGGAAAATCTCGCCGGCGAGATGAGAGATAGGGCTAAATTCTCAGTTTCGCTTTGTCGGCGAGAGATTGGGGATGATTTTATGGTGATTGCCGGACATAGACCGCCTCGGAGACCCAAGAAGCGGCCAAAGATTGTGCAAGAACAGCTTGATGTAAGTGAAATCTAATCAATTATAAATTTCAAATTCTATTTCTTCTCAACTTTCTTTGTTTCTCAATTTGTGATTTGATTGAATTGCGTAATTTACTGTTCTATTGATTTCTCTGCAGTGTCTTTTTCCGGGCTTGTGGTTGACAGAAATCACCGCGGATATATACAAAGTTCCTGAAGTTCCTGAAACTGGAAAAGTAATTACTCTGCTTTGATCCAGTTTGATTGATTTTGTGCAATTGTTGGAATTTTTGCTAAACTATGTTAATTCTTCATGTTTTACAGCAATAGAAATTGATGGAATTGATGCTGTTTCTGGAGGCTTGAAGGTTTATCTGCTTGCTGACCACACTGGTGCATTGTTGACCTCTTATTAGTGGTATACCGCACCATCTTTGTCGATTGGGAATTCGATGGAAGTGTTGAATTCCTGGGTATGATGTGGTGCAAGCTTTAGTTGACTTATAAAGCTAATCTTGTTAATTATAATTATTTTTAGTCATGTTTTTTTTTTTTTTTAATTGGAATAAAATTGTACAGAGAAAAAATGGCAGGATGTTGCTAGAAGTAAATGCTTTAATATATTGAACTTGTTTTTATGAGTAAGCTATGGCATTCTGGTCATGTGTTATCTTGTTGATAAACTCCTGATATTTGGCTAAATGCTCATTTTCAAGCTTTAGGAAGCATCTAATGGTGGAATGTGATGCTTGGCTATATGTCAAATTTATATTTGACAATTCATATGTCATCTCTTCATTTATTTTATTTTGAAGTGGGGAAAGATGAATCCATAAGTGTTGTTTCTATGGAAATTCTTGAACTTGATCTTACTATGAAGTACCTCAATTGTTTGCTCTTCGTATTAGTACAATATGTTTGAAAAAAATCAAACTTTATATATGTCTTTGTGTAACTTCTTGTTGATGGCAACATAAGCTTGGTGTCTTTTTCAGTTCTTATAAGGAACCAAATGAATAGCATATTGCAATTGATCGGTACCTATTTACAAATTATCAGTCTTGCTTGCTGCTTTAGGTGGAACATATTTATAAACATGTCGTAATTCTTCAGCCTTTCTATTTCCTAAGTGCCTTTCATCTACAATTAGTTATGTAGCTAATGCTTGTTTTGGAAATTAAGGTTCTTTCTATCTTGTCTTCAATGTCAAATTGGTTTGATATATCTGACTTTTCTGGGTAAAAGTAATTGCTAGCCTTCGTTTTTATGATTCTAATTTTGAATATTGCTGAATCCAAGTATGTAGTCTTTCAATGTTCATTTGTATTTACAGTTCTGCTACGTCAACACAAAATCCCCCCCCCCCCCCAAAAGAGCAGTGATTGGCACCCCAAGTACGGAGGCACCCCCGGCACCCCCACCTCCATGTGGGGGGCTGTGGACCAAGGGAAAGTAAAAAAAAAAAAAAAAAAAAATTTCAACCAATCACATGCTGCCACATCACTGGGGGTCACTGGGGTCCTTCAAAACTGGGGTTTCAAAGCATTTTTGCCCCAAAAATTGCTCGAATGTTTGCCATTGGAGTGTGTTTCACGCGCTAAAGAGCCCAAATCATATAAGTCTCTCTCTCTAGATAAAATCACTCTCTCTCACTCACCCCCGACAATGATGACCGCCAGCCACCACCGACGAACTGTCCACCACCGAAAACCAGATTTCACTCTCTCTCTCTCTCGCCTCTTGACTTGGATCTCTTGGTTTTGGAGGATTTCTGATTGGGTTTCTTCAAATAATGAAGAAGTAGTGAGGATTACACAATGGGAAGGAAAGAACTAGAATTGCATAAAACAGAATAACGAAAATATGAAAACAGAGAGTGGAGAATTTTTTTTTTTTTTTTTAAAAAAATGCTCCAGACATTTAATCGTTTTGCAGAATAAAAAAAATGTTCAAGGAAGAAGAAAAAATGATGACGAAACAAGGAGAATTAATGAAACAATAAAGGAGTGCAAAAAAAATTTATTGAGGAAAAAGACTGAGCCTGAAGAAGACTCTAAGGCCTCGTTTGTTTCACTAGATATAAAATAGAGGATATAATATGATGTGGGATTTAGTCTTCTCCACTACAATCCGCAAGGATCCCAGTCTTGTAGGGGCAAAAAATTGAGAGGTTAGAGAACACCCTTGCATCTTGATTTTCTCCTCCAATAAATTTTTGATCGTCTACTCTTCCACATACTTCAATTGCTTGATCCTTCATCGGTGCTGGGAGGGTAATTTATGTGAATAAATTGGGCCGAGCTAGGTCCATCTATCTTAAGCATTGGGCCGAGCTACGGGGTCGAGGTGAAAGCTTTAGATAGCTTGGTCCTGGGTCATCTGGGCACCAAGTTGAACGGAGACGACATCAGGGGTCTGACTTGGCTATCTAAAGCTAGGCCCAGTAGCAGGCCGAGGTGTTAGCAAGGAAAAAGGGCGCTATCCTACAAAGGGGCTACCACAGTGTTATCCAGAGCAACATTGTGACTTGTTAGCTCGGTTGACCATACTGTCGGCCTAAGTAAAAGAGTTGAAACCATCTCACTTGGTTGGCAATGAGTAGGGTATTATCAGGATAAGCATTATCCTTGGGAGTGTGATTCCTAAGAGGACTCTTATAAGAAGAGTTGGAGTCCTATTAGGATTGTGTCAGGTGGAATCTATAAAAGCTCATGACAGGACCTAGGTACATGGATCACAATTCTTACTCTCAAATACGCAGAGCTTTTGTTTCGATTGCCTATTTTGCTAACTTAGGCATCGGAGGGGTTTCTGGCACACACCGGCCTGCTAGCTCACGTTTGTGTTTTTAGGTAGCAAAGCGACGATGTTTGGAGGAGCACGAATATGATCAACATGATTATACGAGAAGATTATTTCGTGTTCACACAATTGACGCTGTTTGTGGAAAAGATCACAGAGAACAAACCTTTTGATTGAGTCTTCCTTCAATTAATGTCAATGGCACAAAACGAAGACTAGCCACATTCTGCTATTGATGGGCAGACCCTAGAAGGGGCGAGAGACGCGAAGGTCTGCATTTTGTTCCACCCATGGCAGAATTGGATCCCCAACGACAGAACCTACGGAGAGACACACGAAAGAGACGAGGCTTAAGTCCTCATCGCTCTCAAAGCCTTGATAGGCAGAGAAGGAGGATGGATCCTCAGGTTCTTGAAGATCACATAAGGGAGCAAGACGAATTGATAAAGAGAATGGTCGCTGAGCACACCATTACCCTTAGGTTTCCACCAGCCTAAGTTCACAACTTAAGAGGAAAATGTCAGATCCCTACGTGCACTTTCACCACTTTCGCCAAGTTATAGCCGTGTATCGATGAAACGAGGCTCTAATGTGTATCATGTTTCCTACGCAACTTGCGGAGGCATTTGTTACCAGGTTTAGAACAAACACCAAGACGCCAGTGGAGATTGACCAGCTACTCTCCATCGACATGGGCAAGAAGGAAACATTGAAGTCTTACAACAACTGGTATTGAGAGACTTTTAATCAAATCGAAGATTGCCCCATAAACCTAGCTATCGCACAGTACAAACGGGGTTTGCCAGCAGGCAATAAATTGAGAGATTCAATAACAATGATGCCACCCTTCATAATGGAGGCCCTAATGGAGAGAGTACATCAGCACATTCGGGTAGACGAGGATGACGCTCGTGCCAAAGTAAAATTGGGCACAACAGCGATGTCAGACAAAAAACCTACGGCAAAAGTTAACATGGTCGGTCGGGAAGAGCGACCGAACAAAAATGGTCAGGGTAGACGAGCAAACGGTGAGGACTCTCAGGCAAGGAAGTTGAGAGTCCACACCGCCATCACCACGGTGTTCAACAAACCCATCTACCAGATTCTTAGCGAGATACGCGACAAACCCTTTGTTCGGCGGCTAGCCGAGTTAGAAGAAGCGCGGAGGGGCTATGATGATAGGTACCGTTGCACCTTCCATGATAAAAAGGGACACCGAACTGAAAACTGTACGCCATTAAGGCAACATCTGGAGGAGTTAGTGGTCGCAGGCCACCTGGACCAATATATTGAAGGGGAAGCGTAGCCAGCCCCCCAGGATCGCAAGCAAGGGAGCTCATGTGAGATAATGTACTACAAGACCTTCAAGCAACTCAAATTAGAGGACAAAGATTTAGCACCCGCAACATCTCCCTTAGTCTGCTTCAACTTAATGCCAGAATGGTCGGTTGGCAAGATAGTTCTGCCAGTTAAAGTAGGAACAATGACAAAGCAAGTAGAATTTTGGGTATTGAAAGTCCCATCCACTTACAACATAATCTTGGGAAGAGCATGGTTATATGCCATGCGAGCGGTAGTGTCGACCTACCACTAGGTGTTACGGTTCCCCAATGAAGCCATAATGATTAAAGAAGTCTTAGGAGACCAAAGCATGTTCAAGCAATGCTTCGTGACTGTAAACGGCAGTTGAGCTGCCAAAAGGTTCGTACAAATGGTGGAAGAGCTAGAAAGTAACGAGTTATTCGCAAACATCGGCAAGGCAGCCGAACAAAAGGCAGTAGAAGATCTGGTGGAGGTTAAAATAGACGAGAAGATCCCAGAAAAGTTCTTTTTGCTCAGCTCATCTTTGTCCAGCACCGAGAGAATAGAGATCATGAAAATTTTAATTTCTAACATCGAGGTGTTTGCCTGGACGCCGTACGATATGCCTAGCATTGACCCAAACTTCATCTACTATCAACCCAATGTCCACCAAACTGCCAAACCAATTATATAGCGAACTCGCTGATCGGCACTTCACCACGCTGCGGTAGTGGTTGAGAAAGTGGGAAATCTACTAGAAGTAAGGGCAATTAGGGAGGTTTACTATCCCAGATAGATCTCTTACACCGTGGTGGTGCCAAAAAAGAATGGCAAGTGGCGCGTTTGCATAGACTACAAGGCAGTCAACAAAGCATGCCCAAAAGACAATTTTCCTCTACTATGAATAGACCAACTGGTGGACTTAATTGCAGGTCACAACCGACTTAGCTTTCTCGATGCGTATCGCGGTTATCATTAGATTGCTATGCATGAACCAGACCAGGAGGTCACATCGTTTACAACACCCAGAGGATTGTATTGCTACAAGATCATGCCCTTTGGCCTGAAAAATGTAGGGGCAACATTTTAGCGAATGATCACCAAAATGTTCGAGCCATTGTTAGGCAGAACAATGAAGGCTTACATAGATGACATAGTAGTCAAAATTAAGAATGAAGAAGACCATCTCAAGGATCTCGCCGAGATGTTCCAAATTTTGAAGACCCACAAGCTGCAACTAAACGCATCCAAGTGCGCGTTTGGTGTGAGGTCAAGAAAATTTCTTGGCTTTCAAGTAACCAACCGAGGTATAGAAGCCGATCCATCTCAGATCAAAGTCATTCAAGATCTCGAAATGCCACAGTCAAGAAGGTACAGCATCTCACCGGCCTAGCAGCCACACTGAACCAATTCATAAGTCAGTCATCAAATAGGTGTCGACCGTTCTTCCAAGCACTGAAGGCCAAGTTTGAATAGGATGATGAATGCAACCGCGCTCTCGAAAGCTTGAAAAAGTACATGAGCTCTCCAACATTGTTGGTAACCCCAATACCAGGAGATGAACTCTTCTTATACTTAGCAGTTTCCCAACATGCGGTAAGTGCAGTGTTGGTACGAGCTGAGGGTATACAACACTTGTCTATCTTTTATGTTAGCAAGACATTGTTGGGCGCTGAAACAAGATACCTGCCATTGGAAAAGTTGGCCTTAGCTTTGATGATGACTTCAAGAAAATTATCGCACTACTTTCATGCCCACACTGTGATCGTCTTAATGGCCTTCCTCTTAAAAGCCTTGTTTGAAAGGGCAGACTTTTCAAGGCGAATACTAAAGTGAGCTATGGAGCTAGGACAGTTCGACATCAAGTTCCGGCCACGAACCGCGATAAAAACCAAAGCATTGGCAAACTTTGTGGCAAAGTTTGCGCCAGGTAGTCATTATGTGTGCCCAGTAGACTTATCCGAGTTAACCGAGCAAAGTGGGGAAAGGGCCATGGGAATAAAGCCGCCCCCGTAGCAAGGCGAGCAAGTGAGCGGCGAACCACCTAGTCCTACAGCGGTTCCTAAAGATATGCCTGAGAACGAAGTGCTAAGATCGTCAAGCAATAAGGAACAATTCGCTACAACGGACAAAAAATGTGGAGAATGCACCATTAACATCCCAGATCCTAAAGCGTTATCAAATTCCTCTACATGCTGGAAGTTGTTTGTAGGGAAGATGTGAAAGCTCTTCGTGGATGGAGCATTCAACAGGCACGGTGCTGGACTGGGGATAGTCCTCATCTCACCAGCTGGTTTGACCATTAAACAAGCAATCAACCTTGAATTTTCAGCATCCAACAACGAGGCCGAATATGAAGTGCTGTTAGCCGGTTTGAAGTCACATTTCGCATGGAAGCCACCAAGCTGATGGCGTACAGTGACTCCCAATTAGTAGTCAACCAAATTTCGGGAGACTACAATATAAACAATCCTTCACATGACCATACTTGAAGTGTGTCCATCCTAGCAAGGTCGAGACATTTTTGTTTGAAAAACGCAAAGGCATTTGCAGAAGCCACTAAGGGGGAAGATCGCTGGCTTACCGAGCCATTTCACAGAGTATTGGTGGTCGTACATGCAAGCAAACGCTGAGAAGTACGTCAAAAAATGCGAAGAAATATTAGAAATTCGCGTATTAAATCCATCAGGCAGCAAGAGAGCTCCTACCCTTGACCAACCCTTGGCCTTTTGCGATGTGGGGCCTAGACATTGTAGGACCACTCCCAACCGTGCCGGGTAACAGAAAGTTCTTTATTGCAGCAATGGACTACTTCACCAAGTGGTTGGAAGTAGAGGCACTTACCTCCATTAAAGAGAAAGACGTCAAGATGTTTGTCTGGCAAAACATCATAACTTAATTCAAAATACCCAAGGCCTTAGTATCTGACAACGGCACTCAATTTGATGGACGACTCTTCAGGGGGTTTTGCGAAGAACACAAGATCGAATTCTATAACTCTACGCCAGTATACCCCCAAGCTAATAGCTAGGCTGAGGCCTCCAACAAAGTAGTCTTAGACAGTCTTAAAAAAAGGCAAAAAAAAACGAAAGGGAAATGGGCTGAAGAACTTCCTCACGTCTCGTGGGCGTACTAAACTACACCTAGACAGTCGACGGGGGAAACACACTTTTTCCTTGGCTTATGGCATGGAGGCAGTAATCCCTCTGGAAGTTGGCCTCTCCACCATTAAAAGCGAAAATTTTGATTCAAACTTGAATAGAGAGGCCATGGCTCTAGAATTAGACCTTGCAGAAGAGAGAAGAGAAAGGATATTGATACACACTGCCTCATATCAACAGGAGTTGTCCAGGAAATACAAGAATGAGGTGCACCTAAGGCAATTCAAGATTGGAGATTGGGTGTTGCGCAAAGTAATCAGAAACACTTTGGTACCTGGAGATGGCAAATTATGACCTAATTGGGAAAGACCAAACAGAATGATTGATTTGGCAAGAAAAAGGGCATATCACTTAGAAGATGTGGACGACCGAGCTATTTCAAGGCCATGGAACACGACCAATCTCAAAGTATTTTATTTTTAGCTATTTGGTAAACACTTGTAATTTTTCTTTTTCAATAAGACAAGTAGACATTTTTTTGGTAAAAATTATTTCCTCTGTTTGTAAAATTGTTCGTACTCATTGCCCACTGGGAGGCAATTAGGAAGGTTGGCAGGTTTAACTAACACTTTTTTTATTCTTTAGCCCAGATGAGGATCTGGGCTTAAGAAGATTGGCAGGTTTGACCAACACTTTTTTTCATTTTTTAGCCGAGATAAGGATCTAGGCAAAAGAAGGTTGACAGGTTTGACCAACACTTTTTTTATTCTTTAGCCGAGGTAAGGATCTAAGCTTAAGAAAGTTAGCAGATTTGACCAATACTTTTTTCATTCTTTAGCCAAGATAAGGATTTAGGTAAAAGAAGGTTGGCAAGTCTAACTAACACTTTTTTTATTCTTTAGCCGAGATAAGGATCTAGGCTTAAGAATATTGGCAGGTTTGATCAACACTTTTTTTATTCTTTAGCCGAGATAAGGATTTATGCTTAAGAAGGTTGGCAGGTTTGACCAACACTTTTTTCATTCTTTAGCCGAGATAAGGATCTACGCAAAAGAAGGTTGGTAGATTTGACCAACACTTTTTTCATTCTTTAACCGAGATAAGGATCTTAGCTAAGGAATGTTGGCAGGTTTGACCAACACTTTTTTTATTCTTTAGCTGAGATAAGAATATAGGCTTAAGATGGTTGGCAGGTTTGACCAACACTTTTTTCATTCTTTAGCCGAGATAAGGATCTAGGCAAAAGAAAGTTGGTAGGTTTGACCAACACTTTTTTCATTCTTCAACAGAGATAAGGATCTCTGTAACACCCTGCAAACTTATCCTGTTATACACACTAACAACATGATCATAAAATCCCCAAAAGGGGTCGTCTATCCCATTGAACTAAAAGTTGAGTGTCTTACACTTCATATAGAATATTCCCAATATGTTCAAAGTTTGCTCTCAATTCGGTGAACTAGATAACTTAACAAAACATAAGACCCTAGGGCGTACAACATTACAAATACAAAAGATAATTCTGTTACATACATCCCAAAATAAAAGTAAAACCGCTAAAAACCCTGGACTTCAATTAGCTCTCCAAAAGAAATAGGGTTAGTGTTCAATGAGGTAGACCTTTTTCGACTCTTGAAAAACAAGTTAGGGTTGAGCTATATGCCCAGTAGGAATACATTTATCCAAGTATCTAATCCTCTGAATCAGATTATGGCATCTATGTGATGAAACGACACAATAAAAGTTGTTTAGCAAATATATACATGTTCCACATCTCAAAAGAACCTTTACAATTTAATTCAGAAAAATTCAGATAACGTTATTTAATTAAATAATTAAACATTCATTACCAAGAAATCAATTCACATACATTCCATCACATGAACCCAACTGAGAACAACCATTTCTTTTTAAATACAACCCCTACATTCGCCGGCTACTATACGGCGGGGAGTGGGCACCCCAAGAAAATCATCCGTTTTTTCACTTTCGCCGGCTATTATACGGCGGGACTGTGTGGACACCCAAAAACGTTTTTCCACATTCGTCCAACGATAAGTCTAGACAGGGAAATTGGGCACCTTTCAAAACTCCTCGCACGAGTACAACACAACACCACCTTCACATAATACCAACTCATACATGGACTCATGCATGCTTAATAATTAAATCACATTTCAATTCCACAATCAACATCATGTATCATAATCACAGATAAACATCACATAAAATTCAAAGACTAATAGCATTCAGGCCATCATCTCTTTAGCTACATCAACACCCACATGTTATCTCCCCATTATTCACCAAAGTCATGAGTCAATTGGGTATTTCATTAGCTAGGGAATTTTCTAACCAATTTGGAACATAGGGTTTCTCTAAATTTTGGGGGTTTCTTCCCCATATCACAAATCTAGTTCTTTAACCACATCTTCACCTATATTAGAGAGAGAAATTTAGGGATTTCAAACAAAATGTTAAGTAAAAGAGTATTTGTATGAAAAGTGGGTTTTATTCAACAAAAACTTCAATTAGTTCAACTAAATCTTCAAATGGGTTTCCAATCACACACAATACCATAAAATTCCTTCAAGAATAAAGAGATACAAGCATAAAAGTATTCCTACCTCAACTATCAAGCCAAGAATCCAAGCTCCTGCATACCCACGATCTAATCGGTAGAAAACAATGATCCTTAAGTGTATTTCGCTCCTAGCAAGAGATTTCGGGCAGATTTCTATGGTATAAGAGGTGTTGGATGATAGGAATTTAGGGTTTTCAAGAGAGGGTAAGAGGAGATCAAGAATAGAAAAATGAAGGTGTCCGAATAATGTAAAATTGCTGTGTTTAAAAAGCTATCATCGCGTTCCCCGCTCGAGCGTGACTTCCTACGCTCGAGCATCCAGACACGATCAAGAAGGCCCCGCTCAAGCGACAACTTCCATGCTCGAGCGTAAAAAGAAAAGTCTCAAAAGTTTTACAGTGCTATAGTGTAATTACTGGATGCCAACATTTCATGTTCGAGCGTGACATCCTACGCTCGAGCGGACCCAAAAACAAAATGTCATAATCTCTCCCCCTTTGGAAATTTCGCCCTCGAAATTATTTTCTACTTTCCACCTGATGCAACAAATGAAACTATCAACTAAACAGATAAAAGTGCGCATATTCAGATTTTCTACACGCATGAACATATACATACATCTCTGCTCGGACACATAACTAATAGTAGAAAGATACCCACAAGAATTTGCTTACCTTCCATACATTCACCAATTAAGGTAATGCTAATACATTCATAACTCCATCACAATACCTAATTTTAAACATGATGTTAGTTCAATCCAAGGTTGAGAACAAAAGGAAATATGACAACTTATAGCCCACGCTTAACCCTACTGAATATCCAAGAAAGTAAGAAAATCAATACATCATAGGTTTGAGAATAATTCAGGGTATTTTTCACGGACTTCAGCTTCTCGTTCCCATGTCACCTCCTCCACGCCATGATGATACCACAATACTTTCACTCAAAAATGCTTTATACCCCCACTGGGGGTCGACCCCCAGTGAGGTGGAGGCCCGTGATTGGGCGAAAAAAAATTTTTTTTTTTTTTTTTTTGGTTGTCAGCCAGTGGGGGCGCACCACCTCACTGGGGGTGCGACCGCCACTGGGGGTATTTAGCAGGGCTCTACTTTCACTAGTGGAATCGTCTTACCTCTCAACACTTGTTCTCGTGTATTAAGAATTTGGAGTGGCTTCTCCTCATAAGATACATCATCGTTTACTTCAATTTTCGCCCAATCTAACACATGAGAGGAGTCGGGTTCATACTTACGGAGCATGGACACATGAAATACATTATGGACTCCTGAGAGCTGTGGAGGTAATGCAAGACGGTACGCCACTTCCCCAACTCGTTTGATGATATCAAAGGGGCCCAATAAACCTTGGCGATAATTTCCCACTTCGACCAAATCTCATCAAACCCTTTTTAGGGGAAATCTTCAGAAACACATGGTTGCCTATCTCAAAGAATAAGGGTTGCCGTCTCCTGTCTGCATAACTCTTCTGCCGGCTTTGAGCGATGGCTAACCTTTTACAAATGAGGGCTATTTTCCTAGTGGTTTCACGGACTAAATCTGGGCCTAGCAAAGGTGAATCTCCCACTTCAGTCCAACATATCGGTGATCTACACGGACGCCCATACAATGCTTCGAAGGGTGCCATTCCAATACTTGCTTGAAAGTTGTTATTATATGCAAATTCAACCAGGGGTAAATGCTTCTCCCATGACTCTTTAAAATCTAACGTGCAAGCCCTCAACATATCTTCTAAAATCTGAATAACACGTTCGGATTGCCCGTCGGTTTGGGAGTGATATGCAGTACTAAAGTTCAGTTGAGTTCCCAAGGCGCTTTGAAGACTCTGCCACAACCTGGTTATAAAGCAAGGGTCTCTATCAGATACTATACTGACTGGTACTCTGTAGAGACGGACAATTTCATGAACATAGAGTTCAGCTAAGAATTCTACGGAATCCCCCATACTTATGGTGAGGAAATGAGTTGATTTAGTAAGTCTATCAACAATCACCCACACTGCATCGTTACCTCTCTGAGTCCTAGGGAGACTAGAAACAAAATCCATGTTGACATATTCCCACTTCCATTCGGCAACAGGAAGGGGTTGTAATAATCCAGCCGGTCTTTGGTGTTCTGCCTTAACCTGTTGACATGTCAGACACTTGGCCACAAAGAGGTTACGTCCTTCTTCATGCCCCTCCACCAGAATTGGCGACTTAGGTCATGATACATTTTGGTGCCCCCCGGGTGCACTGCGAGACAAGAATGATGAAAGTCTTTTAAAATTTCATTCCTCATGGATTTAGACACCAACAATTGATCAAGGTAACAAACACTAGAGTCTTTATGAACATTTAAACCCCTATCTTCCTTTCCGAGTTGAATTCTCCCTTTAATGGTCTCCACTTCTGGATCACCCAGTTGAGCTTCAATTACTCTTGCAACAAGAGTCGGCTGTGCGATGGTGGTGAAGAGGGTTGCTTGTTCCGAAGATTCACCAAACCGCAAAGGATACTCGTTGACATCTCCCAACATCTTCCATTCATTCATTGCCAAGTTGGCCATTGTACCCCTCAACTTTCTACTCAAGGCATCTGCTACCACATTGGCCTTGCTGGGATGGTAGTGTATCTCAAAATCATAGTCTTCCAGGTACTCCATCAACCTCCGCTGCTGTAGGTTTAAGTCCTTTTGAGAAAATAAGTACTTGAGGCTTTTGTGGTCAGAAAAGACTTCAAATTTCTCACCGTAGAGGTAGTGTCTCCACAACTTCAAAGCGAAAACAACGGCGACGAGTTCTAGATCGTGAGTCGGGTAGTTTCCTTCATGAGTCTTTAGTTGGCACGAGCCATATGCTACCACCCTTCTCTTTTGCATTAAAACACATCCCAATCCCTCTCTAGAAGCATTACAATACACCGTATATCCTAACCCTCGTTCTGGAATAATAAGAATTGGGGTGGTGGTCAGTCTAAACTTTAATTCTTGGAAGGAATTCTCACATGCTTCATTCCAAACAAACTTTATTCCCTTACGGGTCAATCTTGTTAAAAACGAAGCTAAAGAAGAGAAATTCTTCACAAAACGCCCGTAATATCCCGCTAAACCCAGAAAGCTATGAATCTCCGAGGCATTCTTAGGCTGCTCCCACCCTAACACAGCTTCTATTTTTGAAGAGTCCACCATAACTCCGTCTCCTAAAACTACATGACCTAAGAACTTTACTTCCGTAAACCAAAATTCACATTTTTCATACTTAGCATAAAGCCGGTGCTCCCTAAGAAGCTGCAAGATTATACGAAGATGCCCTTCATGCTCTTTTTCGGAATGTGAATAGATAAGAATATCATCCACAAAGACAACCACAAATTTATCAAGGAACTCTCGAAAAATCCTATTCATTAAATCCATGAGCATAGCTAGGGCGTTAGTCAGTCCAAAGGGCATAACCAAGAATTCATAATGAGCATATCGGGTACGAAAAACGATTTTGGGGATGTCTTCTTCTCTAACTCGAATCTAATGATAACCCGACCTTAAATCTATTTTGGAGAAACAACGAGAGCCCTTAAGTTGATCAAAGAGGTCGTCTATTCTAGGCAAAGGGCATTTATTTTTAACCGTAGCTTGGTTTAATTTCTGATAATCTATGCACAATCTCAAGGACCCATCTTTCTTCTTTGCAAATAAAGCCGAGGCTCCCCATGGTGACGTGCTAGGACGTATGAAGCCTTTAATAAGTAGTTCTTGTAACCATTCCTTCAAAACCACTAGTTCAGCTGGGGCAAACCTATATGGTGACAATGAAATTGGTGTTGTACACAGAAGCAAATTTATAGTGAACTCTACTTCCCTACGAGATGGTAACTCTCTGAGATCTTCAGGAAAAACGTCGAGGTATTCACACACTACTCTTGGGAATTCATTTCGAACTACATCGTTTCCGTGCTCCCAGAGGGTTGCCAAAAGGAAATGAAATTGACCTCGGCCACATGAATAGTACGAGGAGGGTAAAGATTTGTCACATCTATCCCCCAGAAACGTGAAACAATCACCGTTTGCAGTACACACCATAACGTTTTCCCGATGACAATCTATTGTCGCCCGATATGTAAACAACTAATCCATTCCGAGAATAACGTCAAAACTCGACATTTCCAACACTACAAAATTAAAAAGAAGTTGTTGACCTGCTACTTTGATTGCATACCCCTGACATTCTCAGGTTAGATTGACCTTTCCCCCTACTGGTGATTCTACTGTGAGTGGAGCCTGTAGTTGTCTACTCTCTAATCCCAACAATGACGCAAATGACGTGGCAATAAAAGAATGCGAAGCCCCAGTATCTATCAACACCTTAGCCCATGTATTGAAGATGAGAAATGTACCTCGCACAACTGATGACCCCGTAGCTGGCTCAAAAACAGTAACTGCATACACCTTTCCCTACGACCTTTGCTCCCCTACCTCACCCCTTTGAACATAAGTTTGTTGTGTAGACTGAGCAGATGAGGCTCCCGGAACTGTCCCGGATGCTTGTCCTGATTGAACCGGCTGATATGCTTGTCTCTACCCCTAACTCATCAGTGAGCCTTCAGATTGCCTAGAACTCGCAATCTCCAAAACTCCTACTTTCTGTGGACAAAACTTCTTCAAATGTCCAGGTTAGCCACATTGATAACATGATTATTTTTGGTTCCTATTTTGAGGTTGACCCTGTGAATGCATCGGCTGAGACCGTGCTCCACCCATCTGCCCACACTCCGTAGCCTTGTGACCCATCTGGCCACACTTATAACATGTACCGGTAACTTGGGGCATGTTTCTCGAACTCCCACCCGACACATGGCTTGAAGAGTTAGTTTGTTGCGGGGGTGATTGCCAAGATGATGACGAACCCTTAGGCCTCTTAGAAGAACCCGTGTCACTTCTAGGGTCAGACTGTCCTGTTCTCTTTGATCGTTGTCTTGCCTCTTCGGCCTCTACCGTGATTTCTACATGAGCTGCAGCTTCGACTAAGCGGTCATAGTCACGGATCATGTTACCAACCACCTTTATCAAGATCTTCGGTCTCAGCTGTAGCTACCAATTCGGGTGCAAAACGTGATAGGCTAGTAAATTTCGCTTCGTACTCTGCCACCGTTGTATCTAATTGTAATAGTTGCTCAAACTGCTTCCTTAATCGTTCTTTAGTCGTGAGATGGAGGAATTTATCCTGAAAAGCTTGCACAAATGCTTCCCAAGTATGATCAACCCAATGCTTAACAGACTTCCACCATTGCTCGGCCTCCCCCTTCAGTTGATAAGCCGCTAACGCCACTCACAACTCATTCTCCCTGATGTCTCAGATCTCAAAGGACTTAATTATCTGTTCCAACCACTAATCGGCCTTCATCAGGTCGGGCTCGCCACTATACTCGGCAGGATTGGAACGAAAGAACTCTTTTTTCAAAAAAGAAAGCTCTCGTTTCCCCCTCAATGGTTCTAGCCCCTTGCTCGGCTCTCAACATTTCCATGGACTCCCGTAAAGCCCCTGCCATCTCCCTAGCTAATACCCACATAGCTCTTTGGGCCGGTGGAGCAGGTATGTTGTTTTGACCCACTCCCCCCTCTTGGAGAGGGATCTCAGGTTGAGCTGGGATGTTCCGACCACCCTGTTGGGGCCTACCCCGTGCTCTAGCGCGCCCAGACATCTATAAGAAATAGGGACAAGAATTAAATTTAATAACAATTTTCAGCACCTAAGTGCCCCTTACTCACTTCTTCAGAAAACATCATAATCAAATAAATACTCAACATGCACATAAAAACACACCTGAGTTATTCTTCCTAAGTGTTAGCTAATTCCATGGCAATTAAGGACCTCCAGGTGGAAAGAACAGTGATCAAGTGTCTTTCCAAGAGGATTTCGAGGAATGCAACGGACAAAGCCACATCCTAGGATTCTAACCCCATATCCATATAATCACATAGAAACACATAACACATTGGGTTAATCCATATAACCTAAGGACCCTATTGCGACTAATGTCACTTCCCACAAGCCCAAAGTATTTTAGCCTATGGCTCTGATACCAACTTGTAACACCCTACAAATTCACCTTGTTATACACACTAACAATATGATCATAAAATCCCCAAAAGGGGTCGTCTATCCCATTGAACTAAAAGTTGAGTGTCTTACACTTCATATAGAATATTCCCATATGTTCAAAGTTTGCTCTCAATATCACTTAACAAAACATAAGCCCCTAGGGCGTACAACATTACAAATACAAAAGATAATTCTATTACATACATCCCAAAATAAAAGTAAAACCGCTAAAAACCCTGGACTTCAATTAGCTCTCCAAAAGAAATAGGGTTAGTGGTTGCGCCAATCCTTCAATGAGGTAGACCTTCTTCGACTCCTGAAAAACAAGTTAGGGTTGAGCTATATGCCCAGTAGAAATACATTTATCCAAGTATCTAATCCTCTGAATCAGATTATGACATCTATGTGATGAAACACAATAAAAGCTGTTTAGCAAATATATACATGTTCCACATCTCACAAGAACCTTTACAATTTAATTCAGATAAATACAGATAACGTTATTTAATTAAATAATTAAACATTCATTACCAAGAAATCAATTCACATACATTCCATCACATGAACCCAACTGAGAACAACCATTTCTTTTTAAATACAACCCCCACATTCACCGGCTACTATACGGCGGGGAGTGGGCATCCCAAGAAAATCATCCGTTTTTCCACTTTCGCCAGCTACTATACGGCGGGACTGTGTGGACACCCAAAAACGTTTTTCCACATGAGTCCAGCGATAAGCCTAGACAGGGCAATTGGGCACCTTTCAAAACTCCTCGCGCAGGTACAACACAACACCACCTTCACACAATACCAAGTCACACATGGACTCATGCATGCTTAATAATTAAATCACATTTCAATTCCACAATCAACATCATGTATCATCATCACAGATAAACATCACATAAAATTCAAAGACTAATAGCATTCAGGCCATCATCTCTTTAACTACATCAATACCCACATGTTATTTCCCCATTATTCACCAAAGTCATGAGTCAATTAGGTATTTTATTAGCTAGGGAATTTTCTAACCAATTGGGAACATAGGGTTTCTCTAAATTTTGGGGGTTTCTTCCCCATATCACAAATCTAGTTCTTTAACCACATCTTCACCTATATTAGAGAGAGAAATTTAGGGATTTCAAACAAAATGTTATGTAAAAGAGTATTTGTATGAAAAGTGGGTTTTATTCAACAAAAACTTCAATTAGTTCAACTAAATCTTCAAATGGGTTTCCAATCACACACAATACCATAAAATTCCTTCAAGAATGAAGAGATACAAGCGTAAAAGTATCCCTACCTCAACTATCAAGCCAAGAATCCAAGCTCCTGCAAACCCACGATCTAATCAGAAAACGATGATCCTTAAGTGTATTTCGCTCTTAGCAAGAGATTTCGGGAGGATTTCTATGGTACGAGAAGTGTTGGATGATAGGAATTTAGGGTTTTTAAGAGAGGAGAAGAGGAGATTAAGAATAAAAAAAGGAAGGTGTCCGAATAATGTAAAATTGATATGTTTAAAAAGCTGTCATCGCGTTCCCCGCTCTAGCGTGACTTTCTACGCTCGAGTGTCCAGACACGATCAAGAAGGCCCCGCTCGAGCGACAACTTCCATGCTCGAGCGTAGAAAGAAAAGTCTCAGAAGTTTTACAGTGCTACAGTGTAATTACTGGATGCTAACATTTCACGCTCGAGCGTGACATCCCACGCTCGAGCGGACACGCCTGAAATACAACAAAGTGCTGGGAGCAACAAATCCACGCTCGAGCAATGGATTTCCCGCTCGAGCGGACCCAAAACCAAAATGTCACAATCTCGGCTAAAGAAGGTTGACAGGTTTGACCAATATTTTTTTCATTCTTCAGCCGAGATAAGGATCTAAGCTTAAGAAGGTTAGTAGATTTGACCAACATTTTTTTCATTCTTCAACCAAGATAAGGATCTCTGCTAAGGAAGGATTGGCAGGGTTGGCCAACACTTTTTTCATTCTTCAACTGAGACAAGGATCTAGGCTTAAGAAGGTTAGTAGGATAAGACAGAGCTGGTGAGCCCGGCCAGGTATGCAGTTAAAATAATACACTACAATGAAGGAAAAAGGGCAGTTAATGAGCGAGCAAAAAGTTCAAAAACTTTTTTCATTGATTGAAAGGTGCTTACAAAAGGCGGGGCATGTATCTCGGTTACAAAAGGACAACAGATAAAAGTAAAAAAAAAAACAAAACAAAACAGCAGCAAAAATACAAAGTACCATCCTGGTTAAGCAAAAATATCATTAAGTTCAACGTCCAGATCACTACAGACCTCACTGCTTGGCAGTCCAGCCTCGGCATCATTTTCTTGTGTTAGATCGGTCACAACTGCTTCATTAGTCAAGCTCGGCACGGCCTGGTTGGGTAGTTCCAACCGAGCGGACAATGAAGTCTGGCAGCCGAGGTCAGTGTTAACAGGAGGAGCATCATTTGGATCTAGGATCTCCTCTTCTTCCTCCTCCTTCTCCTCCTCTTCTTCCTCTTCTTATAGGAACTTCTGCTGGACGGCATTCACATAGTTCGTTATATAGCTCGGTATGAAGTAAGGCGAAGGATTCAAAAATACCTCAGAGTCCAGCGACAGACCGAGCTTCTCAGCCACAGACTTCCAGCCACATTTAAAAAAGATGTCTTTGGACATTTCGCACTACTAGACATAGATCTCTGTACCTTCCTTGAATCCGCTCTTCTCAGCATCCTCCATCTATTTCCGCAGCGCCTTTATCTCGGCGTCTTTTTTCTTCTTTAGCTTGGCCAACTCTAAAAAAATAATGGTCTTTCTTTTCGGCCAGAGCTCTTTGCTTATCAGCTTCAACAGCAGTAACTTGCTTGACCACGTTATCCCAGTCGGCTCATAGTTCATCAAATTTTTCTTGGAGCTCTTTAAGCTAGGCTTCTTTGGCCTTGCCATCTGCAACGGCCTCCTTGGCCATTCTTCTTGATTCTAGTACGCGCTAATGAGCGATCTGGTTCTTTTACACGGCCTGCAAAACATGTGTAATAAGATATAAACCAGGCAACAGGTTGACAGAAAAAACAAAAGGTGTGGAATTTAGGATTATCAAGATTAAGGACTTGTTGGCAGACCATATTGCCTTTAGCTCGGTTAAGTGTGCATGATGCTCCATATCAGCTGGCAGACTGACACTCTTTGCCAGGTTAAAAGCCAACAGATGGTCTTTTTCCGCTCAAACAGAATCCGCCGTAGTCACAGCTCAGCCTTTGAAAGACACAGATAGATTCCACATTAGAGTAGGCAACATGGTAGCTCAGCGACCACCTGGCGATTGTTCGAGAAGCACGGCCTCAGACAGTGCGGTCTCTTCTTCGTCTATTAGTCGCTGTGTCTGACTTACCGAGGTACAGGGACGCTTATTGGGCCAAGATGACGAAACTCTGGTGGATGGAAAGGCAACGATAGTGTCGTGTGCTTGACCGGCTGGGGGCAGCTCGGTCTGCACTTTGGCGGTTGAGGCAGATGCCTATTCCATGATCAAATCTCAGACTGCTCTCTTCTTAGCCATTTCTTGTTCTTCAGTTATGAAAACTAGGTTGATTTAGAGAAGGTTGGGGTTTGGCTCCGGAGAGGATTCCAAAAGGAAGTCGGTTACTTTGGTCTTTCTCCTACCACTGTATCGATAAGTCGGCTGAACATCCAGTAGTTCAGCCCAATCTCGATGGCGATAGCGGAGCGCGGCTCGTAGCGCGGCTTGATTGGCATAAACGTAATTTGATTTATGTTGGTTCAAATCTGCAAGAGAGACAAAATCACAAGGGTTAGCACGGTGGCTATTGGTATAGCAAAGAAGGTTAAACTGGACTATTCTTACCAGCCGTTCCTTTGTTCCAGTTGATACTATAGCCTGGAATCTGTGCTTCTTGGTCTTCAAAATTTCCTGACACCCAGAGAAAATCATCGTCATTTAGATCTTTATCCGGTGTGCATTTGACAATTTTTTCTCGGCCCTTCATGATTCTGAGGTAGTAAACCCAACCGTCATCATTTTGGCCAAGGAAGTACTGATTAAATAGCTCGGCCAATTCGAGGTTGAGGCCAAAGCGACGATTTAGCTCGGCTATCCCATTAATAATCCTATAGGTATTGGTAGATAATTGAGTGGGGTTTGTCTAAGGAACTCACAAATTAGTGGTTGGACAGGGAACCAAATTCCCTCCCTCTACGATGGACACCACGGTGAAAGGGACAAAACCTGGGTTACCCCATGGTGTGGTATCTAGCACAGCTAAGGTAAGGTGGACGTCATCTGGGATATGGTAATCCCTTCAGAATTCAGCCATGGCATCGGGCGAGTCCACCAGAAATCGGTATTTGCCCATTAGCTTAAAAACTTGCTATGTTAAGTGTACACGGTGGCCTAGCACGACACTATTGTGACTTTGGTTGGCTCAGTCGAGCAAAGCCGGCCAGGGGCAAAGTGCAAGGGTGTGCCTGGCTAACCTAGTCAAGTTTGCAAAGTGGAAATAGAAAGAGGTTATGCCCAAGTGATAAACCGGGCTAAATGACATGTTAAGACTAATCAAGTCTAGCTCGGTAGAAAGTGGGCACGTATTAGGCTTTGTTTAGCTAAGGAACAGTTGGAAAGAGAAACGGTTTAGTTCAAGAAACGAGTTCTAAAAATCGAGGTAAATTCAGTTCAGTTTAGGAGCAGGGATAGCATTGTTACTCGGTTTGTTGAGCAAGGGATTGCTAGAATGGTCAGAAGCGAGCCTAAAGTCGCAAACAGGTTCTTATTCCGATTGCAGTATGATTTTGGATCAAAAACATTGTTCTAGACTAGTTTTAGTCCCAGTCAATGTGTTTCCAGGTTTGCATGTGGAGTTTCAAGGGTCTTGATGTTGGTTCAGTCTTTAGTGTATATAAACACGCATATTTGGTGATTAACGTGCTATTCTTAAGGCATATATGGTGTTAAGATGCTATTATTTAGAAATAAATGGAAGTATATCAATGGAAAATAGAAAATGGCATGAGGAACTTACAGATTTAGGGCGTGGAATCAGAATTCAGCTAATAGAAGGAGCAATTGCGACTGAGACGAGCAAGATAGGCGATTTAGATGCTTGGGTTGGGACTTGAGCGTAGAAAGTGAGGATTTGGAGCTAAGAGTGCGAGAGGTTTGCGAGAGAGAAGATGAACAGTAAAGGTGACTGTTCGAAGAAATATGAGTTTTGTATAATGAAGGTAAAATAGCGAGGCTTTTCGAATTTTGCGCCTGTGTGAAACGGCTGGCATATTACGAGGGGGCAATCAACGCATACCATGTGTCCTAGTAAGGACATGATGTCAGACATATGGGACTATAGGCTGTGCGACCGGCACAATTTCCGGAAGCCGAGCAAGTCTTAGCTCGATTGGCATGATTATTTCAGCTCGGTTGGGCTTGGGTAGCTCGACTAAAAGTCAATAATCCCAATCATGCTTTGCAGATGGAATTAAGGGGCAATTGAGAGGATAATTTATGTGAATAAATTGGCCCAAGCTAGGTCCATCTATCTTAAGCATTGGGACGAGCTACGGGTCAAGGTGAAAGCTTTAGATAGCTCGATCCTAGATCATTTGGGCACCAAGTTAGACAGAGACGACGCCAGGGGTCTGACCTGGCTATCTAAAGCTAGGCCCAATAGTAAGCCGAGGTGTTAGCAAGGAAAAAGGTCAAGCTAAGTATAGCTTGACGAGGTGCTATCCTGCAAAAAAGGCTACCACAGTGTTTTCCAGAGCAACATTGTGACATGTTAGCTCGGTTGATCGTACCGCCGGTTTAAGTAAAAGAGTTGAAACCATCTCACTTGGTTGACAGTGAGTAGGGTATTATCAGGATAGGCGTTATCCTTGGAAGTGTAATTCCTAGGAGAACTCTTATAAGAAAAGTTGAAGTCCTACTAGGATTGTGCCAGGTGGAATCTATAAAAGCTCATAACAGAACCTAGGTACGTAGATCACACTTCTTACTCTCAAATACACAGAGCTTTTGTGTCTATTGTCTATTTTGCTAACTTAGACATTGGAGGGGTTTCTGGTACACACCCGCCGGCTAGCTCATATTTGTGTTTTCAAGTAGCAAAGCGACGATGTTTGGAGGAGCGCGAACTTGATTAACAGGATTATATGACAAGATTATTTCGTGATCGTACAGTTGCCACAAGACCCAATCCGTCAACATTGTGGCGATGTCATTGAAGGCCTGAATAAGGAAACAATTGATGCTGAATCTATGGTTGGAATCTTGTTTGAGAGAGATTGGGTCTAGCGTCGGTTTGAGAGAGAGAGAGAGAGAGAGAGAGAGAGAGAGAGACAAAGCTTGGAATCTTGTTTGAGAGAGCGACGAAGATCACTGCAGGCTTCTAAGAGAGAGAGGGGTTTCGTGTTTGAGAGAGAGAGAGAGAGAGAGAGAGAGAGAGAGAGAGAGAGAGAGAGAGGGGAAACGTGTGGGTGGTTTTTTAAATAAAAGGGTGCCACGTAATTCAGGAGAGTCAAGAGGAGTATTCTATGTGGATCAAACATTTTTACGGGAATAAACATCTTGATCAAGTTATCATTTTATTTTAGTCAACATTTTTTCAGGAATAAATATTTTGATTGAATGATCATTTCATTTCACTTCATTCCAAAGAATAAATTCTATCTTGATTTTAGGGTGGATACTCCATTTTTATAACAAAAATACTTGTCAAATATTGGATTTTGTTCTAGCTTTTTTTGGAAGATCTTTTTAAATTATCTCACTCCTCATATATTCTCATGCATATTAATCTATCCTAACCACATTTGTAGTTGCTGCAGTTCAAAATTTTCATGGTATACATGAGGAAAAAGAAAGATATGGAGGGCAGCTATGGAACCAACAAGATGACACCAAACAAAGGTGCCATTATTTTGCGACAAAATGAGTCAGACAGCCATTGTGTCACATATGAGGTTGGGATAAGGCATGCCAACTCCTTCGTGACTGTGCAAGGTGACAATGACTTGCACTTTGGATAGGGTGATTTTGTGATAAATGATAAAAAATTATATTTTTTCATATTTATAGGTTGGATGAGAAAAGATGAGATTCGAGAGGAAATTATGAAAAAAATACTGATTAGTAGTTTGAATATGAGTTTGTTCGAAATTTTTTGAATTTTGACTTGTCAGTCATGCGACCGGTCATTTAAGAAGAAGGTGAAAGTCGCGGTCACGAAAAGTGACAACCGCAATATACAAGTGTTTTATCGGTCGCCCGAGTGATCGTCTGAGCGGTCAACTAGTAAGAAGGTAAAAATCTCGACAAAGGTAACAATCGCGGTAGACAAATATTTTACCAGTTGTCTGAATGGTTATCCGAATAATCGTCCGGACAATCGGCTGACAAACACAAATTTAAATTTTTAGACAAACTCAAATTTGAGTTATTAATTATTTTTCTTGTAAAAAAAAGTAACATGATTGTGACTGATCACAATCTTTTTTTTTTTTACCTATAGGCTTCGTTTGGAAAGTGGGGTAGTTTTTTTATCTTTTTGGCTTTTTTTTTTGATTATTTTAATCTGAGATTAAAAAGTCTAGTTTAGAAAGGACTTTTGGTTTTTTTAATTTTTTTGTGAGATAAAGAATGTAATGATTATAAGTTTGATTTGATATTTTATCTTATTTGATTAAAAAACTATTTTATTTTTTGTAATTATTTTAACTAAAAAATCCTCAATTCTAATTTCCCAAACATAGGCATAGATAAAGATGACAATTATTTTTTTCTTTTTATTTCTCACCCTAGAATCCAAACGGAGCGTTACCTTTCCAGTTGTTTAATTTAGAGAAAATTACAATTCAATTTTTTTAAAAAAATTATTTACAAATACATGAAAAATTTTAAAATTTTAATTATTAATATTTATAAAATTTACCACTTAGTTTTTTTTTTCTTTTTCTTTTTCTAAATCTACCCTGAATTGTAGTTTCTTCTTTAATTAATATGCTTATTTTTTGGACCGGGAGTCTCTCCAGACTAGAGGGCGTTGTTCGGACTCATGAGATTTATCACGGGTTTCATTTTGATAATTTAAATCGTTTATTTTGTAAGACACTTTGTATATTTTATTTATAAAAAATATTAAATCGATCCGATAATCATAACATATTTAATTCATCGCGTTTGTCACTAAAAAAAAAAAAGACAATAATTGTACTTTTTAAAATAAATCATTCATTTTTTTGTGACAAACACGATGAATTAAATAAATTACGATTATTGAATCGATTTAATTTTACTTATAAATAAAATGATTAATGATTGAGGCCTCAAATTTTTTGGCTCAAATTTGATTTTTTTTTTGTTTTTGTGTTTTTTGCTGGGTTGATGCTTTGCTTGTTATTATTATTATTATTTTTATTTTTATTTTTTTTGCAATGTATTAGCCAAGAAAAAAAAAAAATTGCATTCGAGGCAATTTCGAGCCTCATTTTCGAGGCCCAATCACAGCCCAAATAAAATATACAAAATATCTAATAAAATTAATAATTCAAATTATCGAAACATGACACAACATCCTCCAATCCAGATTAAGGGGATCACATCCTATTTTTTCACTGTCTTTCAATTGTACCGTAAGTATATTAATATGAATAATTCTAAATATATTAAATTTTCTACTAAATAAATGATCAAATATCTTAAATAAATATAAGGTCCATACTTTTATATATCTCACATTTATGTAAGATCTTTGATAATTCATTTAGTAATATTTTATCCGTCAATCTCTCTTTAGTAATATTTTATCCGTCGATCTCTCTTCAGTTTCGGATTTGTTTGACCAGGCACCTAATAGGCTACTAATCTCCGATACACGAGACTAGAATTCCATGATGAATTATTTTATTTTATTTTACTTTTATTTTTTTGATCTGCCATGATGAATTATCTTTCTTCCACCATTCAACCAAAAAAAAATTAAGGCCTTGTTCGGTTTGTGCTTCTCAAAAAGTTTTAAAAAAAAAATTTTACAAATAAATTTTTAAAAGTAATCAAATCAAACAAATTTTCTCAAAAAAAATTTTTAAAACTTATTTGGTTTACAAATTTTCCAAACAAATATCTCTCTCATACACATCAAATCAATCACTTTTTTCAAAACTTTCTCTCAAAATAATTTTTCAAAACAAATTTTCGTACTTTTTATCTCAAAACATGTTTCTCAAATACAAACCAAACAAGGCCTAAGTTTTCTGAATTAAATTTTTTAAAAATTAATTTTTTTATTTTTCATATTTTTTTTTAATTTTTAGTGAATATTTTTAAAATTTTAAGCATTTTTTTTTACTTTTTAAATTCATCTTAATTTTTTTAATAATAAAATTCATACAAATATCTCAATTTAAAAAGAATAAAAGTGATTCATTTCTATAATTAAAAAGTCCAAATATATAGATTCATCAGAGGATAAATTAATATTGAATAATAATTAAAGATGACCTTTACGTAATTAACCTTATAAAAAAAACAAATGAAATATGTAATATTACTTACATATATATATATATATATATATATTTCTAAAGTTTAGATAAAAACACTTCCTAAAAGATCATATTTATTTTATAACTGAATTTTATTAATGTTTTAAAATCAAATAATTATACAAAGTAATCCAAATAATTTGATTACCCTCCAAGACCAAAAAATAAATAAATTAATAACTCATATTTATTGGGTTGAGTGCGTAGGATTGGGATTTAAACATTTTTTAGAATTGGGTAGGAAACACGAGTTGGTTAGGCCCGATGTTAGGCTGGGCCAGGCTTAGAATGACACATATATTATTATCATAAATTTTCAATTCGGCTCAAACCCAACCCAACCCAACCCGATATTTATCCACTCCAAATTACTTGTCCACCATCTCTATAATTATCACCCTAAAACATACATAACCTTCTTTTTTTTGTTATATATATAACTCGGTATCTGGCCCATTGAATCGATTAATTTGAAAGACCAATCCCGTCCACTGGTAAGGTCCCAATTAAAACTAGGACAAGTCCTATATGGACTGACCTAAAATATTATTTGTACTTAAGAGGTTTTGAACTTAAAACCTTAAAAAAAATACACCCTTAAATTCCAAGTTTTGACCACTATGCCAACCCTTAAAGTTAAAACATTACATAGCCTTGCCCTTGCTAAAGGTTTCCATGATTTGATGTTGTCTTGGGAAGTAGTTGTATAGAATAGAAAGATGACTTTGTATTTGTATTATCTATTTGAATTGCTATATTATGCATTACATTGGCCATTAGGATTTGCACCCTTGGTCAAATTTTTAGATATTTTAGAGTGAGATATGTTTAGAGAAAATTTTAAAAATAATTAGAGACCTAAAAATTGTTAAAAGTTTTAAACAATATTCACATCGTGTGAGCCTCGTATAGTGCAAATCTCACACTTACATAAATATTATGTATATTATTTAATATTTTTGTATAAATTCCTAACATCGCTCCAAAGCTTTTAGGTTGGAGACTGAACTATGGAGTTTGTACAGAGGCCTAACTTGCATTGTTGTAGAAAAGGAACTAACTAATGAAGTTGTGAGTAAGATTGCAAATGAACCGAATTGTTCATGAACCAGCTCGGCTAGGCTTGATTCGGTTCATTTAGTAAACAGGCCGAGATCAAACTCGCATAAGTTCAGCTCGTCAAGCTTGATTATAATTATTTATATATTAAATAATATAAATAATATTTTTTATTTAAATAATATAAATAGTATTAAAAAAAATTATCGAGCCGACCTTGAGTTTCATTATTATTAACGAGCCGAGCCAGCCGAGCTCGAGCTCAATAAACGAGCTCGATAAGTAAACGAGTCGAGCTTGAGATCAGTAAAATACGACTTAGTTCGGTTCATTTGCAGCCTTAGTTGTGAGAATAGGATAGGTCCATGTTACAGACCTAAGCTTATTACACTCAGACCCACTAATATCTGTCCTTGTACTAATTCACCCTAAGAACTATGCTCCAATTTTGTTTAATAACTATGCCAACATTGAAGTGCACTCTCAGAAGCAGTGATGGAGGTTGGAAAAAAAAAAAAAAAAAAAAAAGGAAAAGAAAAGGTAGCCGTAAAATTTGAAAAATTAAAAGAAACATAATTGCTAAGGTAACATTTGGTAACGTTTACGTTTTTTGTTTATGTTTATAAAAATTTTATAAATTGATTTTTATTTATTTTTAAAAAAACATAAATTATAAACGCGTTTGGTTTGAACAAAATGTTTAAAAAAAATTTAAAAATATAAACTAAAAAATATGTTTGTTTAGGCCTAAAATATTTATATTTATTTTTATTATTTCTGACAATGGAATCACACACATTATAATTGAAAAAACATTAATTAAAAAAATTAATTGAAAAAAATATTAATGGAAAAAAAATTATTTGAAAAAATTTATTTGAAAAGAAAATGAAAAAAAATTAATTGAAAAATAAATAATTGGGAAAAAAATATTTGAAAAAAATTTAATTGAAAAAAAAATATTAATTGAAGAAAAAAATTAATTAAAAAAATTATTTGAAAAAAATAATTGAAAAAAAATTATTTGAAAAACAATTAATCGAAAAAAATATTTGAAAAAAAAAAGAAAAATATTAATTAAAAAAATAATTGAAAAAAAATTTAATTGGGGAAAAAAGATATTTGAAAAAAAAATTAATTAAAAAAAGATTAATTGAAAAAAATTTATTTGAAAAAAAATTATTTGAAAAAAAAATTATTTGAAAATAAATATTTGGAAAAAAAAAATTTGAAAAAAAAATTGAAAATAAATTATTTGAAAAAAAGTTAATTGAAAAAATAACTGAAAACGTAAACTCATTTTTTGAGTTTACGTTTTTTTCTCAAATTTATAAACTGAGACAACCATTTATAAACTAAAAAAATTATCAAATAAGTTTTTATAATAATTTTTTAAACTTTTATAAATATAAATTGAAAACGAAATCTGGTTAAACCCTTAAAAAAAAAATTAATTGAGGATCTAAAAAGTGGGTTATGTTCTACTAGTTATGTGAGGTAGGCGAATAAAAACAACAAATTAATATTATTATATAAACAAGTGCTTGGATTACTAAACAATAAAGTTAAGATGGGGGACCATCAATTATTGGGTTTATTTCTAACACCATTCCTTAAGATCTAGCTCTTGTTATCAACTTTTCTAGATAAACACAAAAAGACCAAAATTAAAGGAATCCTAAATCAAAGTATGATTATATTTTCTTTATATCGACAAGAAGGACGGACCAAAAAGAAGCCTTCAATGTTCAAAAGAACAAAAGACATCCCACGTGTAATTATTATGCAAAACCAAAAAATCAAAAGAGCAAAAAAAAGAAAAAAAAGCAAAGCATGGGAAGGCCTTGAAATAAGGCCTCCTTGTTCCTATGTCCCCTAAGTCTTTGACATGATATTCAAGAAAATTTTGCATCCACAAATGACCAAGCCAATCAATCCCTACCTTATAGTACTTAATTAATAGGATAAATTACATTTTTTTACCCTATAATTTTTACCTGAATTTCATTTTGATCACTTATTTTTAAGTGTAATAATTAAATCCTTAAATTTTAACCCAATTACAATGTAATCCTCTTGTCACGCCTACCACATGAGCACATTACCATCACATTTTGTCCATTTTTTTTAACAATGAGTTGACGAAAGAATTATATTGCAATAACGTGTAATTTATTTGAATATAAGGGTGAACTAAGGTTTAATTATAAGGGTGAAATGTATAATTTACCCTACTTATTTGAATATAAGGGTGAACTAAGGTTTAATTATAAGGGTGAAATGTATAATTTACCCTACTTACTACTTACCCTCAAAATACTATGATGCATGGTTCATTTCACTTTGCAGTGTTACGTAGATAGAAAAATTAATTACTTTGTTTGGTTTTGAGTTATTAAAAATAATTTAAGAAATTTTAATTTGTATTTTTTATTTGGTAAACTTTTTAAATATTTTAATCATTTAAAAAAAAAACTTTTTAAATGCACTTAATTTAAATACACTTAAAAGATACAAAATTTATGAAAAATATTTTAAAAAATTCACTAAACAATACATATATAAACAAAAATGCAGTATAATTTAGTATTTTTTTTATTTATTAATTTTTTGTCGATTTTTTTTACAAATATTCTACTTTGTAAGTGTATCAAGAAAGAAAAAAAAAAACAAATTTAATTAAAATATTTACTAAATTTACTAAAAACAAAATAAGACTTGAAAATTTAAAAAATATATGTATATATATATTAACTCAAAACCAAGCAGAATAAGTTTTCGTTTGGGAAGAGCTAAAATAGCCTAACTTTTTGGCTACTTTAGCCTTGTTTGGTTTTTGTATTTGACTTTTTTGACTTTTACGAAAAAAAAGTATAATGATTATAGTTTAGATGTGACATTTTATCTTATTGACTTGTGTAGCTAATTTTGTCTTGTTTGCATTTTTAGCCAAAAGACCAAACCAAACCAAACATAGCTTGTATAATTCTAATTTATTTTAGAACATTTTAAAACATGCCAAAATAAATTTAAACCACACCCTAATCTTTGGTGTGCACCGACTGATCAAAGTCATAATTTAATATGCTTCTGATCAAAAGCCAGCTCATGAACCTGATGATATGCACCAAGTAATCCAATGACAAACTGTACTTTTGGAACTTCATTAATAAAAGGAAAATATAAACATGTATGTATATGATTAATAATTAATCCCTTAATAAATAATAATAATAATAATAATAATAATAATATACCCACAAAATCATTTCTTCTTTTTTTTATCCTTGCCATTACAGAACAATGAACCAAACCCAAACAAACTTGCAGTCCCTTTAGCTATGCAATTATGTGGAATATTCAAAACAGGGCTAATTCGGACTCCATTACCGTATGCTCTGCAATTCTTCTTCAATGGCGGCTTTTTCGACGAATTATGAGGATTATATTTTGTGTACAGAGAAGAAGATGATGATGACCTCGAATATGAAATCGTTGGTTGTTGTTGTTGCTGTTGTTGTTGTTGTTTTACAGAGTTCTGCTTCTGAATTTGCTTTGGATTTGGTGCCGAACCAGTCGAATTGCTTCTGGATAAGAATTGTAATGATCGAATCAAGCTTTTACTTCGACCACTTTCGCAATTCAGACTATTGCTTCGTCTGAACTGCCAGAAAGATCTCGAGCTTGGCTTTAATTCCTCTGCATCGTCGAAATCGCTGAATATGAACTCTTTCAGTCTCTTTTTCTTGGTTTCTTCTCCAACATTTTGATTACCAGTTTTCTCTGGAGACAGAATTGAATTGCTCTGTTGAACTTGTTTCTTGATCTGAATTGGGTTGATTTTGCCATTGGAGAAGAGCTCGTCTGCGGAGGGAAGTTCTTGAGGGAAGCTTTTGCTGATGCAGAAATGGAAATCGAAATTGGGATCTAGAAGAGAGGCGTCAGATCGGACGGTGTCTGATTGGTTGTTGAGATCGTGAGAGAATGAGATTCTTGGGCTGGCACCTAAACTGAGTATCTCTGAGCACACATCAACTGCCATTATTGATTTCAAATAATATCTCAAAACAATGACAAATTGCTGAAGGAAGAGAGAATGTGTAGAGCTCAAAAACCCAGTATTGGATTTTTAATTGGAGTCAAAAAAGAGAAAGTGAAAGAGAGATATGTAATTGGGTTGTGGGAATGAGAGTCAGCTTTTGCTTTTATGGAGAATTTGGAAGGTTCAGAGTATGTTGGTGATGCATGCTCTGTTTTTGCTCTGTTTCAGTGAAGCAGAGTATCATTTGGTACTTAACTTACCACAAAAAAAGAAAGGAAAAAGACAGAGAGAGAGAGAGAGAGAGGGAGAGGGAGAGAGTGAGAGAGAGAGAGATAAGAGAGAAAATGAGTGAAAGTAACAGAAAATTTGGGCACCGAAAGGCTATGAAAGGATGTCATATATAGGGGTTTCCAATGAAACTTTTGCTTTTGAGAGAGAGAGAGAGAGAGAGAGAGAGAGAGAGTTTGAAGCTCTTGCAATGCTGATTTGAAGAATGGCCAAGTCTAGATAAATGAATATGGAGCATCTAAGAGAACAATTATTGGAACATTGGTATATAGTAGGTGTGTATAATGAAGTTTTCACTGCTGATATAAAAGAAGATGATGCATAGGTGGACCTAATCAATGTTGGATTATTACTTAATTTCAACCCAAATTAAGTGGTCTACTGTGTTGGAGAAAATTCATAACAAAATGATTTCTAAATAAAATTTTTATACAATAATTTGCACCAGAAATATGTGACTGTAACATTTTTTAAATAATAAGTTATTAGATCTTTTGATTTGAAATGTTGCATTAGTTTGTCTTTATTTTGTCAGTATAAAAATTATTCAAAAAAAAAATTAAACTTATTTTATTATTATAATCACATAATTTAATTTTTTTTTTTACTTTAAATATCTAATCATACATTTCCGTCATTTGTTGTCATTGCTGTTTTAGCATTTTTTTAGGTTAGGTTTGTCTCAAGTCCATTTTGTAGATTAGACAGTATATTGTCAAGTCTGTGGAGTTCATCACAGGTCTAGTTTCGATAATCTGAACTATTCAATATGTAGAACTCATACTTTATCCTTGCAAAAATCATATTGATTAAATATTGATAACTACTTGATCAGATAAGATTTTTGTCAATAATTTATTTTAAAAATTATATTTACAATAGATAGAAATCTGATCCGATCAAGTAACTATCGATATCTGATCAACCTGATTTTTTATAGTAATAACGTATTCGATGAGTTCTACACATCCAACGATTCGAATATCAAAATAGAATCTATGATGAATTTTTCTGACCCAATAACACGCTCCAATCAAATCCCAAACCAAGCCTGACTTTTTTTTTTTTCCTTCTCGTTATGATGTCACTTTCTTTCTTCTTTTCTTTACCATTATTAACATAGGAAAGGAAATATATATATATAAAATGCATACATCACTTAAGATGAAGTTTTCGTTTGGAAAGAGTTCATTTGGGCTCTTTTGATTCTTTGAGCCACAAAAGACAGAATAGGTTATTTAAGTCACAACAGACAAAACATCACATCCAACCCATAATCATTACACTCTTCTTTCACAAAAAAAGTCAAAAAGCCAAAAAGTCCTTCCCAAACCAAGTTTTTGAACCCAAGCACAAATAGCTAAAAAAGTCAAAAAGTCAAAAAGCCAACCCACTCTCCAAACGGAGGCTTTGTGTAATGATTAGACTATTGCACTGAAAATTATGCAGCACACCCTTTAGAGTATGTATCATATATATTTTATAATTAAAAAAAATAGCATAATTACATACTATCTAAGTCATAACTATAAAAAAAAAATTAAAAAGTCATAACCAAACACTATGAGTCATAATTAAAATATTTTCATAATTAAACAAGAAAATTGATCATAACTAAAAAAAAAAATAACATAATTAAGAATGCATATGATACACCCCTTTTAAGGGGAGGGGGGTATGTACTAGAATTTCCCGACTATTGTATACTCTAATCCCTTACATGCATATGGGACTTTTAGGTAGTGTTTAATTTATTAAAATGAAGGTAGATTGGAATAAAATGTTCATTTATTATTTTTTTTTAGTAAATAATCATTTCATTACAATGATAAAATGAAGGCAATCAAATGTAATAATAAACATTTTAATAAAATAATCATTATATTCCACATCATTCTAATAAATCAAACAGCAACAACACTATAAATCCAGACTTATAAACCTAGAATTTATCTCCAAAAAAAAAAAAGTTCAAATTCATTTTACTCTTGAATCCCACATTTTATCAATTTAGTATTCACCAATCAATACATTAAGAATAAATTATAAATTGGTAACAGTGACTTCATATCATTTTTAATCAAACAAAGCAATAAAAGTGAAACTTATATGGAAACTTTTATAACACGCCTAAAAAAAAAGGTGTATCCATATTCCAAGTTATACATTTTATGATTTTTTTTTTTTTTTGGTTATCGTCTATTATAGTGTTGCTTACATCATACTTATTAATTATAACTTGATTATAATCTATTGTAATTATTATTTTGATTATGATCAAAAAAGTATTTAATTATGCTTCAAGTAATGTTTAATTAAGACTCATTATGTTGATTATAATTAAGTGAAATGATTTATCTATTGAATTTGTCGTAATTCGAATTGCTTGAATTTGTGCTAGTTGGATGACCGGTTTCACCTCTGTCTATTGTGGTTGTCACCCTGTCATCCGGACGATCGACATCAACAAATTTAAATAATTTGAACGAAACCAAATTCAATAAATACAACATTGCTCTATAAGGCCTCGTTTGGGAACAGGCTAATTTAGTAATTTTTTTAACTATTTGGCTAAAATATGAGCTAAAAAAATTAATATGTTTGGTATGACCTTTTGACTTTTTACAAAAAGATGTGCAAAAAGTGAAAAGAAAAGAGAATCTTTAACTTTTTAGTATGAGTTGTTGACTTTTTACTTAGGCCTCGTTTGGCAAGAGGCTATTTTAGTCAATTAGTCAAAAAGTTACTAAATTAGCCAAAAAGCCAACAACACATACCAAAAAGTCAAAGATTCTCTTTCCTCTCTACTTTTTACACATCTTTTCGTAATTAGCCAAAAAGTCATCCCAAACATACAAGTTTTTTTTACCTACCTTTTTAGCCAAATAGCCAAAAAGTTACTAAATTAGCCTGTTCCCAAACGAGACCTTAATTTAATAACTTTTTGACTTTTTAATTAAAAAAAAAGTTTCCAAACGAAGCCTAAATCATAACTTATGATTTTTACTTTTAATTATGACTTCACATAATTATGATCATAATACTCCTTCCGTCCCATAATATTAGTCCCTTATTCTATTTTTCATTGTCCCAAAATATTAGTCCCTCTTCAAAAATCAAGTACAAAAATAATATAAATTTCCCATTTTGCCCTTCTTTTAAATTCATAAATAATATAAAAAGTACAATTATGACATTGATATTCTCAAAAAAATGTACTATCAAAGGGTAATTTTGGAAAATCAACTTTTTAAAAGTACAATAATTGTACTATCAAAAAAAGTTGAATTCCCCAAAAGGGACCATTATTTTGGGACGGAGGGAGTAGCTTAATTATACACCAAGTGAAGGGATATTGCAGTTGCAAAAAATAGTACACACTATGTATATCCGTTAAACCAAATATATACATTATAACGGATTTGTTACACAAAATATTTTTTTAAATAAAAAAGTAAAAAACATATCGAGGGGTTTGAAGATGCATACCACGTGGACTGGGCAAGGGTGCGGAAAGGTTCTGTACGCGTCGTCGCTGGCATTATGATCAAAATTGAGGGGCAAAACATGTTACTTTGACCACTCAATCACATTGGGTCTGACACATTTGGCATCTCCTCAGTTTCCCCCGAAAAGAATTTTAAGCTCTGCACAAATAATAAGAAGGACCCGGTCGATAGAGTGGCGAAAAAGTGATGGTAGATTACAAGTTAACAGGTTATGAATATAAGTTATGAATTTATTTGGTGTAGTTATGAGATTATGAATTTAAATAGTAGAGTAATATTTAATTAATAAGTTGTTAAATAATTTTTTATTGTGTAATTATCTATTTTGTCCTTATATGATATAAAAATAATTATTTTATTATTTTTTCAATTTTAATTTTAAAAAAATTATTTCATTAATAAAAGTTAATATACTTAGTATTACAAAAGTTAATATAATTAGTATCAATTAATAATAAAATTAATAATAGTATCAATTACTATAATTTTTTCATTTTTTCATTACAAATTAATTAGTGTCAATTAATGGCTTAATTACTATCAATTAATACTAAAATCAATAATAGTAAAAAGGGACATGCACCAATAAATCCCAAACTCTTATCTTTTGACCCATTTGGTCCTATTTTTAATCTTATAATCTAATTAGTCCTACTCTAGTGTTAATGACAACATTACGCGTGTTTGACTCTATTTACCACCTTCGAGTACGGGTAATTGAGGAATACTCCAATGTGGATTTTACTGAAATGCCCAAAGTTCTTAATTTGTTGATGTTTGTTCTCCCTCCAAGCATATCGGAAACGAAGAGACGTGGATGGAAATTTGCACAGTACGCCGATGTTAATGGCGTAATGTTAGGCGTTGCAGTTGAAGATTCTTTATTGGCAATGTGAAATCCTTGTGGATTGGGATAATAGAATAGGAAATTGCATTTTACTCGAAACCCTAACGAATACGCAACCAAATCCCCTGTTCATACGTCGATACCAGCGAAGTGGGTGGTTGTGACACTGACGTGCTTTGGAGCAGCGTTCGGAAAACCTTCGTAATCCGGTGGAAGTGACTGTAGTTGGAAATAATGACTCCAGGTATGTTAATCGTTGCTTTCGTTAGTGTTTGTGTGGTTGGGTTTTGCGCAAAATGTGATGTGTGTGTTATCTGGCAAACTGCAGAGTATTGTGCGTTTGATATAGAGTTGTTAGTATGGAGGATTTTGTGAAATGCATGCTTGTTGTATAGAGTAGTTTGTCAATGTTGTTGGGACGTTATGGGTTCTCAGTTTGTTGTGTTCTGCTGGCTGTGTGCTCATGTTAGTTTGTTCAATGTAAATTTGATGTTAATGAAATTTTGTGATCAGGTTTGTCCTGGATTTTTGCTATTTTTTTTGGTGGGGCATATGGTCCTGCATTTGTGGGGGTATTTTGAATGGGCTTGTGGGTTTTTTACATTGATCGAGATAGTCGCATATTTCATATGGGGGGTCATGCGTTGTGGGGGTTTTCCACTGGTGTGTGATTAGTCGTCATAGGTTGATGAAGTGTGTTACACAACATTCAATTCAAAGTAAAGTAATGACACATGTCTTAGTTTTTTTAATGAATGAACATCATCTGGTTATAGTCAAAATTATTGTGCGCTGCAATTGTGGTCGGGTTTTGCATGAGTGCGTGATTATGGTTCGTTGGGTTTGCATGTAATGTAGTTCAAAGTAGTGAATTTTCTTCGTTGGCACGTGATAATACATTGGTTTTTATGGAATTGCATGTAATACGTGGAAGATGTGTGGTATGCAATGGGTTGTTTAAATAAAACGTTGGTGTGCCATGTTAATGGTATTTTCATGTTTTACGTTTCTGATATGCCCCGGTGTGTGAATGTATGAGTTATTTCGGTGACCTGTTTGATGGTGGTGTTTGTTGGCATGGTTTAATTTGGTGGGGCATGCTGTACTAATGTTCTATTACTGTTGTACTAATGTTTTTCATGATTTGATTTGGTGTGTAGATTACTAATGTTCTACTACTGCTATAGTAATGTTATTCATGATTTGATTTGGTGTGCTAATTTATACGTAACATATGTTGCAGGTGGCAGTGGAAATAGGAATGGTAAACGGAACATTGTGACGAGGTCACCGCAAACATCGACACGGCTGGCCGCAAAGAAACAATCCAGGCTGCCATTCAAAAAATAAAAAGGGCCGGCTGACAATGTTAAGAAAGCTGATGTTGATCCGTCAAAGTTGATGTACAGATCGAACATTTCAGGACTGATTAGCACAGTGCTTGAATTAGATTTATGTGATGGACACATTAGACAGCTGCAGAAAACCCTGTTTTGGGTTATGATTGATGCTATTCGTGTTCACGAGCTTGATCCGAAAGCGTTCAAGAAGTGTGATGCAACTGTCTGTCGAATTATTCAATGTTACAACTCGAAAGATGAGAAGTTCCACGTTGGTGGAGCGAAGTTACCATTGAGGAATAACGATATCAAGCTGATATTTGGGGTCCAGTGTGGGCAGGAGAAGTTGGATTTGGCTCAAGGTGGCAAAGGGCCCTCCGATTTCATGCAACGACGTTGTCCGAATGTTAGCCGGATCTCTTCAAAAGTTATAAAGGATTTGCTGGCAGAAGCAATATGTGGTTGTACAGAGCGTGACGAAGAAGACGTGGCGAAGTTGCTGTGTCTTTATGTTTGTGCGAAGTTATTTTTCGCAACCACCGGCGAGCATATTGGTTGGGCGTTTGTTCGTGTGATTGACAAGCTGGACACATTAAGACAGTATGACTGGACTACAATAATAAGGAACACGTTGATTGGCTCACTAAATGAGATGTACCACAGGCCAGAGAAAGTGACTGGTTGTGTCGTAGCGTTGCTGGTATGTACAATACGAACGTGCCAAGATCAAAGTTTGTCATAGTCACATGTATATTTGATGGTGGTTTCATGTTTTGATTTCAGTTTCTAATTTGTGAACATTCGAACATAATCATACCGGAACGGCCTAACGTCACTCCGTGGTTTTGTCGATGGAACATTAGAGCAGCTGTGGCGAAACTGAAAGTACTAAATTTGACGGAAGAAGGTTCCATTGAGGTATGGAATAAAATAATTTCCATGTTTTTAATTTGTTTGCCCAAATCATACACTGAATTTTTTTTCCTTAAATGTTTTGTATCCCCAGGTACAGTGTGCGAAACTTGTTGGGACAATTAGTGAGTGTCATATTCTGAAACTGGCTGCTGCTACGAATGAGACAAACGAATGTGGTACAAGTAGGATGGATGTGGATCGCGAGGAGAGTGGGGCTGCTGTTCGGACGGATCATGTGGGCAGCGTGGAGCCTAGTTTGAGTTGTTGGCAGGTGGATACACCAAATGCTGGTAGCATCAAAATGAAAGGTGGAGACGATTATGAGAATAAAAATACTAGTACACCAACCAGCAAGGTAAAAGTGGGTGGGAAGATAGTGGCAGGTGGGGAAGTGTGGCCAGTCTTGTTCCTGGATCTTCTAGAACTATCCAGCACTCCAGATGGTGAAGCCGTGGGTGAAGAACAAGGGGGGGTGAACGATGAGTTGAGATCTTGTAATGTTAGAATTGCTGAGTTGAAGAGCCAAATACAGAGTAAAGACGCACGGGTGCGTGAACTAGAGCAGCGTGTCGAAATGATGGAGCAACTGCTAGGGAGGCATGCTGGTAATTTGTTTGTAGACTTAAATAATGTGATTGTGGAAAAGGATTCTGAAATTGATCAACTCAGTAAGGCAGTTGATCGATTGGAGTCAAAGATAAGCAATTTGCAGGATAGTCTTGATGATTTTGAGGTGCATGAGGTGACGCAATGTGTTGTCAATGACGGATCAAATCAGCGAACACCGAGCAACAGTCTTTCAGGTAAAGTGAGTGGTTTTGGCCACATCACAAGTGTAGAAAGTGCACAGCACTCTGCGTGTCCTGTAGGCCAACCCAAATACGTTGACACCACCGAATTACAAATTGTTGAGAACGCTGCTGGGATTGAAGATTTAACGGCTGACTTTGCCCATGGGAATGTACATCCGACTGTGGCGCGGGTGGAGGGTAGTTGCAGTCCCCGAAATGAGCAGCCAGTGTCAAATGGAAATGTAAATGTTGGCACAGCTGTCGTTGGCGTGGGTACTGGTTGTGAACACACAAATGCTGAAACAATTTCTGGGTCAAAAATGACGTCGCTGGTCAAATGGGTGAAGACCAAACCAAGATAGGAATTTAGGCTGTCTGACTACGAATATCCTGCCATATTTGGGCGACAACAAGTAAATACGAACGTGAGACTAGGTAAATCGTACGAGCCCGGGGTCATTTATAGTGTTGAGGACGTCGAAGTGGAGCGGAAAACCTGGCATGGTTTTGGTATGAACAGAAGGCACACTGTGTGGAATGTGTTGAAGGATAAAGATAGGCAACTACTGGAGAGAATGTACAGTTTAGAGGGGGACGGGTAGGTTGTTTGTATGGAATGTTGTACTTTTTGACATTTAGAAGTTGTAAATGCTATTATATGGTTGTTCTTAATTTTGGTTTATGATGTGTAGGTTAATAGTGTGGGACGGTGGACACAATGGAATACAAGTGCATTTCACAGACATCAAAGATCTGGTGTAGCAGAACTCCATTCATGGCAATGTAAGCTGGTGTCATATAATCTGCCCTTTATATAAATATTTATTCCCACAGGGAAAAACCCCACATAGACATGTAAACATTGTATCATTCATATCGTGGTTGATGTGCCTGTGACGAAATGACAAATGAATTTAATAACACACAATTACGTATATGTGAATACATGCACTCAAACCTGATGGTGCAAAAATGATAGTAGTACATACTGGACATTCATTTACAAAATGTTATTAATAGTGCACTGTGATTGTAATGGGTAACATGTGGTGTAGGTAATTGATGCATACGCTACTATGTTGACTGAAATGCGTAAGACGATGTCTGGAAGAGCAGAATTTGTGGGCACGACATACGTTTACACTAGTGTGTGTTCGGTATGTAGCACAACTAGCGTTCATTTGCACGAAATCTAAAAGTAATATTTTCTGTAATGAAATCTAACACGACTTTGGTGGCTTTGGAAAATTGTGCAGGATATGATGCGGAACAGCAGCGCAATGTCGCGAACGAGGTACTTGAACGTACACATGAAGGCTGAGCGAGGGTGCAGATACACACTATTCCTGATCTACAATGCCAACCATTGGACAGTCATGGCACACAATTCAGAAAGTGGGAATTGGAAACATTACAACTCCATGAGGCCAAGACGTGGAGTGCGTGATGAGCATTGCAATGAGGCTCTAAAAGTTGTAAGTACATCAACACAGGCAGTAGTTCATATATGATTTTTTCTCGATTTGTAGTGGTGGTGCAATGGTAGATTAACAGATTGAGTTCTGAATGTGCATGGCTGATGAATTGTAATGTTTGTTGGTTTCAATGTCACACAGTATGTATCTAAACTAACATGTGAGAAATCAACAGAAACAATGGGTGGCCGACCACCACAACAAGTTTGTGAAACCAAGAGTTACAGCTGACGGCATTGGGGCAGACCTTTTTGATGGGAGTTTTGTGTCTGTTGTTGATTGTCCGCAACAAGTTCCAGAGTTGTAAGTAATTGTCATATTAGAATGAGTTCACTGTTTTGATGATGTGTTGTGTAAGTGACGCTGGTATCGGTTTTTGTGAGTGCAGGTCGGATTGCGGAATTTTCACATGCTTCATTATCAGGCAGTACATTCGTAGGGCAGAAGTCGATACTACGATGCACGGTCTCACACCAACTGGGCTACAAGCTGCGATGGTGGACATGTTCTTGAGTGACCCAGGCAGAGGACTCCATGGTAGGACATTGTAAGAGGTGTTCACGTTGCTCATTCCAGAAGGTGCAAGAACGTGGTTACGATGTTTTCTTCTTGGGTTTTATGGATGTACATATATGTTTTGTAATTCTGTAAGAACAAAACGTTAGCAAGGAAATTTTAAATTGGGTAGCTGTCCTATGTTGCTTTATTATCATGACAAATGGTGCACAAACGGTTTAAGCGTTGGTTAGAATTGGTTTTTTTGGGGGACGTAAATGTTGATATTATTTTTTAAGCAATTAAAATAGTTTCTTGGATTCCATATTAGAAGTTTTGAACCTTACGTGTAAAAAAATTATTTCTTACACGTCTACTAGTATGCCATTGTCCTTTTATTATCGTATGGTGGAGATGTGATGGTAATGTCCTTAACAATGTGAATTGTATGTTTACGTTTTCATGTGCATAGGCATGACATTGTCTCTTAATGCCAGATGGTCCTTGGTATATATATATGGTATGATCTACACAGGAGGTTACATTTTAATAGTGAGTTGGGGGGAACCTGTTTTGCCACTATGGGAGTAAACGTGGTTTGTTGGTAACCGAGTAAACGTGGTTTGATCTCTGCGTAAGTTGACATGCGTACATCAGCTACGTGGTTAATATGGCATGAGAGTAGAATAATTGGCCATTGCCATTTTAAGTATCATTGTAGGGACAACATTTCATTGTAAACGTAATATTACATTGCATTCAAATTTTTTTTAAACAGTGGGTTTGTGGTGCATATTGTGTATGACGTACAGTGAATTGCAAACATACACCCAAACATTAAAAACCATTAGCCTTCCATTATTTGAAACAGTGGGTTGTGGGTGACTGACTGGTATGATGTGCATAGATATGAAAACAAACGACACACATTACTGTTACGGTATAGCAACATGAAAGTGATGTCGTAATGTAATGTCCATGGTTGTTGGTTGTTAAGGGTGCATTATGTGATTGTTCAACAGTGGCCACCGAAATTAAACCCATAACAGAAAGAGAAGTGTATATTCTACCAATTTGAATAAACCCATAACAAAAAGTAAATGAGTGATTATAAAACAATGTCAAAAACATTTTGGAAAACAGAATAAAAGTCCAACTGAACCCCAATTTGTGAGGGAAAGAAAATTAAACCACATGGCAGGCCGTCTGTAACGGCCCTTTGCATGTCTTTCTATTGTGATTGCCAAATTTTCCGCAACGCCCGCAACGTATACGCTGCACTACCTCACCTTTGGAGGGAATTCTCTTCCGTTTGGGCCTACCAGGAGGACGCTTGACTGTTGGCGGTGCTATCAAATATTCATTTGGGTTAAACGTCGGCCTCTCCACTGTTGGAATAGGGTATATAGTTCTGCTATAAGTAGCTCGAAATGTCTCGATGTAGAATCCAGAGTCTATTGAATCATAAATGTTTCTCCCATTATTACGGAATGCAACAACAGCATGGGAACACGGGAACCCATTAATCTGCCACTGAAAACAGGAACATGTCTGCTTGACGACGTCAACCAACACCGACGGGTAGGAATGAACCTCATACACATCATCGTTAGCCTGGCTCACACACCATGCCCTGCTATCGTTATACGCTGACACCAATTTTTTCTCCATCTTCGGGCATATTACACTGGCCCATTTAGTGCATTTAACTCTGCGCTCCGACATCTGCTCCATGATTTGACCTCTTACCATATCAACCAATCTCGTAATAGGAAGATGACGGGCCTGGCCAACCCAGTTGTTGAAAGATTTGACGGCGCTTGAGCACATCTCCCCGTACCGTCGGCCACTAAAAAAATGACCAAAGTAAACGTTTACGGAGAGCATAAATTATAACAAAAACATATTATTAAAAATACATGCGGGGATTAACAATACGCCATAACCCATTAAGCGGATTGTGAAGTACCTGAAATACGCATTAGACCAATGTTTTGGGTGCAAGTCTTTAAGAAAATCTTCAATCACAGCTGGGTTGCACTTCTTCAATACCTCCAATTTCTCATTAAAGCAAGTAACAGTGGGCGCGTAGGCACATTCCCGCAACTTGCGCATCAACCCAATTTTATGCGATGCATTAACATATTTCATTCGATCCCGCAAGTTCATTTGGAGATGCAACAAACAAAATGCATGATGCGCCGAAGGGAAAATTATTGGTATAGAGTGTATTAATTCGACGTGACGGTCAGATACGAAAGTTAATGTCTGCCCGACCCTAACAACTTCTTTCAAATTACGAAGAAACCATTCTCAATTAGATGAATTCTCTGAATCAACAATAGCAAAGGCTACCAGAAACAATCCTACACCCAAACATACAACATAAACAGTTTGCCATGAGCAAAATTGTACAACTTCCACACAAAATAAGTATGACGCAATTTTTAAAATGAAAGCAAATTACCATTAACTTTGCAAATGAAAGCTAAATGAAACCATTACCTTGATTAGCGTCTTTAGCAGTAGCCGCAAGCAAATTGCCTTTGAACCTACCTTTCAAAAATGTTCCATCCAAAAACAACAAAGGTCGACAATGATTGAACCCATCTATACAAGCGCGGAATGATATAAAATACCTAACAAACCTCCCGATTTTTTGGTCAAACTCAAGGTTGATGTAACTGTTTGGGTTTTTTTGCATAACGGCATCGTTATACCACCTGAGTTGATCGAAGGACGTAGCGTGATCCCCGTACACTTCACCTCTCGCTTTCTCAACACCCAACCATGCCACCCGGTAACTAATGTCCAAACCATACTCATTTTTCAAGTCAAACACAACATCGGTAGGACGCGTCAATGGCTGATCGCGCACTCGATCCGCAACAACAGCAGACACCAAATCAGAACCCGTACGAGGGTTCCTACAAGTACGTACAGCAACCCCACAAGTATGCACACTATCGAACCTTTTAATACATAACACCCCAGTTGACGGTAACATCCTCGCATGAACTGACCACAAATAATCTGTTGACGTCGCAAACTTGCACACTACTGTAATTCGAACGGAATCATTTTTAATGTACTTGAATTGAAATCCACGTTCAACGGCGTACTTACATAGAACTTCACGAAATTCAGTTGCTCCACCATCAAAACATTGTCCCACATGGGTAATCCCATACGCCCGTTGCGCCGACAAAAACGTCTTCGATTTGTTCGGACAGTATGTTGTTAATAAGTCCATTTGGTCATCCACACAACCATTCCGACTAGCATCTCGAGAAATTACCCCATCCTCCGTGGAATCCACCACACCACAATTACCCCCCACACCAACACTACTTTCTTGAATGAGGACCTCAATGTGATTTATTCCAAACGACTTAGCAAGGCACAACATGTTTTGAATATCGTCGTTACTATCCACCTTAAACTTCTTGTACCCGGGAACATCGAACACCAAACACACCGCACCTGGTATCAATCCATCAAACTTTGCACAAATATCATCAACAATCTGTACGAATGACGAATCCTGATGCAACCGAATAAGAACATTGACTAAACCGTACGAACACACTAACAATATCCCTCCATCCATACCTGTGACACATTTGTTGAACCCATTACTATGGCAACATAACCAGGAAAAAACATAACAAAAACACCTTTTCTTTCCATTAATTTGCTGTAATTAATCGATGCCACCCCACTGAAAGATCACAGACATTGGGGGGGAACAAAATAAAATAAACCAACACACACTCGTTTTGAAAATGTTACCCACAGCAGTGTAAACACAGCAATCCAACACCCCTGCACTGTACAGTTACGTTGCCACAAAAACAACAGCCAACCGGAAAACTAACGCCCACCACCGGGAAAAATGGTGGCCACCGTTTCGGCCTCCAAAAACCAATGGTGAAAAACAATGTCAATGAAGGAGAACCATGGTAATCAATTATAAATGATGAAAACAATGGTAATCAATAACCACGCAATGTTAATCAATCAAAAAACCAGTACAAAAATTGGCCATCAATGAACATGGTACAAACCGTTTAAGGACAGATTACAGAAATGGTGAAAACCAATGTTAATAACTAAAAAAACCCACAAACCATTAACATTACGTAACCACATACAAAACAATGAAAACAATGAAAATGGCAGTCACCGTATTCTGAGCGGAAATGGCACTCACCGTGATTGGACTCTGAATAACAAAGAAAACAATGGTAATCAAACCCCAAAATTGGTTAACATTACGGAACCAATAGCATGTTAACAGAAACAAACATGGAAAGGGTATAGACGTCAAAACAAATAGAATCAAATCACACCCCCAAATCTCTGCCACTAAAATAGGACTAAATGGTATAGATAAAAACTTACAGGACTAAATGGTTTAACTTTTCTGTAGATAGGATTTATGAGTAATTTTTCCATCAATGAATTAGTATAACTTTTTTTCATTATGAATGAATTAGGTGTCAATTAATGGCTTAATTACCATCAATTAATACTAAAATTAATAATAGTATCAATTAGTATAATTTTTTTCATTTTTTCATTATGAATGAATTATGTGTCAATTAATATGGCTTAATTACCATCAATTAATACTAAAATTAATAATAGTATCAATTAGTATAATTTTTTTCATTTTTTCATTACAAATGAATTAGGTGTCAATACTAATTAATATAAAAATACTAAAATTAATACTAATAATACTAAAAATACTAATAATATTATTTAGGCCTCGTTTAGGAAACGACCGATTTAGTCATAAAATTATTAAAAAAGCCAAAAAACCAACAACCTATACAAAAAAGTCAAAAATTCTCTTTTCTCTCTACTTTTTTCACATCTTTTCGTAAAAAGTCAAAAAATTATTCCAAACATACTAGTTTTTTTTACATCATGTTTTAGCCAAAAAGTCAAAAAGTTACTAAAAAGCATGCTCCCAAACGAGGCCTTACTGTGTAATTGTCTATTTTGCCCTTATATGATATAAAAATGATTATTTTGTCATTTTTATAGTTTTAATTTTAAAAAAATTATTTCATTAATAAAAGTTAATATAATTAGTATTACAAAAATCATTATTTTTATTAATAGTATCAATTAGTATAAAAATATTTCATTTTTTCATTATAAAATTAGTGTCATTTATTTTGTCAATTATATTTTTTCATTTAATAGAAGTTATTTCATTTTTTTATTATTTTGTTTTGTTTTCATTAATATCAATTATAACAATTGTTTTTTTTTATATTATTATTACAAAACCAAAGAAAATAGCAAAGAAGTTATTTAATTGAAATAAATTTATATTTATATTAACTGAAATAAAATTGTGCAATTTATTTAATTTTGTTTAATTTATTAATTCATTACAATTAATCATTATTATTGTTTTTATTATTTAATTTTAATTTTAATTTTTGTTTTTAATTATTATTTTTATTATTTTGTTTATAATTATTAATTTTGTTTAATTTATTTAATTTTTGTTATTTTTTTTTCTTCTCTTCCATTCCTTCCTGAACCATTTGTACGCTGCCGGTGGTCTGCAACCTTAACCACCGCCGCGATCTGGAACTAGGAATGGCAATGAGGCGGGGCGGGGCCGGGGACTACACTCCCTGTCCTCGATCCTTGAAAGTTATATACGCCCCGTCCCCGCTCCCGATCCCCAACAGGGACTCATAGCCCGGCCCCATCCCCGCTCTCGATCGGGGATCGAGGATCTCCGACCTCGAAAAATCCCTGGTGTTTTTTTTTTATCTATAAAAATCTTTAAACATGGATTAAAATATATTTGTCAACATATTTTCCAATTAAAAAAATTCTAACAGTGAAATTGCATATTACATCCTGTAGAATTGAGACAGTGCCATCCTGTAGCATTGAGATAATGAAATTGCATATTACATCCTATAGCATTGTTATACACAACCTGTAGCACATCCTGTAGCATTGTCATACACAACCTGTAGCATGTGAAATTGCATATTACATCCTGTGAAATTGCATATTACATCCTGTAGCATTGCCAATTAAAAAAATTTTAACAGTGTCACACACAACCCACACACAAAACATTGAAACAGTTCCATACAAAACCCACACACAAAACATCCTGTAGCATACAAAACATTGAGACAGTGTCATCATTGAGACAGTACCATACAAAACTCATAAAATAGCATCCTGTTTCTCCAAGAAAATTTAGCAGCCCATACACAACCTACACATACAAGAAAATTCAACAAGTAGCAAAGAGAATAATTAATCCCAAGCACAACCCGCAAGCAATAGGTTACCCAAAAAATTGAAATTAAAAAAAAAAAATCCATTACAACATAAAAAATCAAATCCATTGTTTCTCCAATATCCATACAAACCACACAACAACTTCCATCATCTCCTTCAACTTGAATTCCTGTTAAATAACAAAAGGAAAAAAACAAATAATTAATATTAATAATAAAATGTAAAAAATGTTAACAATTAAAACACAAAAGATGACAACTAACACAAAAGTAGCACATGACTGATCCGACTTGATCTCATCATCATCATATATAGTTGCATAGCCCACTGATTCCAATGTTGAATTTCCTAAAAAGTAAATAATATAAATTTAGTATTGAAATTATTCCATGGTAATATAAATAATAAAAGTGAAATAATAATATATAGATTTGATGAAATAATATCTTTCATCTTTGCACCCCACAACCAACTTTGTGCACACATTAATGATTCTAATGTGTTTGGATGAAGTCTACTACGATGTGGACTCACCAACCTTCCACTAGTACTAAATGCTAACTCATAAGCAACAGTGGATACAGGAATAGTTAAAATGTCCCTAGCTATTGCCTGTAAGGTCGGATACTTTGGTCCATTAGCTTTCCACCAATTCAAAACATCAAAACCTGAAGTTCTTGGCAAAACCTCATCTTCTAGATAATGGTCCAACTCTGATCTTACATTCTTCATTTTTTTACTTCTCTTTCTACTAACAAACAAATCAAATTCCGAAAGGGTCTCCGTAACAATTTCTGGATGAGTAGAAGAGTCACCAACAACATCGATCTCCATACCAACTCGGTGCTGATACTCTTGCAACAAATCATAACAAATATGACGAACCCTATCAACTTCATCTTCAGCTTTGTCTCCATAAAGTTTTTCAAAATAAAACTCCAATACACTCATCTTATACCTAGGATCAAGTACAACTGCAACTCCAATAACACCATGTATCACTAACCAATATTTATCAAAATTTTCCACTATTTTTGATGCCATTGTTCTGATCACTTCAATTTCCCAAGAGAGCCATTGAGATAGTGTCATCCTAATCTCACATAAAGCTGGGAAACAAACATTGGCTGTGGGATACTTTGTACCAGAAAACAACTCAGTGATAGAAAAAAAATCTTAAACCTCCCACTAATCTCTCTAGCAAACTCTCATTCTTGCTCAGTTGGCACAGTCTTATATTGGGGCTCTCTAATTTTCAATCTAGAAAAGACATCCTTATACAATAAGGCTGTCTGAAGCATCAAGTAGGTTAAATTCTACCTAGTTGCACAATCAAGTCCTAATTTCTTAGTATGTGGAATACGCAATTGGTTGACTGTTTCTTCAAATTTTTCTAGTCTTTTTGGTGTTGCTGTCCAATAAGCTACACTCTCTCGAATTTTTTCCACACCAACTCGTATGACATCCAATCCATCTTTCACTATCAAATTCAAAATATGCGCACATCAACGCATATGAAACAAAGTACCACCCAACAAAAGCGATGAATTACTTAACTTATCCATCAATATAGTAATCATGGCATCATTTGTGAAGCAATTATCAACAGTAACAGTCGAGATTTTTCTATCAATATTCCAGTCCATCGTACACTCAAGCAAAGTATCACAAAGAACTTTTGTGTGTGGACATAGAACATAAATAAACCTAAAATATGATATTCATAAACAAGTATTAATAATATGCAAATTGAACTGAATAAGATATAATTTTTAAATGATTTGTAAATTTACAAAAATATACCTCAAAATGAGACTTTGCAATATCCATGAATCATCAATAAAGTGTGCAGCGACAGTCATGAATCCTTTTTTTTTATTGCTAGCAGTCCACATATCAGTTGTGATTGCCACCCTACTTTTATTATGCTCCACCAAACTCAATGTCTTCACCCTCTCATAATCATAAATCTTTAAAATATCACTCTTTATCATATTTCGAGAAGGCACTTTAAACAATGGTTGAAGTGCTGCTGAATATCGTTTAAAACCAACATGGTCTACAATAGAGAGAGGATATTCATGCAAGATTATGGCATGTGACAACTCTTTCGTAGCAAAATCTTGATAAAAAATATAAGAATTCATTTTTGGACTCTCTCTACTAAAGTTGTTAGTTAACACTTTTTGCCTCATGTTCATCACTTTTTTCCTAGTACAACTCTTATGGTGATCATGCAAATGCCTAGTTCCATTTTTTGAATCACCTCCAAGATGCTTATTACAATAATTACATATTGCCTTCCACACCCCATTGACTTGTTGTTTTTTAAAATGTTCCCACACAACACTAGGTTTTCTTTTAGTTCCTCCACAAGTAGTATTAGACTCTTTTTCTAAATCAATAACATTTTGATTAGAGAGAGGAGACGGTGAGTTCATAGGTGCGTTTGTAGCTGGCGATGAATGTTGTGACACGTCATTCTCAAATGGTACTTGAGAGTTAACGGGTACTTTAGAGTTAACTGGTGCTTCAGAGTTAACATCTGAAATTTTTAATCTTCATAAAAATAATATGGATTGAATTAATATTAACAGAGGCAACATAAAAGTAGATTACTGGAACTGAGAAACAAATTAATAATAACTAAGCTAATGGATTGAATTAATGGAACTGAGAAACAAATTAACTAAACATCAATTTTCTTTTTTCTTTCTCTGTTTTCTTTCTTTTAGATGAATGGAATTGAATTGGGACATGTACCAATAAGATCTTCAATAATATAAAAAATTAACTTCTTATCATCTTCAATAATATAAAATAAACAGAAAGAATAAAATACAGTGAAGATAAAAAATTGATGTTTAGTTACTTAGTGAAAGCATCAATTTTCAATGATACAATGAAGATAAAAAAATTGATGATTAAGAAAGAATAAAATACAGTGAAGATATAAAATAACTACTCATCATTTTCAATAATATAAAAAATTAACTACTCATCATTTTCTTTCTCTGTTTTCTTTCCATTTTCTTTCTTTCTTTTAAACAAATTAACTCATCATCTTCAATAATATAAAATAAACAGATCTATATTTTTTGTTAATATTTTTTAGTGTACAAATTAACTAAACATCTAATGGAAGCATCAATTTTCTTTCTCTGTTTCTTTTCTAAACTATGTTAAGAACAACTAATTTCTACACACAAAATAACATCATCAATTTTCTTTCTCTGTTTCAATAATCATCAAATAGACAGATGATATAAGTTATCAATAATATAAAATAGAAAGATCATCATCTTAATAGACAGATTATCAATAATATAGATAGATTATCAATAATATCAACAGATCAATAATATAAAATAGACAGATCTATATGCATAACAAATTCCCAACAGATCAATAAACAGATCAGTCGTTATTTCGAAGTCATTACTTATAAACAGATCAATAAATAGATCTATATATAAAATAGATAAATCTATAAATTTTGAAGGAAAAAAAAAAAAAAACAGAGGTTAAATCTATATATAATATACACTCAGATATATATAATATATATACATATATGTAAACCCTAGAACCAAATCCCTAGAGAGAGAAAGAGAGAGAGAGAGATACCTAAACAGAGAGAGCAGCGACGGAGGAACGACGGTGACGGAGAGAAAGCAGCAGCCTCTTTGTGTGTGTGTGTGAGAGAGAGGGACGGGGAGGCAAAACGGTAAAGTGACAGAGGTGAGGCGGTAATGGAGGATCGGTGGCGACGGAGGATCGCCGGTGAGAAGAAAGGCGCGGTTGTGAGAAAAAGAGAGAGTGGGAGACCAAACCAGTAGTGGCGAGCGAGAGAAAGAGAGGAGCGAGCGGAGCAGAGCGCTGTGTGTGTTTGAGTGTGTGTGTGTCTCAAACCCTAAACAAACACAAGCACATATATATTCAGGGAAAAAACGATAATTTTACCTCGGGGACTAAGTGGGGCGGGGCCAAGTCCGGGTCTGAAACACCTATCCCCGTCCCCGGCCCGGATATCATCGGGGTTGAACTTTTGAATACCATCCCCAGCCCGTCAGGGACATTTTTTGGTGAATAACCACTGAATTCGGGGTCGGGTCAGTTTCAGATTGCCATCCCTATCTGGAACGGCAGAGAGGGAGTGTTGTCGCTCGCCACCGTTCACCGGCCTAAACAATGCTGGAGATGGGAATTGGTTCGTGAGAAAGAGAGAGAGAGAGAGACGACAGTAGGACGACGACAATCTGGTTCAGATCGCGATGCGTATAGTTTTGCCTTGAGATCGCGATGACGACAAGCTTCCAAACCAGATCTTCTAAACCAGATCAACCCAGATCTTCATCTTTATCAACGAGCTTCCAAACCCTATCGACCCAACCACAGATCGTCATCTTCATCAACGATCTTCATCCCGTTGTGTCGATTGCATATCTTCATCTTCATCGACGACCAACCTAGATCTTCATCTTCATCGAGAGAGAGAGAGAGAGCACCACCGGAAATCACCTCCACCACCAGAAATCGCCAATCACTCTCTGAGATGAGTGAATAGTTTTTGCATTGTAGTTTATATAGTGGCCATTTGGTAATATTTGAGATTGATGAGGGGCATTTAAGTCATTTTGCCTCTCAATTTTAGCTTCCCGGTTAAGCTGTTTGAGAAAAGTATCTCCTCCCCCACTCAAAGAATAATCACTTTTTTGACTTAATTTAAGCTAGAAGTTGGTCACTTAAGCTAGACCAAACACTCAAAAACTATTTAATTTAAGTCAAAAGCTGAAATAAACTGATTTTAAGCTGTACCAAACGGGACCAATATCCACTATAAATAAATAATAATAATATCAATCCTCTGTAACGTACCTTATTTGGCAGTAAGCATAATTCACTTGATCTAGTTGAATGCTTGACCCGTTACCAAAGGGAACTCACTCTTCTCCGATTGGTTGTTAGACGAGATGGTGATGTGTAGTCATTGTGAGTCCTGATTTGAACTCATCTCGATAATTTAAATTATTTAATTTGTAGAGTTTGTTGAATACATCATTCATATAAAAAATTACGTTAATCGGATATCTATAGATATTTTATTAGATCTCATTTCCGTCAACGACATGTATAATTTTTAAAATAAATTGTGACAAAAATGTAATCTAATTAAGTTGTTATCGATATTTGATTACCATGATTTTCGTATAGGGATGATATATTTGATGAACTCTACGCATTAATTATCAATATGATTCAAGATTAAGGCTCAAAATGACCCGATAGTATCCTCCAATCCAATAAAAGAATGGAGAGGAGCCAACTTCTTACCAAAGACCAATAATGCTTACATTTTGTTGGCTTTTTTGGCTTTCGAAGGTTATTTTTGTAATTGTGAGCATGCCAGTAAGGATCAATCAGGCCTTACAGAATGTTAATTGCCAACCAATTATCAGACGATTGTGTTTTAGTTCTTTCAGCCTCAATGAAGAAGACTTTTACTGGTGGCTTAGTTTAGGAGAATTAAGCAAACAATGATTAAATGAAGAACAATTGCAGTATTTCATTAAGTAAAACGAAAGATTTACAATGATCCAATTCAGCCTCGTAGAGGTTTACAGCAACAATTTACTTGAAACTACTCCTATGAACGAAATGCAGTGCAGGAATTTTAAAGTACAGAAATACAAAGAACAGGAAATGTAAAACTGGAAAGGAAATAAAGTAGATAAAAACTGAATTTTTGGATCTGAGTTTGGGGGGTTTTTCTGGGGCCTTCTCTGCTATTTATACTTCTCAAGAACAACCATCAAACTGCACTTCTAACCGTCGAACCGCTCCTCCATGATCGTTGATCATGTTGCCTTATAGTTAGCTCCGCTATGCCAATATCTACAGTTAGGCTTCCCTCCTGATTTTGAATTTGAATGTGAGTAACCGTTGAAGCCACATCACTTTGCATCTCTTTGCTGATCCAGTGCTACGCAAATCTTGTAAGAACCAATACTAACAGCCACGTGTACGATCACGATCGAAGACTTGAATAGTCTTCCCGTATTGCCCTTATTCTACCATGCGTTGAATTGTAATTGGTTTATACAAAATATGTAGCCGGCATTACCCCCCGCACTAATATACTCAATACTTGGTGATATCAGTGGATCAAGGTCTTTATCCACGTCTTAGAACATGCATGGGCTTTGCATTCTTCCAGAAATGCAACTATCATTCATCATTTGCATTAAATTCTCTTTTAATCCTTTGAACATCCCCACCATCTTAGTATTCAAACAGACTGATACATCTTTTATGGCCAAACCAATTCTCTCTTCTATTATTCGAGTATATGAAGAGTCATCTGATGATGATGTTCTTCCTCGAAAGAACCTTCATGCATTGATTAGCCACCTTTACCCACCTCCCTATATTCAAGTCATAGAAGCTTTTGCAAACTATCAACCTTTGGATTACGCACCAGCTACTCATAATTCTCTAACCCAAAATTTTGCAAAAATGGACATTGGAAGCTCTTCTTCTAATTCACAATCTTCTGCATGGGATGAGGCTGTGGCTTCTTCTTCCTCTAGGGCTTTTGGTTGGAGAAGCTGGTAAAAACCTGAGGCATATGAGTTAAGGGAATGAGTTAATCATCACTTTGTCGAGTTCACTAATCCTCTAGAATTCCCTTCTGATGCTCGAAGTTTAGTGGTTTATCCTTACGTGCCCATCGACCGCCGACGCAGTTTAGAGGGAAATCTGCTTGTAGCATGGTACACATCCTTCATGCCTACAAAAATAGTACAAGCTACCCGACGCCCAGAAGAGGCACAAGGGTATAACCCATCGTTCTTAGCCCAGAAGGCGAGGCTTTGCTCTTCTGACTGGCTTGATTGTGTTAATGCCCCTCAGTTTCCTCCTTCTTTCGAAATGGAAGCTTCTACCTCCTCCTCCGCAAAATTCCCACTAGATGGAGAGACTGAGGCTTACCCTCTTTGCGGACAAGGTTTTTCCCCCCTATAAGCCTCCACCTCCCCTTACTCCAGCTCAACAAAAGCAAGCCCAACTTCTTCCTGCGGCCTTTGTTCACTTGTCTTTCAATGTTCTTGAAGACGATGTTCCTCTCAAGAACTTTCGATGGGCTTGTGATGTTATGACTCGGGGTCACGTCCTCAACCCATCGCCCAAGCAGAACTCCAAATGTTTTTGGACCAACTCCCGTTGCTTCCTCATTGGCACCGGACTTCTGTGGCCACCACCCAATCTTTAAACCAACTTTCATCCCTTCGAGTTCATACCCAGTACGATGCAGAGAACCTCATCGAAGAATATGATGACTTCAACAATAAAGACTCTGCGTACTGGGATGACTTGGATATGGATGAGCTGGAACAAGGGTCAAAAGAAACAGCGATTGAAATAAAGGCTGAAGAACTCTTTTATCAAGTAAGAGCACATCAACTTCAGCAGCCAAGCCTGGAGAAAATGGAAGATAGAATAAAAAAAGAACAGAAATTTATTGACCATAGCTGGACCAAATTCCATGATCTTGTTATTTATTCTATTCCTTACTTTTATGATCTTGAATTTGTACCCAACGAGGGCCTTTTGATGTAATTGCTTTTGTTTCAATACAGCTAAGACTTTTCTCTTTGTTTGGCATGGTTTGACTTTATCTCCGTTTGTCTTTACAAGCAAATTTAGGGCTTCGAACTCAACAATCTCATCCTTCAAATCTAGATTCAATCATCTCAAATGAAACACTGAAAAACCAACATGAACTTTTCCAATTCATGAAATACATTTGATAACTTTTGCTGGTTTCCATTTAGAATCAGCGCTTCGAATTTAACAATCTTGCCCCTTAAAGCTTGTTTTAATCATATCCAACATATGGTAATATGGTTAGTACGATCAATCAATTTTAAATTGACCATTTTTGCTTCAAACAACAGTCCATACTTTCGAAAATATGGAAGCCCCTCTCGAGGGCTGCACTGTTTTAATCCGAAAAAGTAATTTTTTCTGTATATTATCAAACAAACTACTAGTTTTGACACTTCGAACAACAATTTCCATCTTTAAGGGATCTCAAGTTTTGCTTCGAAGGATTTATTCTCACTAAGAAATCCTAAAACAAGCTTTCAATCATGTTGAGGTAAACAAATACTTGAGCATTCTTGCATCCTTAGGCATGGAATGTGCTTCGAAGCTGGCTTCCTAGTTTTGAAGTTGTTTGTTATTTGACTTTTGCGCCAAAATTTGGTTTCGAAGCCAAATATGTTATTTCCAAGCTGACATTAGTGTTTGAGATGTGTTTCCCTCCAAAGTTTATCAATATTGAGGGAAACTCTTCGTATCTGTACTTTTAGTACTTCTTTACGAATTCCACGATATATTTTCCAAACACGAAGGTTTTACACCCCTTTTTATTTCATGTTTTGAATTCACTCGTTTGCTCAACACACAAACCCTTCCCTTCTATTAACCCTCTCTTCCTTGCTGCTTGCAACCAATGGATTCTTCTTCAGTGAAAGTACCGTTTGGCGAATGTATAAGCCCAACCATGGCTTTGAAAAGATGTATTGAGGAAGAGATCGCCAAATTCACAACTGATGGGTCAAGTGCCATAGACGGACGCCTCTTTGTTCCTCGCCATAGCGACAAACAAGAATATGTCCTAGGTCCTATCTTTCGAGAAGCTCTCGCTCAACTTCCAGCTTTATACCCTCGTTTGGAGGACCACTTTCTTCTCTATGAAGGGGGGCTCGACTGGGGAAATTGGAGAATGAAATGACCTCACCGTTGCTGGCCGACATTAAGGGCTGAGTGGGAGGAATGGTATGACAGAGTTGTGCCTGCAAGAGAATGTGACCTGCAAGAGCTTTGTATTCTTGACGCCCTTCATCTTTCCAGGTTTATCATTCCTGAAGACCCTTTTTTGATTCCTGCCGCTCTTTGCTTTTGGAACATGGCTTTTAATTTTTTTCAGTTTCGGTGTGGCATGATGGCCCCCACCATTCTTGATATATGCCATCTCTTAGGGCTTTCACCACTTGGTACTCCTTTTACACCCAACTACCAAGACCTTTCTGTTAAGTTTTCCCTTCCACCCTTAAATTCCTCTTTCAGTGATTTTGTAAAGGCTGAAAATAAAAGGGAAGGCCTCGTGAGAGATCGAGAACTCTTTTCCTTTATTTTATACTGGTTGTGTAAATTTCTCTTTTGTACATCATCTCAGCGAATCATGCTTGAGTTCGCTCCACTTGCGAAGGCCCTTGTTTTGAAGAAACTAATAGCCTTGGCCCCTTACCTTTTAGGCCATGTCTATAGAGCCTGCTCCCAATTTTGTGAAAGACCTCTCGACATCAATCAGGGAGGCCCTCTCTGGGTGCTTTAACTCTGGCTCTTTGCATACTTTACTGACCTGCATCCTAAGTGCTTGAAGTTTTTAGTTCAAGACCCTAGCACTTACGGAGAAAAGTATGCTAGAGGTCTTCTTTATCTTGCTTCCTTTGCCTACTACCTCACCTTTTTTCATCAACTTTCTATTTCCCCAGCGGCCACCTTCTTTTGCCCCTTTGATGCCAACAAAGGACCAACTTGGCTGCAAACATTCTTGGCTGATAAAGAATGTTCCATCCCATGACACAAAGATATGTGGGCTTCCATTTTGTTGCTGAGGGAACTGTTCATTGGTACTTTAAACCCTCGGGCCTACAAGTGCATATCTGAGGTATATTGCCCTTCTCAGTTTGCCAGACAATTTGGGCTTACTCAAGGAATTCTCATTCCACTCTGCAATCTCTCGAATGTCCATCTCACAGCCAGAGATCTAAGAGTGCCCAAATCCAAACTAGAGGAGGCAACATTTAAGTTGTTGAAAGACTTGAGTGAGTTCAAATTTACACCCTTCATCCCCTCTAGTTTAGCTTTAAAGAGATTTCAAAATTGGTGGACAGCCAATATGGAAGTGCATCTAGCTATACATCCTCATGATTTACTGATAGGACTAGGTGTGCCTTCTAAGGCTAAACCAATAGCAGTCGAGAACATTTCCTCTCTTTCCACAGCTGCCAAGACTGTTCCTGCAGCCTCACCCCCTTCTGCTAGAGTTACCAGAGCTGCTTCGAAAAAAGGTATGTATTTTCAAGTTTCTTTTCTTTTAGACTCTTTTGTTTGTTTCCTTTACATTTATACCTCTTGGTGTAGGGTCTCCACAAGAAGAATCTCCTAAGAGAGCTGAAGCTCTAGCTACTCTCAAAGACAAACATCAACAGAAAAAGAAAAGGAAGTTAATACTCACTCCTGAAGAGTCTGAATCTCAGATGAGAGAGAGATTGAGAAAGAGCAGGAAATACCATTACAGAGAAAAAAGAGAAAGAAGATGACTGCCTCTCTTTCTAATTTGGTCGAAGACCCCACTCATGAGGCAGTTGTCAAAGTAGTAGAAGAGGAACTCACTCTTGAAAAGTCTGAATCTCAAATTGAAGAGAGAGAAATTGAGAAAGAGCAGGAAATACCATTACAGGGAAAAAAGAGAAAGAAGATGACTGTCTCTCCTTCTGATTTGGTCGAAGACCCCACTCATGAGGCAACTGTCAAAGTAGTAGAGGAGGAACTCACTCCTGAAAAGTCTGAATCTTAGATTAAAGAGAGAGAAATTGAGAAAGAGCAGGAAATATCATTACAGGGAAAAAAGAGAAAGAATATGACTGTCTCTCCTTCTGATTTGGTCGAAGACCCCACTCATGAGGCAGCTGCCAAAGCAGTAGAGGAGGAACATTCCAAATAAATAATTGTTTTTCAAAGAGTTGAGAAAAGGCAACAGCAACAATTACTAAGGGATGAAGCAGCTGCCACTGATGCAATCCAAAGGGAAACAATGATAAGGCAACACACTGCCGGGCATTATTCCCTTCGTAATTCTCCCATCATTGCCACCACATCTGAAACCAGTAATTTCCTTTCATGTCTCCACTTTCTTTTCCCAAATTGTTGATATTGAGACTTAACATTGTTTTGTATTTCTTCTTTTGCAGCAACAACTACTTTGCCTATTCTTCCAATAAAGACTCCATCAGTTTCAGTCGAAGTTGAACAACCTCAGGATATGGAGCCCATTCAAACAATTCTCCCACTTCTTGGCCCTATATTTTCCATACCCTTCCTGAGGCCAAGTATTTTAGCTCCTCTTTCTTCTGGCTTAACTCCATACCTCCCTCATTTGTCTTTCGATTTTACTTAATTTGATTCTCTTTCAAGATTTACTTCTCCTCCCCCTCCTAAGAAAATTTTAGCTGTTACTTCATCTTTGATGGTAGCTGATTCCTATATAGAGGGTACTGGTAGCTCTTCAATCCATCATCCATTATCTTTGCCTAGCTCCAGTCCTTCTTCTCTTGACCAACTGGTAGCAAAAACTATAGAGACTGCTAAGGATACTCCATCTTTTTCTCCGATTCCTATGCAGTCATTTCTTCCTTCTACTAGAGCTCTTTCTGCACCTGCCATGTCAATGGATGAGGTGGATATTTTTAAGGCTAGACTAGCCAGTCTTTTTGACATACCTTTCACCTCTCCACTAACTAGCAATGAGACTAAGCCATTAGTTCTAGCTGATTTTTTGCTAGAAATTTTTGAGTGCTCTTCCTCTAGTGGTAAGACTTCCTTGCCTTCGATAGACTTGGACAGCTGTCTGGAGCTGCTGGCATCTTTTTCAAAGATTCTTTTCAAAACCTTGCAAAGGCCTATAATTAAAGATGGCTTCCTCCAGTGTTGCAAGGTTGTTGAGCAATCCGGTATGGCTGTCTCAAGTTATTTATCTCAGGCAACAGCCACTATTGATTTTTACATTAACATTTACCATGCTGCCAAGGCTGCGAAGGAGAAATTAGTGAGGGATCAGAGCTTTGTTTCCAAAATACAAACTGAGGTGTCAGAATTGAAGGAACAACATTCCTCTGTCTCCCAATTTCAAGCTCAACTATTGGATAAGAAGGCTCAACTTGAGGAAGAATTATCAGCAGTTAACCAAGCTTTAGATCAAACTACTACCAAGCTGCAAATCACTAATCAAGAGTTAGCTGATCGAAAGCAAGAGATGACTACAACCATTCAATTGTTTCCATCCCTCAAGAATAGAGCATCTGTTGTAAAAGAACAATTTAAACACTGTTCTTACTTTTGAGCCAATCTATGGCTACATGTATTTGACTCTTTATGAAATAAATTCTTATTTATCATTGAAGTGTTCTCATGTTCTTTTATTTAGAACTTATTCTATTCCTTGTGTTTCCCACACAGTTGGATAATAAGGCTTCAAATATCTGCCATTAATCTTTTTGGGATGTACATATCCATTCAAATTTCTCAAATGGTATGCTCCAAATGACAGAACTCTATGAATTTGATATGGTCCTTCCCAGTTACGTGACCATTTGCCAAACTTATGGCTTTTAATCCCTATTGGGAATATTGTCTTCCATACCAAATCACCTTCATCAAAGCTAATGTGCTTGACTTTTTTATTATAGTTTTTGGCTGCTTTTTTCTTTTAGAAAAGAATGCTATTTAATGCCAGAATCCTAGCTTCATCTATACTTTATAATTCCAAGCGCATACTCTGATGGTATTGCTCAAGATCTAACTGGTCTTGGCCTCTCACCCTCAAGGACTTAACATTAATTTTCACAGGTAGCACTGCATCATGCCCATATACTAAGGCATAAGGAGTGATTCCTGTGCTTAACCTTGGAGAAGTCTTATAAGCCCACAATACATCAAACAATAAGTTATGTCAATCCCTAGAATTGCCTTCCACAACTTTCTGTATTCCTTTTTTCAAAGACTTATTGGATGATTCAGCTTGACTATTGGCTTGTGCATAATAGGGAGTGGAATTAATAAGGCTAATTCCAAACTCTGCCACAAAATTCTTTACCATTTTCCTATCAAATACAGTCCCATTATCAACAATTATAGTCTGTGGGATACCAAATCTATGGATTAATTCCTTAATGAATCCAATGACTTCAATTTGGTCTACAGCCTTGTATGGCTTAGCTTCGACCCACTAAGTGAAGTAATCAGTAGCCACTAAGACGAAACAATGATGCTTCGAAGAGGGTGGGTGTATTTTTCCCATCATATCCATGTCCCATCCTCTAAATGGCCAAGGCTTCACAACTGCATGCAGGTCAGTTATGGGCACGTGCCTTATTGTGTCATGTTTTTGGCATGCTTGGCAACCTTTTGCATATTCTATGCAGTCTTTAAGGATAGTTGGCCAATAGTAGGAATGCCTTCGAAGCAGCCATCTCATCTTCACACCAGGCTGATGAGCACCACAGATGCCTTCATGAACCTCAGCCATAGCTGTCAATGCTTCCTTTGGGCCTAAACATTCTAATAATAACCCATCTCCCCCCCTTTTGTAGAGAGCATTACCATACATTATGTATTGTATAGACTGTAATTTAATTTTTCTGCTGGCTTTCGAAGATGGGCTAGCCAGATACTGCATTATTGGATGCCTCCAATCTTGTTCTTGTAAGTCATTATGATTGTTGTGACAACCCTCACCACTGATTAGTGCTAATCCATGATTAAGCATGTTAACTGACTGATTGACTGAAATCCTGAACTGATTGATTGAACGTATTAGTTTGAATGCATTTCTATCTGTTTGCCAGTGAACTATCTGTTCGTGTTTTATGTTTAAACTGCTAATTGAAGGCCTTATCGCCGGCTGAATCCGAAATTGCTTAATGTTTTACGCTCATTAGAATTTATGTAATTTTATAGTATATTTTAATTGAAATGTGATTTGGTATGATTAAACTAGATTTAATAATGTTAAACTACATAAGTTGGCTTTATTCACCCTTTTGCCATCTAGTGGGCCATTTGAAGCTTAGTCTTGCATCATCCCTCATTTCCTCTAAGACCAAAACGTGAGAGAGCTAGAGTGTTGGAGAAATTGAGTTCATCTAAAATTCTTGCTTGAAATTAGAAGAAATTGAAGGTTTATTTGCATAATTGAGCCTCTACACTTGTGATCCAAGACCTAAGGTAGAGAATTTACCTTATTGTTCATAGTTTGAAATACTTCTTGCATGGTCCATGTTAATTTTGAAGTCTAGAGCCAAAATATGGCTTAAATTGTTGAATTGAGTAAGATTTCATGTATGCATGGTCCTATTATTGAGTTTTGAGTTGTTTTCATGGAAATTGCTACATGCATGTTCATATTTTTTGTCTTGATCTATGGATTCACCATGTTTTTGCAAGAATTGGCTCTTTGGAGCATGTTTTAGAAGCTTTGAATTCATTAGAACTCATGCATGTGTGAGTTTTGCATCAATCTTCATGTTATTGGATTTTGGGTTGGAATTGTATTTTAATTAAACTACCTTTGGGCTTTGATTCCTCAAATTGATCTTCAAAACATGTTATACTATGAGTTTATAAGTGTTTTCCAGAAAATTAGCCCAAAAGGATCGAATTTGATGCATTAGAATTGAGTTTTGAGCTTGAGGTTCAAATCTGGAAATTTCAGATTTTGGACTCACGCTCGAGCGAGGAGTTCTATGCTCGAGCGTAAGCCTTGTGTTCATGCAGTCTGCTCGAGAGAGGAAAGTGGCGCTCGAGCGTGAAATGCGTGTATCCAGTACTTTGCATGTATTTACAGTCCGCTCAAGCAAGAGAGTTCACGCTTGAGTGAGGACATGTGTCTCACGCTCGAGCATGTATCGAGCGCCCGTCGAGCGTGATTTTTGTGCATCCAGTTCTTTTACTGTAGCTTGCAGTCCGCCCAAGCAACGAAAGTTATGCTCGAGCAAAGCTCATTTGTCTGCATATCCGCTTGAGCGAGAACCCTGTTTTCTGAAAATTCTGAAAAGTGTTTTAAAGTGCATCTTTGCATCCTCATTCCATCCTAGGCATTCCTAGGCTTAGTTTAAGGCATCTTAATGAGGATATTGATGTAGAACCACACCGAGTCAAGATAGGGATTAAGTTATTATTTTCTAACTGTGTAGCTTAGTGTGTGTTCACTCTGTAATTGTGTAGGGTTGGCATCTGAGGACGCGTACTAGCTTATTTGTAGCCCAGAACTCTGTGAGTAACAATGTTGTAAAGATATGTTCAATTGAAATTATTTTCTGAACAATGACTGTATTGCTTTATGAAATGGCACTGTTTACTGAATAAATGTTTGTCCTATTTGTGAACTGTATTCGTGGCATCCATAGCAATTTACTACTACTGAACTGTTACTGCTATTGTTACAGAGATCTCTATCGGTTCCTATGTTTGGAACCATTACTGATGGCCATCATTGACTGCTCAGTCTGTTAAGACCTACTGTACTGTTTTGCTATCGGATGTACCACATATGGCTATTATATTTTCTGAATGACTGTTATGGCATGAATTATGAGTCACAAACTGAACGACTGATATACTGATAAATGACTATTTTCAATACTGAAGGGACATTCATTTTTAGCCTCTTTACGCATATGTTATTCACTGGATTTTATCTCACTGCTTATATATATATATGTAGGTGTATAGGCACCAGACCGTTGCTAGGAGCGTCAGGCTAAGCTCCCGTTTTGTCAAAGCCAACCACCGTGCCTCACTGCGAGGTTCCAAGTCCTTCAAGCTAGGGCTTTTTGGGGTGTTTTAGTTTTTCCCCTTTTTGTATCTGGTTTTGTAACATTGTATAGACTGACATGTGTACCCGTACTGTACTGTTATGGTAGGGATTTGGTCCCTAACTTGAACGCCTGTAAATGATGTATATATGTATGTATACACTGTTCTGTTTCTGAATGTGAATATATATGAAAAGTCTTTTTGCATAACAGACTGTCACAACTCATTGGACATCTTTTAATTACTGTTTTGGCTTCCGCCAGCCCCTGTACTCTGTATTACTGTCATTACTGTTAAGCAGGCCTTCGGTAATCTCGGATTATTGGCCGGTTACGGTGCTAAACCCATAAGGGCAGGTTTGGGTCATGACAATTGACTTCCAAGATCACATTCCTTTTATTCAAGGGTGGTTTTACTTTCTGATATGTTGTTTGGTTTATGTTCCCTCGAGTATTATCCCTTCTCTTGAAATTCGAAACTTTCTGAGCCATATCATTAGCTTTATTATTCAAGAATCTTGGAACATGAGTTACATTTACTTTCTGAAATTGAGAAACTAGATGTAATGCAACAACATAGTATGGCAACATGCTTATACTTTGACATTTGAAAATCCATTTCACCTGGTTAATTACCAATTGAGAATCCCCAAATATATCAACTGCATGAGCCTGTAATCCAATAAGTATTTTCAATCCCATTATTAAGGCTTCATATTCAGCTTGATTATTGGAACAAGTAATTTCATCCACATTGAAACCATGTGTGGCTTCTACCCCTTGTGGTGACTTAATTACTATACCAATTCCAGTTAAACCATTGGCTTTTGATCAATCGAACCACATTTGCCATGGTTCAATACTAGCCATACCAAGTTCCATTATCTCTTGGCTTTCTGTTTGAGATAGACGGTCTGCCAAAAAATTATCTAAAACTTGTCCTTTTACTGCCTTTTGGAGAATATATTCTAAATGAAATTCTGATCAGGCTAGTATCCATTTGTCAATTCTCCCCCTCAACATGGGTCTAGATAACATATACTTAATCAAATCTGTGGTTGCAATTACCAAGACAGTTGTAGGCAAAAGATAATATCTTAATTTCATTGTAGCAAAATACAATGCAAGGTACAGCTTTTCTACAGCTGAGTATTTACAGTCACAAGAATTTAGAAACCTACAAAGGTAATAAACAGCTTGCTCCTTACCTTCTTTATTGTCTTGGGCTAAGAAAGCTCCCAATGAATCCTCTGCTGCAGCTGTGTACAACTTCAAGGGCTTATCACCCTTTGGTGGCATCAACACTGGAGGGTTGGCCAAATCGGCTTTGATTCCTTCGATAACGGTTTGATGCTCTGCTGTCCACACAAACTCCTCTTCATCTTTTAGCCTTAACAAGGAAGAAAATACTTTAGTTTTCCCTGCAGTATTAGAAATGAATCTTCAAAGAAAATTAACCTGTCTAAGGAACTTTTGTAGTTCTTTCTTACTTGATAGAGGTCTGGCTTCAATGATGGCTGTGGCTTTATTCTGGTCAATCTGTATTCTTTTCTTGTGTACTACATAGCCCAAGAAGTTTCCAGATGATACGCCAAAAGCACACTTAAAAGGATTAAGTTTTAACTTAAACTTTCTCATTCTTTCAAAAGTCGCTTCTAAGTGAAACAAGTGTTCCTCCATGGATTAGGATTTCACTACAATGTCATCAATATAACACTCTAAATACCTTTCAATGAGGTCATGAAAAATAGTGCTCATAGCTTTCTGATATGTAGCCCCAACATTCTTCAGGCCAAATGGCATTTTAACCCATTCGAATGTGCCAATATTCCCAGGACATCTGAATGCTGTCTTATGGACATCCTGCTCTGCAATGCAGATTTGGTTATAACTAGAGTGCCCATCCATCATTGATAAAACTTGATGCCCTGCTAAACTGTCTACCAACAAATCCACTATAGGCATAGGATACTCATCTTTTGGAGTTGCTAGATTCAAGTTTCTGAAATCGATGCATACCCTCATTTTACCATTCTTTTTAACTACAGGCACAATATTCGATAGCCATTCTACGTACCTGGCTGTCCTAATAAAGTCTGCCTTGAGGAGTCTAAGAATTTCCTTCTTAACTTTCTGAATCACTTCTGGACTCATTCTTCTTGGTTTTTGCTTGTATGGCTTGAAATTAGACCTCATAGGGAGCCTATGTTCCACTAATGATCTATCCAATCTTGGTAGTTCATTATAAGACCATACAAAACAATCTTTGTATCTCTTTAAAACCACCAACAACTGGTCCCTGTCAAGAGCATTCAAACAAGCACTTATATAGGTGGGCTGCTGTATGGAATCTTCCCCTAAGTCCACTTCTTCCAAGGGGTCTTGTACCTGAGAACTCACTGATACTTTTTCTTTGATTCCTTCTGACTTCGAAGCAATCTCCTTACTTTGTTTTGCTCCTAGCTTTTTCGGTTCGACATCCTTACCCTCCTCCTCATAGACAAAGTCTGTCCATAAGGCATCCTCCTCCTATATCTCTTGGACTTTTATTTCAATATCCAAAGCACAGTATTTATCCAAGGCCAAACATTTGACCTGTTGTTGTTCCTGCTTCCAACCAATTATTATGGCTTCTTTCTCTTGTTCTTGCACTTTCTGGACTATTGACTATATGTCCAATGCTAAAAACTTAATTAAAACCAGAGATTTGGCCTCCTGGGGTCCATCTCTTTGCCTACAACCAGTTATCGTTGTCATCTTTAATGACAAACTCTTCATCAGCACTTTCCTGGACCAAGTGCTTCAGGTGTGCTAATTCCTCATCAGCCGTCACTTCGGCTGATCCATCAGGTTTTCTCAGTATACTGAGTGGTGCTACTCTTTCAGTATACAATTTGGCCTCTGCAAAATCTGCACAGGCTATAAAGGGCTGAGGATCTACATTGATCTCCTCTGTCTCTCCATTGCACAAGGCCATCATGATTTTCTGATGTAAAGAGGAAGGCACACATTTGTGGGTGAAAATCCAATCTCTTCCAAGGAAAGCATTATACTTAGCATTGCTATCGATAACGAAGAATGCTGTCATGCAGTCCTTGGTTCCCACACTCAGGTTGATGGGCAAAATACCTTGGGCCATCTGTTTGTCTCCAGTGAAACCAGCAATGGCTGTACTGGTTGGGATTAGTCTGGGGTTCTTCTTAAAGGTTGGTTTGGGGTGTCCTAAAAAAGTGCACTTTTTATCTTTTTACGAAAAGATGTGCAGAAAAGTAGAGAGGTGATGTGATGGAAAAAAGATAAAAAGATAAAAAGATGGATTATATAGTAGATGTCAAACCAAGCCTTACTGCTGCCCCGTTATCTACCAGCACCCGATTCATCTGTATTCCATCAAAGAAGGCCTTCATATACAAGGGTTTGACATGTTGTGTCATGGACGTCGTAGAATATTCAAAAGGGTATGAGAGGTTAATACTGACATCTTCCTCACTCTCGCCTTCAGTTTCCATTGGTGTGGCCACTTCGGATTCGTCTCGCACCATACTCACTTGTGAGTCTTCACTGGAAACTGGGATTGGGTCAATCTCCTGACCTTGGTTGTCATCTTCAGTTTGAAATTCCTGTGGTAATATGAGCACCATATTCACTAACACCGGAGGAAACGAGCCAAATTGGACGACTAGCTGTACCTGCTTTCCCTCTTGGTCAACTTGTTCAATTACTTCAGAAGTGTCCTCTATGCTGCATTCTGGCACTTCTGTATTAGTAACTTCCTTCGAATGGTCAGTTTCTGTTGGTTTTTTGACCAAAAATATATGTTCAGCCATGAAGGCTTCAAATATTTCTTCCTCAACCATCCCCTTCCTTTGGCCTGGGACGACTTCATCTTCTATCTCACTATCACTTTCCATCAAAGCTTTTTCCAATCCTGCCAAGATGGATCTTTCCTTGGCCTCTAGTTCGGAATGAACTTTGGCCAATTGCTCCTTGCTGTCTGGAAGAGTCGATTTTAGATTATGGTCTGACTTTGAATCTTCTTCTCTTTCTGCCTGGCTCTTTAGCTGAACCAATGAAGAGCTTTCTCCACCTTCTTTTAAATCCTTCTGGTACTGAGTGTACCTTCATTGGATCTTCTTTCTTTGGGATCTAGAAATCACTGGGACCATGTTTGGTTCTTTTGTTTTTTGGTGCTTAAGCAATACCCAATTGTTTGGAGCCATCAAAGGAGGTTTGACCATCCTACCTTGGTTTCCAACAACATATCTTTGGGTAGACATCTCCTTAGGCTTGTTCTGCATGACAAACCAATCTGGAACTCCAGGTACCCACGAACCTACTGACCCAGCTGTTGAACTGCTTCTTTCTTCCTTCGAAGCTGGCTGTGAAGACCACTGCTTGGCCCTAACTTCCTGTTTTGGGCCCAATTCAGGCCTTCGATGAAGATGGCCACCTTTTGTCCTGTGTGAGACTGGTCTAGGATGCCAATCCCTGGCTTTGATCCCGTAACTCGAACCCTTCTCCGATCTCCTTTCAGGATGACTGCTCTTCATTCTGTAATGATTAGGTGGTCTGGACTCATATAAAAGCCTCTTGCCTTTAGAATGCATTCTAGCGGCTGTTGGCTCAGCCATTGATGGTTGCTGCCTAATACTAGTTGGATATGGCCTTTTGTTATAAGCACTAGTTGGTTTAGGACGCCTCTGCACATCCTTATAATATTGCTTCCCATCAATTGGAAGCCATTTCAACCACTTGTAGCTCAGTCTGCATCTGGGACACATTCTTTGCATGACAGCTGCTTCTAAAGAATCACCATCTAGTGCTTCTTCATCAGAGTCTTCCCTCTGGTCTGAGAAACCTTGTCCAATAGCTCGTAGATTTCCAATGTCTTCTTGAAAGTTGTCTGGCTGTCAACATGCATCTGCACATTGACTTCTTCCAATTCTTTCAAGGACAAGTTCTGGAAGTCTGGCATAATAACATTGGCTGCCACCTCTCTAATTTCTGGGAATGGATTAGTATCAATCCCCATGGTCTTTTCTGCTTTAGCCGGGAATTTTAATCTCCCCTTTCGAATTTGCTCTTGGATCCTGTCTCGAAAAATAATGCAGTTTTTAGTTGAGTGAGACCAAGAATTATGCCATTTATAATACACTTTTCCTTTAAGCTCCTCTGGAGACGAAATTTTGACTCCTTTTGATAACTTCAGGAAATTTGCAGCAAACAAACGATCAAAAATGTCATCTGCCTTTGTTAAATCGAAAAAGTATTTCTTATGAAGGTCTTTCTTTTTAAACTGCTGGTCAATTGTTGTGTCTTTATGAATTAATGCTTCACAGATCACAGGTTTTTTCCCTACAATCTCTGCTGCATCAATCTCATAATTAGGATATCTATAATACGTCTTGTATGATGCATTACTTCGATCTTGTTCTTCTTCTAGTAATGCATCATACCTAGACACCTTATAGGTTAATTCTACTAAGTCTCTAAACTCAGTTGAGTCAAACTTATTTCAAAGCCTAAACTCTAGACCATTTTGAGCCAATTTCACAAATTCAGGCTCTGATAAGATGATCCTACATTTATTTCGTGCTCTTTTAAATCTGTCAATAAATTGAGTAGCCTTCTCATCAGGCCTCTGACTTAATCTTGCCAAGTTTTCCATGGAAACCTCTGGCTCTGTTTGGAAGAATTGGACATGAAATGCCTCTTCCATTTGTTGCCAAGTTTGGATAGAGCCAGGTGTAGGTTAATACATCATACAAATGTTGCCCCAGTCAGAGAGTTTGGGAACAATCTTAACTTCATATAGTCATTGTGAGTAAATTCACCACACTGAGCAGCGAACCTAGCAATATGTTCAACCGTTGACTGGTTTCCATTCCCATTAAAAAGAGCGAAGTCGGGTATCCTAAACCCCCTTGGGTATTCATGTACCCTATTTACCCATTCTGGATATGGCTTCTTGTACACAGGAGTTTGAACCCCCCGAGCCATTGGTCCATACATCTCTCTAATAATATCAACAATTTGGTCCCTAGGGACCATATTTTGTGCTTGTTGAACCACTACCAGAGGAACAAACATAGGATTCGGTAGACAACCTTGTGCCTGGGGTCCTCTTGGTCCATAGGGTGGTATGTTTGGGACTGGTTGTCCCTGTTGTGCTGGCTGCTGTTGGGGATATGGGTGACCCCTTTGAGTCTGTTATACAAAAAGACCTGCGAAAAGCGCTGGAACAGGTGTTGTGTCTCTTCCAGTGGTAGGAAAACCTTCCAATCCCCCGGGTATAAATTCGAACAAAGGATTAATGAACCCCCTCATGCCAGGTATGGCTTTGAACATGGGATTTGGGACCATCCTTACACCATTATCCTGTGTTGGGCCAGATCCACCAATTTGCATGGCTTTACTGTTAAGTAATGAAGCATTTTGATTTGCCATAAGCCTCGAAAGAGGCTCATACCAAGACTGAGGTGGTGGTCTTTCATGGTTTTGGTTACTAGTTTGACCATTAGTATGCCCATTACTCTGCATAGGCTGTTTATCTCTGACCAATCTTTGCTGAGGGACATTTGAATTTTCCTCTATATGCCTTGCACTTGTTGGTTGGTGGGTATTCATTCGATCAAAAAAGGATGTTGCCCACCTTTCCATTGTGTTCATTAACTGTTATCCCATGGCCTCTACTAGGCCACCCCATGGATTCATTGGCTGAGTATATGGAACAGTGGATGGTCCAATTCCTTGGCCTCGTCCAATATTATGAACATGCGGTACTTGTTCCGAAGTGCTGGTCTGTTCGACCATAGGTTTTGATAAAATGGGTGTTTTCACAGGATGTGTTATCACATTATCCTTTGGATTAGGCATTTCTACCTTTCCTTCCATGCCTTCTTCCAAGCGTTCATTTTCTCCTTGTCTCCTACGTCTAGCCATTTGAATTAGTCCCACTGGGCGTGCCAAAAATATATGTTGGCTTTTTTAGCTTTCGAAGGTTATTTTTGTAATTGTGAGCGTGCTAGCAAGGATCAATTAGTTCTTACAGAATGTTAATTGCCAACCAATTATCAGACGATTGTGTTTTAGTTCTTTAGCCTCAATGAAGAGGATTTTTACTGGTGGCTTTGTTTAGGAGAATTAAGCAAACAATGATTAAATGAAGAACAATTGCAGTATTTCATTAAGTAAAACGAAAGACTTACAATGATCCAATTCAGCCTCGTAGAAGTTTACAACAACAATCTACTTGAAACTACTCCTATGAACGAAATGCAGTGCATGAATTTTAAAGTACAAAAATACAAAGAACAGGAAATGTAAAACTGGAAAGGAAATAAAGTAGATAAAAACTGAATTTTTAGATCTGAGTCTGGGGGGTTTTTCTGGGGCCTTCTCTGCTATTTATACTTCTCAAGGACAACCATCGAACTGCACTTCTAACTGTCGAACCGCTCATCCATGATCACTGATCATGCTGCCTTATAGTTAACTGTACTATGTCAATACCTGCAGTTAGGCTTCCCTCCTGATTTTGAATTTGAATGTGAGTAACCATTGAAACTACATCACTTTGCATCTCTTTGCTGATCCAGTGCTACGCAAATCTTGTAAGAACCAATACTAACTGCCACGTGTACGATCATGATCGAAGACTTGAATAGTCTTCCCATATTGCCCTTATTCTGCCACGTGTTGAATTGTAATTGGTTTATACAAAATATGTAGCCAACATATTTGTAATAGGAAAAACAAAATACATAGTGACACGCTCTTGTATTGCTTCCTAAATTTATAATATGATAATAAAGTGAAGGGTTCGAGTGATCTTGTAGATAAAATCTTCACTATAAATTTATTTTTCTCCTTATATTCTTCTCATTTTTACTTTTTATCTGCAATTGAGACATACGCCTAAGCTATAGGGAATTTGTTGTGGGGCTCGTGAACCCTCACTTTGTATAATTTTTTTAATTATAAATTATTATTTCACTTATTGTACGGGGAGGAAATAATTCTCCTCGTATAATCTTGTTGACCTAGTCCACGCTCCTCCGTACGACGTCGCTTTGTCACCTGAAAACACAAACGTGAGCTAGCCGGCGGGTGTATGCCGGAAACCTCTCCGATGCCTAAGTCAGAAAACTTGACAAATAGACAAAGCTCTAAGTTCTCAGAATGATTGTGTTCAATTACCTCCTCCAAGGTGATGCTTGTGAGCTTTTATAAGTTTCCCGTGGTACAATCCTAGTAGGACTTGTACTTCTCCATGCAGAGTCCTCCTAGGATTCATTCTCCTAAGGATAATGCTTATCCTTTTACACCCTCCCCCACTGCTTAAACCAAGTGGGATGGTTTTCTTTATGGCCGAACTTCCATTTGACCGAAGTAAAATTGGCTATACCGAGCCACAGAGGGCCGAACTATCCTTAGCTCGGTCTTCTGCTCCACCTCCTTACTTCGGCTGCCCTGTTCAACCTTGATGTGCTTAGATCAAACTTTCAAGTAACAAGTTCTGACCGACCTAACCATTGTAAGTCATGACCGGACTAATTCCTAAACCGGCCTTCCCAGAACATACTGTGACCGGACTAATTCTGAGACCGGCCTAACTCCGAGTTGCCTCCGGACCGGAGTAGCTATATTCTTCCTTGGGCCGACGCAACTATCTCTTCTTGAGCCGGAGTAATCACACCTCCTTGGGCCGGAGTATCCTTTACGGCCTTTTTTACTCAGTCCTTCGCGTTTTGGGCCTCAAAGCCCAACTCGCAGCTCGGCCCAATTTTTCCCAAAAATTACCCTCTCACTTATAAATATATATATATATACCTAGATACTTTTTGGGGTGTGTTTTTCAAAATTTTAATTTCAAAAGACGTATTTTCTTGTAAGTTCATGACTAGTGGGACAATGTGATTGTGCATAGCACAAATAGGGCTATCCATAATACCATCAAAATTGTAAAATTGTTTCGAATTGCACTCAATTGTGTATTTTTTTGTTTTTGGCGGGCAGTGGAAGGGTCAATAACGATAGTTTGGAGCGGGTGGCGATTTATAACAACTAACCTGTCATATTAACTGACCCAACCCGCCAACAATTTTGTTTTGCCATTGGATTAGATCAATCAAAGTAATTGTACACACACTCTCTCTCTCTCTCTCTCTCTCTCTCCCTCCCTCTCTCTCTCTCTCACACAAACACACACACACTCACATAATCAATTCTCAATTGAAACCAATTCACACACTCACATAATCAATTCTCAATTGAAACTAATTCACATCCCAATATATCTCATTTCATTCACAGATTACTTCGTCTTCCTCATTGCTTACCTTGCCGATCGACACCATCACACACTAGCCTTGCAGAGTCACTGCCGTTAGCCTTTTCGCCGTTGCTCTTCACTCGCCGCCCATTGCTCTTTGCTAGTATGTAGCTCATTCTTTATCCCACAATGCCTCTATTCTCTTGATTCCGTGGAAATTGTTTGTACCCACAACCTTTCTCAAACTCTGTTTGTATATATTTGCATCAATTTGAATCTCTTTTCATGACTTCAAAGAGGAATCAAGATATTCTGCTATAGTGAGAGAATCAAATGGATTATTAAAAAATAAAACCAAGAAACTCCACAAAAGTTATTCAATTCATAAAGTGAAAAAACTAATAATGTTATTGTCTTTCTCTGTGTGTACAGATATATAGTTTTTTTTTGTTATTTATTTATGTTTTCTTTACTTGTGTCTACGCATTAATGAAGTTTTGGAGTTTGGTTGAAGTAATTGTGAAGGATTGGAGTTATCGTGGAGTTTGATGATTAGATTAACTTTTAAACTTTTGGATTGTTTGTGGACTTTGATGATTAGATTAACTTTTAATTTTTTTTTTTAAGAATTACGTTAAATGTTGGATGATCTTTTTTTTTAATATTTATTACCTTGTTAAATTGTTATTGTATAATTTGTTTGGATTGTTTGATTTTTAATTTACTAGTTTGTCAATTTAATGTTTGATTAGATGAATGAACATCTATTTTAATTTTGACTATTTTAGTTAATTTATAATTAGATCTTTTTACTTTTTTATTCAAATTTGAATTATGTTTTTTTATAAATCACCAATCTGTCCGAACTGTTAAGTCAAAACCACCATTATTTGTCAATCAAACCGCCGATTTTTGATAAGAAAAATAACAGTTTGTAACAACACTCTTATCAATCTGTTACCCATCTTACGGTTTCTATTTTTCTCTTAAACTGCACCTACCCACACCGCGCATATCCCTAAGCACAAGTCCAATGCCTTTCACAAACTTGTTCGATTACCAGAGATGTTGTTATTGGAATTGTTGTTGATTAAAAAAAAAAAAAAAAAATTGAGGTGATTAATAATATATTGAAATTTTAAATTTAGTTTTAAATGATTTGTTTTTGGAATCTTGTTTAGTGGCGAATATATATTATTGAGATTCGCCACCAAATCTTGAAGAACAATCATGAACAGTAATTTGCACTGAGTGGATGGAAAATCGTTTTGTAAGAATAATAAATTAATTAATGTGCCTCCACGTTTTGAGGCTCATAGATTTCAATAAATTCCGATAATTTTTTTTACTATTTTTGATATTGTTAAGTTTGCTTAATCAACCACTGTCACTCAATTATTTTTTCCAACAGCAAAATATTAGTCCAATTCAATTATACATGGTGCTGCAACATTTGCACCTAAAGTGAGGACATAACATGGAATGATCAAGGACCTAGAAGACTGCACATTTTGAGATGAAGTGATTTGTGGGAGATGCAAAAACAAAAAAACAAAAAAAAAAACCTTGGGATTTTACTCCAACATGGGTCAATCCAAACCAAAAATTCATCAGACAATTAGACAAAACCATGACCACTATAAAAAAGATAAATACCCCTTGAAAAGAGGTATATGCTTGTTTCTTTTAGTGAACCATTCCTAACTTCATACTTTGAGTGCCCTCCAACCCAATACCGCTGGTTGGATGGCACTAACAATTTTTTGTATTACATATTTGTAGAGTCAAATCCATCTATTCATTGTAACTCTCCATTAATATATGTGAGTGGATTTCATGATCTTATAAAATTATTCTATATTTTCAGAATTTTATTAAAAAATAATCTGAAAGCCAATGTCCTACAAACATTTAAAACATAACGGCCTTGTTTCTATGTTAGATTTATAGACAAAGTTATAGAAAGAAAAAGAAAAAGAGAAGAAGTGATAGAATTGTTGGAGACATTCAACTGAAATTTAGAGCTCATTTGAGGATTACTTTTTACTCAAAAGAATATCATTAGTTATTATATCATTCTATTTACTTTTTTACACGTATTTTAGGTCAAGTTTGACATATTACAAAAAAGTTAAAAAGTTAACACTATTCATCAAAAGTCAACAATTACGGCTGCACAACTCCTAATCTTAATTTTTCCCTACAAATCAATTTTTACAATTTTTTATTACACATTTTTTCATAAAAAGTTAAAAAATTAACCCAAACATCCATATTTTCTTCTTCAATTTTTTAGTCTAAAAAAACAAAAAGTACACTTATTTAGGACACTCCAAACAACCCCTTAGTAAAAAGTCAAAAAGTCATTAAAAAAATTAATTCCCAAACATCCCTTTAAATTTGCAACAGAACATGTGGTCTGGTCATATGTGGAGGTGATAAATAGATGAAAGATTAGAGAAATAGAACATGATGGATAGAGACTTGGTGAGGCAATGCGAGACGAATATCTAACCCCAAAAAAAAAAAAAATCAATAAAAATATAAATTAATTTTTATCACAAAATTCCTTTTTTTTTTTTCTCAATTTCGTCCACAGATTTATCTATAAATTTAAAATTCAAACATAATTTTTAATATGCAAAACTGGAGTGTTTCCGCAGAAGATGTCAACATATATCAATTCCACTTTTGGTCCAAAAAAAATCCAATAGTAGTTATACAAGAACCAATAACCAACCAACCAAAAAATCTTAAAAAAATTATTGAAATTTTCAATTTTGTTTGGTGGTGAGTACATATCATTGAGACACGCCATTAATGATCACCGGGAGTCATTTGCACAGAGTGGAGGCAAAATAGTTTCATTAGAATAATAAATTAATTAGGATAAGTTTGCTTATCTTAAATAAGTATACACTTTTTATTTTTTTATCTTTTTTTTATCATATCATCTCTCTACTTTTCTGTACATCTTTTCTTAAAAAGATAACAAAGTATACTTATTTAAGTCATCCCAAACAACCCCTTAATGTGCCTCCACATTTCAATCCTCATAGATTTCGGTAAATTTCCATAAATTATTTTTACAATTTTTTATATTGTTAAGTTTGGTTAATCAAATTATTTTTTCCAACAGTAAAATGTTAGTCCAATTCCTAGAACCACAATTGGACATAGTGCTGCTACATTTACAAGTGAGGTACATAACATGGCATGATCAAGGACCTAGAAGACTGCACAATTTGAGATGAAGTGATTTGTGGGAGATACAAAAAAAACAGAAGAAAAAAAAAAAAAAAAAAAAAAGAAAAATTGCATATAAGCGTAATAGAAATTGTTTAAGAGCTCTAAATACACTGTCGTTTTAATTGATTTGATGTTTTGTTCTTTGTTTTTTTTTTATTTCCTGCACTGCTAGCTCATTAGAGCTGGCTTAGACCCCGTTTGTTTTCAGAGGTAAAATGGAGGGGATTCATAGTGAGGGGATTAATAGTGAGGGGATTGTTAGTGAAGGGATTGATAGTGAGGGAATTAAGTAAAATTGTGTTTGTTTTGATGATAATTGTTAATATAGGAATTGTTAAATTATTTTTATATAAAATAATAAAACAAATAAAAAATATAAAAAATTAAATATTAATATTTTTAAAAAAATTTCCAATATATAAAAAATAAAAAAAAATAAAAAAATTTCTAATCTCCTCACTATTTTTCTAATACCATCTCTACCTCCTCCTTCTCAATCCCCCTTCTAGGGCCTTTACTAATACCAAGGGATTAGGAGTCCCCTCCCCATCTCTCAAAACAAACACCCCATATAGTAGTCTCATCTCACTATCAAACCCAATCCCCTCCCTGTAACCCCAACCAAACGGGGCCTTAGTGCTCTCTTTTTAGTGGTATGTATCACTACTGAGCGTAATAGTAGACAAATTATTACGCTAGAGATAAAAAAATTTGAGGTGCAATTTTCACACATAGTGAGAACTTGCACTATATAGATAGAAGATTTGCAATGTAACAACCCCGGCCTGTAATTAGCCACTAAACCATGATTAAATATGCCTAATAAGTAATTAAGCTGAAATTCTGAATAAATTACATGTGAATGCACTATTTTATGTTTGTCTGCTGTAGGAATATCTGTTTGTATTTCTGATTTGTTCTGCGAATTGAAGGCCTTATTGGCATCCAATCACGAAATTGACTTGGCTTCTGTGTTATTTAGAATTTTTAGAATTTTATGGTAGGTTAATTGAAAGTCGATTCGGAACGAATTAATTAGAATAAAATCGATAGAATTAACTCAGCCTACTCAAGTTTAATTAAGCTTAACTATGCCAAACTTGATGACTTAGGATCATTAGATACACTTTCTTTTCCTTATCTTTGAGTTCAAACGTAGAGAGAGAAGGAGAGAATTGGAGATCAACAGTACGAGAAGAGGATTTGAAGGGAATTGACTTGAAATCTAGCTAAAGACTTGAGAATTGAAAGAGACAACCTAGGGTTCTTGCCAAATCAAAACTTTAGGTTAATAATCAACCCCTAAATTTGGGATTAAATCATGAACTGTGAGAAAGCAAGGAAAATAGTAGTTTGAGCATGAGAATTGAACATAGTATGTAGAAATGAAATCATTCCATGTATGCATAATTCATGAATTTTGAGTTTTAATTCTAACATATTCATACATGCAAAAGCTTGTTTTTGTTATATTATGAGAGCTCACTATGGTTTTATACTTAAACACTTCATTTGTACATGTTATGGAAGTTTGAGTTCATAGCATTACATGCGTGCATTGCACCTCAATTTCAAGTTTGATTTTGAAAGAATTGACATGTTTTTGGGCTTCGATTTTGCGAAATGATCTTCAATTCATGTTATCCTACAAGTTTCTAAAAATTTTTGTACGAGCACGAAATAATCTTCTTGTATAATTCTGTTGATCAAGTTTGCACTCCTCTAAACGTCGCCGCTTTACTACCTGAAAACACAAACGTGAGCTAGCCGGCAGGGTGTGTGCCGGAAACCTCTATGATGCCTAAGTCAGCAAATAGACAATAGACACAAAAGCACTGTGTATTTGAGAGTAAAAATTGCGTTACCTGTACATAGGTCCTGTTATGAGTTTTTATAGATTCCGTCCGGCATAATCCTAGTAGGACTTCAACTCTCCTTGGCAGAGTCCTCCTAGGAATCACACTTCCAAGGATAATGCCTATCCTGGTAACACCCTGCTCACTGCTGACCTAGTGAGATGGTTTTTACCTCGGCTCGGTCGAAGCGGTCAACCGAGCTAGCTTGTCTCTGCCGTGTTCTTAATACAATAATGACGTAGATGGTGTTCTGCCAAGCTATACTTAGCTTGGCTTGTCTCCTTGCTAACACATCGGCTAGCTTTCCAGGCCTAGCTTTAGATAGCCAAGTCAGACCCTTGACTACGTCTCTGCCCATCTTGGTCCCCAGATGACCTGGGACCGAGCTATCTAAAGCTCTCACCCTGGCTCGTAGCTCGGTCCAAAGTTAAGTTAGATGGATCAAGCTCGGCCCAACCTCTTCTCCTAAATTACCCTCTCAATTGCCCCTTAATTCTATCTGCAAAGCATGATTGGGATTATTATCTTCAAGCCGCACTAAAATATCACCCGAAGTGAAGCACTTTAGCTAGTCAAGCTAAAAAAAACTCACTCAGTTTCCCCAGCCTTTGACGTAGTACAACCCGGTCTCCCATGCTGCTGACACCACATCCTTACTAGGACACGTGGCTCCTCACGATTTCCTCTATCGCTGCGACAGCCATCAATCATAACTCTAAAATTTGAATAGTCTCGCCGTTTTACCTCCATTTCACATTTATCCCCTTAGCCTTCAAACATCCATTGTTACTGTTCATCTTCTAACCCAAAAACCAAAACAGCTTTCTGAGAACAAAAACTCCAATTCTGCCTCTGCCCCTATTCAATCTTTGGTACTTTCATTACTGTCGCAGGAACGTCGTTTTGCTGCTCAACGTTTACATCCAAAAACTCATAAGTTTCACGTTCCTTCTAAACACTCTATATGACTTTTTTCAGGGGCTTGATTCTCTTGACTTTATAAACCTATTATATCGTTTTTGCAAGAGTATGCATAGTTTTTGTTTATGTGCTAAAAATGAGTTTAAGAGCAGCTTCCCAGAAACCCTACGCCTTAGGAAGAACTCTAGCTTTTTTGTAATTGGAATCATATAAACTTTGAATCCATAATTCACAATGAAACCAAGCTATAACAAGTTTGTGCTCACTTAGACGCGTCTCTCCAAACTAAGGAAACGTTGCCTAACCATGACTGAGCTATAGCCTAGCTCACTTCATGCACCGAGATAAAAAATCTCGCCCTCTCCCAAGACCAGGTAAAAAACTTGACTCAATTTTTAGCCGATCTATACACTATTACTTCTCTCAAGACTGAACAAAATAATTTATACTGATGCCTTAGCCCGATCACTAGCTGGCCATAACACATTTTATGTTCTTCACTTTGCAGACTCTTGACTAGGTTTACTCAGGCACACCATTCACTACAAAGCCGGGCTAAGGTGTTAAGCAAATACTTATAAACAAAAGCTACCCAAAATGGGCAGATATCGGTTCTTTGTGAGTTCGCTCGGCACTATAGCCGAATTCTGAAGGGATTACACATCCCTAAAGACGTTCAATTTGAACTAGCCGAGCTGGACACCACACCTTGGGGTAGATCAGGCTTTGTTCCGTTCACACTGCTGTCCATTGTAGAAGGTGGACTCAGGTTCCCAGTCCAACCCCTAATTTGTGAATTTCTTAGGCAAACCAAACTATGCTCCATACAATTATCGGCCAACACTTATAGAATAATAAACAGCATAGCCGAACTAAATCATCGCCTTGGCCTCAACCTCGGACTGGCCGAGCTATTTTACCAATATTCGCTCGGTCAAAATGATGACGATTGGGTACATTACCTTAGAATAAGAAGGGGCCGAGAGAAAATCATCAAGAGTACACCTGATAAAGACCTGAACGACGGTGATTTTCTCTAGGTGTCTGGAAATTTTGAAGACCATAAAGCCCAGATACCGGGCTATAACATCAACTGGAATAAGGGAACGGCTGGTAAGGACAGCTTGGTTTTATCTTCTCTTGTCATCAAAACAACTACCGTGCTAACCCTTGTGTTCTTTGTCCCTTACGTAGATTTGAACCACCTGAAATCAATCTACGCATACGTACTTCGAGCCACGCTATGCTACCGGCATCGAGATTGGACTGAACTACTTGACGTGCAACCAACCTATCGCTACAATGGTAAGAGGAAGAACAGAGTAATCGATTTCCTTCTAGAGTCTTCGCCAGAGTCGGACCCCACTCTTTCCCAAATTAATCTAATTCTCCTCACTGAAAAACAAGAAATGGCAAAAATGAGGGCCGTGCGAGCTCTTATTATTGAGCAAACCTCCGGCGAAGTTCAAACCGAACTAGAGCCTGCCGACTAACTACGCGAGACAATGGTTGCCCTTCCAACCACCAAGGCAACCACGTCTCGATAGCACAAGCGTGCGCACACCTTGTCGGCCGAATAACCACATTTGGTGGATGAGGAAGAGACCGTGCTCCTTGAGACTGAGCTATCGAACCTAGAGCCTATTCGAGCTGGCCGAGTAGGTCTTTCCTCTTCGCCTATATGGGCACCATCCGTTTCTTATAAAAATCGCGTAGTGTCTACCAAAAGACTCAGTGGTTGCTGAAAAGGACCACATGTTGTCTTTCAACCTTTCCAAGAGCGTGTGTTTGCCAACAGACATGGAACATCACGATCATCTAACCGAGCTTATAGTCATTTATTCAGTGACTAAGTCAATGGTGCTTGTAAGTAGTCCACCAATTTATTCATATCCATACTACCCATCTAATTGCTTAGTTCATCCTGACAACCCTTTCTCCACTCGCAGACTCTGCATAAAAACCACGTAGTCCACAAACGTATGTTAGAATTGCGGAAAACAGCACGATCGGTCATGGCTGATGCAAATGTCAAGGCAGCCAAACTAAAGAAGGCCAAGGCCAAGTTGACCGAGCTAGAATCTGAGAATGCAAGGCTAGCTGAACTGGTCAACATGGCAGAGGCTGACAAGAATAAAGCTTTAGCCAAGAAAAAAGATCGCTATCTGCGAGAGTTGGCTAAGTTGGAGAATAAAAAGAATGTCGAGCTTCAGGAGCTAAGAAAGAAGATGAAGGATGCTGAGGACCGATGTTTTAAGGAAGGGGAGGAAACCTATGTCCAGCAATGTGAAGCAACCAAAGACATATTCTTTAAATACGGTTAGAAAGCTGCTACTGAACAGCTCGGTCAAGGACATGACTCCGAGATCTTTCTGAACCCTCCTCTCCACTTCATATCGAGCTATATGAAGGATTATGCAAATGCAGTCCAACAGAAGTTCCTTCAGGAGGATGAGGTCCCTGATTCACTTAACGCTTCTCTTGCCAACACTAATCTCGGTCGCCAGTCTTCAACTCTTACTCTGGTGGACCTGTTGAGCCACACCTTGCCCAACACGATTGATAAAGTACCCGTAACCAAGCTAACCTAGGAAGCTGATGCCGGAGCCGACCTGCCTATGGGCGAAGTCTGTGGTGACCTGGATGCTGACCTTGACGACCTTTTTGCATAACCAGAAAGGCTCATTTCGCTTAGTTTTCTCGTTTTTAGTTTTTGTTCCGTGAAAATGTAACTGGGCTATAAGCCCCACCTCTTGTACTTAATTTCTAATAGATAAAAGAAACTTTTCTTTTTTCACATCTTCTTGTTCGGTTACAGCACTTTTCCACTTTATAGTTTATCATCTTTACTGCTAGCCTAGCCAGCCTAGTTAGCTCGGCCTTTCCTTATCCTGCTCACCTTTTTCGGCCGAGATACTTATCTCAGCTGAAGAACAACTTGGGAAACTGCAAAACCTTTATAACCGAGATTAGATCCTTAAAGAAGGAACTAAGTGTTGGTCAAGCTTGCCAACCTTCCAAGCCTATATCCTTATCTCGATTTGAGGAAGAAAAAAATGTTGGTCAAACCTGTCAATCTTCTTGAGCCTAGATCCTTATCGCGGTTGAAGAACGAACTAAATGTTGGTCAAACCTGCCAACCTTTCTTGAGCTTAGATCCTTATCTCGGCTAAAGGAAAGAAAAAGTGTTGGTCAAACCTGCCAACCTTCTTGAGCCAATATCCTTATCTTGGCTAAAGGAAAGAAAAAGTGTTGGTCAAACCTGCCAACCTTCCTGAGCCATGATCCTTATCTCGACTAAAGGAAATAAAAAGTGTTGGTCAAACCTGCCAACTTTCCTAAGCCAAGATCCTTATCTCGGCTAAAAGAAAGAAAAAGTGTTGGTCAAACCTACCAACCTTCTTGAGCCTACATCCTTTTCTCCGCTAAAGAACGAACTAAGTGTTGGTCAAACTTGCCAACTTTCTTGATTGCCCCTAGTCGGGCGAACAACTTTTACAAATAGAGGAACGAATTTTTACCGAAAAAATGTCTACTTATTTTATTGAAAAAGAAAAATTAGAAGTGTTTAAGAAAAAACTAAAAATAAAATACTTTGAGATTGGCCGTGTTCCATGGCCGTGGAATAGCTCTGTCGTCCACATCTTCTAAGTGATATGTCCCTTTTCTAGCCAAACCAATCACTTTGTATGGTCTTTCCCAATTAGGTCCTAATTTGACATCTCCAAGTATCAAGGTGTTTCCCATAACTTTGCGTAGTACCCAATCTCCAATCTTGAATTGCCCGAGGTGCACCGTTTTATTGTGCACCGCTTTATTGTATTTCCTGGACAATTCCTGTGGATACGAGGTAATGTGCACCAACGCTCTCTCTCTTCTTTCATCTGCAAGGTCGAGTTCTAGGGATATGGCCTCACCATTCAAGTCTGGATCAAAAGTTTTCCTTTTGATGGTAGGGAGACCAATTTCCAGAGGGATTACTGCCTCCATGCCATAAGTCAAGGAAAAAGGTGTTTCGCCAGTCGATTGCCGAGGTGTAGTTCAGTAAGCCCATAAGACGTGGAGAAGTTCCTCAGCCCATTTGCCTTTTGCTTTTTCCAACCTCTTTTTCAGGCCATCTAAGACTACTTTGTTGGAAGCTTCAGCCTGGCCATTGGCTTAAGGGTATGCCTGCGTAGAGTTGTAGAATTCTATCTTGTATTCTTTGCAAAAACTCCTAAAGATTTTTCCAACAAACTGAGTGCCGTTGTCAGATATTAGGACCCTTGGGTATTCCAAACTGAGTTATAATGTTTTGCTAGACAAACTTCTTGACGTCTTTTTGTTTTATGGATGTTGTAGACCGCCTGAACTTCACTCCGCGTGCGAGGGCGCAAATTGTAGTTCTTAGCTACTACAGTTCGGACTCATGTCACGGTTCTAAATCTAATCTCATAAAGTGCAATGTGAGATTGATAAATCACCAAAGAGTCCAAATTCGGCAAATCGTTTTGGAAAATTGATTTTAATAAAAAACCACCAAACATGGACTGCTTTGCCAGATTTCAGAGTCGCCACCTAAATATTTTATTTTGGAGAAATTTAGGAAATCCTGACTCGTGCCTAAGGCCACGTGTCCGTCATCACCAAAGTTGCTGTCACGACCCAAACCCGGCCCTATGGGTTTAGCACCGTAACCGGCCAGTAATCCGAGATTACCGAAGGCCTGCTTAACAGTAGTACAGTAAAACAGAGTACAGGGCCTGGCGGAAGCCAATACAGTAAATGAATAATGTCCATTGAGCTGTGACAGTCTGCATGCCAAAAAGATTTTTCATGCATTCACATATACAAACAGTATAGTCTATACAAAATTTACAGTCACACAGTACAGGGACCTAATCCCTTGATAGCAGTACGGTTAGCAGCTAACAGTCTATACAGTAATCCAAACAGTATGGAGACAGACGGGGGGAAAACAAGACACCCCAAAGCCATAGCATGGCAACTCGGAACCTCGCAGTGAGGCACAAAGGCTGGCTTGACAAAACTGGAGTCTAACCAACGCTCCTAGCTCCGATCTGGTGGCTGAGCACCTACATATATATATAAACAGTGAACTAAAGCCCAGTGAATAACATAATGCGTAAAGGGGTTGTGAATGAAATGTCCTTACAGTAATGAAATCAGTTCATTAAACAATACTTCAGTCTTTCAGTCAGAACAGTTATTCAGTCATATGTGGTACATCCATTAGCATAGCAGTAAACAGTAGGCCTTAAAGACCGAACAGTAATGATGGCCATCAATCAGTAAACAGTAGTGGTTCCACGAGGGAACCGACAGAGATCTCTGTAACAGTCACAGTCAGTAACAGTAGTTGCTAAGGATGCCACAATACAGTTCAGAATAGAGGACATACATTCATTCAATTAACAGTAACAGTTCAGAAAGCAGTACAGTTCAATTGTTCAGAAAATAATCATTTTGAACATATCTTTACACAGTTGTTACTCACAGAGTTTGGGCTACAGTATGCTAGAGCGTGCCTCCCCAGTCGCCAACCCTACACAGTTCACAGGTTGAACACACACTAAGCTACACAGTTGGGAAAGATAACAACTTAATCCCTAATGCCTCGGTGTGTTCTACATCTATATCCTCAACAAGATGTCTTAAACTAGGCCTAAGAATGCCTAGAATGGGATGAGGATGCAAAGATGCACATTTAAAAGCATTTTCATAAAAACAGAGTCCCGCTCGAGCGCAAGTTTCCCCGCTCGAGCGGTCATGCAACAAAGGTACATGCTCGAGCGTAAACTTTCTCGCTCGAGCGTACTGTAAAAGTACTGGATGGGTGAAATCCCCGCTCGACGCCCGCTCGAGCTTGAGACATGACTCCGCTCGAGCGCCTAGTTCTCTGCTCTAGTGGACTGTAAAACAGTGCAGAAATACTGGATGCTCGGATTCCACGCTCGAGCGGCGATTCCCCCGCTCGAGCGGAAGTGCAGAATCTGGAAATTCCAAATTGCACCTCCAAGCTCAAAACCAAGTTCAAAGGCATCAAAACCGATCCTCTTGGGCCCATTTTCTGGAAAACATTTATAAACACATAGAATAACACGTTTCAAAGCTCAATTTTAAGAAATCAAAGCCCAAGGGTGTTTAATTCAAACTCAATTTAAACCAATTTCATGAACAATATGAACACGCAAACATGCACGAATTCAAATCATTTGGAAGTTCCAATCTGATGCTCTAAGGAGCCAATTGATCCAAAAACAAGTTGAAAACATGGACCATTACAAAATTATGAACATGCATGCACCATTTTACCATGAATTCAACTCAAAACTCCTTAATTCAAACATGCATGCATGAAATGAAGCTATAATTCCACATTCTTGAACCAAATCATGACTTAGTTCTACAATGAAGTATGAATCATGCAAGAACTAGCTCAATAACCACAAGAAGAAGATGAGTTTCCTACCTTAGTCTTGTATTCAAGGTTTAGGAGTCTAAGGCCTCGTTTGTTTTGGGAGATTAAATGGAGGGGATTGATAGTGAGGGGATTAATAGTGAGGGGATTATTAGTGAGGGGATTGATAGTGAGGGGATTAGTAGTGAGGGGATTGATAGTGAGAGGATTAGTAGTGAGGAATTGTTAAATTATTTTTATATAAAATAATAAAACAAATAAAAAAATATAAAAAATTAAAAATTATATTTAAAAAAAATTTCCCATATATAAAAAATAAAAAAAATAAAAAAATTTCTAATCCCCTCACTATTTTTCTAATACCATCTCTACCTCCTCCTTACCAATCCCCTCTCCAAGGGTATTAGTAATACCAAGGGACTAATAGTCCCAAGGCCTTCTCCCAAAACAAACAAGGCTATTACTAATACCTTGGTATTAGCAATCCCAATACCCTCTCTTTCACCAAAAACAAACGGGGCCTAAAGTAGCAATCTACCCTTCAAGTTCTTCAATTAGCAAGCAAAACTCAAGATGGAAGACAAGTTCTCTCACTCTCTCCCTCTCTTGGTCGGCTAGAGCAAGAAAAGGCTGAGGAAAATGTGTTATGTGGTCAAATGTAAGGCTCAAATATGTTATATTGAGTGGGCCACTAAGGGTGGCAATTCTGTAATTAAACCTAACTCTTTAATTAGCTTATTTAATGTAATTCAAGCATACCTAATCAGTTTTCAGATAAAAATACCATAAAATCACATTAATTATGAGGATCATAAAACATTAATCCATTCCAAGTTCGGCCGCCGATAAGGCCTTCAATTAGCAGTTTAAACACTAAAATACGAACAGATCAAATAATTAATCGAACAGATAGAATGCAATTCAAACAGATGTATTCATTCAATTCAGTTTCAATTTTGGTCAGGCAGTTCAGTACTTTTAATCAGTCCAATTATCAGTCATAATCAATTCAGTTTAACGATAATTGATGGTTATCGGTAATCAATCAGTCATTAATCGGTAAACAGTATGAGGGTTGTTACAGTTGCCTCGGCTCGGGAACTTGGGTATGAGAGGGGAAGGTCATGCAATGAGCACCCCCGCTCGCCTAATCAAAGGATCGGCCTCTACTAACATGATATGTTGTTTTTGAAAACACATACGTTCTTATTCCAGTTATTAATCTAACTTACTACGTGATGCGCACGACATACAAGTACAGACTAAATCGCTCAAGTTGGAACAAAACATCTTATGTTTGTTTATTTGAAAATGGTTTGAAAGGTGCTACTCGCAAGTAGGCTAAGACGTGGATTTGCCACCCTCAAGTGGGCTTAGGAAAACATGATTTTGCCACTCTGCAAAGCGGGCTTAAAACTCGCATTTGATGAATTGTTCCAATTCAAGCAATGAAGCCTTCATCCACAGGCATTCATGTAGTTATAACAGTTAAGCACATAGCCTCATGGCAAGCATGCTGACATGGCAGTCACTCATACTCATGCAAGGATGCTAAAGCGTAAACACTCACAGTGTACTCCAAGCCAAAACAGAAGCTAGTTAGTAATCAATGCATGATCCTAGTTTTGTTAAGATGCCTAATGCAGTGCATGCAAAATGCAACTAAGATAGGCTTGTCTATTCTAAGATGTTATGTGAATGCAACTAGATAACATGTATTCAAATTGGTATTGAAATATAATGCGGTTTGTATGATGCGCCGAGCCCGGTGCATGCAAGACAGATAAATGGATGCACACATGCAAGCATAATTATGCTAATTGAAATATGCCCTAAAACTAATCATCGAAAGCGGTTAAGTAAAAGGAAGAAAGAAATGAGGGTTGGAAGACATGCATCACACACGCATGCTTATTACAACAATACACCCTCTCGACGGAGGGTCCGAATAATAAGCTAACTAGCTAATCTAAGCTAATTAAACTAATTATTACAAAACGAAACTAATTAACTAACAAGTTAACACAAATGAGTAGCTAAACACATTAACTACTTAAGTACAAAACTAAAGCATAAGCTAGCTAAGCAAAGCAACTAAGTAAAGCAGTAAAAGAGGTCCTAGGGTGAGAATTGCATGCATGCTCGGTCGCCTCGTTCGGAAATCCATCGCGATGCCCCAACTTGCCTCTGTTTGCATTTGTTCTCAAAACACTGCACAAGCCTCCAGATAGTTTCTATTCCATCATGGAGACTTCCAAGAGCAGGGCCGACCACTTATTGGTGTTGCCAACCACCTACTGACCACTTACATTTGCTGTAGACCAGAAAAAGTGGTCGGCCAGCCACTTTTATTGGTCTGCCGACCAGAAAATTCTGCACACTTCCAGTTCACTACAACAGAGAACAAGATGGGGGCATGGCAATGTATTTGTAAGATATGTGTACACAACCAACTTTCCTATCATTTCATGATCTCAAGGGAGTGCAGTTCTCGACTCTCAGGCCCCCAATCAAGCATCGCAATGCGCGATGGGCGAGAAGCCAAGATTGCACGAATCAATGTAAATAAATGCACAAATAACATATAAAGGCCTTAACCTCTATCATGCATGATCAAGAGAGTCGGCGATCGAGAAATGAGGCATGTTTCATCACTTCAAGTATAAAACGTCCCTTGTTTCTCGTGTTTGGACTAACACTCTATCCAAACACAATGCAATGCAACATGATCAACTTAACAAAGCTAATGACATGCAAACAATGCTAATGCAACATGAGCATGCAAACACAATGCAATGCAACATGATCAACTTATCTATGCTAATGGCATGCGAACAATGCTAATGCAACATAATCAACCTAGCAATGCTAATGGCATGCAAACACAATACAATGCAACATAAGCATGCAAACAACGATGCAATGTAACAATATGCAAACAACATGCGAACATAATGCAATGCAACAACATGCTAACAACATGCAAACAACATACTATATGGACTTAAACCGAATATGGACAGACCTCAATCATGCCCAAAACAGTGGCCAAAACACTCTTGAAAGATGGCATGAAAGGCTAGGAAATGCAATGCTCACTCATTGACTCACAAATTAATCATAAGAGTACAACTCTCAAAAGTGCTCAAGGAGTGACAAACATGGAAGTGTAACAACACTATATGCTCTGAAATCAAGTATTAAATGATGCCAAATCATCTAAATAGCTCAAAAATAGCATGCTAGAGGCCCTAAGGCACAAGGCTACTACAAGGAATTACACAAAAGGCATGCAACACATGGCACCAATGATTGAACTAACCATGGACAGAGCTCAAATAGGTCAAAACAAAGACCAAATCATGCTGAGATGGGAGCTCAATGGTTTAGACAAGCATGCATACACATTAGACCACAAACAAGGCAACAATGCATGACCCTTAAAAGCATTCAAAGGGTGAAAGAAGTGAGAACATGGCAATGCTCTGAAATAACATGTAAAATGATGCCAAATCATGTACATGTTACAAATGAAGCATGTTAAGAGACTCAAAGCTTGAAACTAGCATAGGCACTTACATTATAGCTATGCAATACATGAAGCATATGGCCAATACAACCCCAAACAATCATAGAGCATGTCAAATCAGGGCTAAAACATACACGGAGTGTAACCAAAACAAACTAGCATGAAGAGCCAAAACAATAAGCATGCAAGGCCAACAAGGAGGATTACACTACGCCTACTAAAACCAAGCATGAGATGACTTAATAAAAAAAAATCAGATTTGTATCATGGAAAAATAGGACCAAATACACACTGAAATGGTGGCCCAAAAGGCTAGGCAAGATGGCATGCACAATGGCTCATACTTAAGGCACAAAGCACCAACCCTCCAAAGCATTGAAAGAGTGAAAGATGTGATTGTATGGCCACACAAAATGTACTGAAATCACATATCAAATGATGCCAAATCATGTGAATAGCCCAAGTAATGCATGCCAATGGCTTGGAAACTCAAAGCTAGTGAGCTAGAATGCACTATGGCTATACAAAGCAAGGCATGCATGACCAAAACAACATAAATTAGAGCTTAAGCATGGTAAATCATGAACAAAATCTTGCTGGAGTTGAGCCAAAAGCATGCTAGAATGATTGTTAAAAGCATGATGCATGTTAGGCTAGTGAATGGAAATGCACTACAATTTTAGAATGCATGCAAGGGGCTATCAAACCAAACCAAAACAAAGCTAAGGCATGGCAAAAAAACACCAAAAACAAGCTGAGATATGGCCAAAACATGCTAGAAAGACAAGCACAAACATGAGGCCAATAAGGCAAGCATCCAAGATACAAGGGGAGGGGATGACCCCCTCTTATTTGGGACCTCAAAACACACTTTCCACCACTGAAATTCCTCTGAGTTTCAGTGGTGAGAAGGCCAAAAAGAGGTGGTCCCAAAAGCTTAAAAGGATAGCACAAAACAAGGCCAAACAAGGCACAAGAGGGGGGTAGACCACCCCCAACACCAACAAAGCCTTAAACAAACATTTCAAACACTTGAAATCAGAACTTTTTGTAGTTAAAAGTTAGGCCTAAATCAGCATGCAAATAGGGCCAAAATCTTAAACAAAAACCAAGGTTTAAGGGATTAGAAACTTACCCTTGTAGAACAACTTCAAGGAAGCAACTCCAGCAACCTTTTTGGATCAAAAGTAGTCCAAAAACTCTAAAACCAGCTTTAAGGTGCCTCGGCTCCAATAGTATGGTGTTTCACTATGTGTTTGTGTGCAAAAGTGTGAAGAATAGGCACTTTTGAGCACAAAAATGAAGAGAATGAGCAATATAGAGATAGATGATATATCTATAGCTTCAAGCAAGTTTTTCTGAACCTGGACAAGGGAGAGAGGGCCTTCCTTTTATAGAAGACCAAGCCTCAAGCTTGTTAAACAAGCTTGAAGCTAGATACAATCCCTCCATACAGTGTATGGAGGATGGTTTCTGTGCTCACCAGCTGTCATAGCTGGCACCAAAATATCTGTAGGAAACTGCAAGAAAGTTGCCGACCAGTTAAAGTGGTCGGCCAGCTACTTGCATTGGTCAGCCGACCAGCACAAGTGGTCTGCAAAGAGACCAAGTGGTCGGCAATGGGGGGGAAGGTGGTCTGCACCAAGAAAGCAAGGTGGTGGCATGGCTGCCGACCACTTTTGGTGGTCCAAAGACCACCAAGACCAGTTGGCCGACCAGAAAACTGGCTGGCGGGGGAGAAAAGTGATTTTTAGGGAGAGAAACTGTTCTACAACTCTTATTCCACCCTCAAAGTAAGGAAAACAAGGTTTGTGCCAAACAAACCAAAAAGGATGCAAGACAAGAGTCTGCGAGTCAAGGCACGCAGCTGAAAATCTCAAAAACTAGTCTACGGGTACCAAAAGTAGTTTAGAGGAGGGAAAAGTGGTCTACGAGACCTCTGTGTCCCTCTAGACCAAGGCAACAAGGCATGGTTTGAAAACCAGGCCAAAAGGAGAACGTTAAGAGGTCCCAAGACAAGGCACGCAACCGAAGGCTCTAGAAACCAGCAACTAGTCTACAAGAGGGAAAAGTGGTCTACAGACCTCTCTTTCTCCCTCCAGGGAAGGGAAACAAGGTATGGTCCACAAACCAAGCCAACACATAAAAAGTTCAGAGGCCCAGAGGCAAGACACTCAATCGAAAACTCCGGAAACTCGAAACGAGCACAAACATGCGCGATCACTGCGTGCTCAAACGATGACGTCTGAGTCTTAAGGTCGGTCAAAAATGGGGTGTCTACAGATACGAGTGCTTTTGCTTTCACCCATTTTGTGAAGTAGTCCGTTGTCGCGAGAGAGAACTTTCTATTGCCTGGCGCGGTTGGGAGTTGTCCCACTATATCCATGCCTCACATTGCAAAGGGCCATGAGTTGGTCAAAGGTAGGAGCTCTCTGGTCGGTTGATGTATTTGATGTGCGAACTTTTGACATTTCTCACACTTTTTGACATATTTTTTCGCGTTTGCTTGCATGTACGGCCACCAATACCTTTGTGAAATTGCTCGGTAAGCCAGCGATCTTCCCCCTTCATGGCTTTCGCAAACACCTTCGTGTATTTCGAACAAAAATGCCTCGACCTTACTGGGATGGACACACTTCAAGTAAGGTCTTATGAAGGATTTTTTATACAATGTTAGTGATGGAGAGAGCCAAAATCATTGTGACTTTGCTCTAATTTTGTTGGCTTTTTTATTTTCTTCAAGTAAGATGCCATCTTTTAAAAATACTATGATGGGATCCATCTAGGAAAGGCCTAGATCGACACAACATGCTTCTTCTACTTCTAGCTCTTCAATACTTGGCCTGGGTAGGAAGTCAATTAACAATGGGTGTGGGATAGACATATCTGCTATTGACGCAAATTAGCTAGCTCATCTGCTTTACTATTTTCCTCTCGACCAATTTGCTCTATCCAAATTGCTTCAAACTTCATGATCTCCTTTCTGACCAACTCTTGGTACTTGATCATTCTATTATCCTTTGCTTCATGCGAGACACTGTATACCATCAGCTCGGTGGCCTTCATGCGAAATGTTGACTTCAAACCCGCTAATAATGCTTCGTACTCCACCTCGTTCTTGAATGCTAGAAAGCCAAGGCTGATTGCATATTCAATGGTCAAGCCTTCCGGTGAGATGAGAACTACGCCGAGTCCTGTACCGTGTCTGTTGGATGCTCTATCAACGAAGAGCTTCCATATCTCTCCTACGAATAACTTCCAGTAAATCGAGGGATCTGATGGCGCCTTAGCATTAGGGGCGTCGCCCCTGAGGCTATCTTCTTCAAAGTTGTTGGTCGTCGTTATGATCTGGTCCTCACTGTTTAGGACTAGACTTTCAATCGAGTCTTCGTTTGTCGTACTGTGGGTTGCTCCTTCTTCCCTTTCTGAAAGGCTAAACGGTTTGTTATGCAGTTGAGTGCCCTGCTGTGGGGGCTGCGTTATCCCTACGGCACCTTCCCCCCTTTCCCCGGTTAAGTCGATCGGGCAAACCTGATGACTTCTTGGGGCAAATTCGGTCACGAAGTTTGCTAAAGCTTGTAATTTTATTACGGTTCTTAGCCGAAACTTAATGTCAAATTGCCCTAACTCGACTGCCCATTTCAAAATTCATCCAGGAAAATCCGCCCTCTCAAACAAGGCTTTTAATGGGAAAACTGTTCAAATAATCACAGTGTTGGCATGGAAGTAGTGCAAAAATTTTCTGGAAGTCATCATCAAAGCTAAAGCCAACTTCTCCAATGGTAGGTATCTTGTTTTGGTGTCTAACAATGTCTTGCTAACATAAAACATAAGCAAGTGTTGTATTCCCTTATCCCATACTAACACTTCACTAATTGCATACTGGGAAACCACTAAGTATAAAAAGAGTTCCTCCCCTGGTAATGGGGTTACAAACAATGGTAGGGAGGCCATGTATTCTTCTAGGCTTTCCCGAGCGCGGTCGCACTCGTCATCCCACTCAAACTTGGCTTTTAGTGCCTGAAAGAACGGTCGATACCTATCTGACGACCGACTTATGAATCGATTTAGCGCAGCTGCTAAGCTAATGAGATACTGTACCTCCATGACTGTGTTAGGCCTCTCAAGATCTTGGATGGCTTTGATTTGAGATGGATCAGCTTTTATACCCTGGTTGGTCACTAGAAAGCCCAGGAATTTTTCTGACCCCACGCCGAACGCACTTGGATGCGTTCAGTCGCAGCTTGTCAGACTTCAAAATTTGAAACATCTCATTTAGGTCCTTGAGATGGTCCCCCTTATTCTTACTTTTGACCACCATATCATCTATGTAAGCTTCTATTGTTCTGCCCAACAATGGCTCAAACATTTTGGTAATCATCCGTTGGAATGTTGCCCTCGCATTTTTTAGGCCAAACGGCATGACCTTGTAACAATATAATCCCCTGGGAGTTGTAAAAAATGTAACTTCTTGGTCCGGTTTATGCATAGCGATCTGATGGTAACCGTGATATGCATCAAGAAAGCTAAGTTGGTTATACTCTGCAGTTAGGTCCACCAGTTGGTCTATTCGTAGTAGAGGAAAGCTGTCTTTTAGGCATGCTTTGTTGACTATTTTGTAGTCCACGTATACGTGCCATTTACCATTCTTTTTTGGTACCACTACTGTGTTGGAAATCTACCTGGGATAGTGTACTTCTCTAATTGCCCCTGTTTCCAGCAGGTTTCCCACTTCTTTCGCCACTATCTCTGCATGGTGGAGTGTCGATAGGCAAGTTCACTGTATAATTGGTTTGGCGATTGGGTGGACATTGAGTTGATGGCAGATGAAGTTGGGGTCAATACCAGGCATGTCATACGGCGTCCAAGCAAACACTTCGATGTTAGAGGTGAAAAATTCCATGATCTCTATTCTCTTAGTGCTGGACAGAAACGAGCCAAGCAAAAAGAATCTCTCTAGGTTTTTCTCATCTATCCTTACCTCTACCAAGTCTTTCACTGCCTTCTGTGTGGCTGCTTTGCCAATGTTTGCGAACAGCTCGTTGCTTTCTGGCTCTTCTACCATTTGTACGAACCCTTTTGTAGCCTCACTATTGTTTACTGTAACGAAGCACTGTTTGGACATGATTTGGTCTCTTAAGACTTTTTCAATCATTCCGATTTTGTTAGGGAATCGTAACACCTGGTAGTAGGTTGATGCCATCGCTCGCATGGTGTGCAACCATGCTCTTCCCAAAATTAGGTTGTAAGTCGAAGGGACTTTCAATACCTAAAATTCCACCTGTTTTGTCATCGTTCTTGCTTTGACTAGCAGAATTATCTTGCCAACCGGCCACACTGGCATTGAGTTGAAGCTAACTAGGGAGATGTTGTGGGTGCTAAGTCTTTGTCCTCCAATTTTAGTTACTTGAAGGTCTCGTAGTATATTATCTCGTATGAGCTCCCTTAATCAATTAGGATCTATTTGATGTCAAAATTCTTGATGTGCAGAGTAACCATCAGTGCGTCGTTGTGAGGGCTTTGTAACCTTGCTAAGTCTTTGTCAAAAAATGTGATGACATTTGTTGCCTCTGCTTTTCTCTTTTTTACGGTAGGTTGTACACTCAATGCCTCTCTCATGTGCTCAACTTTCTTAATCTTCCCTCTGAATTCACATACTCATTCAGGTTCAATGATCCTATGCATTACATTGATTACACCTTGGGGTGGACCGTCGATTGATATCCCATCCGGCCTGTTGCGGTCCTAGGAGGCTAGTTGTGTTTTCCCTTCAATATATTGGTCCAGGTGGCCTGTGGCCACTAACTCCTCCAGATGTTTTCTTAATGGCGTACAGTTTTCAGTTCGGGGCCCCTTTTCATTATGGAAGGTGCAACGGTATCTATTATTGTAGCCCCTCTATGCTTCTCCCAACTTGGTTGGCCGCCGAACGAAGGGTTCATCGTGTATCTCGCTAAGAATCTAGTAGATAGGTTTATTGAACACCGTGGTGATGGCAGTGCGGACTCTCAACTTTCTTGCTTGGGGGTCCTCTTTGTTGGCTTGCCTTCCTCGCCCATTTTTTGCTCGGTTGTTCTTCCTGCCCGACCGTGTTGACTTTTGCCGCAGGTTTTTTGCTCGACATCGCTGTTGTACCATCTTTTGCTTTGGTGCGAGTGACAACTTCTTCTACTCGGATGTGCTGATGCACTCTTTCCATTAGGGCCCCCATTGTGAGGGGTGGTGTCATCATCATTAAATCCTTCAATTTATGGCTAGTTGACAAACCTCATTTGTACTGTGCGATAGCTAGGTTTGTAGGGCAATCTCCAATCTGATAAGAAGTCTCCCATTACCGGTTATTGTAAGACCTTAATGTTTCCTTCTCACTCATGTCAATGGAGAGAAACTGGTCAATCTCCACTGGCGTCCTGGTGTTCATTCTGAATCTGGTCACAAATACCTCCGTTAGTTGCACCCATGAAGCTATGCTACCTTCTGGTAACATTTCAAACCATGTTAAACCCAAGTCACCAAGGCTGGAAGGAAATATGATACACATTAGAGCCTCGTTTCGCCGATACACGGCCATAACCTGGCGAAAGTGGCTCAAGTGCATGTAGTGGTCTGACTTCCCCTCATAAGTAGTGAATTTGGATTAGTGGAAGCCTGAGGGTAATGGTGCGTTCTCTATTACCGGAACAAACGGCGAGCTCTGCAACCTTGCTAATGTTTTGTCTGTTGGTTCATAGGCAAGGCGTGGTTCTAGCATTCCAACCTCGACACTCCCATATGTTCTAGGAGCCAACCGTTATAGTATAGAGACTCTGCGGGAGTCACGAGCCTGAGTGTCTTCTCTCATTTAAGCCCTTTCCTCTAGCATTGTCTGCAGGTCGATCGTCCCATGTAACTCTGTGTGCCTAGATGTTGTTTGGTGCGAATGTGAGGGTCGATAACTGCTTCCCTCTGTACATGACCTTTCAGTCCTCATTCTCTCAGACCTAGAGTAATGAGTCCTAGAGGTTCTTGACCGTGTGTCGCTTGTCCTGAGGCTTCTGCTTTCCGTTTGAGAGGGTGTGACTTGCTTGTCATGATCTTCTGAGTGGCAAGAGTGCACTCTGCTTTTGCCCACCTCTTCTTCTGCACCTCTTTGCCTTTTATCTGGCGCTTCATGGTCTCCATATCAGCCGCCATCCTCCGTATTAATTCGTCTTGCTCCCTTACGCGATTTTTCAGAACCTGAGGATCCATTTTCCGCCTCTGTCTGTCAGGGCTTTAGGAGTGACGAGGACTTGAGCCCCGCTTTTCTCTTGTATCTCTTTGTAGGTTTCATCGCTGGAGGTCTAATTCTGCAATGTGCGGGATAAAAGGTAAACCTTCGTGCCTTCCGTCCCCTTCCGAGGTTTACCCATCAATAGTAGAATGTGGTAAGTCTTCATCGTGCGCTATAAATTTTAACTAAAGAGGAAACTCAATCAAAAGGTTTTGTTCTTTGTATGATTTCCCACAGACGGCACCAATTGTACGAGCACGAAATAATCTTCTCTTATAATCCTGTTGATCAAGTTTGCACTCCTCTAAACGTCGTCGCTTTACTACTTGAAAACATAAATGTAAGCTAGCCAGCGGGTGTGTGCTGGAAACCTCTCCGATGCCTAAGTCAGCAAATAGACAATAGACACAAAAACTCTGTGTATTTGAGAGAAAAAATTACACTACCTGTGCATAGGTCCTGTTATGAGCTTTTATAGATTCCGCCGGGAATAATCCTAATAAGACTTCAACTTTCCTTAGTAGAATCCTCCTAGGAATCACAGTTCCAAGGATAATGCCTATCCTGGTTACACCCTACTCACTGCTGACCTAGTGAGATGGTTTTTACCTTGGTTCGGTCGAAGTGGTTAATCGAGCTAGCTTGTCTCTACCGTGCTCTTAATACAATAATGACGTAGATGGTGTTCTGCCAAGCTATACTTGGCTTGGCCTATCTCCTTGATAACACCTTGGCCAGCTTTCCAGGCCTAGCTTTAGATAGCCAAGTCAGACCCCTGACTGTGTCTCTGCTCATCTTAGTCCTCAGATGACTTGGGACCGAGCTATCTAAAACTCTCACCCCGGCCCGTAGCTTGACCAAAAGTTAAGGTAGATGGATCAAGCTCGGCCCAACCTCTTCTCCTAAATTACCCTATTAGTTTTCTTGAGTTTTGGCCCAAAATGATGAGTTTTGGTGTGTTAAAATTGTATTTTGAAGCTTGGAAGCAAATTTAAAAATTCCAGAATTCTATTTCACTGCTCGAGCGACAGAGCCTGAGCTTAAGTGACCACATTTGATTTTGCACTTCTGCTTGAGCGACCAAAAGTTGGCTCGAGCATAAAATGCATGCTCCCAGAAGTTTACAAGTTTTGTAGACTACTCGAGCGACCAGAGTTGCGCTAGAGCGAAGATCTCAGTCTCATGCTCGAGCGATCGTTGAACGTGTGTCGAGCGGAAAAATCAAGTAACTAGTACTTTTGTAGAGTTTACAGACAGCTCGAGCAACCACCCTCATTTTTGACCCTCTGCTCAAGCGAGAGAAGTTACGCTCGAGCGAGGACCCTATTTTCAGCAATTTTGACTAAGTGTTAAACAACATTTATTGGCACCCTCATTATATCTTAGGCATTCTTAAACCCTAATTAAGACATAATAATGAGGATAAGACTTAGAAATACACTAAGAACGATAAGTTAAGTACTATCCGAGTGTGTGTTTCAATGAGTGTGCCTATTATGTTTGTGTAGGTCATGCGTCGCAAGTTATCTGTTTTGTTTGCTTTGTTTGTCTGCTTTGGAGCCATCTGTGAGTAATAACTTAGTAAAGCTATGTTCAATTTTACTTATTTTCTGTATAATGAAATAAGATCTGTTTTCTGAAACATTATGTTTTGTACAATGAATGATTATCTAACTTTGACATGTATTCATGGCATCCTTAGTATTGTGTGATATCTGTTAGCTGTTGCTCGGTATCGGAGGTTCCATTATGGAACTAAATATCTCTGCAATTTGTTGCCCGTACCGGGGCCTCCATCATGGAGCTCAGCATGTCTATTATCTGTTACTCGGATCTAGAGGTTCCTTCAAGGAACTGGTTATACATAACCACCATCTGTTCTGCATCTGTTTTGTTCTGTTAGCGTTAATGGATGTACCACGTATGATTAAGCATAAACTCTGAATTCTGTAAATGATTTGAACAAGAATATGAATCTGAATTTGAATTCTAATCTTTGAATCTGATGCGAGATATCATTGAATTAAAACCCTTTACTCTGTTATTATTCACTAGACTTGCGCTCATTTTATTACTTATGTATGTAGGTGATCAGACGTATGGCCAGGCTCAATGATGATCACCTGTAGCTCTATTTTGTCAGCTAACCTTTGTGCCTTCCGAGGAGGTTCTAAAAGTCATATGGTCATGCTTTGTGAACGTATAAGACTTTGTTTTCTTTTTAGATTATGAAAAAGTTTTCTGTTTATCTGCATATTAGGCTAAGTCCCCTTTTGGTTATATCTGTAATGAATGTGACGTAAGACTACTGTATTTATGACATCATGTGCATGTATATAAAGTTTTGAAATTTCTCTCCTATGTATGTCTATATAGCTCAAGAGACTATGTATGTTATGTATATTTGCTTCCGCTAACCTTTTAATATGTAATAGTTTGTTCAGAAGCCTTTGGTGATCCTATGATTACTGCCCAGTTATAGCGCTAAACCTATAGGGATGGGTTTGGGTTGTGACATGCAATATACACATAGTAAAGTTGTATCATTATAAAAATGCAAATAATATTTGACTGTCCCATTGATTTGATATTTTCCCTACAGAAAAATACCTTTACGAGTAACGTCCAAACCAAAAAACTCATAGAAAACTTAATTAGGGTAACATCACAACTAATATAAAAAGATTACCTTGAACAAATATATGCTTTAGTCACATTTAGTGAATTATTCTTAACTTCATTCTTGGAGTGCCTCCAACTGGATACTACTGGTTGGATGGCACTAACAATTTTTTATATTGTAAATATGTATAGTGTAACTCATCTCTTCATTGTAGCTCTCCATCAGTATATGTGAGTGGATTTTATGGTCTTAGAAGATTATTCTAAATTTCCAAGGATTTATTAAAAAAAATAATATCCAAGCCAACCAATGTCATAGAAACATGAAAAATCCTATGGCGTACGCCTTATCATAAAAATATATAATTTTATTACAAAATTTCATAATATCAATCACAAAATACGTAAAATCGTCATAAATTTTATGATAAAGTTATCCATATTGTGATGAGGTGCACCATAGCTTTTTCCTCGAAACATTTCAAACATAAAGTTATAGAAAGAAAATAAAAGAGAAAAGAAGTGTTAGAATGGTTGGAAATTAGCAATAGAACATGTGGCCTAAGCATATGTAGAGGTGATAAATAGATAAAAGACTAGATAAATTGATCAAGGTGGTGGACTTGACCTATAAGAGACTCCCGTGACATCTAACTTTGATACTTCGGGATGATATTTAGATTGTATTAATTAAATTTGAATGACTTAGAGAGGCGGTACGAAACAAGTCTCTAACAAAAAGAATCAATAAAAGTAAAATTATTATTTTTTATTTCTTCTCGAATCTACCTACAAATTTTAGATTTAAAAATAATTTTTAAAAGGGAGTGTTTCCTGAGAAGAGGTCAACATATATCAATTCGACTTTCTGGTAAAAAAAAATCCAATGATAGCATTATACAATAACTAATAACCTACCAAAAAAAACTTTAAAAAATTAAATAATTAAATATTTTCCTACAATTCTTTTCATTGAAACCAAGACTGTCTTCGATATGCACCTTGAATTTGTAATTCTTACTTGCAGTCCAAGAAATTTAGAAATAAAATTGAATAAACAAAGTATTCTTACTTGTAGTCCAAGAAATTTAGAAATAACTTAGAGCATCTCCAACGGTGTACCAAATATTTCACCAAATCTGTGTAAAAAATGGGTCATTTCCTTAATTTGATACTTCGCGCTCCAACGGTTCAACATCAAATCCGTTTCATCAAATTTGCGCTGGGCAACCGGTTGGTTGACCGGCCGGTCGACCGGCCGGTCAACCGGTAATGGCAAAAAAATATATATATATATATTTTTTTTACCCGTTTGAACCTTTTTTTTTTGGAACTTTTTGAACTTTTGGTGGTCGACCGGGTGGTCAACCGGCCGGTTGACCGGGTGGTCGACCACCTAGGCAATTTTTTTTTTTTTTTTTTTGGACTGGTTTGAACCTTTTTGTGAACGGTCTGAACTTTCTCCGGGGCGACCGGTTGGTTAACCGGTTGGTCAACCGGATGGTCGACCTGTTCGTCTCATCCCAACGGTTAGGAACAGTGATTTGCTGAAATGCTTCGCCTGCACTCAGTTTGGTACCATTTTTGCTGAATTCTGGATTTGATATCGATTTGGTGAAACCGTTGGAGCGTGAAAAAGTGGGTTTTTCATCAAAATTTAAATCTGATGCTGGGTTTGGTTCACCGTTGGAGATGGTCTTAGAGCATGTTAGAGAAGTGATTTTTTTAGTATTTTTTCTTTAAATATGAGGTAAAAAAAAAAGTTTGAGAAGAATTATTTATTTATTTATTTATATTTTTTTTAAGTAAAGAAGTGCATAAAATAAATTGAATGGGAAATAATTTTTGTTTTTTTTTTTTTGGTATAAGTTGAAAAGTTGACTTTTTAAGGTCTTTTTTGGGATGAATTAAAAAAGCCAATTTATTGGCTTATAAATTTATTTTAATCACATCGCCTCTCTGTTTTTCTGAATATCTTTTTGTATTAAGTAAAAAATTTAACTTTTATGTGATCCCTAAAATAACCCTAACTTTTAAGTGAATTTTTTCTTCCGTAAAATTATATGTACACATGTTTTTATAATATTTTTCATTGTATACTCCAAATGACAGTGGGCCTCAGATCTATTTACAGTTGTTTGGTAGTGTTTAGTGTGTTTGGTTTTAATTTTTTGAATTTAATTTTTTGAAAATTAAATTTTTTATTTTTCGTATTTTTTTGATTTTAGTAAATATTTTTAGAATTTTAAACAGTTTTTATTTTTATTTTTTTAGATGCACTTTATTTAGATGTATCTAAATAGTCAAATATTTGTGAAAAAATATTTAAAGAAATTAATAAATACACAAAAATATGAAAAATGTACTAAATATTCATATTTTTTTTTTTGTATTTTTGGTATTTAGTGAATTTTTTAAAGATTTTTTCACAAATATTATACTTGTAAGTGTATTTATGTTAGATGTGTCTAAAAATTAAAAAAATTGCTGAAAATATTAAAAAATTTATTGAAAACAAAAAAATACAAAAAATAAAAAAATATAATTTTCTAAAAAGTATTTTTTGAAAACCAAAATTAAACCAGTTGATTATTATTATTTTTATAATAAAAAACAAGAGAAGAAAATATAAAACTACAAAATAATTACATTTTCGTTTTTAAAATTAAAATATAATCTTTTTTGCTAAAGACAACAAAAATATGAAAGTAAAAATAAAGACACTATTTGGTTCCATTCTGGAATCATGATTCCAACTCTCTGTTTGATTATAATTTTTAAAATATGATTCCAAATCACATTTTAAAACAAATTTGAAAATATGTTTGGTAACTAGAGAGTTTTTGAATTTTTGGGTTTATTTGGTTGTCCACGCGGACATTCTCTCGAACATCTTGCCGATTGACCAGAATAGTTTTTTTTTTCTTACAATTGCCACCTGTTATTTGAAAACAAAAATTATATTTATTTTTAATATTTTTAAAATATATAAATTATTTTTTAGATCAAAATGAAAAATTATTTGGCCATTTATTTAAAATTAACAAAAAAATTTAAATAAAAATTTATTTGTCAAAGTAATTTTTAAAAAATAAAAAACATTTTTTAAAAAATAATTAAAAAAATCCAATCAAATATACGATCAAGAGTAATTTTAAAGTACTAGTTGAATATTTTTTTAACAAAAAATAATATATATTTTTTGATATTTTAAATAAAAAAATATTTTCAAAATATTTTGAGTTTTTTAAATAAAAAATTATTTTTTTTTCAATAATTATTTTTTTGAATTGAATTTTAAAAAGAGTTTGGTTATAAGTTTTGAATAAAATTTTTAATAGAATTTTGAGATATGGGTTTGGATATGAGTTATAAGTTTTTGAATTAAGTTGTGAATTTTTTTTTTTCAAAACTAATAATCAAACAACTTTTCTTATTTCAAAACTCATTTCAAAAATTCAAAACTCAATTCAAAATTTAATTCAAAATTCTTTTCAAACAAATTTTTCCTTTTTAAATCATGATTCAACAATTTACAATCTCAAAATATAATTCTATTATCAAATTATGATTCTAAAATTAAACCAAACGCTTCTAAATTTTTTTTTTTTTGAAAAACTTATCCAATTAGAGTGTATATTTTTTTTATTTTTTTGGGTGAAATGATTGATAAAATAATATATTTAAAAATAAGAAATATATGTATGGTTGGGTCAAGCTGGAGCGTTAAAGCGGTCAAATCCAACCCAATCCAATTTCTCTTGGTTAGTCGGCCCACTCGTATTCCTTGGGTGGCATTTTACTAAGAAAATTAGATATTTTCCGGGAAAATGAGGTATTAATGGTCCGAAAGAATCCGCCATCTTAGAATCTGCTCATCCCCTGACTGACGCTACAAAACAGAATCTTCAACATTTCATAGCTTAACTTTTGCTTAGCTTAACACCTAGGCTTTATTAGGGTTGCATCATCTTCTCATCTCACTCTTCACATAAACTCTAGGGTTGTTGGTTTTTGAGAGCTGAGAGAGACACAGAAATGGTGGGGAAGGACGTGAACATCACCAGCGAGAATCCTCTGGACCTGTTTCTGAAGATCGGTTTGGACGAGCGAACAGCCAAGAACACCGTCGCTAACAAGAAGGTCACCGCAAATCTCATCGCCGTCATTCACGAGGTATACTTTTCGAATCTTCTTCACTTGACCTCGCATTTTCCCCCTTGTTTGGCTGCCCCGAAAATTGAGGAAAATTAAATTATAATTCAAGTGCCCCGAATATGAACTTATGATTTCCCGGTACCAAATCGTGAAAAGTTTGACAATTTAGGGTTGTGTATTTCGGATTTAGTTCATTTTTAGATAATTTGGTGGTAGAAAAACGTCATTTATTTTCTTCCTGGTTATGATTTTTCTTGTTTTGAGTAATTTCTTATAATTCTCCAACTTACATCATATTTTCACGATTGCTTTTTGTTTCAATATGCGTATCTGTAATGGTTGTATGTTTTTATATGTTTTTCTTTTCAGGCAGCTGTAACTGATGGGTGCGATCGGGCCATTGGGAATCTCCTTTACACAGTAAGCTAATATATGAACATGTTCATCTTGTCTGAATTTGATTTTGATACAAATTTATGCTAAAAGGAAATATTTATTTGAGCTTTCGCAACAGGGGAAACAATTTTTGTACAAGGCTCCCTTTCCCTTTTAGTAGATACTGATACATTATCAGGATTCCTGTTTTTGACCAAAAAATGATACATTTTCATGAAGCCTAGGAAAAATGCTATCATGCATATGTTAAATTTTTTGTTGAGTTTGTTTGGTGAGAGCAATTGACTCAGAAACAAGAAAAGTTGGTGAAACTTGTCATGCTAGTCTGTGATGCTAGTCCATTTTATGATGACAGGTTGCTACGAAGTTCCCAGCAAATGCTCTTGTGCATCGCCCAACACTTCTGCAATATATTGTCTCATTAAAGGTATATAACAGAATCTCTCAATTCCTGATTTACTGATACAGCCTGTAGCTATTATAGATATTTAGCATTTAGTGCTTCAATGGATTAATAAGCATGACTAATTTAGCAAACTTTTTATTTTTATTTTATTTTTAATTAGTTACATAGTTTCTTTAAATTTGAACTGCATAGTTTGAAAGCATTTTGGTGTAATTGAATTTATATATGGTTCTGCTCTTACAGATTAAAACTCCTGCCCAGCTAGAAGCTGCCTTTTCGTTTTTTGCAACTACTGGTTCAGAGAATTTTAAGATCAACGAGTTAGAAGAGGCTTGTGGTGTTGGTATGATAGAGCAATTCATTATTACTCTAGATCTAAGGATGATATATTACTACTTTAATTCGCTGTTATCAGAATCTTACGATTCGCGATTCGATTCACTATTCGATTCGCAATTTTTGCAAAATCGATACGAATCTAAGGGTGAATCTATTTTGGAAGTGAATCTCTAGTGAATCACACGATTCACAATTGATTTACGATTCGATTCACTTGTTATGATTCGTGTAATTTTTAAAATTATTGTGTCCGATATATTTTCGACTCTATTTTTCCTCCATCTTTTTAGTAAAAATGACATAATACAACTTCTAATAGCGTTTAATACCAAAATAACAAGCATATATACATGATTTTTTTGTTATTTTAGTGATCATGAAGTTTTTAATAAGATCCAATTAGATTTAATCAGACCCAACATATTTTTAACCTTTCTTCTCATTTTTTTTTCCCTTTAAAAAATCGTAATAAATCTTCTAAAGATGTTTAAGATTAAAGTTACAGTATGAATTATTTATTGCTATTTTATTAAATTAAATATTATATGTATGAGGTCAGTTATACTTTTTAAAATATTTTAAGCTTTAAAAAAAAAAAATTCTAAATGATTCTTTCTTTATTTGCTCACTGTTATTTAGAAAAGTATGTATGCTTATTGTCCAAATATCAATATCGTTATTAATTATTGTTACCTTAGAAATTGATAGTTTGTCTATCTGGTTATTATTTTTATTAAGAATGGTTGATAAGAAATATCTAAAAAAGAAAAAAAAAAGGTAAGATGGTGATCTTACATAGGAACGTTTGTTAACTTTTTACTTATTAAACTACTTGATTATCATTCAAAATACCATTTTTATTGATTTAAGTCTAAATATTTTATATTCATAAGATATATTTAACATCTAAATGTGTAAATATATGTTTTTAAATAATTTAGAAGAAGTGACCGAATCTTTACGATTCACAATTCGATTCGCGATTCGGTACGAGACCATTTCGATTCACGATACGAATTCCGATTTGACAACTATGCTTTCATTTGCTCTATGGTTCTATTGTAGATGTATTAAGTCGCTGCATTTTGCCACACTTGACTTTTTGACTCATCTTTCTGTTCCATGAACTGCTTTCTAGGTATGTTTGTAGAACGCAGATTTTATTAGATCTCAACCTGCTTATAGCTTTATAATACCATGCTTCAGTTGGCTGAGCCAGATAATTTTATGCTGTTTAAGCAATTAGCACAAGCCATGATCCATGACATATTGCACTATTGGTGATATCTGGGTTTTATAGTGTTTGATATGCCATTTATTTCCAGTCCTCCCTGGTACCTGCATAGACCAACCTACACCTCTGGTTAAAGTTTTGAGGAGCAATCTGCTAATACTTATCCCAGAGATTGTCCAAGGTGACAGTTCAAATGGGAGTTTTGAACGTAACATCCACTAGATGTGGCTTAGAAAATGGAAATTATCATCTGCTTATTTTTTTGAATGTATGTCAACTTGGGTTAATTTGTTTGTCTTACATGATATTATGTTGTATGGCATTGTGACAATCCCATGATTCCATTCTAGTGTGGAGTTTTTCTAAATCTTCTCGTTCCTTCTTGTAAAATTCTGGAAATTGAACTCTTCATTTGCAAACAGGTGTTGAGGTCTCTGAGGATGATATCAAATGTACAGTAACTGAGATCATCGAAGAGCACAAGAGTGTAATTCTGGAGCTGCGCTATAGAACAAATGGTTGGTCTTTATTCTCTCCAATTCTTATGAAGTTGTTGTCCTTAATTATATTTATTTTCTATGTTATATTATGATAATCCCAACAATAGCTTGCTTGAGGATATCTATTCTTTTGTCATGTAGATTTTGGTATTAGAATTCCTGATTTGGATACTTTGTTTTGGTAGCATTCCTTTGGTAGAGTGCATTTCAGGATTTGTTCCATCATACTCACTTTTGGATTATTGTGTATCACTTTAAAATTTCTAAATAAAATATGCACCAAACTGAGATAGAGCAAGTGCTACGCTACCCATTGCCTCTGATCATGATAGTTTATCTCACTTTGTTATGAGAATATTATCTTCAGTTCTTTGGTTTGGAAATGCAAAACTTATGTTATCTAACTGGGAATGAACCTTGGACCACCTCCCTTGCATGACTGTAGATACCAATCAGGCTAACGGCTTGTGCTATATGATAAAAATATCTTGAGACTTGAGAGACTTTGATGGAGATTGTGCAGGACTCAGGAGACAACAACCAATTGTTTAGTTTATTTAGGAGTTTTTAATTAGGATTTTAAAGTAGTCTTTTTACTTTGGGATTTATTTTCTTTATTTTATTTATTTCCTTTGTTGGGACAACCTGACATATCTATTTTTTTGGGGGACAGACCTATATATATTGTTCTTTAGGACAAGCTTGCATATATAAGGTCTTTGGGGCATGTTTGATTGGAAGGATTAAAGCATGGGATTAGGATTATTAATCCGTGGGCCCAATCATCCTATGTTTGTTTTGACATTTTGGTTTAGGACTATTAATCCAATGGATAATTAATCCAACAAATTTGTAGGATTATTAGTAATGGGGTAGGGGTGGGATAGTTAATACCACACTAATTTGATAGGATTATTAATACCTCACTATTAATATTGTGAATCAAACATGGCCTTGGTGTATTGAATTATTAGAGTTTGTTTGGTATAATTTAGAAAATTATGAGTTTTCTTTGCTTACCTCTCTGTTGGAAGATTCTCTCTCCTATGCTTCTGCTTCTCCCTCTATTCTTCCTCCTCTTTTTTCTACCTCCGCTTATTTCTCTCCTCTCCTCTGTTATCTCAGTTCATGAATTCGTGATCTCTCTCTCTCTCTCTCTCTCTCTCTCTCTCTCTCTCTCCCTTTTGCACCTGTCTCACTGTGCTGCATCATACTAGCTAAAAAAAAAGGTTGAGTGTCTTGATTGTATCCCACTTTAATAACTTCTATTAGAAATGACAGGCAAGCAATAATTGATTGTATCCCACTTTAATAACTTCTATTAAGCATACATTTTGATTTTATAGCTTGCCTGTCATTTCTAAATAGGTTATTTGTGTTCTAAATTGTTTATTGAACTTGAAACTAAATTTGTACTTGAGGTGCTTCATACCAGACAACTGGGAATCAGGGTGTAAGCTATGAGCCTCACACTTGAGGTTGTTGGTTCAGAAGGCTTCTCAACTGTCTTGTTTTTTGATAACTTGATATCCTGCCCAATGGACTGAATAATCCAGAGGACCAATACCTTGTAACAGAATTGTATAAATTTGTGTTTAGTCTGTGCAGTAACCAGTGTTACCCAAAAATGCTATTACCTGACAATATATGTTTTGGAATACACACCCTTCAAACCATGGTACACTTCCATTATAAAATGATGAATTTAGCATTCCAAAGCAATTCTCAAATTTCTTTCGTATGAATTTTCTTGAAAGTTCTCCATAGGAGAGATAAAATCTAGAGAGTGCAGTCTTGGTCAGGAAAATGTTAAAAAATTGGAATAATGCTCTTAGAATTGTGTTTTTATATGATTAATTGAAAGAATAATAAACCTAGAATTGCGTTTCTATATTTTTTTATTTAAAGAACACTAAATTATATTTTATTGGATGTCTAATTATTAAAATAAAATTGATCTTACATTTAGAAGTACCTTAAAATAAAGTTCTAAAGTGTGATCTATACAAGCCTTCCCTTATAGTACTACATTTTACATGTGGCATACCATGTTTTCTGTTCACGAAATGTTCCACATGTTCAAGTAACATTGGCAGTGAATTTGGGCTTCATTTCCAGCTAAGGTGTAGATTCATGTTTAATATGATATGGGAAGTTTAATTCCAACTTGACTATTGGGTTCTGCAAGGAGAGAAGAAGAGGGGGAAGTTTAATTCAAATTCACATGCAGATGAATCTGAACTTGAATCTGAACAAATCATATATATACATATTTTCTTGATGCCTGCAATCCAACAGTAACACTTAATTTTCTCTATTTTAATTAACACATTTGATTGTGATATTCTTAGTTGGTGAATTATTTGGTCATGTACGAAAGAGGCAGCCTTGGGCTGATCCGAAGATTGTCAAGGTAAAATACTTTGCATATATATATATAGTAGTATATATATTTGATACGAAATGCTTTTCTTAGTTTTTAACATATGATATAATTTCAGAGGCTTATTGAGGTATTTCAATAATCTTTTTAGTTACACTTCTTTGTTATCTTTTGGAACAGCAACTCGTAGATGCAAACTTATATGCATTACTTGGGGAAAGAACTGCAGCAGATGATGAAAAGCCTATTAAAAAGAAGAAGGAGAAGCCTGTTAAGGTTGAGGTGGGCACAGCTGCATGCCTCTCTGTTGTACACATATATTACTTATCAGTTGATTTAAAGTTTTCTCATGTCTTTTGATCTATTTTCATATATCTAGGAATGTACTACTGCTGTAGATACTCCGCCAAAACCATCTGAAGAAGAACTCAACCCCTATTTAATATTCCCTTCACCAGAGGAAAACTATAAGGTACCCTACTGTTTGATCTTCATATCAGCTTGTTTTAACTCTATTTGTTTGTTAACTTACATTTACATCCGTCTACTTTTATTACTCACCAAAAAAAAGGATCCTTCTACTTTTTGCCTTTTTCAAAGACACCCTGGTTTTACTATGCATGAATATTTGGAAACTTAATGGTAAAAGCTATATAGTGGCAGCAGAGATATTGCAATGAAGTGTTTTGATTTGTGCCATGATCTGTTGTGTCTAGTTTCTGAACTTCTCATCTGGTAAAAGCATGCAAAATCTTATTGGTATTGTGTTGACTTCTTACCTTATCTTTGAGTTGGAAACTACGCTTGTCAATGCCTTACAGAAGGGTGGGCTTTCAGTCAATGGCTAGCCATTGCTTTATTATTCTCAATTTCTCACTATCATAGGATTTTGTTAACATGTATAACCATCTCGTGGGTCCTCAGGTACATACTGAAATATTTTTCAGTGACCGCCCTGTGCTGAGACCTTGCAATACGAGGGAAATGCTCGAAAAACATCTGAAGGAAACAGGGGGGAAAGTATTTACACGCTTTCCGCCAGAACCAAATGGGTATCTACATATTGGTCATGCCAAGGTAACTCATATTTTCTAGTTAAAGAGTTTTTTATTTTTCAAATTTTCTTGAGTTATGGTTCTCGCTCTTCATCTGATAGCCTATTGTACAGGCTATGTTTATTAATTTTGGTTTGGCAAAAGAAAGAGGTGGATGTTGCTATCTAAGGTGAGGATGCATTGTTAGCTTTTGGATTTATTTGATGGCTATAATACTGTTGGTGGCAAACTTTTTGGAACTTGTAGTATTGAGCGTTTCTGATACAACTTGTATGTTGTATTATTTTATATGGACTAGACTTCTAATAAAAACAGGGAACCACTAGAGTGTAGAATTTTGCACCCGTGGCCTGGAACACTTTCTATGAAAATTTGTGTGCCTGTGCTTGTGCATATAGCATTTTTTTTATGTACTTATTTACAATGTATCACAACACAATGAAGTACAATGAATTGGCAATTATAGCATAAATTATAATTACATGTGAACTTCCAAAGTGGGAGATAGACCTCAAACAAATACAAAGGGAATAAGACCCACAGTGTGGTGTGTGACCTCCTATTGAGGTGCAATAGCTCTAGCTAGACAGAGCAATTTGTTCTTTTTGTTGTCTGTAGAGTCACCTTGCATGTATTAAGAACTCTTTTATGTCATCATACATATGCGATATGTCCCATCTCGATGACATCTGTTCTATTACATCTTCCTTAGTCATGAACTTAGAGAGAGAGAGAGAGTATTTTATGAGTTAGGTGAGAATGTGGTATGATCTGAGTGTGTTGACTGAAATGCTAAACATCGAACACCAAAAAGAATTTGACTGGTTATAGTTCTCAATTTTTTTCAAAGATATCTATGTAATTGTCTAGATATTTTAGAATATATTTTATTGATAAAAGCGTGGTGATAAGGAAAGAATAGTGTCTCCCTCCACAAGGACCTTTGATTTAGTTGGCAAAAATATTTATTGAATTTTTTGAAACCTTCAAAATTCAAGATTATTATTCTAGTCTCATCATATGGAGTTCAAATGTTGACTCAGAACCTAAGAAATATGGATATTTCTGAGGAGTCCTGTTACCTCAATGTCTGATCCTGCAATGGACATGACACTCCTAAAAGAACTGAAAAAAGAAAATATTCTGATATGGCCAAAACACAAGTCAAGCATGCAAAAGAAGTTACTAAATATAGAAAAGTACATGTGGTTTTAAGCTTTGATGCAGTGAGGAATTATTAATGATATTAATTAATTACGGGTAAATTGCATGGACCTCTCTTGGCAATTGGTAGAAATACATTTGGCCCCATTACTATGGGATAATTAGAGCGACCGCCTCTCAAACAGAACAGCGTTAACTCCCTTAATAGGAGTAATTTTACTAAAATACCATCAACACCCCCAATCTATGGTCCCCATCTTCAGAATCCCCAAATGTCACTATGCCCAGTTAGTTTGTGGGAGGTCAGTGGAATGTGGGTTGGAAGCTTCTATTTTGATCGAACACATTTAATTGATTTTGGAAGATTGGGGTTTGGCTTTATTATAATATTGAAATGAGGGTGTTCTGTCCTTTTGTTTTCTTGGGTGATTTTCCATATAACACTCATTGTGGGTTTTTTTTCAGAAAAAATTCCAAAAAACAGTTTTTGAAAACAAGTTGCCACACAAATTTTCTGTTTTTTCCAAAAAAATTAAATATGGAAAATAAAAATTGGAAACATGGAAACACAACAAACAGACCTTTATTTTTCATTGAGAAATGGATTAGCATGTCAAGAGATTGGCATGTTCAATGAAACTTAGTCCCTATGTATAATGAATTTGAAAAAGTATACTTGTTTGGCTAGCTCTGAACAACTGACGTGTTGTATCTTGGATTATGAGTGGGAGCTCATTGGTGTCAGTCATTAAACAAAAAACAGACTGTTTCTGTTTGTTGGAATATTACTTGCAAATGATCATGAGAATTGATTACTTTTGCTGAAAAGTTAAAAAAATTTATTGAATCCATTAAATTTAAAACAATTTTGTCTTTAGACTGCTTATAATCAACTTTGGAAAGGATAAAGAACTATAGAATGACTGTTGTTTTCTGATTTTAGTGATTATTTTTTGCAATGTTAGGTATGATGATACAAACCCCGAAGCTGAAAAGAAAGAATATATTGATCATATAGAAGAGATTGTGCGGTGGATGGGCTGGGAACCTTTCAAGGTAATTTTTTTTCATCCACATCAATAACATTTGAGTAATACTACAAACCCAGACTGAACTATCCAGAATTATCATCTTGTGGTTCAAATTCATTCTACACATGGATCCCACACTATACAAATTTAATCCCAACCACATAATCTCTTTAGGGGTAAATTAGGGTTAGTTAAGGTGGGGTACATAGAATTTTCGTAACATATTCTGTTTGCTGGCAACATTTAATATTTGTTAAATTTGCAGATCACTTATGCCAGTGATTATTTCCAAGACCTTTATGAATTGGCGGTGGAGCTAATACGAAGGGGTCATGCTTATGTTGATCATCAGGTTGCTAATTAACTTCATATCAATATTATTATGTCTGAAATTTTATTTCATACATTATTCTAACACTCTGAGCTTTGTCCTTCAGTGCTTTTAATCCTAATGCCTCCTTAACTGCTCCTCATATTTTTGAGCCAATAATTCATTTGACCTTATAGACTAAGAATGTCTGTAAAAGGATGAGTGATTTTTTCTGTGTATGTGTTTGTGTGTGCCTGGGCTAAGTTTGTTTACTATTCATTCATGGCGTTCAACACTAACAACAAGATTGACATCATGTACATGGGGAAATATACATGATTGACACTTGGATTTGATATCTAATACAGACACCTGAAGAAATAAAGGAGTACAGGGAAAAAAAGATGAACAGTCCTTGGAGGGATAGACCAATTGAAGAATCACTAAAACTCTTTGATGATATGAAACGGGGCATAATTGAAGAAGGCAAAGCAACACTGAGAATGAAGCAGGACATGCAAAGTGATAATTATAATATGCACGATCTCATTGCATATCGTATCAAGGCAAGTGTGCCACCATGAACATCTTTGATTACTTATGCTCAAGGAGTGTCTCATATCTCAGATGTTTGGATTTCTGTTGTCCAGTTCACTCCTCATCCACATGCAGGGGATGCGTGGTGTATCTATCCAAGTTATGATTATGAACATTGCACTGTGGATTCTATTGAGAATGTTACACATTCGGTATGTTGATTTCTTCTTTGAATCTTAGATTGGTAGTCCTTTGTTATTGTTCTCTTCTATCATGAATTCAAGTGGTTTGTTTGCTGGCATGTAAATTATATGGTTCATCTCATTCATGTATTACTTATATGTCTATATTTGCAAAGCATATGCCTGTAAGATAGGTTTGAAGAAATTTAAATCGTCGCCTATTGAATTTTATTTTATGTTACTGATTTTTTAGGCGTGGATATTTATGTTGGATTGGAATTTTTATATTAGAAGTGAGAATTGAAGATATTTTACTCAATAGGTCTTTTTCAACTTCTTCTGCACAGCATGTTAGAACTAAAATAACCTGTAAGTTCATGGTAATTTTGTATTACGAACATAGAAGATTCCTTCAAAGAAATATGAACATTTGAGGATTATCATGATAATAAAATCTGAAGTCGGGGTTGCTTTTATAAACATCTAAATTTTGTGTTAATGAATATTTTTCACCAAACCATTCTGTCATCTGTGGCAACTGTAACCCTGGCATTCTTGTTTTGTGGTTGATGTGAATGTAGTTAGCAATTTGTTGAATGCTGCTTATCATTTTCTAAATCAGTTGTTGAGTAGTCAATATTCGTGTATTGTGTATAATGGATGGGATTAGAATTTTCTTTCAGTGTTCTTTTATAGTTATATTGGTATTTCTGAAATTGAATCAGAATAGTAAATTGGTCTACTGACTGGTTTTGGAGAACTCCCTCAATCAAAAGTTTGAAACAGCCTTTTATTTTGTGTTGAAAATAGGTAATAGTACATTTCTGTGTGCTTTGTTGAACTTAACTTTTCTGCATGTAAATTTCTTATAGATAGTCCCTTCTAATATGCATATTTCAGTGGACTTTTGTCTTTCTAATAGGTTGGTTAATGCTTGAAGCTCAAACTGTTTCCATCATAAAATCAGTGCTAATTTTGGCTTGTTTAACTTTTTGGGTTCTATTAGATAAGAATTTGCATAGCTTTGAGACAATCATATCCTATCCTGGGCCACTTGTCTTGGTTTAGGCTTTTATGAAATGGGTTTGATTGAGAAGTAACTTAGGCCTCTTTACCCTGTTGCCTAACTTTAAAGCTGGAAATGTGAGGTCTGTGGGTTGTTTTTATTCCATGGCTTGCTCTAGCTAATGCAACTTGCACCAATTTTATTCCATGGCTTGCTCTAGCTAATGCAACTTGCACCAATTTGCGTCTGTATCAGTTTGAAGTGGCAGAGTTTTTCGTCTTCATCTTTCCTTTTTACATTTGGGTATTTTTAGAACATCATAGTATCATACTTTTTAAAGACCCCTCACTAATCTCATTTCGGTTTGAACCCCTAATCTTCTATTTGGAGGACCTTGCTTTAATGCAAATTGGTAGAAGACCAGTAGTGACTAGAGCATGGAAGGAAGAAAAAATGGGAAATATCTAATTTCACATGGAGCATGCCCATGACTTTATATTATGACGTTTAGGGTCAATTTGAGCAGATTATTATTATTGTTATATATATATATATATATATTGTAGATTGGATTGTTGCTGGATAAATTCAATGGCTTTGTATTAGATTTTAGTTCTAGGTTATTTTGATAATTTTGCAAATAGTGTAAGGGGTTGTAGGGTTGCCTGTGGGCTGCATTTCGAGTCAAATAATGTTGTGTCTTATATGGAGTTTTCATCAGGTCTAGAATATTCTATTTTGTTAAAAATGTTTTAGCGGTTGTTTGATAAAACTAAAAGTTAAATAGTTGAAATTTTGAGTAACGAATTTCTAGTATTGAAATATTTAAGTACTAAATTTTTAAAATTTGAAAATTTTAAGATAAATATGTTAGCTGAACATGAAAAATGAAAACTACCTTCTGTCAAGTGTATTAAACATTCAGTGTTTAGTCCTCCTTTCCTTGAAATTGAGACCCATTTTCAGTCAACTTTCAGGTTTAAGTGGTAGCTGATTATGAATTATCAAACACACTTAATTGTGAAACTACTGTGCAGTCCGTGTTTTCAAACAAGCCTGTAGCTTCCTAATTGTGACTTATAGTTTAGAAGAATTAGGAGTGTATTAGCCCATAAATACTTATGTGTATTTTTTGTGATTTAAGAATTTGTGTGAAACTATTGAAGCACGCATATGGGTGTGTGTACAGGTACGTTAATACGGTAAAATCTAAAAAAGGTAAGGTACAGATACGACTGGATACGTTTGTAAAAAAGTATTTATTTTTAATTTGGAATAATGTAAAAATTAGGTAAATTATTTAGTTTTTTACGATCCAACCTACAATTCAAGTTTAATGCAAAAAATAAAGGTATAAATCAAAATTAAATGTCATTATGTTAAACAACTTACAAATCATAGCTTAATTTTAAAATCATGGCAAGCATAATAACGGTAAAAGAAGTCCAATGAAACTAATTTTTACCTTTGTATTAGAAGAAAATACTATTTTGACTGAGGTACGGCTTAAGTATATTTTTGGTACGTTTGTAGTACAGCAATAAGAAGAAAAATCTAGGTACACGTTTTGTGTACCTAGTATGTGTCCAGAAGTACCATACAAAGTACCAGTATACGGTACAGGTACATGTTTGTCAAAGTATCCATGCTTCATAGTTGTGAAGTGTGATGTAATGTCTGAACCCTTGTTATTTTAGGATGAGAATATTTAGCACTGGTACTGGAGAGGGGTTATTCTTAAGGAGTTCTAAGTGGAATTTCTAGATTTCTCTCTATCTTCTTAATCTTTCACAAAACTAAGGGTACTGTTTGCAGATCTAGAATGGTACCAATCTCAGCCATGAAGCCTTACTTAATCAAGCCTAAATCATCCTGAGAATTCCAGCAGCTAATTCCTGAAATCCTGTCAACATACATATTGTAAACCATGCCAAATTCCTTCTTTTCAATTTAGAAAATTGGAAGATTTCTTATACTTGTTCTAAAAACTTAGCCCTAGAAGCCTTCTTAGGCTTAGACCAACCACAAATCTATTGTAGGTATCATTATGCCAAGTTTATTATGGCTGACGTACATTACTAGTGAGTCTATGCAAGCCTAATGCTTTCGTATATGTTTTGCACTCTGCTCCATGTCTTTCCTTCTTTGACAAATATGAAATGTAAATTCTGTATTGGAAGTGAGTCTATGCAAGCCTAAATTGGAAGATTTCTTATCCTTTTTATTTTTATTTTATTTTTGAAAATTTTATGCAGCTTTGTACACTTGAATTTGAGACAAGGCGTGCTTCATATTATTGGTTATTGGATGCATTGAGCCTTTTCCAGCCTTATGTATGGGAATACTCACGATTGAATGTAACTAACACAGTGATGTCAAAACGTAAGGTGAGCTGAATTGTTGAACATCTATTTGTTTATGCTATGTTTGGATAATAGATTTTGGTAGAGATTTGGAAAAAGAAAAGAAAAAGTGAGGCAAATTTGAATGAAATATAAGCTAAATCTTTTCCTCATTTCCTTTTTCTTTCCAAATTCCTACTCAAATCCATGATCCAAATAGCCTTAAAGAATTGTTGGATGTATTTTTCTGCCCATGCACTCTAGTATTTTATTCCATACACTTTATTGACCATGGTATGCTATTGCAGTTGAACCGTCTTGTGAAGGAAAAGCGGGTTGATGGTTGGGATGATCCCCGTTTGATGACATTATCCGGTTTGCGACGTAGAGGTGTTACTTCAACTTCAATTAATGCTTTTGTTCGAGGAATTGGAATTACTAGAAGGTTGGCTTATATATATATAATAATAATAATAATGTTTGGCCATGGATCAAAACCTCTAAATTTTTTGCTGACACCAATATACCTGGTATTGCAGTGATTCTAGTATGATAAATGTTGACCGCCTTGAGTACCACATAAGAGAGGAACTAAACAAAACAGCACCTCGCACCATGGTGGTTCTACATCCACTCAAGGTCTGTCTCTTGTTCCAATGCTTTTTCAGGTGTCAATTCTGTTGTGTTCAACTAATTGTTTGTGTTTTTCAGGTGGTTATTACCAACTTAGAAGTTGGCTCAGTAATGGATCTCAATGCAAAGAAATGGCCTGACGCTCCACTAGATGATGCATCTTCTTATTATAAGGTGACTTGTGGCAACTTAAATAATGACATTGATTTTTAAAGACGTACTTCTATGTGAGAGTTAAAGCATGAATTTCAGTTGTCATGGAAACTTTCTATTCAGTTCTATAACAAATATTGTAACCGCGCCCCCCCCCCCCCCCCCCCAAAAAAAAAAAAAGAAAAAAGAAAAAGAAAAAAAAAGGGTTCTATAAAACAGATATTGGAACAAGTGTTAGATTAGATGTCTTGATTTTTGACAGATTTTCTCATTTATGCTTCTATTATAGGTCCCTTTTTCCAATGTTGTATACATTGAGAACTCTGATTTTCGGATGAAAGATTCTAAAGATTACTATGGGCTTGCCCCTGGCAAGTCAGTCCTATTGAGGTGTGTGCAGATTTTAATTTTATATTTACTGATCCATCTAGGCAGATGGGAGTGCTCAGTATTGAGACTTTTGTTTGTCTCCAGATATGCATTTCCTATAAAGTGCACAGATGTAATTCTTGGTGATGATAAAGAGACTGTTCTTGAAATCCGGGCTGAGTATGATCCTTCCAAAAAGACAAAGCCAAAGGTTGTTTGTTGCCCCAGAATTGGGTGTTTATTTTATGTGAATGGTTTTACTAGGGTTGCAAAATATTGCAAGGTAGATTCTTTACAAGTTTTTTTTCATTATGTAGGGGGTTCTTCATTGGGTTTCGGAACATTCTCCTGGGGTTGATCCGCTGAAGGTGGAAGTCAGATTGTTTGATAAATTGTTCCTTTCTGAGGTTGGCAATCCTTTCTTTCTGACGCTTTATTTACTTCTACTAGTGGGGACCACGAATTCTCATCAATTTTTGTTATTGCAATCAGAATCCTGCAGAACTTGACGATTGGCTTGGTGATTTGAACCCCGAGTCCAAAATGGTGATACCAGGCGCATATGCTGTACCTTCCCTTAAAAATGCTGCAGTTGGAGACAGATTTCAGTTTGAAAGGCTTGGTAATTTTCAGGACCCTATAGTTGTTGAATGTTAAATATCCAAATAATGCATTACTGAGCATTGAATACAACTGGTCAACATGGATAAGTAGTTTGTATTAATCCATTATTCAAGACCCGTGCAAAATGGTTCCAGCCTATATATATATATATTCATATATGTAACCTTTTCCATGCATTGCTGTTTACCTCCACCCCCCCTCTGTAAAAGATTGACTCAAACCACTTTTTCTTTTGGTTTTGAAGAACATCATTCTTCATTTTTTTGGGGGTTTGAGGTTTTGTCATGGTTGTGCTCCAAGAACTTTTGGGAGCTGTTGCTTGAGATATTGTCTATACTGTTCCTAATACACTCGAGAGATGCTTGAACCTCATTTTTCTTGACTGGTTGTGATTTTGTTTCACCTTTGAAAGTACGGGTTCGTGTCTAAATCTATGTCTTCAATGTGTGATTTCAGGCTATTTTGTGGTTGACAAGGATTCTTCTTCAGAAAAGCTTGTCTTCAATCGGACCATCACACTGCGAGATAGCTATGGTAAGGTTGGGAAGTAGGTGAGTTGCATACAAATGATTATCAAGCAGGCAGCCAGATTAAAGAATTTATGTTTTTGAATATTTTGTGTGTAAACTATTCATTTTACTAGCCAAAAAAATAGGTCTAGCAAAATAGAGCTAACTTCAAAATTTGTACGTCATATTTGCAAAAGTATTTGCAAGACAAAAATATAGCAGCTAAAATTTCAAATGCTGTTATTTCTCTCGCTTGCTGATTTTGAACCCTAGATGTGCCTTTCCAGGTCATCTCAAGACCCTCACCCTTTTTAATTATTTCAGAAGTTTTGAAAATTTTGAAATGGGTGAAAACAAAAGTAAAATAGGAAATGAAAATTTGGGTTGTTTGTTAATGGTTTCATTTTATGTTTTTGTTTGCATTTTTTGGAAACTGGTAACAGTAGCTTGTTTGGCATATTGTTTTCGTTTCATAAAAATAGACTAAATTCTATAAATTTTAAAACGTAAGGAAAGAGAAGAAGCTTTTTTTCGCTTTTTATTTTTTGTTTATTTGTTTTAATAATCAAAACAAGTTTAGACTCACCTCTCTCTCCCATCACCTCTGTTTTGTTTTTGTTTTTTTGTTTAATATTATACTTTGATCCCATGTTTCATAGATATAGGGCTGACTATTTATTTTTTAAAATTCCTTAAGGAATCAGTCACTTAAAAATTTTAAAACGGGAATGGCCCTCTTAAGCTTGGTTGTTTCTCTGGTGTGAAGTAGTTTTAGTGGGTTCTTATTTTCAATCGGTCTCTAGTCTCTTCCACATCTCGAAACAGGAATTGCAATTGGTCGGAAATATGCCTGATGAAAAGAGCTAGAAAGCGACCTTTTAGTTAGATTCTTCTGGGCTTGTGCACAAATTTAAGATTTAAATATAATTTTAGTCTGGTAATATTTTAATTTATTTTATATATACAAAATTTTGAAAATTGTGAACAAATAGTTGTTTGGTATTTTTTTTGGCTCTCAAAGACTTGTAATAGCTTATAAAATTTATTAAATTTTTGAAATCATAAAAAGTTAATTTTTTTTGTTTAAAAAATTTCTCCTCTCGCCCTTTTTGGTCACCATCTCATAACTCCCATCGATCATCCCCCACATCTGGGTCACATTCACCAATGTCCTCCTCCTGCCATCATCTTGACAAAAATCACACACTTTCGGTAACTGACACCATCATTGATCGTCGATAAGCAACATCACCCATCATCTCTCGCTGCCAACAACCATCGGCCATTGCCACTCATTTTCAATGCCGAGCAATCACCTCTAACAATTGGTTGTAATTATTTTTGTTTGAGATGATTTAAATAAATATATTTTTTAAATTTTTTATAAAAAGATATATAAAAATAATAATAATAATAATAATGTGATTTAAATAAATATGTTTATTTAAATAAGTATATTTATTTAATTTATGTCAAATAGTACTTTAATCTCTACCTCCATGTGACAGACAAGCACTAAGACTATTATTTGCTTCACCTCTTGCGAATCACATTTTTCGTTTGTTTTTGAAATAAAATTTTAAAATATGTTTCGTATTATTAAATAAATATAAATATTTTTAATATTTTCTGTAAACAAAAATAATGAGGGATAGTATTTACAGATTCAATGGCACATTTTGGTTGGTAGATGCGGAGTCAAAGGTGAACAGCTAAAGCAGAATTCCACAAACTCAAAATGAAAACGAGGGTCTAAACTAGACGTTAATGTTAATAGGTGAGGGAGAGAGAGTAGAATGATGAGGAGGCTTTCACTCCAATGGGACCGACCACCATGCAAAAAAGGACAGTTCTTTTCAATCCAACATTTTTCTTTTGTTTTATGGACTTAAAAGTGAACCAATGGGAGACGCCGAGAAGTTCTTTCAAGCATGGAAAACAAGTGAACTCTCTCTTGCTCTCTCCCTGCCTCTCTCTAGTCTAGCCTTTATGTCGAGTGAGAGTTTAGTCTCATTTTTTTTTTTCTTTTTTTGAGAGGAGAGTTTAGTCTCTTCACGTTTATGGGTTTTGATGCTGAGAGGACCGAATAGGCTAGAACTCGAAAAGGGGGGAAGTATCTTGCTTTTCGAATATACTTCCAATTTCTTGTGGAAAACTTGGCCTGTTCTACTCACATTAGGGTGGGTAGCGTATATTCTGATTCGTTTAAATTGTTCGAACCGAATCGATATATCGCATTTTGGATATATATGTATGATGATAAGTGAACGGTTGCGGATTGATTTTTTTTAATTCGTCTAGTTTTGGACGTATGACGGATTTAAAGTTCCTTTGACCGTAATCGAACCGTCAAACTGTGAACACTTATAGTAATTTGTACGATTTTGTGTTTTCAATTTATTTAAATATTTTATTTGTATTTGTAATTGAAAAAGAGTTTAGATATTTTGCTGTGTTTTCAATTTGGAAATTCTTTTATCAAATGACAAGTGTTGATATTTGGTATTTTTGTGTGAAAAATATAAGGTTTAATTTTTTCATTTAAAAAAAAATCAAATTAAATAGTTTTTGAATAAAAAAGTAATGAAATAGTTTTGATAATGCATGATTTTTTTTTTTATACGTATTTATTATTGGTATATGACAATTTACTTGATAATCTTTTGATTATGCTTAGTTGGATTGCTATCTAAAAAAAAAAATGTTGACAAATTGTTGTATTTTGTTCAAAATTTATAAAAGTTTAAACTACCAAACTGATTCGCATACATTTATCAATCTGCATCTGTCAATCCAGCAGACAAATGCGGATTGATTTTTTTCAATTCGCCAATCTGATGGATGGCTGGCGGATTGAAAGTTTTCTAATCGCAATCGAACTGTGAACACCTCTAACTCACATGATCACTTGTAACTTAGACTTTGTTTGGGAGTGAAGTTTATATTTGAAAAGTTAAAAAAATTACTGTAAGTTATGACATCAATGTGTATTATATGACAAAAAAATAATAAAAATAAAGCTAAATTTTATGTGTTTGGTGTTTGTTAGTTTAGAGGGTGAGTGAATGCTTCAGTGGTGAAACTAAAGAAGCTGGCTAATGTCAATAATGACAGACACTACTAATACCCATCTAAGGCATCCACCATGGATGCCCTATGAGCAGGACTCTAAAAGCATAGCTTTAGTTCCTACTTCACTACAAATTTCAGTTCAATGATCATACCTATGCTTTAGTGAAAAGGACACCAATGCAACAACGGCTTTTCTATATCAAAAATGTTTGAGATCTCTAAATGAGGAGCTTTAGAGTAGCTCTAGAGATGGGTCTCTTTATGATTTGATGTTTTGACTTATAATGTTGTAATTTTTTATTTTTATTTATTTTATATATTGTCACATCATTAAAGTTGGCATTAGAGTTCCAATTCTAGTTCTTTCTATTATCACTCTTTTTATATTGGACATGACTAAACACGCGTGCACACACCAGCCATGAATTTCAATTAGGTAAAACAGTAAAATTGGTCAACCCTTTTTTTTGTTTCATTATCTTCTACTAGACGGTTCAAATTACTTCAAAGTCATGTTAATATTCCACTTAGTCGTTGTCATGTTTTTTTTTCCTATCTTTCCAAGCACATTTTACTATTACAATCCATTAACAATCTTATGGCCCTCGTGCCATAATTTTTTTCTCTGTCATCCATTATCGTGATACCTTCTTCCTCCTGTTGATTTCGATTTTTAGTGTCTCATCTCCGTTGATTAAGCAACAATCAAACACGCTACCTAATCTCCGGACAAGTATGCAGTAGAAGAGCAAAGATTTTGGCTTAGGGAAGCAACATTGTGTTGAAACCGTAGCAAGAATCACAATCCAATGAACAAGTTAACTAATCATTTATTTTTTGATTATTAATAATTTAATTTTTGTAGGATAATCATCATAGTTTAAAAAGAGATCACTTATCTCCATAAAAGATGAGAACAAAATTATATTTACCATATACACGCAAAAAGAGATGCAGAGAAAGAAATGAGAGAGAATGTGGAGAAATAATATAAATAAGAGAATATTTTAGTATACATAACATTTAAAGTGACAAATTATAGAAATTTTATTGAAAAGAAAAGAAGAGGTACAGAAATTTAAGAGAACACTTAAAACTTCAACGGATTGAAAAAGATTTATTTATTTATTTATTTATTATTAGAGAATAAAGTGTAATTTCAAAAAATTGAGGGGGCAAGTGCTAGTCCTCACGTGGCTCCCCCCTACCCGTATGGACACCAAGCAATTGGTCTGCCTGAGTTCTACACTCTCCCTATTACGCGATGCAATTTTGTCTTTCCATATGCTCCTTCTAACGATTGTAAACAAAAGAGCTAAACACATCAAGTGTGGGCAATGGGGCATTAACATAAAAACTTTGATGGATGTGTGTTGTGGAGACTGAGTCAAGGAAGGATGGAAGTCTGTGGCTGCATAGTGTAATGATAGACAAAATCAAAATAATGGAAACAGACAAAATGAAAGCTCAAACACAGCTATGTTAGTCCTTCCAGTCTTTGATTTGTTTACCATTGCTTTTGTTAGATGGTCATTATTGCATGAATAATGCTATATGCACCAATTAGTATATTAACTAATGTATTAATTGATGATGCGACATAATTTAAGAGGTTTTTCGTATTTGTAATTTGTATAATTAGCTGGATCAATAATAATGTCATAACTAGTGTTGGTATACTAATTAGTACACTAATTGGTGTATATAAGGCCGCCGCTATTGCATAACACAAAGAAGACTAGATAACCATTGAATTTCTTTTCGCTGTGTGCAGTGATGGAAAATTAGTCCCTCATCGAAGACAGGGGCTTGAAGGGTAAGGTTCATATCATTCCGTGGGAGGAATCATTGGAGACCTTAGATTCTGTTTGGATGGATGGATTTCAAATGAAGAGATTTGAGATCAAATTTTATAAAATTAATAAAACATTTAAGTGTTATAGGTCAGTTGAGAAACTAATGGGAAAGACAAATTAAAAATAGACTTTATCAAGATCGTTGCAGAAACATTAAAAACTATCAAATGTAAATTCAAATTATTATTCTTTAACGGATGGTGTCAAATTCTTTCATTTCAAATCTATAAATCCAAATACAATCTTTTCATTTGGGGTTATTTGGTCGTCAATAAACTTTCTTTTTGTTGCTGAAAAAAAAAAAAAAAAAAAAAAAACTTTTTTGGTTGACCATGATGAGTAAGGAATAACATCATCAGCTTTTTCAACAATTAGATCTGTTTGAGCTTCAATAGGTGCTGGTAATCTGAATCTGGTTTGCATGTGGTATTATTGAATTTGTGCCACTCTTCAAGAACTTGAAAAAAGGTTAAGGGTTTGTTTGGGATGTGAGTTGACTTTTTAGTTTTTTGCCTTTTTGGCTATTTTAGCCTGAGGCTAAAAAGCCTTGTTTGGGATGGACTTTTTGGATTTTTTAACTTTTGTGAGAGAAAAAATAAAATAATTATAGTTTGGATGTAACATTTTGTCTTATTGACTTTTTAATTTATTTTGTTTTTTTTTTTTTTTTTTTTTTTTTGTGTGGCTATTTTAGTCAAAAAGCCCCACGCTTTTTCTTCCCAAACGAGCTCTAAGATATATACAAGAGTCTCTCCTTTTGACTTTTGTTCTTCTCTGTATTTAAATTGATAATCATCTTATCAGTTTGTCATAGTGTAAAAGAATAAGGATGATGTTTGAGAACCTGGATTTGTCACTTCCATCTTTTTTGCTTTTCTCTCATGACTTAAACGTTTATTGTTAGATACCAAATGTCCTTCAACAGTTTATATGAATAGACTCCTACAGTATGATCCTCCTAGTTGTCATTTCCTGAAATTGACTGCACATTTGATCTTTTTAGTTAGAAGCATTATAAACCAAATAATTTCATTATGTAGAAAATGCACCCACAACACCAAAGTATATACATTGGTACTTGTATCAAAGATTTTGGAAAAGGTTACATAATTAACCTTGACCTTGGTTCATGTCCTCTCACAACATTAGTATTATCTCATCTACTAAATCATCAAGTGCTAAACATAACTTGCTTGCCAATTAAAAACAAAAAAACTAGGTTCATGAGGGTTTCGCTAAAGCAGTATTTGAGGACAAAATTTATACACCTTACTCTTTCACAGGGAGAATAAGAGAGATGCATTAACCACCTCATCAATATTTTGTATTTTTCAAATCTAATAAACTTGACTACATGATCAAGTACTAGGGTTTTTGTTTTTTGGGCACCATAAGAGATCATTCTTGTTAAAAACTAATTACAATTTTGTCATATATTGAGCCAAGAGTGTGGTATGCACCCCCATAAAATTTATGCATCATTTGTATCCTCTTCAATTATGACGTGATAATACCTTTATTACGACAACCACATCCAGTCATAATATTGAGTCACTACTCACCAAATTATTGAAGTTACAATACAATTTTAGTTGGCTGTAACTTCAAACATATTACATAGTAACTTGAGCTTGTTCTGGCAACTTATTAAAATAGTCAAAAAGTCACTATAAAAAAGTTAATCCTTTTCTCTACTTTTTTGTAAAAAATTAGAAAGTAAACTAAAATATACAATTTTCAAAACAACCCTTAGAGAGCATTGTAACTGAAGAGGTGCACACTACAAATTTTGCTACATTATGTGTCAAGATAAATTACATTGTTCACCTTTGCATTTTATAGTCCTTTTTTTTATTGTAACAATCAACACTTTACAATTTTAGTTAAGTAGCGAAGTAGTCCTTCTATTAGTTTGATGTTAAATTGCCTAATAAAAATTGTTATGTGACCCTTATATGAAGCATTTTTTAGGGAATAAAAATATAATTTTCTATTTATTCTTTATTTTTTACGATATTTTCTCTTTTGACTATATTTTTTAAAGGCACCACCACTAACCACCTCTTACTACTTCCCATGATGGGTTTAAAATAAAATAGAGAGAATAAAGTGAAAAAATAGAGAAGAAGAAGAAGAAAATTACATTTTTTTTTTATTTAAAAAAAGGACTCATGTGATGGTTACACGACAATTTCATTAGTTAATTGAACACCAAATTGGTGGACAGATTATATTGTAACTTGACCAAAAGTACAAGCAATTAACTGTTACAATTAGAAAATAAAGAATCAAAATAAGATTTGATGTACAATATAAATATGTAAAGTGTAATTTACCCTATGGATTAATATAGTACAAAGTCAAATGCCTCATGATGAGTACTTGGTAGATAGGTTATTAGTACAAAGTTAAATGCCTCATGATGAGTACTTGGCACGTAGGTCCTCCAATAATAAGAAGTCCACCCTAGATGCCCAACTCTTCCGGCTTCCTAAATTGCCACAACTCATCCATGTTGTTCCATAAGGTACCGGCCATGTCATCACCGATCCAATTGCTTCCCGCCATCTGTCCATCCGAGAACAAAAGGTCACGAGGCCCCTCTACCGACATGGGAGAAAGCAAGTTGAAGTCCTCCACTTCATAGTTACCAATATCCACATAGTAACAATCATTTACAAGTGAACTATTGTCACTATTGCCAAAGGCCTCATGAGCTGGACTTGTTGGGTGCTCTAAAATGTCAGGCAATTGTGATGTTCTCATTGAATCTGAGAAACCAATTATTGATTTGGTCATTGAACTTGATTCTTCAATGGGTTGATTGAGACTTTCTAACTTGCTTGGTTGTAGAGATGATAATGTCAAAGGGGCTTGCAAGTTGGGATGTAGAGAAGTAATAGTAAAGTTTTGAGCTTCCATGGTTGAAAGAGGAGTAGAATGAGACGATGACGAAGATGGTGATGGAGTTTGCTTCATTTGTTCAAGTAATCTTGGCATCCAAACACAACGTATTGCCTCAAGAAATCCCTTGCTGTTACACTCAATTTTGAGTTGGCGCGCCTGTTTTTGCACCCTTGTTCTCCAATAGTTCTTTATTTCATTGTCGGTTCTTCCATGTAGGTGTTGTGCAATTTTTGACCACCTAACATCACAAAGTTGATAAGTTTCGAAGTCATAAGATTCCGTTAGGTTGTGTTTTGATCTTTGATTTGTAGAGATTTTTGGATGGAAAATGAAAGGAAATTTTTTTTCACTTTTTCTTTCAATTCCTTTTTATTTTCTGTCGGTAAATCCAAAATACAAGCATAGCCACTGCAAACTTATATATCATCACACTATGCTCAATAATAATCAAAATTTTAACATAAATAGCTAGATACCGACCTGTTACCCCACTTGGAATGGAGTTCAAGGATCAAGAGTTGTTCTTGTGGGGTGAGGTTTCCGCGCTTAATGTCAGGTTTTAAATAATTTAGCCATCTCAATCTACAACTTTTTCCATTTCTCTTCAATCCTGAAACAGTTTTTTTTTATCAGCAAAGAAAATATTTATTGATGACGAAACCATACATTACTTCAATTTTGAAACAGTAAATTAATTGAAGAGAAGAAGATTAAACTGAAAAGGAGAACAAAGGGGGTTTGGTAATAGTAAACTTGCCACCTGATTTTGGACTCTGATATCAATCTCTACTAATAGATAGTTTGATATAACTGTAAATACTAATATATATCTCGATATCGTTATTTAAAACCATGCTTATAATTACCTGCACTTTTGGCTAACAAATTCCAACGTCCTTCACCATGGCAAGTAATGTAATGGATAAGCAGATTGTCTTCCTCAGGAGTCCATGGCCCTCTTCTTAGCTCAAATTCTTCTTGACTACCATTGCTCACCCTGTCACTAACTGTACTCATTGAGAGAGAGAGAGAGAGAGAGTATGGGATTTTTTTTAAATTTTATTATTATAGGTAAGGTGTTTCTATATGGTGATTTATAGACTCCAAGCAGTGTATCTGCACATGATTTTTTTGCTATTTGTTTGATACAAACCCAAATTGAAATTCTCTTTAGATGAGATGGGTCAGTGTGTGCAATGCTACTTTGAGACAACAAAGTCAAGTATGTACAAGCATCTAAGGCTGCCGAGCTTATTTGAGTGGACCCCACCATAAATTTTAGATGGCTAATGGACACCCTTGGTTCTGCGGGACAAACAAACCAAAATGGAAATGGACTATACAGACATTTCACCATTAATCCAAATTATGTATTTTCTATGTAGGTCATATGAATTGAAATATGAAGTTTCAAATGAAAGTAAAATAGCTAAATGTATAAAAATTAAAGATTAATAATCTCTTATAGTTAAAATACATTGAATCAATCTTGGTAAAATAAATTCTGAATGCCTGGAGATTATGTATATCAATTAAGATTGGACTCAATATCATATTAAGTCAAACCTAAGACGTGCTCAAATGTAAATTATACACTTACTCAAGTGAAAAAGGTCAATATAATTATATTATGAATTTTATTAATAAGTAGCTTAAGATCATTAATTAACAAAGCAATATATATATATATATATTAGAGAGACCACTCACTTTTTATGAGATTTGCAGTCATTTTAAACATTTTAAGAAACATTCTAAAGTCACATGTTAATAAGTAAGTGACAAAAAGGAACAATGCCCATCTTATATTCTCAACTAAAGGAAGGAAATAACTGCGAAAGTCCTAGAGAAAAGGAATAAAAGAAAGAAAGGCACGTCTTAGAGAGTTGCAAGATAAACTCGGGAGTTTCATGTGCGAATGATTCATTTATAATAATAAAAAAAGGATTGGGTTTGTATTCAGCGAAGAAGTATGGATACGAACACGTGATACGTGACACGACATGAATACGATATAAACACGTCGATATGTTAATTTTCATAAAATGCAGGACACGACATGTGGAGGACACACATGAAATATATGATTTTATACATTTATATATATGAATATAGCATTCAAAAATAATAAAAAATGTAATATGACACTAATTTTTATAAATTTATATGCTTCTTGTTTTATTATTATATTATTGATTGATGTTTATTGATTTAATCTATCTATTACAAATGGTTCCTTATATAGATGTAGGTGTAGTGGAGTAGGTGGTGGTAGGTGAGGAGTAGGTGAGTGTAGGTGAGTGTAGTAGGTGAGTGTGTGGTAGGTGATGGTAAGTGTGTGGTAGGTGATGGTAAATTTTAACAGCCCCCCGCAAACTCAAGGAGGATAGAAACTAACCAACTTGAGTTTGGAGAGAGTAACAAAACAAAAAAATACATAAAAAAAAAAGGATAGGAGACACTGTATGGTCGTGTCAGACCGTTGGTGAAGACACTGTATGGTGGTGTCATAACGTTGTAGAGGACACTGTATGGTGGTGTCAGACCGATTTAGAAGACAACTATGGGGTTATGTCGGACCGTTGTAGAAGACAGTTTATGGGGTCATGTCGGACCGTTGTAACAGATAATTTTGTGACAGTTGTTGTGACAGTTTACGGAGTCTTGCTGGACCCTTGTAGAAACTAACCGGAATCTATGTCGGGACAGTTTACAGAGTCTTGTCGGACCCTTGTAGAAACTAACCGGAATCTATGTCGGGACAGTTTACAGAGTCTTGTCGGACCCCTAAAAAGTCGCACCCTCAAAAGGTGTGCCCAATCTTTCAAAAGGCGTGCCATAAAAAGGCGTGCCCAAATTCATCAAAAGACGAGCCATCAAAAGGCGCGCCAGACACGTGGTGATGCACGTGATCGACAGTGCGCGTGTCGGCCTCTTCGTCATGTTCTATATAAAGCAATGCGGAGGCTGAGGCAGAAAACCTGCTAAAATCTTCTGAAAAAAAACTCTTCCTTGCCTGAGAGAGAAACTCTGTAATACTCTGTAACCAACCCGTCTCTGAAACACTCAGTAACATGGCCTCTTCTTCCCGTCCAGCTACCCAAAACATGGCCTCCTCTTCCCGTGGTCTGCTCACGCTCTTTCCAGAACTGAACGAGCCCACAAGAGAAATAACTGGTGCGGTGGCCAGTGAACCTCAACCAAACACCTCTGGTTTTGCTCCGTTGAACTTTCCGATGCGGTCGGTGGAGCAAAAAATGGCGGTGCAAACTGATATTGAGGCCAATCAGTATACTCTGAAGTCATGTGTGGAAACCATGACTGCGGTCACAAACCTGTCGCACCGGCTGCAGAGCAGGACAAATGAGGTGCAACAGTTAAACTCCCAGCTGGCTCTGCTCCAACGCATGTATAAGGATGCGCGAGCAGAGATAAGTGTGCTAAAGACAGAAAACAAGGAGCTGAAGCGGAAGGCCACCGTGATGTTCCGATTTGGAGGTCCACCATATGCTGTAGTGGAGGAGCAGGGAGGAGGTGACTTGCTTGGTGGTCTAGGAAGCACGGAGGCAACACCAGCAAGGACCACCCAGGACGGAGGCAAGAAGAAAAGACCGGCGGCTGAGTAGAGAAGAAAAATCTCACTGTGGGTGTGGTAGTTTTGTTTTTGTTTGTGTGGGTTTTTTTTTTTTTTTTTTTTTTTTTTTTTTTTTTGATGTAAAAGTGTGATCGGGGTTGATCCCCTGATATGAATAAAATGACAAGGTTGTGGAATGTTGTTGGTGTTATTTTGTGGTGTTGTTTTGTTTAATAAGAAAAATAAAATAAAAGAAAATAATGGATAAAGAAAATAGAGAAAAATATTTGTTGATGAAATAAATTAAGAGAAAGGAGAGATATGATTAAAGTGGGTTTGAAAGTGGGAAAAGATGAGAGAAAGGGAGATAGAGTGGGTGCATGATGATGATGTTGGGTCCATGGAGAGAGAGAGAGAGGGATGTCCAAGAAGCTTGTGCTTTTGATAGTTACACATTACCCAAGCTGTATGTGAAGATGCATGTTACTGTCTTACACTTCTGCAGGCTTGGTATTCTTTGTGGGGCACTTGCAACATGTGACATTGAAAATTGTATTCGAAAATGATGACATCTCCAACATGAAACGTCTTGGAAGCAGCCCAGGCCTTGTAATCAATATTCCCAATGATGGTTCAACCAGCGGAGTCCCCAACCTTGTACACTGCTGCCATTGAAACCTTCAAGCCAGCAAACATGGCTACCAACTACAGAGCCACAGCTCTACACCCCACACCCAAATCCATGGCTACGAGAGAGAGAGCAAATCGGGAAAAAAAAAAAGCAGTGACAAGCAGAAAAGCAGCACCAGAAACGCCAACGACGACGACGAGTAAGAGTACAACCACGGATATGTGAGAGGCGAGGTGAACGGCGATAGAGGCTAGACAATGATACGGGTGCCGCCGCCGACATAGCGGAGGAGGGGTGTAAGAAAATGTTGAAGAAGTCAAGGTATGTGTAGAAAATAAGCGGAATAGGTTGAGGTCCGGCGGGCGGCCAAGGCGAGGTTGCCGCCCGCCGGTGAAGCGAGAAATACTAAGGTCTTAACCTTGCTCTGATACCATGTAATAATTTATGTATTATTGATTGATGTTTATTGATTTAATCTATCTATTACAAATGGTTCCTTATATAGATGTAGGTGTAGTGGAGTAGGTGGTGGTAGGTGAGGAGTAGGTGAGTGTAGGTGAGTGTAGTAGGTGAGTGTGTGGTAGGTGATGGTAAGTGTGTGGTAGGTGATGGTAAATTTTAACAATTATGTTTTAAGTTGTTTTGTTCAAACTTATAATTGATTTTACATGTGTTTAATTGATAGGCGTGTGTATTTAAATAATAGACATGTATTCTCCAAGCGTCCAAAGATTGTCCGAATTTTTAAAAAAATTTAAAAAATAAGATACGTTTTGAAGAGTGTCGGACACGTGTCTTAAGAGTGCTAAAAGAGTGTCGGTGTCCGATGCAGACATGACATGTATACATCACCTTCTCAGAAGTGTCTGTACTTCTTAAGTCTTCAGTTTATTACGTGAATGACCAACTCATTCTAAAGTCTGTGGGTTTATAAAGATTATTTTTTTAATATCTTTTATTATGTAGATTATTTATTCAAAAAACAGATTGATTTGATAATTCTAATTTCATGATTTCATCACATATGTTTTTAAAAAAATGGATGATCTGTTTTTAAAATTATATTTGTTATTCCTTTTTTGAAGATTTAAATCATATGGCTGTACATCCAAGATCAATTTGATCTTTTTTATGGATAATTTACACACACAAGCCTAAAAAAGTAATGAATGAAGTTATCAAAACGAAATCCATGAGTGGATTTGTACGCTTGGTTAGACCGGTCAACCTTTCTAAGATACGTTTTTATAAAAAAGTTAAAACAATATGAAGAAATATATTCCCATTGAAAAGTATGTCGAAAACGTAATGTATGGTGTAAACGTTTGTATAATTCATGATAAATTTATTTCAAACCTACCAATTTAATACTTTTCTAAATGCTTCTTTTGGATTCTTTATGTGGAAAAAAATGAGCTTGACTCAACAAAATCTTTAGGGCGAATTACATTAACAGTCCCTATAGTTTGAGATTTGTGTCAGTTTGATCCTTAACTTTTCAATTGTGACACATTTGATCCTGAATTTTAAATCTTATTCCAAATAAGAAAAATTAAATATACTATTGCTTAATTTTAAAGACAAAATTGTCAATTTGATAAAATATACACTAATTTGACAAAAATAAATATCAAAAAATATTTAAAATTTTTAAAAATTATTTCTATCCACCAAAGATAAAATTATGTAAAATTAATAAATCTTTTAGATATTTATTTATTTAATTTTTTTTTAACCAAATTAATTCTTAGTATGTGTTTGGATAATGATCATGCAATGAGTAGTTATTACGATTTTAATGTGTAATCGATATATTTAATATATAAAATGTTTTTAGTTTTGAATTTTTTGATTTAATGGATTTGTTTAATAATGATATCAAAGTTGTCACTATATTTGACTTTTGAAAAAATAAAAACTAATTTAATGAAGATAAAAACAACTATCCATTACATAATAATCAACCAAACACATAATAAAAATTAATTTGGTAAAAATAAATAAATGTCTAAAAGATTTATCAATTTTATATAATTTTATCTTTAATTGATATAAATAATTTTTAAAATTTCAAAAATATTTTTTGACATTTATTTTTGTCAAATTAGTTAATATTTTATCAAATTGACTATTTTGCCCTTGAAATTAAGCAATTATATATTTAATTGTCCTTATTTGGAACAAGATTCAAAATTTATGGTCAAATGTGTCACAATTAAAAATTCAGGGACCAAAGTGACACAAGTGTCAAACTATAGGGACCGTTAGTGTAACTTGTCCATATCTTTATTTATATAGTATGCTCTACAACTAACTAAACGTGGGATTATTGATAATTTCCGTTTGGGAAGAGCTAAACCAAGTGTTTTTGGGTATTTTAGCCACAAAAGATAAAATAGGATATTTTAGTCACAAAAAACAAAACATCATATCCAACCCATAATCATTACGCTCTTCTCTCACAAAAAAAAGAGTAAAAAAAGTCAAAAAGCCTTTCCCAAACCAAACTTTTTAGCCCAAACCAAAATAGTCAAAAAAACTAAAAAGCCAAAAAGTCAATCCACTTCCCAAACGACACCTAGTATAATATGGCGGCAAGCATTTGTGAGCATGTTTTAGATTTTAAATACTTGACTATATATTTAATATGCATTCCAAAATAAATACAAAAAATGTACTGAATTCTCATTTTTTTTTGTATTTTTGGTATTTAGTGAATTTTTAAAAGGTTTTTTTCAAATTTTTTTTACTTTTTAGGTATATTTATGTTAAGTATGTCTAAAAATTAAAAAAATTACTCAAAATATTAAAAAAATTTAGTAAAAACAAAAAAACACAGAAAATAAGAAAATAGAATTTTTTGAAAAGTGTTTTTGAAAAATGATAATCAAGCATAGTAAATGATTTTTTTTTTTTTTGAACCAGAAAAAAAAACCGTGCTTCTTGGTGGTATCATTGCAACCCCTAAGCTCTGGTGTGTAGGTCAGATTTACCCCAACTCATAAGAAGAGACTTACCACTGAAATAAGAGGGAAATGCACAAACTCCTAATATAAGAGACAGAGTTACGAATGAAATATAGTATGATGAATTTCAACCATAAATAAAAAATAATTATGCTCTTAGAAATCAAATCCTACTCACTTATGTGAAAGGCTAGCGCCTTTCTTCTCCATCACCACACCGCTGGTCACTCCAATACAAATGATAGCTGCCCAAGACATGACTTTGATTTTCCCTACACTCTTTTGTAGTTGGGAAGTGATTGAGACCCGGTGGTGGTAGAAATCACTAATTTTGTAGCTCTAAATCTACTACTAATAAGGTGGCATAGTAAAAAAAAAAAATATAGACACAACTCATTAGTGGTAGCTCTAATTAGAGGTCCCAGTCATTTTTCGATTGAGACCCCCTCTAATCACCACTCCCACCACCCCCTACACACAAGTGGCGGCTGGTGATTGGAGGAGAAAGAAAAAAAAAACTGGCCAATCAGAGAGAGAGAGGATGTTAAGGGGGTGGGGGAAAAGGGGGTCCGGATCATTTTTCCTTGTAGTTTTTCCAAACCCCCACAAAATTTGAGACAAGGACTCAATAGGGCAACAGAAAAAAAAAAAATCCTCTATGATACTGGAAATTATTCAATAATTTCGGAACACTATGTGATCATATTCTAAGTCAATCATCAATTACTTAGTCTCATGTTGTTACCTCATCCCCAATATAAATCGTGGACTCATACCCTTCTCTACCAATCAAAACTTTAAGGAGTATCACGTGTCTATACTCCGAGAATACTGAATAATTACCCCTACGATACCTTGTTGACACTAATTATACATATATATATCATATGAAAATAACAAGCAATAATAAAGGGTGTAATATTTAATTAAGGGTGATGCTAAATACGTCTACAAAATTTATCTTTACAATGATTTTTAATATGCATTCCAAAACAAATGATTTTTTTTTTTTTTTGAACCAGAAAAAAAGCGTGCTTCTTAGTGGTATCATTGCAACCCCTAAGCTCTGGTGTGTAGGTCAGATTCCCAATTTATAAGAAGAGATTTACCACTAAAATAAGAGGGGAATGCACCAACTCCTAATATAAGAGACGGAGTTACGAACGAAATATAGTATGATGAATTTCAACCATAAACAAAAAATGTGAAAGGCTAGCGCCTTTCTCCTCCATCACCACTCCGGTGGTCATTCCAAGACAAATGATAGCTGCCCAAGACATGACTTTGATTTTTCCTACACTCTTTTGTAGTTGGGAAGTGATTGAGACGCCGTAATATTAGAGATCACTAATTTAGTGGCTCTAAAACTATCATTAATGAGATGGTAAAATGGAAAAAAAAAAAAAAAAAGACACAACACATACTGTGGTAGTGGGTGGGACCCGCTGTCACATCATTAGTGGTAGCTCTAATTAGAGCTCCCACTCATTTTCCGATTGAGATCCCCTCCAATCACCACTCCCACCACCCTCTACACACAAGTGGCGGCTAGTGATTGGAGGAGAAGAAAAAAAAGAAAAGAAAAGAAAAGAAAAACTGGCAAATCAGAGAGAGAGGAGGTCAAGGGGGTGGGGGAAAAGGGGGTCCGGATCATTTTTTTTTGTAGTTTTTCCAAACCCCCACAAAATTTGAGACAAGGACTCAATAAGGCAACAGAAAAAAAAAAAAAAAAAAAAATTCTCTATGATACGGGAAATTATTTAATAATTTCGGAACACTATGTGATCATATTCTAAATTAATCATCAATTACTTAGTCCCATGTTGTTTCCTCATCACCAATATAAATCGTGGACTCTTACCCTTCTCTACCAATCAAAACTTTAAAAAGTATCACGTGTGTATACTCCGAGAATACTGAATAATCACCCCTACGATACCTAGTTAACACTAATTATACATATATATATATATATATATTTATATCATATGAAAATAACAAGCAATAATAAAGGGTGTAATATTTAATTAAGGGTGATGCTAAATACGTCTACAAAATTTATCTTTACAATGATTTTTAAATTGGGTTTGAACCATGAATTTAAATAGAAATTTGAAAAAAAAGAAAAATACAAAAATAGGTGAAATGTATAGAAGTCAATGTAATTATGTCGATTAAAAAAAATACAATTATGTTAAATTTGTGAGACTTATTGTATTTTTTGTAATTTTTTGAGGTGATCACTGTAATTTACCCAAGTTATTCCTAGACCTATTTGATGCAGATTCCTGCAAATTGAAACTTGAGAATTATAAGAAAGAAGCCAAAAGCATCATTCATTTTGTTTCACAATAATCGTCTTTTTATTTTCTTTTAAACTTATTTAAATTATTTCTCCTTAATAATTTCTAAACAAAAGTCATACCAACCACTATGATAAGAGTGTTGAGCCATCATCAGATAGCAAGCCACGTCTGCAGCAGCTCAAGACTCAAGATTCAGTTGTAACAATAAAGTAGAAATGCTTAGTTAGTTAGTTGTGAGTGAGTTGAGAGTCTGTTACCTGTAACAGAATTAGACTTGTATAAATATCATGTACTGAACTATAATGAAGTTTTAATAAGAATCAGTTTATTTTTTTAAGTGTATATATATATATACTAGTGGGTGGCACACACGATGTGTGTGCAATTTAAATAAGTAGGAATAAAAAAAAATAATAATGAAATTAATATTATAATGTGTACTTAGTTTAAGTGGTATGAGTCCTCGTACTTTTAAAAAAAAATACTGTCACATAGTATGAGGAGAGTAAAGCTTCAAGACACCAAAGTTCCTGTTCACTTTATAATAGTATAGATAAGTAAATCTAGACGTTATACCAAATAGTGGAGTTATTTGGTGTAATTTGTTTATAGTTTTTTATTTTTGGAGTCTGTACTTGACTGTTTAATACAGTTTTCACATATAATTTTTTAAGTAGAAATAACTTAAATAAGTTAAAAAAACTAAATTTTGAAAAGTTTAATAATAAATACTTTTGATTTCTACTTTTAAATCATCAGTTTCTAACTCACGATAAATTGTGCACCAAAAGTACTAATACCACTATGATGGTGGAAGAGAAGGCAAGGGTATGGATAAGATGCAAAAGGGATAGAATCAGAATAAATTATTGAAAGGAAGAGCACTAATTAATGCTTGTACTTTGTGTGGAGATATTTCATTCCGACTATAGCGTAGAGGTTTCCACATTAAGCAATGAACCCTTACTAGTGGGATAAATTCTTTGTCCTTTTTTATACCTATTTTTGGATATGAAAAAAGTTGAAACTAGCCATGTGATGTAGCTAGCTAGAGGAGGAGCTTAAACAGTGCAAATTCTCATTCTTTAGTACGCATTATTCTTGCATATAATTGTTGCGACTACTAGCTAGAATGATATAACAACAATATGCACAAATCGAAGACGTGGGGGGGCTAACTATGTGGATTGAATCCAAGAGCACCACCTGTGAGAGAAACAGATAATGAATCTACGAGTGATCCGCCACTTTTGATACTAACGATTAGATGGGTTAATTTAGTACATATTGCATTCAATAATGCTATTTTATTTGTTTTATTTTTCTTTTTTACGTACATTTTGTTTACTATTCAATATGTTTACATTCACAATTGTTTCATGTCTGCAAGTGATTTGGAGATGATTGCTGTGATTTTGTTTGTGATTATTCATGCAACTATTAGATGATTAATAAATTCAAAAAAGAGAAACGCATGTAGTTTGATTCAATTTTTTGAGTTACTATGTACCTACAAATGATTTAGAGTGGGCTTGTTACATCTTTGTTACTTTTGGCATCATTTGTAGAAATAGGTTTATTGGAGTAAATTGCATTGTGGACATTTAACTTTCTTCAAATACAAAGTGACAGAAATCTCGTAAAGTTGCCCTTTTATTTTTTATTTTTTATTTTTTTATGCACACTTAGATGGAATGACATGTTAATAGAATGGTCTATTTGAGCCTGCTGTGATTGTTGAATTCTCCTAGTTTGTATTATCTTTGAAAATACATGAAGCCTAATTGACAAAATCATTTGGTTATAATTATGGGATTAATTTTTTTTTTTTTCTTTTATGGATGATATACATAATAAGAACTTAAAAGATTAAATCATCAAAATGTGGAGATAACCTAGATCAAATTAAGACAACCTAGACTCAAATTAAAACAAAGCTTCTCGAGTTTGAGTTCATGGACCCATCACGAGTCCCACTTCGATAATTTAATATGTTAATTTTTTAGCCCTTAGCGTGTTGGTCATCCCCAAATGAAAATAAATTGATCATCACCAGATTGAATTATCAAAACACATGCTTGAATTAGACCAATCCAATTCACATGGTAGACTGAAGACAATCTAAACTCTAATTGAAACTGCGAGAATCATTATGCATTGTAACTTGTTACCAAAGTAGGCATGGAACGGTTCTTCAAACATATTTGTGAAATATTTCCATGAGACTTTAGGAAGCATATGTGAAACTTTGGAGCTGTGTCTTGGCCAGATGCTAGTACTGAAGCACAGTGTTTTGCACTTGCTCATATTTATTCTTTAGAAACATCCCGGACATGACCCTTATACATTTCCCAATGGAGAAAGCCTAAGTGCACTGTGTCCCCTTCTGTGAAATTCTTTTACATTTAGTGCATTTGTTGGCACCCCAACCACATTCATATCTCAAAATTTTCTATTCAGAATTTGGTAATTTCTGATTTGTATTTAGTCTTCGCCAATTGGCACTACAAGAAAATACACCTTTGGCGACTAAATTTTTAGTCGCCAAAAGTCCCTTTTTAGTCGCCAAATGTCAAATTTCCACTTTCCCCGACAAAATCTTTTAGTCGCCGGGTTTGTCGCAAATAGACGGTCGGCAATACCTTTGGCGACAAAAAAAACTTTTAGTCGGCAATACACAGGTTTTCAGCGACTAAGGTTTTAGTCGCCAATAGTCAATTCCATTTTTGGAAATTATACCTTTGGCGACTAAACTATTAGTCGCTAATAGTGAATTATTATTTTTATTATTTATACATTTGGCGACTATTTTTTTTTTAGTCGCCAAAAGCATTTTTGAAAAAAAAAAAAATTTTCCTTTGTGCCTCAGAGCTCCCACGGTTTGAACCTAGGACCTCCAAGTTCCAAACCTTAACCATACACTCCACCCCACTATGCCATCTCATGACTATAATTGCAACTTATATTATTTATATATTACTTTCATCAGTATTAATACACAACTATATATATAAATGTAATTATATATATTCAAATATAATTTATGTAAAAAATAAATTATTTATTAAAAAAATTTTAGATCACTTTTGGCGGCTAAAAAAATTATTTAGTCGCCAATTGTATTATTTTTGGGCTACTAATTAATTTTCCGTCGCTAAAGAAAACCATTCCGCCTAAAAACCTACCCTTTTGGCGACTAAACTTGTTTTTGGTCGCCAAAAACCTCCCCCTTTGGCTACTAAAGTGAATTTTAGTCGCCATAAACCTGTTTTTAGCTACTAATTTTTTTTTAGTAGCCAAAAAGCTTGACCTTCAGCGACGAAACTGTTTTTAGTCGCCAAAACAGGTACAATCAGCGACCAAAGTGGTTTTTAGTCGCCAAAACCTTAACGTTTGGCTACCAAATGGTTTTAGTCGCCAAAAACCCTAACCTTTGGCTACTAAAAATATGTTTGTCGCTAAAACCCCTATATTTGGCGACTAAACTGCCTTTTAGTCGCTAAAACCATTACATTCGGCGACTAAAGTCTTTTAGTCGGCAAAAGTGACCAATTTTGGCGACTAATTCCATTTTAGTCGCCAATTCCATGACTTTCAGCGACGAAAATTCCCATTTTAGTCGCCAATAGTGTTTTTTGTTGTAGTGTGGGTATATAGGAGAAGATGATCAATTTTGACAGTTATGATTACTTGAATGCCATGAGCTAACATTGAGCCCTAACATGGCCAATCATACACCAAAAGAACAGAAAATCTTAGTCAGCATACTATTACTGTAATAAAAAAATAGAAATAAGTAAATAAATAGAGAGAAAATAAAAGAATAATGAGAAAAGCTCACGAGAAAATAAAAAAGAGTAATGGGAAAAGAAGAGGTTGGGCTTAAAATTTCTAACTCAAACGGCTCATGGAACCCAAATCGACAAGCCTCGGCTTCGTTTGGGAACAAGTTATTTTAGTAATTTTTTGACTTTTTACGAAAAGATATGTAGAAAAATAGAGAGAGTGATTTGACAACTTATAGTGACTTTTTGACTAAAATATATAGTTGACAAACGAGACCTTAAAAACCTATTAGCATGTCTAAATCTACTTAACTTTTGGGCCAAACTAATTTGGTAACACTACAAGAAATTGCATTTTTCGCAACGCAAGAAAATATGTTGCTAAAAGGGAAAATTCGTCGGCAAAAACTTTTGCTGACACACAGAGCTACGTTGGCAACCGGTAGGCAAAAGTGAGTCGGCAAAACTTTTTGCCGACGAAATTATCATTGCATTAGTAAAAGTAATGCCTTTAGTGACAAACATAGTCGTCAGTAAAAGCTTTCATCCATTGTCTGCAATTTACCTTGCGTCGATAAAAATAGTTCAAATATGATGATTGTGTGGCACTTTTCCCGACACAAATTAGTGTCGGCAAAAAATATACTTTTAGCAACACAATGTAAGTCGGCAAAAGTAAACTTTTGACGACACATTTATGTTGATAAATGTTGCTATTTGCCGACGATTTGTTTGTCGAGAAAGCTTTACTTTTAATAATGACAAAGTTGCATTGGCAAAAAATACACTTAGCAACACAATATGAGTGAGTTAAAATAAACTTTGGCAACACATTTGCTGACAAGTTGTTTGTCGAGAAAACTTTACTCTTTGGCAACAACAAATTTGTAACGGCAAAAATAATTAAAAATCATTTATATTTTTTTTATAAGATTTACAGATTTACAAGAGGCATCCCTCAGGCACCACTATTACAAACTAATAACATTGATATGAAATTACCTAAAATTGATGTGCATGCAAAAAAAACACTGCTGATACTGCTTTTAGAAGCAGTGTATAAAACCTAAAAGACTAAACTCACTAAAGACCATTTACAAGACTCTAAATAAAGACCACTATTACAAAGTTGCAGCAGACCAGCATCTAATAGCAGCTGCCTCACAACAACATTGCAGCAGTAGCAACCCAGCAAGCATCAACTACCAAGGCAGTAACAGCAGCAAGAAACCAACAGCTGCAGCAGACCAGCAACCAACAGCCATCAGCCACGACCAGATCAGACTAGTAGGGCCCTTTTACTGAGACCATCAAACCAGCAACAACCCTTTTCTTATCTTTCAATGGTCCTCTTGAAATTTCACTGAGAACCTTGGCATCAAACACTACATACTGTTTCTTGATCTCGATCATTGCTTTCTCAAAGGAAATAAGATAGGCTTGATAATCATTTGCTTCAAGCACAATCTGGGACCAACTTAAAAGGGTCATCATAGAACCAAATAGCAAGAAAGCTACATATTGTAACTGAAAATTCAAATAGACAAGAATTAATACCCTTTTGACATTGTTCAAGTCAAAATGTCTGTCTAAAGGCATCTGTTTAATCCCGGTAGGGAAGTTGCCCTCAAAACTAGCAACAACTTTCCAAATCACTACCCTGCAACAAGTATTTAAAGTTTATAACAACAGTTAAAAAAGGGAATAGAGAAAATTTTCATTTTGTCTCTGATAGAAAAGAATATAGATGACAGTGTATGGTTGAATCTTTCTTGAATAAACACAATCATAATATAGCAACGTAAATATGATTAACAATTTCAGAACCAGAAAATGAAGTTATGCAAATCTTAGACATGTATAATGTCTTGGCCACAATGTTATTCAGGCCCTAATAATAGTGCTGCTTCACTAGCTAAAATAGGAGCCCTATACTTTCTTCAACTATGAGGAGTCCTCCAAATTCTTTTTACGAGTCTCTTTAATTCTAATGAAGGAAAAGAAAAGAAAAGGGACTATGACCATCAATTTACCCAAAATACTCCTTATGTAAGCAAGTTATAAAATGACTTACAAGCATAAATGCATAATCCATATAAGAGGAATAAACTGAACAATTCTCAATCTTATAAGATTATCAAGCACATTCATTCATTTAACATGTATTTTTTAAAATCTTTTTCTCTCTCCAAGGTATCAAAGAAATATACACCACACCAAAGGTACTTGCAACATAACCCTAACATTCACAACATTATTTAATTCTCCAAACTCTTAATGTAACCAAGTTGCTATTGCTACTAGATGTGCTAATGTTTACAGATATAGAGCTGCTGCCAGTTGCTGCTGCTGCTACAGAGCTGTGTAGGGCCTTGGGTGTTTATTTGTAGCTTTGGGGATTATTTTACCTTGGTGTACTATGTTGTTTCTACTGTTTTATTTCTCTTTATTGGCTAGTTGATGGGATCCTCTCCAATCTTGGGTTAAGTGCTGGTATATGATTGATAAGAAAGCAGGGGAAAAGTAATGAGGGAATTACTCTAATCTATTTTTTCTTTATTTTATCTCTTTCAGTTGATTGTCGTTGTAGTTTTAGTCTCTGTAAATTGGTAGAGAAAATTGAAATCAGTCCGAAGATTCAAACCAGCAGCAACAATAGATCAGCAGCTGCAGCAGACTGGCAAGCAATAGCCATCAGCATCAGACCAGCATGTACCCAAAAAAGAAAAATAACAAACTCCTACAGAAATGGAAAAACATCAGCATATCAGCATCCAGAATAGCAAAAGATTGCAACACACTGCAACAGACAACTAATAGCCAGCATCCAAAAATAGCCAGAGACATGCACCAAAAAAAATAAAAATAAATAACAAAGTGCTACATAATTGGAATAACAACAACATATTCATATCGAAATAGTTTGTACAGTAGCAACAACATAGCAGGCCAAAAGCACATCAACACAGGTGCCAGGCTTCAGAAATAATTTACTGTTTTTGGACATCTTTGCAACTATAGATATGGCATATAATTAAATGAAAAGAAATGAGAAACAATGCTATGATATTTGAAAAACAATGCCATGAAATGTAAATCAAGCAATCCATTATGTGAGAATTTTTTATGTTACAACAAAGTTCCTTTACAGTGATAGGCTATGAAAAAGGGTGACCTAAATTAAAGGAAAAAAAGAAACTAAGCAAAAGGCAGCAAAATATGTTAAATAGATGAGAATTTGAATTACTAACTTTAACCCTGTAACTTCCTCTCAGGGAGTGGGAAAAGACACCACTCAAGCTAAGAGCTGGTGGTTGTTGTATTTCTTCTTAACTCTTAACAAATTCAAAAGTGGGAGATAAGTGCACTAAAGGATAAGTTAGCAAAAATCCCTACTTCGTATTCACAGAGACAATATCAGTAAGAAAATAACATGAAAATAACCACTTCACCAAACTCCTATTAATAATAAAAACAAAAATTATCCTAACTTTTTTGATTAAATCCTTATCATACTTTTTTTTCTCTTTTATTTCTTTAGCAAGTTTCATGTCAAATTTCAGCAACTACCGTGTCAAATTCCATATCAAATCTCAGAAGGCCAAGCTGCAAGCTCTAACAAAACAAAAACACCATAATTAACAGCATTTGAACTTTAAGAATGCAATTGTACAAGAGTAAAGACTAAAATTCACCGCTTACTCAAATCTAGGAAGCTTTAAATTTTGAAAAGAGAAAAAATTTACAGGAACAAACAAATCAATAAGCAATAAACTAAGCAGCATGTGTCAATTCAAAGTCAATGCCACAAATGCAGATCCAGATGTGCTTGATAGGAAGACCAATTTGTGGTGTGAATGTCCATCTATGGACCATATATGACTGTAAAATTAGCAAAAAGTGGTGCTTCAAGGGTTTGCATAGGTGTGAAAAAGGGTAAGCTTTTGGTGACTTAGTAAGGCAAGGGATGACACAATTTTTAAAGCTGTGAGAGTGGCAAGTAGCCCTCCATAAACAACCAACAACAAACTAGTTCACACAATTAATGATTATTAAAAAATTCGTAAAAGTTAAATAATTCCAATACTGCTACAACTCACCAATACTAATTTGTCTACTAATACTATTATTGAAACCCTGCTATAGCTTAATTATGTTTGAATTCTAAATTTAAAGTAAAGTAAAATAAAATAAAATAGAAACTATTTTTTAACTCATTTTTTTTTTTACAAATGATAATTCAAATTCAATATCGAAACAAATTCATTCCCTCATCATGAATATCATGATTGTTGTGTACATTTTGTGACTTATGTATTGTTATCTCTCTCTATAGCTGTAGATGCGCTCCCAGGAACTCTCCGACATCCGCACTCGCGAGGGGGGCGTGAATCTCGTTTCGTTCCGAGCTTACTGCTACAGTTTGGACTCAATGTCACGGTTCTGAATCTGGTCTCGCAAGGTGCAATGCAAGACCGATAAATCACCAAAGAGTCTAAATCCAGCAAATCGTTTTGGAAAACTGATTTTTATAAAGAAGTGCCAAACATGAACTGCTTTGCCAGATACAGAGTTGCCACCTAAATATTTTATTTTGGGGGAATTTAGGAAACCCTGACTCATGCCTAAGGCCACGTGTCCATCATCACCAAAGTTACCTCGGCTCGGGAACTTGGGTACGATTGGGGAAGGTCATGCAATGAGCACCCCCGCTCGCCCGATCAAAGATCGGCCACTACTAACATGATATCTTGTTTTTGAAAACACATGTATTCTTGTTCCGGTTATTAAACCTAGAATTACTATGTGACGTGCACAACAAACAAGTATATACTAGATCGCCTAAGTTGGAACAAAACATTGCATATCCGTTTATTTGAAAACGGTTTGAAGTTTGCTCCTCGTAAGTAGGCTAAATCACGGATTTCAATGAATTGTTCCAATTCAAGTAACCTAACCTCCACCCACAGGCATTCAGGCAGTTATAGAAAATAAGCAATGAGTCTCATGGCAAGCATGCTTTCATGGCAATCAATAACACACATGTAGTATGCTAAAGCGTAAACACTCACAGTGTACTCCGAGCCAAAACAACAACTAGTTAGTAATCAATGCATGATCCTAGTTCATGTTAAGATGACTAATGCAACACATGCAAAAATGCAACTAGATAGGCTCGGCTATTCTAAGATGGCATATGAAGTGCAACAATTGATACATGTATTCAACTTGGAATTGAAATACAATGCAGTTAGTATGATGCGCTGAGCCTGGTGCATGCAATGCAGATGAATGGATGCAAACATGCAAGCATAAGGATGCTAATCAAAACATGCCCTAAAACTAACCACTGAAAGTAGGTAAGTAAAAGGGAGAAAGAAATAGGGATTGGAAGACATGCACACACGCACGTACACTTATTACAAAATTCGCCCTCTCGACGGAGGGTCCGAATAAATAACACAAACCAACTAATTAACTAACTAACAAGCTAATTAATTATTACATAACCGAATGAATAACTAGCTACAACTAATTATTACAAAACTTAATTAATCAACAAATTAATTAATTAAATTACAAAACCAAATGCTAATTAGCAAGGAAAACAGTAAACAATGCTGTTCCAACTCTGGTTGGGGGAGAAAAGGATGCATGCTCGGTTGTCGCCCCGAAAAGCTCTTCGTTGCTCTTTAGAGGCTCTGTTTGCAGGGTGTCCTCAAGAAATTCCTGCTGAACCTTACCAAAACCAGTCTGGGGAATACACCAGTGGCGTGCCGGCCATGGGGAGCCACTGCCGACCCCCCTGCTGACCAAGAGTGGGCACTGCCGGCCAATAATGAAGGACTGCCGGCCATCTGCAAGGCACTGCCGGCCACTGATGTGCTGTGACACCAAACTGCAGCAGAGCACAAAATAGAGAAAATGGAGGGTCTCCCAAGGGTATGTATGCACTATACCACCCCATATCACCTCAAAACATCACGGGAGAGACATAGTCGGATCCAAGACCATCAATCACGCATCCCGATGCATGATGGCCAAAGATCCAACTCGTGCAAATTCAATGTAAAATGAATACACAAAAACACATAAATGCCTAGAGCTCTATCATGGATAATCAAGAGCGTCGGCAACCGAGAATTGAGACACGTTTCATCCCTTAAAGTATGAAACGTCCCTCGTTTCTTGTGCTCAGATTTAAGACTTAATCCAAACAACAATGCAATACAAGCATGGCATACACAATGCGACTCAAGCATGCAAATATATAATGCAATATGAACAACCTAACAAGGCTAATGGCATACACAATGCTAATGCACGCAACAACTAAGTATACACAATGCAAATGATGGCATGCTCAATGCAAACGATGGCATACTCAATGCAATGTAACCTAAGCATACACAATGCAAAGTATAAGGCATAGGCAATGCGATGTAATGCAAGCATGCAAACAACATGTAATCAACCATGCTCAATGGACTTAAACCGAAACGGACAGACCTCATATATGCCCAAATCAATAGCCAAAAGTGTTGGAATGAGAGCACAAAAGCAAGGTATGCATGCACAATGCATTAGCCCAAGAATTAAAGCATAAAGACACAACTCTCAAACATGAGCAAAGAGTGACAATCATGATAAGATGGCAATGAGGTAAACTTTGAAATATCATGTAAATGGATGCCAAACCCACTAAACAATGTAAGCATAGCATGCTAGGATGTTCAAAGCATAAAACTAGCAAAGGGACTCAAGCCAAGGACACATGAATCAAACCCTAAAGGGCCAAGGACAACCAAAATAGTCCTAGATCATGCCAAAATGAATCTAAAACATGCATAGACCAAGGCCAAAATAAGTCAAAATGGAAAGCATAAAGCATGGTGTAAGTAAGGCCAACAAAGGGGATTGCACTACACTTATTACAACCAAACATGGCATGACTTAACCAACAGAAAACAGAGTTATGGCATGATAAAACAAGCCCAAAAAAACCACTGAGATGGCATCCTAAGGATCTAAGCATAGAGGCATGCACAATGATCCATCATGAGGCATAAAACACCAACTCTTCAAGGCATTGAAAGCATGACAAAGGCAAGTGTTTGACCATGAAACATGCACTGAAATAACATTTCAAATGATTCCAAATCATGCAAACATCACAAGTATAGCATGGTAGGGGCCTCAAAGCACAAGACTAGTCAAAGCATTTACACTATAGCTATACAAAACATGAGTGATATGACCATGGCAGCCCAAACAAATCCTAGAACAGCCCAAAATATAAATAACATCATGCTGAAGCATAGCCAAAATATGCTAGAATGATGAGTCAAAACATCATGCACATAAAGCTAGTAAGCAAGATTTGTTCTATAAGTACATGAGCCACTCAAGAGACTACCAAACCAACTTTAGACAGAGTCATGACATGTCAAATGATGATAAAAAAACCCACTGAAATGGAGCCAATACATGCTAGCAAGACATGCTACTTTGATGAGCCACAAATGGGATTACACTACACATACAAGATGCACGCACAAGGTGACCAAACCAGCCATGGAAAGAGTTAAGGCAGGCCCTAAAAGTCACAAAAAAAGTGCCTGAACTAGGCCTCAAAAGTATAGAGATACATGCTCCTTTGATAGGCCAATAACTCAAGCAAACAAAACAAAAAGAGAGGGGTTCACCCCCCTCTGATTTGAAGCCTCAAAACCACATGCCTACCACTGAAAATTCACTGGATTTTAGTAGCTAAAAGGCCAAACCAATACTATTCCAAAGGCCTTAAAGCATGGCACAAAATATGGCCAAACAAGGCATACAAGAGGGTTGTACACCTCTAACACCAAAAAGACCTTAAACAATCATCAAAAGCGCTTAAAAAAAAAAAAAAAACTTTTTCAGTTGAAAGCAAGGCCTAAAACAATATGCAAGGATGGCCAAAATGAGATACAAACAAAGGCTTAAATGGGGAATATACTCACCCTTGAAGATCAACTTCGAAACCAGTAACCTCAGAGGCTAGAAACCAAGTTTCAAAGCTCAAGTAACCCTCCCAAGAACCTCAGCTCAAAGATGGTGGTGTATCACTGTGTGTTGTAGTGTAAAAGTGCAAGAAAAATGGACTTTAGAGCATAAAAAAACACAATATATATATATATATAGAGAGAGAGAGAGAGTGAGAAATATAGAGAGAGAGATACAACTTCTCCAAAATTTTCTGAACCTTTGATAGAGAGGAAAGGCCTCTTCTTATACAGAAGAATGCAAGAAGAAGCTTGTTAAACAAGCTTGGCAAGAGCTTCATCCCTCTATACACGTGTATGGAGGGGAGAGGAGTGAAACCAGCTGGCTCAAAAGATCTGGCAGTGGCTCATTAATGGCCGGCAGGCCTCATCAATGGCCGACAGTAACAAAGGCATGGCCAGCAGTAGCATAGGATGGCCGGCAGTGCACTAAGAGAATTATGCTGGAAAGACCAACACATGGTCTAAAAATGGGGCAGAAAGGATACAGGGTTTGGAAAGCTCAAACCTGTGACGTTCCGCCGCGAAAGTCGAGCACTCGACAAGCAATCGAACTTGTGGCTGGATGTACCTGCAAACACAACCAAGTCTTGAGGACGGTCAAAAATAGGGTGTCTACAATAGCATAGAAAGAGAAAGGCTGCCGGATAGTGACAATGCTGGAAGTGTCACAATGCATACACATGTTTGGTGTCTAAAAACATTACCTGAATTAGGGTGGATCTAAAGGGAAGTGGTTCTATAAATTGTCTAATTCAATTCTGGCAACTCAAAATTGTTGCTGATGTATGACCTGAATTGGGGTTGATTGAAAATCTTTAGAAAGTCACACTTAGAAAATTGTAATTGATTTCACAAATATTATTTAAACTCCAAAAGCATTTCGGCATATTTTCCAAATGGTGTGAGTGATCATAAACAAGAAAGATTGACATTTTATTGTAATTGGAAGTCAGGTTGAGCTCTACCAAAAATATGGATGAACAACCCAATAAAAATAGTGATTTTTGGCCTATTAACAAGACCACAAAAGCATAAGAAACATATATTATCAAAATATTTATAATTTCAAGATACCATTCACATATTTTTAACAGTCTAACAGTCATTCTTTAGATATGTTGGTGGAGATATACTAGAACTCCAATTTGCTTCTGAATTTTGGGAAAAAGTTGGGAAAGCATCATTTTTTTTTTCCTTTTTCTTTTAGATACATTTTGAAAATGAACAACCCAATAAAACAGTGATTTTTGGCCTATTAACAAGACCACAAAAGCTTCTTTTTTATAGGAACTTGGGAAAGTTGGACCACAAAAGCATCAAAGCAATGAAATCGGCAACAAAAAGGTTTTGCTACAGATAAATCAAATTCTAAAGAAATAGATTATGTACACTGTCTTCTTACTTCTTTTTTTTATGATATTATTTCGTAAAAAATTAAAATATTACTAAAAATCAATTCACAAACCAAGCCTTAATTATGTTTTTTTTTTTAAAAAAAAACCCCCCTTAATTATGCAAACAGTTGATTGAGATTTTTCGTTTCCCAACCTTTCTTTTCTTTTCTCACCAAAAACTATCAATCCAAACAGAGTGTAAATAATCTAGGACTTTTCTTTGCTAAAATGCCTGGATTCTCATGAGATGTTAAAGAACCGACTCATCCATGGCCATTTCCACAGTCTTGGGATTCGTCCGAAAGGTATATATATATATATATATATCAAACCTTCTTTGTATAAACATAGATTTGTAACCATTAATTTCATTTTCATGCAGGTTCGATTAGGCTCTGTTGCAACATTTGAAACAGTTGATGAACCAGAGTCTCAATGTAGACACCAAGCAAACCCAACACTCAAATAGATCCAACAACCCATAACATTAATCCAAACCCATACTCGAAATTGCAGTTAAAAACACCAAATAATTGAACAAATATGGAGTGAATGTGTGTGTGTGTGTGTGTGTGTGTGCGTGTGTGAGAGAGAGAGAGAGAGAAAAGGGTGGAATCTGAACATACCTTAGAATCGAACTGATATTTTTTCAGATCGAAGAGAAGAGAACGAAACCCTTCCCTTTCGAACCGTCAATCGTCGCCGCCGCTGCCCAAGCAGTCTCACCGCCAAAGAGAGAGCAACGTTTCCAAGTTGAAATCTTGCTGCTGCCGCAGTCTCCCTTTTGAACCCCCCATTTTCAGTTTTGCACACTTACACAATTTTCAATGAAGGCAGAGAGTTTGTATTTGATTAAAAAAAAAATTCCTTGTAGTGATAGCTAATAAACAACAATAAAAATAATTTTCATTTTTTTTTTGAAAAAATTAAACTAATTTGAGAAATATAAAAATCAAAAATATATTTTTAAAATTTTAAAAATTATTTATGACCTACTAAAAAATAAAATTATGCAAAAATAATAAGTATTTTTTTTTACCATTTTTTTTAAAGTTTTTTAGAAAAAAATTCTGAAAATAAAACCAAACATAATGAAATTGATAATATAACCACATTCTTTGGAAAAGTTTGGATTATCCCAAATTAGCCATCTCAACTTAATAGTGTGTTTGGGCTTAATGAGTTTATTTTGTGATCTAATTCGAGAATCACTTTAATTTTACAATTCAATAACTTGAATATTTAAAACTCTTTGAAAAGTTATACTAAAAACATAAATCACTAAATCACTTCATTTCACTAGCAAAACTTTTACCGACGAAACTAGTCATTATGCATTGTAACTTGTTACCAAAATAGGCATGCAACAGTTCTTCAAACATATTTGTGAAATATTTCCATGAGACTTCAGGAAGCATATGAGAAACTTTGGAGCTGTGTCTTGGCCAGATGCTAGTACTGAAGCACAGTGTTTTGCACTTGCTCATATTTATTCTTTAGAAACATCTCGGACATGACTCTTATACATTTCCCAATCGAGAAAGCCTAAGTGCACTGTGTCCCCTTCTGTGAAATTCTTTTACATTTAGTACATTTGTTCGCACCCCAACCACATTCATATCTCAAAATTTTCTATTTAGAATTTGGTAATTTCTGATTTGAATTTAGTCTTTGCCAATTGGATATATAGGAGGAGATGATCAATTTTGACAGTTATGATTACTTGAACGCCATGAGCTAACATTGAGCCCTAACATGGCCAATCATACTTTTGGCTATATATTTTGTACGGGCCAATCACAGTTCGATGCGTGGAAAACTAAGGGCAATACATGAAGACAATTCAAACCTTTGATCGTGATCGTACATGTGGCAGTTAGTATTGGTTCTTACAAGATCTGCGTAGCACTAGATCAGCAAAGAGATGTAAAGTGACGTGGCCTTAACGGTTACTCATATATTTAAATTCAAAATTATGAGGGAAGCCTAACTGCATATGACATAGTGGAGCTAACTGCAAGGAAGCATGATCAATGATCATGGAGGGATGGTTCGACAATTAGAAGTCCATTTCGACGGTTGTCATTAAGAAGTATAAAGAGCATAGAAGGCCTCAGGGAGACCCCCAGTCTCAGATCCAAAGAAACCAGTTTTATCTACTTTATTTCCTTTCCAGTTTTACATTCCCTGTTCTTTGTATTTCTGTACTTTAAAATTCTTGCACTGCACTTCGTTCATAGGAGTAGTTTCAAGTAAATTGTTGCTGTAAACCTCTACGAGGCTGACTTGGATCTTTGTAAGTATTTCATTTTTACTTAATGAAATATTACAATTGTCCTTCCTTTAATTGTTGTTTATTTAATTCTTTCTAAATAAAGCCGCCAGTAAAAGTCCTCTTCATTGAGACTGAAAGAACTAAAACATAATCGTCTGCTAACTAGTTGGCAATTAACATTCTGTAAGGACTGATTGATCCTTACTGGCACGCTCATAATTACAAATATAACCTTCGAAAGCCAAAAAGTCAACATATATTTTTGGCACCCCCAGTAGGACTAATTAAAATGGCTAGACGTAGGAGACAAGGAGAAAATGAACGCTTGGAAGAAGGCATGGAAGGAGAGGTAGAAATACCTAATCTAGAGGAAAATGTGATGACACATCCTGTGGAGGCATCTGTCATATTAGAACCCATGGTCGAACAGACCAGCACTTCGGAACAAGTACCTAATTTTCAAAGTTTTGGACGAGCCCAAGGAATTGGACCATCCACTGTTCCATCTACTCAGCCAATGAATCCATGGGGAGGCCTAGTAGATGCCATGGGACATCTGTTAATGAACACAATGGAGAGATGGGCAACATCCTTTTTGGATCGAATGAATGCTCATCAACCAACTAATGCAAGGCATATAGAGGAAAATTCAAATGTCCCTTAGCAAAAATTGGCTAGAAACAAACAGCCTATGCAGAGTAATGGGCATACTAATGGTCAAACTAGTAACCAAAATCATAAAAGACCACCACCTCAGTCTTGGTATGAGCCTCTTTCGAGACCTATGGCAAATCAAAATATCTAATTACTTAACAGTGAAGCGATGCAAATTGGTGGATCTGGCCCAACACAAGATAATGGTGTAAGGATGGTTCCAAATCCCATGTTCGAAGCGATACCTGGCACGAGGGGGTTCACTAATCCTTTGTTTGAATTTATACCCGGGGGTTTGGAAGGGTTTCCTACAAATGGAAGAGACACAACACCTATTCCAGCACCTTTTGCAGGACAGGCTCAAAGAGGTCATCCATACCCTCAATAGCAGCCAGCACCACAGGGACAACCAGTCCCAAACATGCCACCCTATGGACCAAGAGGACCCCAGGCATAAGGTTGTCTACCAAATCCTGTGTTTGTTCCTCCGGTAGTGGTTCAACAAGCACAAAACATGGTCCCTAAGGACCAAATTGTTAATATTGTTAGAGAGATGTGTGGACCAATGGCTCGGGGGGTTCAAACTCCTATGTACAGGAAGCCATATCCAGAATGGATAGATAGGGTACATGAATACCCAAGGGGGTTTAGGGTACCCGACTTCGTTCTTTTTTATGAAAATGGAAACCAGTCAACGGTTGAACATATTGCTAGGTTTGCTGCTTAGTGTGGTGAGTTTGCCAACGATGAGTATATGAAGTTAAGATTGTTCCCAAATTCTCTAACCGGGGCAGCCTTTGTATGGTATATTAACCTTACACCTAGCTTTATCCAAACTTGGCAACAAATGGAAGAGGCATTTCATGCTCAATTCTTCCAAACAGAGCTAGAGGTTTCCATGGCAGACTTGGCAAGATTGAGTCAAAGGCCTGATGAGAAGGCTACTCAGTTTATTGCCATATTTAAAAGAGCACGAAATAAATGTAGGATCATCTTACCAGAGCCTGAATTTGTGAGATTGGCTCAAAATGGTCTAGAGTTTAGGCTTCGAAAGAAGTTCGACTCAACTGAGTTTAGAGACTTAGTGGAATTAACCTATAAGGTGTCTAGGTATGAAGCATTACTAGAAGAAGAACAAGATCGAAGTAATGCATCATACAAGATGTATTATAAAGATCTTAATTATGAGATTGATGCAGCAGAGATTGTAGGGAAAGAACCTGTGATCTATGAAGCATTAATTCATAAAGACACAACAATTGACCAACAGTTTAAAAAGAAAGACTTTCATAGGAAATACTCTTTCGACTTAACAAAGGCAGATGATATTTTTGATCGTCTGCTTGCCGCAAACTTCCTGAAGTTACCAAAAGGAGTCAAAATTCCTTCTACAGAGGAACTTAAAGGAAAAGTGTATTGTAAATGGCATAATTCTTGGTCTCACTCAACTAAAACTACATTGTTTTTTGAGACAGGATCCAAGAGCAGATTCGAAAGGGGAGTCTAAAATTCCCAGCTAAAATAGAAATGGGGATTGACACTAATCCGTTCCCAAAAATTAGAGAAGTGCCAACCAATGTTATTGTGCTAGACTTCCAGAACTTGTCCTTGAAAGAATTGGAAGAAGTCAATGTACAAATGCATGTTGCCAGTCAGACAATTGTCAAGGAAGACACTGGAAATCTACCAGCAATTGGACAAGGTTTCTCAGACCAGATGAAAGATTCTGATGAAGAAGCACTGGATGACTATTCTTTAGAAACAGTTGTCATGCAAAGAATGTGTCCCAGATGCAGACTGAGCTACAAGTGGTTGAAAGGACTTCCAATTGATGGGAAACAATATTACAAGGATGTGCAGAGGCGTCCTAAACCAACCAATGCTTATTACAAAAGGCCATATCTAATTGGTACTAGGCAGCAGCCATTAATGGCTGAGCCAACAGTCACTAGGGTGCACTCCAAAGGCAAGAGACCTCTACACGAATCTAGGCCACCTAACTATTACAGAATGGAGGGCAATTATCTTGAAAGAAGATTTGAAATGGGTTCAAGTTACGGGATCAAAACCAGGGGTTGGCATCCTAGACCAATCTCACATAGGACATAAAATGGCCATCTTCATCGAAGGCCTGAATTGGGCCCGAAATAGGAAGTCAGGGCCAAACAGTGGCCTTCACAGCCAGTTTCAAAGATGGATTCGAAGGACAAAAGAGACAGTTCAACAACTGGACCAGTGGGTTCATGGGTACCTAGAGTTCCAGATTGGTTTGTCATGCAGAACAAACCCAGAGAGATGTTTACCCAAAGGAATGTCGTTGGAAACCAAGGTAGGATGGTTAAATCTCCTTTGGTGGTTCCAAACAATTGGGTGTTACTTAAGCACCCAAAAACAAAGGAACCAAATATGGTCCCGGTAATTTCTAGGTCCCAAAGAAGGAAGATCCAACGAAGGTACACACAGTACCAGAAGGACCTGAAAGAAAGTTGAGAAAGCTCTTCATTAGTCCAGCCAAAGAGCCAAGCAGAAAGAGAAGAAAATTCAAAGTCAAATCATGATCCAAAATTAACTCTTCCAGACAAAATGGGTCGCAGCAGAGAACAATTGGTCAAAGTTCACTCTAAACTAAAAGCCAAAGAAATGACCAGTTTGGCAGGATTGGAAAAGGCTCTGATGGAAAGTGATAGTGAGATAGAGGAAGAAGTCGGCCTAGGCCAAAGGAAGGAAGTGGTTGAAGAAGAGATGTTTGAAGCCTTCATGGCTGAACAGACATTTTTGGTTGAAAAACCAGCAAAAACAGACCATTCGAAGAAAGCTATTGGTACTGAAGTGCCGGAGTGCAGCATGGAAGATGCTTTTGAAGTAGTTGAACAAGTCGACCAGGAAAGAAAGCAGGTACAGCCAGTCGTCCAATTTGGCTCGTTTCCTCCAGTGTTAGTGAATATGGTGCTCATATTACCACAAGAGTTTCAAGCTGAAGATGACAACCAAGGTCAGGAAATTGACGCAATCCCAGTTTCCAATGAAGACTCACAAGTGAGTATGGTACAAGACGAATTTGAAGTGGCCACACCAATGGAGACTGAAGGTGGGAGTAAAGAAGAGGTAAGTATTAACCTCTCATATCCTTTTGAATATCCTACAATGTCCATGACACAGCATGTCAAGCCCTTGTATATCAAGGCCTTCTTTGATGGAGTACAGATGAATCGGGTATTGGTGGATAATGGGACAGCAGTAACTTGCTTCCAAAATCGTCTTTGAAGAAATTAGGAAAGAAGAACCCCAGACTGATTCCAACCAGTACAACCATTGCTGGTTTCGCTGGAGACAAACAGATGGCTCAAGGTATTTTGCCCATCAACCTGAGTGTAGGAACCAGGGACTGTATGACTGCATTCTTCGTTATTAACAGCAATGCTAAGTACAATGCGTTACTTGGTAGGGATTGGATTCACACTAACAAGTGTGTGTCTTCCTCTCTACATCAGAAAATAATGATGGCTTTGGATAGTGGAGAGACAGAGGAGATCAATGCAGATCCTCAACCCTTCATAGCTTGTGCAGATTTTGCAGAGGCCAAATTGTGTACTGAAAGAGTAGCACCATTCAGTATACTGAGAAAGCCTGATGGATCAGCCGAAGTGACGGCTGATGAGGAATTAGCACACATAAAGCACTTAGTCCAGGAAAGTGCTGATGAAGAGTTTGTCGTTAAAGATGACAATGATGACTGGTTGTTGGTGAAGAGATAGAACCCAGGAGGCCAAATCTTTGGCTTTAATTAAGTTTTCAACATTGGACATACAATCAATAGTCCAAAAAATGCAAGAACAAGAGAAAGAAGCCATGATAATTGGTTGGAAGCAGGAACAACAACAGGTCAGATGTTTGGCCTTAGATAAATATTGTGCTTTGGATATTAAAACAAAAGTCCAAGAGATACAGGAGGGAGATGCCTTGTGGACAGACTTTGTCTATGATGAGGAGGGTAAGGATGTCGAACCAAAGAAACTGGGAGCAGGACAGAGCAAAGAGATTTCTTCGAAGTCAGAAGGAATCAAAGAAGAAGCATCAGTGAGTTCTCAGGTACAAGACCGCTTGGAAGAAGTGGAATTGGGAGAAGGTTCCATACAACAGCCTGCTTATATAAGTGCTTGTTTGAATGCTCTTGACAGAGACCAGTTGTTGGTCTTGAAGAGATACAAAGATTGCTTTGCATGGTCTTATAATGAACTACCAGGATTAGACAGGTCATTAGTGGAACATAGGCTTCCTATGAGGCCTAATTTCAAGCCATTCAGAAGGTCAAGGAGGAAATTCTTAGGCTCCTCAAGGCAGGCTTTATTAGGACAGCTAGGTACGTTGAATGGCTATCCAATATTGTACCTGTAGTAAAGAAAAATGGGAAAATGAGGGTATGCATCGATTTCAAAAACTTGAATTTAGCAACCCCAAAAGATGAATATCATATGCCTATAGTAGATCTGCTGGTAGACAGCTCAGCAGGGCATCAAATTTTATCAATGATAGATGGACACTCTAGTTATAACCAAATTTGTATTGCAGAGGAGGATGTCCACAAGACAGCATTCAGATGTCCTGGGAATATTGGCACCTTCGAATGGGTTAAAATGCCATTTGGTTTGAAGAATGTTGGGGCTACATATCAAAGAGCTATGAACACTATCTTTCATGATCTTATTGGAGGATATTTAGAGTGCTATATTGATGATATTGTAGTAAAGTCTCAATCCATGGAGGAACATTTGTTTCACTTGGAAGCAGCTTTTGAAAGAATGAGAAAATTTAAGTTGAAACTTAATCCTCTCAAATGTGCTTTTGGCGTATCAACTGGAAACTTCTTGGGCTATGTAGTACACAAGAAGGGAATACAGATTTATCAGAATAAAGCCAAAGCTATCATTGAAGCCAGACCTCCATCAAGTAAGAAAGAATTACAAAAATTCCTTGGGTTGGTTAATTTTCTTTGAAGATTCATTTCTAATACTGCAGGGAAAACTAAAGTTTTTTCTTCCTTATTAAGGCTAAAAGAAGAAGAGGAGTTTGTGTGGACAGCAGAGCATCAAACTACTTTCGAAGGAATCAAAGCCTACTTGGCCAACCCTCTAGTGTTGATGCCAGCAAGGGGTGATAAGCCCTTGAAGTTGTACATAGCTGCAGCAGAGGATTCATTATGAGTTTTCTTAGCCCAAGACAATGAAAAAGGCAAGGAGCAAGCTGTTTATTACCTTAGTAGGTTTCTAAATTCCTGTGAATGTAAAAACTCAGCTGTAGAAAAGTTGTGCCTTGCATTGTATTTTGCTGCAATAAAATTAGGATACTATCTTTTGCCTACAACTGTCTTGGTAATTGCAACCACAGATTTGGTTAAATATATGTTATCTAGACCCATGTTGAGGGGAAGAATTGGCAAATGGATACTAGCTTTATCAGAATTTCATTTAGAATGCATCCCCTGGAAGGCAGTAAAAGGACAAGATTTAGCTAATTTTTTGGCAGACCATCCATGTCAAACAGAAAGCCAAGAGATTATGGAACTTGGCATGGCTAGTGTTGAACCATGGCAAATGTGGTTCGATGGATCAAAAGCCAATGGTTTAACTGGAATTGGTGTAGTAATTAAGTCACCACAAGGAGTAGAAACCACACATGGTTTCAGAGTGGATGAAATTACTTGTTCCAACAATCAAGCTGAATATGAAGCCTTAATAATGGGACTGGAAATACTTATTGGATTACAAGCTCATGCAGTTGACATATGTGGAGACTCTCAATTGGTAGTTAACCAGGTGAAAGGGATTTTCAAATGTCAAAGTGTAAACATGTTGCCATACTATGTTGTTGCATTACATCTGCTTTTTCAATTTCAGATAGTAAATGTAACTTATATCCCAAGATTCTTGAATAATAAAGCTAATGATGTGGCTCAGGAAGCTTCGAATTTCAAGAGAAGGAATGATACTCAAAGGGACATAAGCCAAACAACATATCAGAAAGTAATACCACCATTAAATAAAAGGAATGTGGTCTTGGAAGTCAATCATAATGATTTACAAGAACAAGATTGGAGGCATCCAATAATGCAGTATCTGGCTGGCCTATCTTCGAAAGCCAGCAGAAAAATTAAATTACAAGCTATACAATACATAATGTATGGTAATGCTTTCTACAAAAGGGGGGCAGATGGTTTATTATTGGAATGTTTAGGTTCATGAAGGCATCTGTGGTGCTCATCAGCTTGGTGTGAAAATGAGATGGCTACTTCGAAGACATTCCTACTATTGGCCAACCATCCTTAAGGACTGCATAGAGTATGCTAGAGGTTGCCAGGCATGCCAAAGGCACGGCACAATAAAGCATGTACCCATAACTGATCTACATGCGGTTGTGAAGCCTTGGCTATTTAGAGGATGGGCTATGGATATGATAGGAAAAATGCATCCACCCTCTTTGAAGTATCATTGTTTCATCTTAGTGGCTACAGATTATTTCACTAAGTAGGTCGAGGTTAAGCCATATAAGACTGTAGACCAGATTGAAGTCATTGGATTCATTAAAGATTTGATCCACAGATTTGGTATCCCACAGACTTAACTGTTGATAATGAGACTGTATTTAATGGGAAAATGGTAAAGTCTTTTGTGACAGAGTTTGGAATTAGCCTTGTTAATTTTACTCCTTATTATGCACAAGCCAATGGTCAAGCTGAATCATCCAATAAGTCTTTGAAAAAAGGAATTCAGAAAGTTGTGGAAGATAATCCCAGGGAATGGCATAACTTGTTGTTGGATGTATTGTGGACTTATAGGACTTCACCAAGATCAAGTACGGGAATCACTCCTTATGCCTTAGTATATGGGCATGATGCAGTGTTACCTGTGAAAATTAATGTTAAGTCCTTAAGGGTGAGATGTCAGGATCAGTTAGATCTTCAACAATACCATCAGAGTATGTGCTTGGAATTAGAAAGTATAGATGAAGCTAGAATTCTGGCATTAAATAGCATTCTTTTCCAAAAGAGAAAAGTAGCCAAAAATTATAATAGAAAAGTCAAGCACATTAGTTTTGATGAAGGTGATTTGGTATGGAAGACAATACTCCCAATAGGGATTAAAAGCCACAAGATTGGCAAATGGTCACCTAATTGGAAAGGATCGTATCAAGTTCATAGAGTCTTGCCTATGGGAGCATATCATTTGAAAAATTTGAATGGCTATGTATATCCCAAGAAAATTAATGGCAGATATTTGAAGCCTTATTATCTAACCGTATGGGAAACACAAGGAATATAATAAGTGTTAAATAAAAGAACATGAGAAACACTCAAACGATAAATAAGAATTTTTATTTCATAAAGAGTTAAGTAGATGTAGCCATAGATTGGCCTAGAAGTCAGTACAATGCCTCAGTTGTTCTTTTACAATAGATGCTCTATTCTAAAGTGATGGGAACAACTGGATGGTTGAAGCCATCTCCTGCTTTCGATCAGCCAGTCCTTGATTGGTAATCTGCAATTTGATGGCAGTTCGATCTAAGGCTTGGTCGACTGCTGATAGCTCCTCTTCAAGTTGAGTTTTCTTCTCCAATAGTTGAGCTCGAAATTGGGAGACGGAGGAATGTTGTTTCTTCAATTCTGACACTTCAATATGTACCTTGGAAACGAAGCTCCGATCTCTCACCAATTTCTCCTCCGCAACCTTGGCAGCATGGCAAATGTTGATGTAAAAATCAATGGTGGCTGCTGCCTGAGATAAATAACTTGAGACAGCCATGCCGGATTTCTCAACAACCTTGTAACACTGGAGGAAGCCATCTTTGATTATAGGCCTTTGTAAGGCTTCGAAAGGAATCCTCGAAAAAGATGCCAGCAGCTCCAGACAGCTGTCCAAGTCTATCGAAGGCAAGGAAGTCTTACCACTGGAGGAAGAGTTCTCAAAAATTTCTAGCAAAGAATCAGCTAGAACTAATGGCTCAGTCTCATTACTAGTTATTGGAGAGGTGGAAGGTATGTCCAAAAGACTGGCTAGTCTAGCCTCAAAAATATCCACCTCATCCATTGACATGTAAGGTGCAGAAAGAGCTCTGGTAGAAGGAAGAAATGACTGCATAAGAATCGGAGAAGAAAGTGGAGTATCCTTAGCAGTCTCTATAGTTTTTGCTACCAGTTGGTCAAGAGAAGAAGGACTAGAGCTAGGCAAAGATAATGGATGATGGATTGGAGAGCTACCAGTACCCTCTATATAAGAATCAACTACCATCAAAGATGAAGTAACATCTGGAATTTCCTTAGGAAGAGGAGGAGAAGCAGGGCTCGAGAGAGAATCAAATTGAGTAAAATCGAAAGACAAATGAGGGAGGTATGGAGTTAAGCTAAAGGAAATAGATATAGGAATACTTGACCTCAAGAAATTTATGAAGAACATGGGACCAAGAGGTGGAAGGATTGTTTGAATTGGCTTTGTAATTTGAGGACTTTCAACTTCAAGAGAGATTGAGGGAGTCCTTGTAGAGGAAGGAGGCAGAGTAGTCATTCCTGCAAAAGAAGAAATACAAAATAATGTCAACTCTTAATACCAAGAATTTGACAAGAGAATAAAAGAATAGAGGCATGAAAGAAGTTACTTGTTTCAGAAGTGATAGCAATGATGGGAGAGCTATGAAGGGAATAATGCTCAGCAATGTGCTGCCTTCTCACAGTTTCCCTTTGGATTGCATCAGCAACATTAGCTTCATCTCTTAATAGTTGCTACTGTTGCCTTTTTTCAACTCTCTGGAAAACAATTATTGCCTTAGAATGTTCTTGCTCCACTGTTCTGGCAGCTGTCTCATGAACAGGGTCTTCGACCAAATCAGAAGGGGAGACAGTCATCTTCTTGCTATTTTTTCTTTGCAGTGGTATTTCTTGCTCTTTCTCAGTTTCTCTCTTTTCAATTTGAGACTCAGATTCCTTGGAAGAAAGTATTAGTTTTCTTTTCTTTTTCTGCTGATGTTTGTCTTTGAGAATGGCTAGAGCTTCAGCTCTCGTGGGAGATTTTTCTTGTGAAGATCCTACACTAAGAAGTATGAATGTAAAGAAAACAAGCAGAAATGTCTAAAAGAAAAGAAACCTCAAGATACATACCCTTTTTCGAAGCTGCTCTGGTAACTCTGGAAGGAGGGGTGTGAGACTGCAGGAACAGTCTTGGCAGCTATAGAAAGAGAGAGGATGTTCCCGGCTTCTTTTGGTTTAGCCTTAGAAGGCACTCCTAGCCCTATCAGTAAATCATGAGGGTGTATTGCTAGACGCCTTCCATATTGGTTGTCCACCAGTTTTGAAATCTTTTCAAAGCCAAGCCAGAGGGAAGAAAGGGGACAAATTTGAACTCACTCAAATCTTTCAACAGTTTAAATGTTGCCTCTTCTAGTCTTGATTTGGGTACTCTTAGGTCTCTGGCTGTAAGATGGACATTCGAGAGGCTGCAAAGTGGAATGGGAATCCCTTGAGTAAACCCAAATTGCCTGGCAAACTGAGAAGGGCAGTATACCTCAGATATACACTTATAAGCTCGAGGGTTTAAAGTACCAATGAACAGTTCCCTCGGTAACAAAATGGAAGCCCACATATCTTTGTGTGATGGGATGGAACACTCTTTATCAGCCAAGAATGTTTGCAGCCAAGCTGGTCTTTTATTGGCATCAAAGGGGCAAAAGAAGGTGGCAGCTGGAGAAATAGGAAGTTGATGAAAAAATGTGAGGTAATAGGCAAAGGAAGCAGGACAAAGAACAATTCTAGCATATTTTTTCCCAGAAGTGCTAGGATCCTGAACTAGGAATTTTAAGCATTTGGGATGCAAGTCAGTAAAGTAAGCGAAGAGCCAGAGTTGGAGCACCCAAAGGGGACCTTTTTGGTTGATATCAAGAGGTTTCTCACAGAATTGGGAGCAGGCTCTATAAACATGGCCTAAGAGATAAGGGGCCAAGGCTATGCATTTCTTCAAAACAAGGGCCTTTGCAAGTGGAGCAAATTCAGGCATAATTCATTGAGATGATATACAAAAAAGAAATTTACACAACCAATATAAAATAAAAGAGAAGAGTTCTCGATCACCCACAGGACCCACCTTCTTGTTTTTAGCCTTTACGAAATCACTAAAAGAAGAATTCAAAGGCGGAAGAGAAAATTTAACCGAAAGGTCTGGGTAACTGGGTATGAAAGGGGTTCCAAGGGGCAAAAGCCCTAAGAGATGGCAGATATTAAGAACGGTGGGAGCCATGATACCACAACGAAACTGGAAAAAGTTAAAAGCCATGTTCCAGAAACAAAGAGTGGCAGGAATTAAAAAAGGGTCTTCAGGGATAATAAACCTGGAAAGACGAAGGGCATCGAGGATGCAGAGTTCTTGTAAGTCCCATTCTCTTACCGGCACAACCCTGTTGTACCACTCCTCCCATTCAGCCCTCAATGTCGGCCAGCAACGGTGAGGTTGGTTCATTCTCCAATTTCCCCAGTCGAGCCCCCCTTCACAGAGAAGAAAGTGGTCCTCCAAACGAGGGTATAAAGCTGGAAGTTGAGTGGGAGCTTCTCGAAAGATGGGACCTAGGACATATTCTTGTTTGTCACTATGGCGAGGAACAAAGAGGCGTCCCTCTATGGCACTTGACCCATCAGCTGTAAATTTGGCGATCTTTTCCTCAATACATCTTTTCAAAGCCATGGTTGGGCTTATACGTTCGCCAGACGGTACTTTCATTAAAGAAGAATCCATTGGTAACGAGCAACAAGGAACAAAGGATTAGTATAAGGGAAGGGTTTGTGTATTCAATAAACGAGTGAATTCAAAGCACGAAATAAAAAGGGTTTTAAAACCTTTGTGTTTGGAAAATATATCGTGGAATTCGTAAAGAAGTACTAAAAGTACAGATACGAAGAGTTTCCCTCAGTATTGATAACTTTAGAGGGAAACACATCTCAAATACTGATGTCAGCTTCAAAATAACATATTTGGTTTCGAAACCAAATTTTGGCGCAAAAGTCAAATAACAAACGGCTTCGAAACCAGGAAGTCGGCTTCGAAGCACATTCCACGCCTAAGGATGCAAGTGTGATAATCCTGCTCCGTATTATGCTAATTAATCTTAATTGTGATTGTGATTATGTGTTTGATATGATTTTGAGTGCCATTTATATGAATATTTGTGGTTTTGAATTTCTATTTGTTCACCGTAGGAATATCTATTTGACTTACTGTTATAAACTGAAAATTGAAGGCCTTGTCGGCCACAGAAACCGAAATTTGCTACGCCATTGTGATTAGCGTAATTTTTAGAGCCTACGGTGAAATTTAATTGAAAATTGATTTGGGTCAGAATAATTAGATTCAGAACGATTAATTAAGCACTATTATTAACCTTAATCAATTTGATTAAGGGTGAGACTATAAAAGGGGCTCTATTACACTTATATTCATTTGGTTTTGAGCTCAAATCTGAAATTGCACTCTAGAGAGAGAGTGTGCCGGTTAGAGAGAGAGGGAGCTCAAGTTGATGAATTGCTCAAGAAGCTTGAAGATCTTGGAGTGTAACTCAAGAATTAGTTATAATTTGGAAGATTTGAACCTCTAGGTGAGCATTTGAGCATGAATTCATGAGTATAAGTTTGTAAATTTGTGTATTCAAACTAGTTGGGTAATCAAGAACATAAATTGAAATGAAATTAAAGAATTTAAAGCTTATATGTACATGCATATAAGAATTTGCCATGAAGTTGTATAATTATGCATGAAAAATATGATCCATGTAGAATTGTGGTTAAAGTTCATACTTTTGATCATCATTTGTATCATCTAAGTTGAAAATGAAAGTTGTAATTCACATGCAAGTGCAATTCATAGAAGCATGAGTGTTGGATGCATGAAATTTAAGTATTGATGATGGGTTTGATATGAATCATGTGTGTACGTAAGTAATTCATGGAAATTAAGCTTCATAATGTTGTAATCTAGCATTTGTATCATGTTAGAAGGTTTGCATGTGAAGTATAGGTCGTGGTATGCAAGTTATTTGAGTTTGAATGAAAGTTTGAGCCTCAAGAACAGTTCTGGAAAACCCAGAATTTGGCATGTCCACTCGAGCGGGGAAAGCGCCGCTCGAGCGTGAAATGCAAGCTCCCAGCAATTTTGCAGTTAGTGATGTCCGCTCAAGCGGGGACATTCACGCTCAAGCGGGGAGCCATGTAGTGTGACCTTTAGCTCGAGCGTAAAAATGAGGCAACCAGTACTTTTGCAGACCAAAGGGGGTCCGCTCGAGCGGGGAACCCTGTTTCTGAACTTTTGTAAATTTGAATTTAGTTTCATTTTCCGTTCTCTTCCATCTCTAAGCGCTCTTAGGCATGCATTAAGCATTGTAAATGAGTTAAAAGGGTAAGAACGAAGCCTAAGAGGAATATATGAATTAAGAACAGACTGAATCGTTTGTGACCCATTATGTTCATGAAATGTGTAGGGTCAAGCACGAGGGCAAATCCACCGGCAGATCGCTGTGTGTAATATCTTAATAAAGATATCTAAAGTATGTTATTTGTCCAATTGCTTACTTTCATACAAGTCTTGTAAGTTTGTTACATTGAATTGGGGACAAATATTTGTTATGCCATATGATTAGGCCAAAGGCCGTTGGATACAATTGACTGGGCCAAGGGCCGTTTGACATGAATGATTGGGACAAAGGCCGTCTGACATGAATGATAGTCTGATATATGAATGATTGGGCCAAAGGCCGTCTGACATGTATGATAGTCTGACATGAATGACAGTTTGGTATGAACGAGTGGGCCAAAGGTCGTCAGATATGAACGATTGGGCCGAAGGCTGTCGGATCTGATCAATTGGGCCAAAGGCCGTCGGATACGAACGATTGGGCCAAAAGGCTGTTAGACATGAATAGATGGGCCAAAGGCCGTTGGGTATGAGTTAATTGGGCCTGAGGCCGTTTGATACGTCTACAACTTTAGTCGATTGATACATTAAATAGAAACATGAATTGGGCCCAGGCCGTCTGATGTAACTGTTTCAAAGATTGTTCATGTATCTTCTTTATTTGATATTATTCACTGGGCTTTCGTTCACGCTTATTCATGTCTATGTAGGTGAGCCAAGGGACGTCAAACCCAGCCTCGGTGAAATATGTGAGAAACAGTCAAGGTTTTGAAGAGTCAACCCAAACGTCTCACGCACGAGACTTGTCTTCGCCTCTTTTGTTCTTTTGATATAGTTTTGTTATATTGGCGAAAACATCGGATTACCTTTGTATATAAGTTTTGGCTAGGCTGACTGTATGTACAAAACTTTGTGTTGTTATCCTTCTGATGTGAGTTATTAACAGATATATATATATATATATGGACTGTTATGATGTGCCATGTAAGCACAGCTCTATGGACAAAAGTTTTAAATTTGCTTCCGTTTGACCCCTTTACTCTGATGAGATATGTCTTGTTTGGTTTGAGGCCGTAGGTAATCCATTGATTACTGGCCGATTATGTCCTTAACCCATAGGGGCGGGTTCGGGTCATGACAGAGTGGTATCAGAGCACGAGTTAAAAACTTACACACTTGTCCAAATGAGCAATAAGCGTCTAGAAAAGATCTAGGATGCATTCATGTGATAAGTATGAATTTGAAAGTATCGAGAATACGCTTAAATGTTTTAATGTGAACGAATATGTGTTATGAGTTTGTGATTCGCTTGCATTGCAAATTATTTGAATATGTATGCTCTTTAGTATATGCATACCTGTGAATCTTCTGTATAAAGTATAATTCAAGTCTAATCAGATGGTGAGAACAAGAGGTGATGAGATAGAGGAGTATTCTACTGCCAGAATGGATAGAATGGAAAGATTGATTCAGGAAATGGCAGAGACATTGAGGTAACAACAACAATGGCAACAACAGTGGCAACAACCACACCCCCTGCCTCCTCTTCTAGTACCACATGTGCAAGATAATCAGAATGATGACCGAATAATAGCTCTCACCAAAGAGTTTAAGAAAATAAAACTGCCACAGTTTCATGGGGGATTAGATCCATTAAAGGCCGAAGCATGGGTTCTCGGCATTGAAAAGCTGTTTGAGGTGTTTCCTTGTTCAGAGACACAGAAAGTACTTCTGGCCACCTTTATGCTAGAAGACAAAGCAAGAAGATGGTGGATGTTAATGCGTGAGAATCATAGAGACATTGACTGGGTGAAATTCCTGGAAGTTTTCTATGATAAGTACTTCCCTTAATGTGTCCGTGACAGGAAAGTATCGGAGTTCATGGAACTTAAATAAGACAGCATGACAGTAGCTAAGTATGAGGCCAAATTCACTGAGTTGGCCAGGTTTGCACCACATGTGATCCATACCGACTACAAGAAAGCGAGACATTTTGAAGGTGGGCTTCAAAGTGATATTCTAGAAAGGGTAAATGTCCTGAAGCTGGAAACCTATATTGGGGTGCTAGACCGGGCCATAATGTCAAAAGCTAACATAGCTAGACAGACTAAACCAACGACAGACTGGAAAGGTAGTAAGAGACAAGGCTTCTTTTCGAAGAAGAAATTTTTGAAGAAGCAGAATACGGGCTCCTTGAGTACTTCTAATTCTTCCCGAGATACATCCCCAATATGCAATATTTATAGTAAAAGGCATCGTGGGGTTTGTTATCCTGTGTCAGGAGCCTATTTTAAATGTGGTAAACAAGGGCACATGGCCAAAGATTATAATCAGAACAATGGAAAATTAGCTGCTAGCTCAACGGCATCAATTCCAAAATCGGGAAATACTATGAGATCTACTACCACTGGAGATACCGTGAGGCAAAGAAGAGTTTTCGCGCTTATTCCGGGCGATACACGGAATGCTAACGCAGTTGTCTCAGGTACTATTTCTATATGTAATCAGAATGCTTTTGTATTAATTGATTCCGGATCAACACACTCTTTCATAACATGTGCATTTGCATCTAGATTGAGTAGACCTCTAGAATTATTGCCATATCTGCTATGTGTATCTGCTCCATCCGGGGAATCTGTATTATATGAATCTATATATCATTTTTGTGACATGTGAATTGGGAATGCTATTCTGTATGTTGACTTGTTGCCCTTGAACTTTAGGCACTTTGATATAATTCTGGGCATGGATTGGTGTAGACGTCCCCCGAACGCCCCGGGAGGGTGAGTCCCGTTCTGTTCATTTTGGGGTCACTACAGCTCAGACTCTCGAATCGTCACGGTTCTTAATCTTGAACCAAAGAGTCCAAATCCGGCAAATCGTTTTGAGAAACAGATTTTTTGAAAAGAAGTGCCAAACATGGACTGCTTTGCCAGATACAGAGTCGTCACCTAAATATTTTTTTTATGGGGGAATTTAGGAAACCCTGACTCGGTGCCTAAGGTCACGTGTCCGTCATCACCAAAGTTGTCTTGGCTCGGGACCTTGGGTACAATCAGGGAAGGTCAGCTATGAGCACCCCCTTTCGCCCGGTCCGAAGACCGTCCTCTACTAACCATGATATCCAGTTTTGAAAACGTTATGTGTTCTTATTCCGGTTATTAGCCTAGAATTACTATATTATGCGCACAGCAAACAAGTATAGACTAGATTGCCTAATTTGGAAATAAGCATTGCATATCCGTTTGTCTTAAAAAAAAGTACTTTGGAATTTGTTACTCGCAAGTAGGCTAAAATACGGATTTCAACAAGTTTTTCCAACTCAAACAATCCAACCTTCACCCACAGGCATTCAAACAGTTTATCTCACGTAAGCATTTAGCCACATGGTGAGCATGCTATCATGTTAACATTCACACGCATGCAATATGCTAAAGCGAAAATACTTACATCGTACTCCATGCCAAAACAATAAACTAGTTAGCAAACATGCGTGATCCTAGTTCATGTTAGAATGGCTCATGCAACGCATGCAAAACGCAATTAGAGTAGGCTCGGCTAACCTAAACATGGCATGTGAAATGCAACCAATTAATGCACGTATTCAATTTGGAATTGAAGTACAAATACAGTTAGCGTGATGTACCGAGCCCGGTGCATGTAAGACAAATGAATGAATGCACGCATGCATTGCATGAGGTATGCTAATTTAAACGTGCCCTAATACTAACCATCAAAGCAGGTAAATAAAAGGGAAGAAAGAAGTGGGGATTGGAAGACATACACACCACTTACACACACTTATTACAGATTTGCCCTCGCCCAGAGGGACCAAATAAATAATACAAATTAATTAACTACGCAAGCTAATTAAATATTACAAATTGCCTAATCAGTTAACAAACTAATTTCAACTAGGAAAAGTAGTAAACCGCCTCGGGAGGAGAGCCAGATGCAGCGCATGCTCGGGTCCTGCTCGAAATTGCACGGCCATGCATGGTCTGCCTCTGTTTTCCCTGCTCTGCCTCTCTGAAGACTGCCAAAGTCTCAAGGATGCCTCTCTGGATACTGAGAATCACCACCGGCTGAGTAAGATTACCACCGGCAGTGAATTGTGGTCACCAGCACAAAATGAATCCATCGGCTGGTGATTTACTGCCGGTCGGCAATGTATACTGCCGGTCGACAAAGAATGCCTGCAGAACTTGCAACTCACAGCAGCAGAGGACAGAATTTGCATGACAATACAATTCAAGTAATGTATGCACCAATCATGTCCCCTATCATGTTTGTGACTCAAAAGGGCATATGTCTCGATTCTCGGACCGCCAATCACGCATTTCCATGCATGATGGCCCAAAGAATCAAGTGTGCAACTTTCATGTCAAATGAAATGCAAACCAAACAAACGGACCAAGGCCCAATTCCTATCACCAAGTCAAGGAACAAGGCATGCATGAAAGATGCAATGCAACCTAGGCATGCAAGCTAAGGATGCAACATGGCATGGCAAGACACTTATGCAAGCATACAAGCAAACATGAGGCAATGAAAACTGATGAAAAGGTGGACTTATACATGATTTAGGCAACTCTAAATAGGCCTAAAACAGTGGCCCAAAAACCAAGGAATTGGGATCAAACATACATACACATATGCAAGTAAGTTGGACCAACACTTAGGCATTAAATAAGCAACTCTAAGGCACACTTGAAAAGGGATATCATGGACAATTAGCATGCAAAATAAGCTCTGAAAATCATGTTAAAACATGGTGCCAAACCAAGCAACAAGTCAAGCTAAACATGCAACAATGGTCCAAGCATTCAAGGCTCACCAAAGAGGCAATGGACTACACTTAGTACAACCACACATGGCAGGACTTAGGCAACCAAAAATAGAGTTTTAACACATGAAACTAAGCCCAAAAGACCAACTAGATGGCATCTAGATGGTTTGAATTTAAAGGCATGCATAAATGCTAAAACATGGAGCATGCAAGGCAAGCTTCCAAAGCTTCAAAGAGGCATCCAAGGCAAACATATGAGCATGTCAAAGGGACTGAAATAACATGTAGGGTGGTTCCAAACCACCGAAATGATGCAAGCAACACATACTACACATTCACATACTTGAAGCATACAAGCTCAAATACAAAGGAGCTATACTACGCATGCCAAGATCAACCCAAACGACTATGGACAGACCTAAAACATGGCAAAATAAGCACAAAACCTTCACAAGGCTAAACCTAAAACATGCTAGAGCAAAGGCTAACAACCTAAGGCATATTAAGGCAATAACAAGGCATTACATGGTAGGTATGCTAGGTATGCATGGTGTACCAAAACCAACACACAAAAAGGTTATATCATGGCATAATAAGCATGGAAAACAGCCAAGATATGATCAATACACACTCTAACATGATGCTCCCTCAAGAAGCTAAAAAGGGTCCCTTTCAAGGACAACAAGGAGAGGGGGTGGCCCTCCCCTTTTGGAGATTTCAAGGCACCATCTCCGCCACTGAAATCCCTCAAGATTTCAGTGGTGAAGAGGCCCAAACACCAAAGTCTCAAAACTTGCACAAAATAGCACAAAAAGGAGCCTTACAAGGCTTAGGAGGGGTCAAACAAACCCAAACCACAAAACACTCTTAATAAACAATCAAAAGGGCTAAAAACAGAACTTTTTTGTATTATACACTAAGCACAAAAACAGCTCTAAGATAGGTAGAAAAGCAATGCAAAAATGGAGAATAAAAGGGAAGTTTCTCACCCTTGTAGATCACCTTCACAAATGATGCTCCAACAGCCCTCCTTGGCTTGAATCCAGCTTCAAAACACCAAAACCAGCCCCTTAGAACCTCAGTAGCCAAAGGAAGGTGAAACACTAGGTGTTTGTGTGCAATAGTATGGACTAAAACACCTAGAACACAAAGAGAGAAAAAGAGAGATAGGAGATATGTATGAACCCTAACCCTAAAACCAGAGCTTCTCTCTGTGTTTTTCTCTCCAAAATTCTCTAACCCCAAGCAAAGGGAGAGAAGGGCTCCTCTTATAGAAATCCCCCTTGCAAAGCTTATTAAACAAGCTTGCTTAGAGGGAAATCCCTCCATATACGTGTATGGAGAGAAACAGAGTTGGTGCCAGCTATCACAGCTGGCACAAAATATCTACAAAAAGTAGATGAACAGTAGTCGGCCGGCCAAAAATGTTATTTTGACAAAAATGACTGCCGACCGGCAACAAATAGTGCCGACCGGCCACATACATTGCTGATAGCAACAAAAACCAGCCGGTGGCCTCTAGCCACTGCCGGTGGTGTGTGGGGATGCCTCACAAGGCATTCCCTGCCCCTCCAAGGCAAAACACAAGTGTTTGGTGCAAAACCAGACACAAAACAGTCGAGTTCGGAGATCCTGAGGCAGGGCGCGTAGCCGAGACCTCCGGGGACTCTAAACGAACACAAATAAGGGTAATCACCAAGTGTTCCAATGGTGACGTCCAAGTCTTGAGGACGGTCAAAAATGGGGTGTCTACAGTTGCCCCTCTTTGACAGAACTCGAAAGTCATAACAATGACGGGAGTGAATGTCAAAGCCCAGAGGCGACCCATTTTTGACAAGGCCGAAGACTCAGACAAACAATACAAGCTACAAATAAAGGTATGCGCCTGAGTAGGGATGGCAATTTGAAACCGGCCCGACGGGGACCCGACCCCCCGACCCCGAATGGGACGGTTTTTCCCCGAAAAAAACTCCTCACGGGCCGGTGATGGTATTGAAAATTGAATCCCCGATCATTTTCGGGCCGGGGACGGGGATAGATTACCCCGGCCCCGGCCCCGCCCCGTCCCCGCCCCGAATTTCCCCGTATAAATCTCCGCATATTCCCCGAAATATTCACCATATATATATATATATGTTAGTCTGTCTCTCTCCTCTCACCTAATTCATTTCATTTCATTTCATCACTCAAACTTCAGCTTCTCTTCCTCTCTCTCTCTCTCTTTCTCTCCATACGCAGGTGGTCTCACGTCACGAGGCTCAACCTCAGCCTCTCCCTCTCTCCCTCTCTCTACGCAGGTGGTCTCACGGCGGGGAGCTCCCTCATCTCATCACCGCCGATCGCCGTCGCCCATCCTCTCACGGCATCGGCGGCGAGGCTTAACCTCAACCTCAGCCGTTGTTCCTCCTCTCACGACATCGGCGGCGAGGCTCAACCTCAACCTCAGTCGTCATCCCTCCATCTCACTCACCTAATTTTATTTTATTTTTTTAACTCAGATCTGTTTCGATCTGTTCTATATATGTTAAATCTAGTGTTGAATAAATATTTGAGCTCAGATCTGTTGAGTATAGCTCCGAGTTCTGTTGATGATGATGAAGAGATATGATTGTTGTTGTTGTTGATATATATGTTAGATATATGTTGAAGAGATCTGAATGTGTTTGTTGACAGATCTGAGCTCAAATTGTTGTTGTATTTTATTTTTGTTGACAGATCTGAAGATGATTGTTGTTGTTGTATTTTATTTGAGCTCAAATTGTTGTTGCATTTTTTTTTTTAATTTTGGTCGGGGAATTTACGGGGTCGGGGAAACCCGATCCCCGTTAGGGGACGGGGGTGGGGGTGGTGAGAGACTCCCCGTCGGGGATCGAGACCGGGGACGGGGAAATTCCTACCATTGGGGATCGGGGACGGGGAGTGTGATCCCCGGCCCCGCCCCGCCCCGTTGCCATTCCTACGCCTGAGGGCAGGGGCAAAATGCAAGACAATGCACCAAGCCGAGCATAACTTATGATCATACAAAGAAAGCTGTAACGAAGCATACATGCGACAACTTTAAGCTAGCATACACCAAACTACACTAAGATGCAGAAAGGATGTAAGAGAATTATGTAATTCTCAATACGTCTCACTCGGAGGATACAATACTTGTGCGGCTCGTCTGGTTGCACTAGCCTCAAATGAACCGTACATACAATATCGTGCCTGCAAAGAAAACAAACTTAACTGGTACAATATCGTTAGCAACATGCATGACAATGCAAAAGTGGATGCAAAATGATATGCAATATATACAAAACAATGTATAAACAATGTAAATGAAGATGCAATGCAATTGAAACAATGCAAACTATATGCAACGCAATTGAATCATGATCCAATCACGAGTGGTTCGAAACCACGCTTACGTCAAATAGATTGATGGAGGTAACAAGTCCGCCTACCATAGAACGGTCAACTGAACTATGAGTAACGTAGGCAGACACAAGAACAAGTATTGGGGGGGGATTGACATAAGTGGGGAAACGACCCGCTGGAGAAAGGACAATGATCCTAATGCCGGATGCGATGATTACACTATAATGTAATATATATAATGAAAATGTTGGGGAAATGGCAATGGATATGGCACGCGGGCCAAACCAAATCTTGCCTAGGCAAGGCATGTACGCATACAAGCCACGTCTAACATAGAACGGTCCACTGAACTATGCTTCGACACGAGAAGTATGGGCACATACCAGACCAAGCTCAACATTGAAAGGTGCAAGCCATAGGTGGACGGTGATGCAATGAATGCATGCGATCTGAAATGCAATAGATATGGCACTCGGGCCAAACCAAATCTTGCCTAGGCAAGGCATGTACGCGTACAAGCCAGGTCTAACATAGAACGGTCCACTGAACTATGTTTTGACGTGAAAAGTATGGGCACATACTAGACCAAGCTCAATCATGGAAAGGCGCAAGCCATGGGCGGAGGTGATGTAATGAGTGTATGCAAATTGCAATGCAATGGAAATGGATACAATGGATATGGCCTGCGGGCCAAACCAAATCTTGCCTAGGAAAGGCATGTATACGTACAAGCCGCGTCTAACATAGAACGGTCCACTGAACTATGTTTCGACGTGAAAAGTATGGGCACATACCAGACCAAGCTCAACAGGGAAAGGCGCAAGCCATAGATGGAAGGTGATACAGTGAATGCATGCAAGCTACAATGCAATGTACACTAAATTCTAATGATGCATGACAATGCAACTATTTACGATGATGCGTAACAACGCATGTTTTTTTTTGTTTTTGAAATGCAAATGATGTATAAATGCATGTTGCATGGAATGTGCGACAACACGCGGCTTTAAAATACATGTATAATGCAACTTATAGCAAGTCGTTCGGGCACGACAAACACCGAAGGACTTGCACCTTCCGAGGATTTAGGGTCTCCTAGACCGTATATTACCTATGCGGCTCGTCTGGTTGCACCAGCCTCAAATGAACCATACATACAATATCGTGCCTGTAAAGAAAACAAACTTAACAGGTACGGTATTATTAGTCAATATGCGTATATTTGAAAATGCGTAACAACGCAAAGCAAGTGGGAAGCATAACAATGTTGTGAAAGCACAGTGATATAAGTGGAGCATGCGGTCTACGCAGGTAACAAAATTGATTATGGGCGTGCGGTCTACGTAAGCAATGAATTCGAACATAAGCATGCGGTCTACGCAGGTAATGAAATTAACACGCGGTCTACGCAAGTAATGGAATTAACATGCGGTCTACGCAAGTAAGGGAATTGATTGCAAACATGCGGTCTACGCAAGTAAAACATGCGGTCTACGCGGGTAATGGAATTTGAACAATTATGCGGTCTACGCAAGCAAAACATGCGGTCTACGCAGGTAATGAACTTGAACAATCATGCAGTCTACGCAAGCAAAACATGCGGTCTACGCAGGTAATGAAATTGAACAATTATGCGGTCTACGCAAGTAATGAAATTGAACAACTATGCGGTCTACGCAGGTAATGAAATTGAACAATTATGCGGTCTACGCAAGCAAAACATGAGGTCTACGCAGGTAATGAACTTGAACAATCATGCGGTCTACGCAAGCAAAACATGCGGTCTACGCAGGTAATGAAATTGAACAATTATGCGGTCTACGCAAGCAAAACATGCAGTCTACGCAGGTAATGAAATTGAACAATTATGCGGTCTACACAAGCAATGAAATTGACATGCGGTCTACGCAAGCAAAACATGCGGTCTACGCAGGTAATGAAATTAAACAATTATGCGGTCTACGCAAGCAAAACATGCGGTCTACGCAGGTAATGAAATTGAACAATTATGCGGTCTACGCAAGTAATGAAATTGATTACAAATATGCGGTCTACGCAGGTATGGAATTAACATGCGGTCTACGCAAGTAATGAAATTGATTACAAACATGCGGTCTACGCAGGTAATGTAATTAACATGCGGTCTACGCAAGTAATGAAATTGATTACAAACATGCGATCTACGCAAGTAATGTAATTAACATGCGGTCTACGCAAGCAATGAAATTGATTACAGACATGCGGTCTACGCAGGTAATGTAATTAACATGCGGTCTACGCAAGTAATGAAATTGATTACAAACATGCGGTCTACGCAGGTAATGTAATTAACATGCGGTCTACGTAAGTAATGAAATTGATTACAAACATGCGGTCTACGCAAGTAATGTAATTAACATGCGGTCTACGCAAGCAATGAAATTGATTACAAACATGCGGTCTACGCAAGTAATGTAATTAACATGCGATCTACGCAAGCAATGAAATGAATAGATATAAAAAATGCAATGAGATGCGCAAAACAGCGCGATGCGTTAGACAACGCGAATGCACAAAACAGTGCCATGGTTTGAAATGCACAAGACAGTGCAATCGACTTGGAATGCACAAAACAGTGCGATTGATTTGAAATGCACAAAACAGTGCAATGATATGCGATACACATGGGGCAACTTTTGAGCTTTCGTAAAAGCTAAGAGGATATAAAAAGGATACACCTTGCACGAATTCGAGTGCCACGCATGGAAGACACGATCCGAGGTCACAACGGAGGCCGGTTGAGCATCGGAAATGCACTGTTTTGCACTGTTTTGAGCACTAAAGACCCTGGACCCCACAAATAACTCAAACAAGGGTGTAGGAGGCTCCAAAATCACCGTAGGAGGTCACCGGATGACCACCGGCCATCAAAATGTATCACCGGCCGTCCACCGGCCATCATTCAATTCCATCGGCACAATATTCTGCCGGCCGGCACAAAATGTTGCCGACCGGCAAAAAGTTCCTGAGTCGGGGCAGATTCGACATTTCACCATGGGTGTTTTAAAATAGGGTTTCTAAACCCTATTTCTCACTTCCTCCTTCGCCAAAATTCCACACCCTCTCTCTCTAGAGTGTTTTCCCCTCTTCTTTTCTCCGTTTCTTCGCGTTCTACGCCCGTTTCGTCGTCGGATTCGCGATTTTCTTCGCGTTTCGGACATTTTCAACCGAACAAATCTTTGTTTCGGTGCCTCTTTTGTCGTTCCCACCTTTTTTGGGGTTTGTTCCCCTCGCTTTCCTCTTGATTTCCGTACCCTTTTCACATCCCGGCCTTTTCGGCCATTTTCGACCTTCTCGGGAGTTGACTTTTCAGTTGACTTTCCATATTCTAGCCCGGTTTTCCTTCCTCCGGCTATTTTCTCATCATTCTTGACATGGCGGATGACATTCCACGCGGTGGGACTCCCCCGGATCACGAGATGGATCCCGGGGTCGAGCTCCTACCTTTGAGCGAGCGCCCGTTCGACCCGGCGACCTACCGGCCGGCGATTCATGTGCTACCTCCTGACGGACTTCGCCAGTTTCGGAGCTTCAAGAGGCACGTGCCACCCGAGCTATTACTGCGTGAGCCTACCTCCCACCTGTCCTTCGGCGCTTCCGAGGTAACTTTCTTTCTCTGCTTTACTTTCTGCAATGTAGGATACAAAACTGTCGTAGCTGGTTGTACTCTTTAATTGCTTTAGCTCAGATACCCTGTATACTGTAGTTGATTGTAAACATTCGTACAACTGATACCTGCTTGAGACTGACACATGCACACACACTGCACTAGCCCCGAATCACCCGAACACACGGCGCTCACTGTATTTCATTGCATACCCACTGGTACCCAATATTTACTTGAGTCTGAAAATATGCACACATGCTATACTGTATTGAACCACCTGAACACGCTGACGCATCACACGTTGTAGTTCACTGCAAGCACACCGGCACCCGGTATTTGTTTGAGTCTGTTAAACTTGCACACATGCTACATCTACTTTGAACCACCCAAACACGCTGACACATCACACGCTGTAGTTCACTGTAAGCACACCAGCACCCGGTATTTGCTTGAGTCTGAAAATATGCACACATGCTACATACCTATATGCTTCTTAGAACTGCATATTGAATGTTGCCTTGCAATTATTTTTTTTTTTATTACAGGGGGATTCCCATACCATCTGCGGGTATGGGAACATCGGCGCCCGGGACTGGTATGCCGAGCTTCCCGATGTGGTTCGCCACGTCGTGGACCAGGCGGGCTTCGGCGCATTCTACAGAGGACTCTCCAGGCTCACTACATGCAGACCTCTCCTCGCTGCTCTGGTGGAGAGGTGGTGGGACACCACCGATTCATTCCATTTCTCCGCGGCAGGGGACATGACGATGACCCCTTACGATTTCTCGATGCTCACAGGCATCGGGGTAGGGGGTGATCCGATCCCCTTTGATACTGACATGGACGAGTGGACTGCCGCTCAGATTTACTTGCTCGGCGAGCTGCCGCCTTTGGCGCGTCCTGGCTACGTTCGATATTCCTGGTTCGAGGTGCAGTTCGGGGTCCAGCCCACCCTTGTTGATGCAGCCCCGATGACTCTGAAGGCCGTGGAGAGATACGCACGTGGCTTCCTCATGTTCTTGTTTGGGACGACCATTTTCGCCGACCGGGCGAACACCGTGCCTCTCTGCCTGCTCAGCGCACTGGTGGACGTCAGAGACATCTTGCATTACGACTGGGGTGGCGCCACTCTGGCCACTCTCTACGGATATATGAGCTCAGCTTCCCGCGGCAGCGGACAGTTGCTCGGGGGCTACTGGCGTGTTTGGGAGGTACATTTCTTTTTCTGCCTTTCATTTCTGTCCTATATTTTCTGTACTCCGTACACTGCACACACTGTAGTCTGCTTTATACTTGCTGTATACTGTACACACGGCACACACATACTCTGCTTTACACTGACTGTACACTGCTCACACTGCACACTCTGCACAACACACTGCACAACACATGGCTCTGCTATTTCTGCTTTTACTCTATATTCTGCTTTATCTGATAAATGCACTGGTATTTACCTTGTAGTTGTGGGTTTATGCCTACTTTCCTAGGCTCGCTCCCGTACCGGAGACGGAGACTCCTCTGGTCGTCCCTTTTTCGCGTCGCTTTGACGGGAGATGCACCCGGAGGCCGCGAAAGACATTTAGCTTCTTCTGTCGCTTCTTCGACACCATCACCCCTGCCGAGGTATGTTTTTATTTCAGAATTTATCTAAGCTTTGCTTTTTGTTGCGTACTTCAATAACGATAGATAACAAACTATATGTCACTTTCAGATCACTTGGCAGCCCTGGGCTCCGTTGTCGGCGACGATTCGGGACCGATTTGCCGGTGCTGTGGAGACCTCGCGTTTCTGGATCTTACTGGAGGGCCCGGTCTATCGGGCTTGGTACCTGGGTGAGCGTTTCCTACGCCAGACCCTAGGGTTACCGGAGCAGATAGTCCCAGTTCACCCTCCTGAGGACATGAGGGAGACCGAGAGGCTCACTACCGAGCAGATGGCCGATTATACTATCGGCTGGGAGGCGACCCGCTTTAGAGGCATCGGCGACTACCGAGAGTACGTACAGACGTACATTATGTGGTCTCTGAGCGGCGGCCGTCGAGCTGAGGGAGCCAGGCCCGTGGCGCCAGCAGTTAGGACGGGAGCGGGAGCGGGAGTAGGAGCATCGAGGAGGGCTCGGGTCCGTGGCAGGGGGGAGTTCAGGGAGGACGGGGGACCGGTTGGCCTGTTCTGCCCACTTTATTGACTTTCCGAGGGCAGGGTGGGGCGACCTATCAGATCCCCTTCGCCTCTCCGCCGGCTGATCACGAGTTTGTCGGTGTCCCCGACTTACCTCCGGTATGTATTACTGCATTTTTGTACAGTCATTTCATTTCAGTTTATTTGATATTCCACAGAATATTGATGCATCTGATACTTTTGCAGGCTTCTTCTGAGTACACCCGGCAGTCATTGGAGATGAATGCCTCCATGATGGGGATGCTACAGCGGACCTTTGATCTCCTGGCCCTCTACAGCATTCCGGTATGTTCTTCTGATCACGGCCTCAAATCACTCACAAGCTGATTCACGTAATCTGATGCACGGCACAACACCTGATACACTGATCTCACAGCGTCTGATACACTGCATACACTGCATTCTGCACTGTACTCTGCACTGATAAACTGCTCACGGCATTCATGCATTGTACTCATACACTGCATTCTACATTGATAGATTGTCCACGGCATTCACACACTGTACTCATACACTGCATTCTGCACTGATAAACTATCCACAGTATACTGATGCAGTTGCCTTTTATGTACTTTTTCAGCCTCCCTTCCAGATTCCCGTGGTAGGAGGTGCTCCAGCTGGACCTTCCGTCCCCGCCCGAGGGAGAGATGAGGAGGGCAGAGTATTCCCCCGCACCAAGGCGGGGCACACTCATGTCGGGAGTAGTTCGCGGGCTCCCGTCCCTGATGATGACGACGATGAGGATGACAAGTTGGAGGCGGAGCCAGAGTCGGAGGCGGAGTCATCGAAGGAGGAGACCGGAGGCGGCACTAACTCGGGCTCTGACGACGATGCTGACGATGCTCCTGGACCTTCGTCCAGGAAGAGGACTAGGACAGACCGATAGCCCTCGGAGTCGCTTGACATGGATACAGATTTTTGTTGTTTTTTCCTCTTTCTTGTACTTTTCCTTTTTGTTGGTAGTTAGGATACTCTGTACTGCCGTAGGCAGATTTTTGTTTTCCAAAACTTGTGTATTTGAAAAAGATAGATAATGAAATGAACAAACTTTTTTGCTTAAAAAGTGTTACATTTACATATCTCATGTATTGCATCACCTCACACCATGTTACACCTCAATGTGAATGGAACTGACCTGTTGTCTGAAAAATTGAGTACTTGCATTGTAATAACAAGGTAACCAAACCAAGTAACAGCAAAGCAACCCATACAAACCACTGCTTAACCTGAACACACGGTCCATACTCTGCCGAGAATTAATCTGCATACAGCCCATAACCCGACACTTGGTCTATTCTGCACTCAGCAAACAAAACAGCCCAATCTGACAAGACGGCCTTCAAAGGTGAAACCGGCTAGGGTTGAAACATGCTCGGATGCCCCAAATTTTCCCTTCCTTCTTTTGGTTCGCCCAAATGTAGAGAATGGCACAGCATTCTGAGCATAAACGATTTTTGAACTTAAATAAGGGTTTTCAACCGGGGTATCGAGCCTACAACTGGACACAGCGGGGAGGACTCAACAAAGGTACGCGACCTAAACACAACGAGACACGCTCGGAAGAAACCTAAAGCAAAGGTTGAGGCAAACAAAACAAAAGATACAACAATAGACGCGTTAACGAAGGCGGGGGACCTCGGATCATGAGGAGCCAGTTCAATCTGGGTATAGTTTCCCACCCTTTTCTCATTTGTGATTCTCACATCACTCTGGCACTCAAGCTCGGTTTTTCTCTCAAAACCCTTTGGCTCACTTTTTCTCTCAATTTACACCTCTCTATTCTTCATTCTCTCATTTTTCGTCCCTCCCCAAGGTGATTAATGAATGAATAGGAAATTACGGGTTCATGCCCAATGCCGTTAGCTCACAGCTATTTCTTCTGGTGGGTAGAGTGCCCTTCTGGCAAGTATGTTGACGACGGGGGAAAGACAGAACGCCTGACTCAACTGTGCCCCTAGTTCATCATTTTGACCATTTTTTTTGTTTTGGTTTTCTACTAAAACAGTTTTGATCAAGATGAGAGTCGGATTAACGTACTTGTTTGATTTTTGATTTGAAAACCATGCCAGCCAGGCTATAAGTACTGAAAATTTTCCTCTTTGGGTCTAAGAAAAATGGTCCAGTTTTGGAAAATGGAATAGTTTTCGAGAAAATAGTCAACCTCAGTAAAAATTTTCAAAAACTATTTTTGCAAACGGCTGATGCTCAACGAGCATGGAACTTACTCTTTGAGATGCGCAACCTCGGATCAGAGGCAATGGAAAATTGCCCTTGGCTTAAAGGGGGTGGATGGCAACGGAAAGTTGCCCCTGGTTTGAACGGTGACTCATGGCGACTCGTGGCAACGGAAAGTTGCCCCTTGTTTGGATGGTGCCGCAGCAGTCCGCAAACAGTCTTCATTGGCGGTGGTCGAGCTCTTGGACACAGAGATGACGAAGACGGTCACAACAAATATATGGACACAGTCACCTTGGAGGGTGTTGGCGACTGGACTTTGGGATGAAATTGAAACCATTGCATGGACTGAGACGCTATGAAAGCGTTGGGGGCTGGACTTCATGATGAAGTTGCCTACGTATCCCAAACATGGGAATCAAACCTTACGTAGTTCCGGTTAGGGTACACTCGGGTATTTTAACCTTCACTTTTCAGGCTCTAACTTTTGCCAAGGCGCCCGATGCGGGTTTTCGACCTTGCAAGATTTTTTTTTCTTTCTTCTTTTTTTTATCATTTCTTTTCCTTTTCTTTTTCGCATTATATTTTCTTTTCTTTTTGCATTTTTTTTTCTTTTCTTTTCTTTTTTCATTTTTTTTTTCATTTTTTTTTTCTTTTTTGTATTTTTTGTATTTTTCTCTTACTCTAACTTTTGCCTGGGTCGCCCTTCCGGGTTTTCGGCCCAGCGAGCCTCTTAAAGGGTAAAAGTGTAACAAGCCCATGGCAAATAGTTTTTGAAGTTTGAAGCCTCTCTGTATCTAGGAGAACGGCTGTTGCAATGATTTGTAGGAGAGTCCATCATGGTTGCTGCACGAGCTTCTTCTGGTGAGATCTAATCTTTCGATTCGGCTTTGGTGCCTCTTGTTCGAGGGCTGCTTCAAAACTGGCCACACGGGCCTTCTCCGACAGTTGACCGTTGAATGTTCCGGATGAGTTCGTGGTTCAAAACAAACAGGTCGAATCTTGAGGCTGAGAGCGATCCTTGGCTGCACAATCTCAAGAGCGGTTCCACACAGGTCTTCACAGGGCCACGCAAAACATTTGTTTTTGAAAGTTTTTAAGAAAGCGACAAATCGCTCGCACCGAAGATAGTGTGCAACTAATCTGGATCAAGCCAGGGTCCTTCCCAGTACTCACGCTGACAAGCATGATTTCATTCATTAAGAGCCTAGCGCGTCTCTCTTTCTCTTAAAATGATCAAAATTTTACAAAACTCGAGGAATTCCTTCCTCTTCGTTTTTATCACCGCAGTGTTCAAAAAGGGTTTTTGAAAAACTTAGGTTAATGCAATGAGCCTGGCGCGCAAGAGAGCAGGCGAGATGTACTGTCAGCCCATTCAAATCCTCTGGCACAAATAACTCACACTGAAAGCAAGCATGAAAGTGAGATAGCCACAGCTGTTTCATTCAGATTTGTTGGTATAACTGGCCCCTTGGCAGAAACAGACTCAAAAACAAAAACGGGTAATTACAAGACAAAACGGTATTCGAGGCAACAACCCCAGAATCACCTAGTATTCTATACAAAGGGGACTGACTCGATACAACAAGACAGACCTTTAAGCAAAAAGACTGACTCCAGACAAAGAGACAGACTCAAAACAAAAGACTGACTCGATACCCAAGCCAGAATTTACAAAGCTAGCGTTCACAGATGCTCAAAAATACGTGCCAGACGCCACATTCAAAATATACCAGATGCCGCCCGCAGGTGGTTCACTTTCTGATTACATACTTGCAGTATCTGTGTCCTCAAAATCCAATAACTGGGTGGTAACGGACTTGGCTGAGGTAGGCAGGAGGATAACCTCGTTGTCAATCAAATCTTGCACCTCATGACGGAAGCGGAAACAATTGTCGGTGGCATGGCCTGTCTGCTGGTGGTACGCGCAGTACTGAGCAGCATCATGCGTAGCAGGGAGATTCTTCGGGAGAGGCCGAGGCTCCAAGGGTTTAAGGTGTCCCCTCTCGGCAAGGATCTGAAGTGCCTTGGACAGAGGCATGTAAAGAGCATGAAAGGTCCTGCGCCCCTGGGGCAGGTACTTTGGAGTCTGAGCGCTCTTACTAGCCGCACAAGCGAAAGGGTCGGCAGGCGCCACCTTAGCTTTCTGATCTTTCCCGGGTGTAGGGGCGGGAACAGGAGGAACTGTTCTGGCATGACAGGGCCTATCCCGATTTTCTGACTGGTTTGAACTACCCTTAGGTAGAGTGGGGAAAGCATCCTCCACAGTTTTTGCCACAACTGCGGATATCTGTTGCTTGTTCATTCCCCCGGCTTTCAAGCCTCGACTGCCCACGGCAGTTGTTCAATGGGATCGGCATCTACCTTCATTTTGTCTTTTCCTCTGGTCTCAGGCTGATCGAGGGTTTGAGTTGATGTTGATATGTCATTACCATAGCTGGAGGCCATCTCCGGTTGGCTAAGTTCGATCACAATTCGCCCCAACAGCGGGGGCTCCTGTGGTACAAAACTCCCGGCATATGGTGCGGCTGGAGGTGAAGCTGACATTCCGTAGGCGAGATCCGCCACAGACCTCTGGAGATCACCTATCATCCCCATTAGTTCAAATGTAGTAGGCTCGCGAGCCTGGTATAGTTGGGGGGCCCAAACCGGGTGCGCAACAGGCGACCTGGGTGGATGTGATACATCAATGTTGGTCTCACTTTGCAGAGTGATCCCGTGATCTAATGCAGCTGTCATAACCACGATCTCTTCTGAATTCTGCGTCGTCATAAGTTCTGCCTCAGCAAGGGGGAGCACTAGCTATTCCGTACCAGCTTTCCGAACTGAAAGAGACAACAAGCAGCATTTCAGCCCAAACAGATCAAACATGGGTGTAGCCGAACGACTGCACTCTACTACTGATTACTGTTCCCCAGAAATCACTATCCCCAAACTGAACCTGATGCCTGCAGATAACTGGTTTCTCAACAACACTGATACTGGTGCCCTCGGGCCCGATATTCAAACTTGCAAACTGATATGTACGTTCCTGTAGAGATACATTCTAAAAGCACATAGCAAGTAAAGAGAACCAAAACACCCCGATACTGGGGTAGGATTTCCCTGTCCTATTTTGTCAGGAGCTAGGGTTTCGCTATGCACGCAGCAGTTTTCAAACAACCTAACATTGGGTAAGCAACCTGTCCTAGCTTGGAATGGTCACTATGGATCCGAATATGCACTAGGTCGAATGGTCGAAAGGGGTGCCCCGGTAAAACCGGGGTTTGTGTTTCCATACTGTCAGAGCCCATAACCGGTCAGCCTTATGGTCATGCCTTGACAAGACAAGCCTCCGGCAAACCGTTCAGGAATGGCAGATGGCAAACACGGTGTCCTAGGCGCACCAATGCACATGCAATGCAAAGAGACACATAAATGAGATCAAAACAGGATATCATGAGTTCGAGTCAAGCTCTCTAAAAATCCCCAGCAGAGTCGCCAGAAACTGTAGACGTCCCCCGAACGCCCCGGGAGGGTGAGTCCCGTTCTGTTCATTTTGGGGTCACTACAGCTCGGACTCTCGAATCTTCACGGTTCTTAATCTTGAACCAAAGAGTCCAAATCCGGCAAATCGTTTTGAGAAACATATTTTTTGAAAAAAAGTGCCAAACATGGACTGCTTTGGCAGATACAGAGTTGCCACCTAAATATTTTTTTTATGGGGGAATTTAGGAAACCCTGACTCGGTGCCTAAGGCCACGTGTCCGTCATCACCAAAGTTGTCTTGGCTCGGGACCTTGGGTACGATCAGGGAAGGTCAGCTATGAGCACTCCCTTTCGCCCGGTCCGAAGACCGGCCTCTACTAACCATGATATCCAGTTTTGAAAACGTTATGTGTTCTTATTCCGGTTATTAGCCTAGAATTACTATATTATGCGCACAGTAAACAAGTATAGACTAGATTGCCTAATTTGGAAATAAGCATTGCATATCCGTTTGTCTTAAAAAAAAGTACTTTGGAATTTGCTACTCGCAAGTAGGCTAAAATACGGATTTCAACGAGTTTTTCCAACTCAAACAATCCAACCTTCACCCACAGGCATTCAAACAGTTTATCTCACGTAAGCATTTAGCCACATGGTGAGCATGCTATCATGTTAACATTCACACGTATGCAATATGCTAAAGCGAAAATACTTACATCGTACTCCGTGCCAAAACAATAAACTAGTTAGCAAACATGCGTGATCCTAGTTCATGTTAGAATGGCTAATGCAACACATGCAAAATGCAATTAGAGTAGGCTCGGCTAACCTAAACATGGCATGTGAAATGCAACCAATTAATGCACGTATTCAATTTGGAATTGAAGTACAAATGCAGTTAGCGTGATGTACCGAGCCCGGTGAATGTAAGACAAATGAATGAATGCACGCATGCATTGCATGAGGTATGCTAATTTAAACGTGCCCTAATACTAACCATCAAAGCAGGTAAATAAAAGGGAAGAAAGAAGTGGGGATTGGAAGACATACACACCACTCACACACACTTATTACAGATTTGCCCTCGCCCAGAGGGACCAAATAAATAATACAAATTAATTAACTACGCAAGCTAATTAAATATTACAAATTGCCTAATCAGTTAACAAACTAATTTCAACTAGGAAAAGTAGTAAACCGCCTCGGGAGGAGAGCCAGATGCAGCGCATGCTCGGGTCCTGCTCGGAAGTGCACGGCCATGCATGGTCTGCCTCTGTTTTCCCTGCTCTGCCTCTCTGAAGACTGCCAAAGTCTCAAGGATGCCTCTCTGGCTACTAAGAATCACCACCGGCTAAGTAGGATTACCACCGGCACTGAATTGTGGTCACCGGCACAAAATGAATCCATCGGCTGGTGATTTACTGCCGGTCAGCAATGTATACTGCCGGTCGGCAAAGAATGCCTGCAGAACCTGCAACTCACAGCAGCAGAGGACAAAACTTGCATGGCAATACAATTCAAGTAATGTATGCACCAATCATGTCCCCTATCATGTTTGTGACTCAAAAGGGCATGTGTCTCAATTCTCGGACCGCCAATCACGCATTTCCATGCATGATGGCCCAAAGAATCAAGTGTGCAACTTTCATGTCAAATGAAATGCAAACCAAACAAACGGACCAAGGCCCAATTCCTATCACCAAGTCAAGGAACAAGGCATGCATGAAAGATGCAATGCAACCTAGGCATGCAAGCTAAGGATGCAACATGGCATGGCAAGACACTTATGCAAGCATACAAGCAAACATGAGGCAATGCAAACTAGTGAAAAGGTGGACTTATACATGATTTAGGCAACTCTAAATAGGCCTAAAACAGTGGCCCAAAAACCAAGGAATTGGGATCAAACATACATACACATATGCAAGTAAGTTGGACCAACACTTAGGCATTAAATAAGCAACTCTAAGGCACACTTGAAAAGGGATATCATGGACAATTAGCATGCAAAATAAGCTCTGAAAATCATGTTAAAACATGGTGCCAAACCAAGCAACAAGTCAAGCTAAACATGCAACAATGGTCCAAGCATTCAAGGCTCACCAAAGAGGCAATGGACTACACTTAGTACAACCACACATAGCAGGACTTAGGCAACCAAAAACAGAGTTTTAACACATGAAACTAAGCCCAAAAGACCAACTAGATGGCATCTAGATGGTTTGAATTTAAAGGCATGCATAAATGCTAAAACATGGAGCATGCAAGGAAAGCTTCCAAAGCTTCAAAGAGGCATCCAAGGCAAACATATGAGCATGTCAAAGGGACTGAAATAACATGTAGGGTGGTTCCAAACCACCGAAATGATGCAAGCAACACATACTACACATTCACATACTTGAAGCATACAAGCTCAAATACAAATGAGCTATACTACGCATGCCAAGATCAACCCAAATGACTATGGACAGACCTAAAACATGGCAAAATGAGCACAAAACCTTCACAAGGCTAAACCTAAAACATGCTAGAGCAAAGGCTAACAACCTAAGGCATATTAAGGCAATAACAAGGCATTACATGGTAGGTATGCTAGGTATGCATGGTGTACCAAAACCAATACACAACAAGGTTATATCATGGCATAATAAGCATGGAAAAAAGCCAAGATATGATCAATACACACTCTAACATGATGCTCCCTCAAGAGGCTAAAAAGGGTCCCGTTCAAGGACAACAAGGAGAGGGGGTGGCCCTCCCCTTTTGGAGACTTCAAGGCACCATCTCCGCCACTAAAATCCCTCAAGATTTCAGTGGTGAAGAGGCCCAAACACCAAAGTCTCGAAACTTGCACAAAATAGCACAAAAAGGAGCCTTACAAGGCTTATGAGGGGTCAAACAAACCCAAACCACAAAACACTCTTAATAAACAATCAAAAGGGCTAAAAAAATAGAACTTTTTTGTATTATACACTAAGCACAAAAATAGCTCTAAGATAGGTAGAAAAGCAATGCAAAAATGGGGAATAAAAGGGAAGTTTCTCACCCTTGTAGATCACCTTCACAAATGATGCTCCAACAGCCCTCCTTGGCTTGAATCCAGCTTCAAAACACCAAAACCAGCCCCTTAGAACCTCAGTAGCCAAAGGAAGGTGAAACACTAGGTGTTTGTGTGCAATAGTATGGACTAAAACACCTAGAACACAAAGAGAGAAAAAGAGAGATAGGAGATATGTACGAACCCTAACCCTAAAACCAGAGCTTCTCTCTATGTTTTTCTCTCCAAAATTCTCTAACCCCAAGCAAAGGGAGAGAAGGGCTCCTCTTATAGAAATCCCCCTTGTAAAGCTAATCAAACAAGCTTGCTTAGAGGGAAATCCCTCCATACACGTATATGGAGAGAAACAGAGTTGGTGCCAACTATCACAGCTGGCACAAAATATCTACAAAAAGTAGATGAACAGTAGTCGGCCGGCCAAAAATGTCATTTTGACAAAAATGATTGCCGACCGGCCACATACATTGCCGATAGCAACAAAAACCAGCCGGTGGCCTCTAGCCACTGCCGGTGGTGTGTGGGGATGCCTCACAAGGCATTCCCTACCCCTTCAAGGCAAAACACAAGTGTTTGGTGCAAAACCAGACACAAAACGGTCGAGTTCGGAGATCCTGAGGCAGGGCGCGTAGCCGAGACCTCCGGAGACTCTAAACGAACACAAACAAGGGTAATCACCAAGTGTTCCAATGGTGACGTCTAAGTCTTGAGGACGGTCAAAAATGGGGTGTCTACAATTGGTTAACTAAATATTGTGCCGCCACTGATTGTGTGACAAAACGGGTTGTGTTTAGACCACCAGAACAGGAAGAAATTGTGTTTGTGGGTAACGGGGTAGTACCTCTACCTTATTTAATATCTGCAATGAAGGCATGTAAACTGATCAGGAAAGGGTGCCAAGGTTGTTTGTGTTATGTGTTGTCTGAACAATCTGTTAATATCGAATTGAGTAGTATCCCTATTGTTAACGAATTTCCAGATGTGTTCCCAGATGAATTGCCAGGGGAATTGGTGGACAGGGAGATAGAGTTTACTATTGAAATGGTACCAAGCACTCAACCTATCTCTAAAACTCCCTACAGAATAGCTACTACTGAAATGAAAGAATTGAAAGAACAGTTGCAAGACCTGCTTGACAAAGGGTTTATTCGACCTAATACTTCACTGTGGGGTGCATCGGTGTTATTTGTGAAAAAGAAAGACGGAACCTTACACTTGTGTATCGACTATCGAGAATTGAACAAGGTAACAATAAAGAATAAATATCCCCTACCTCGTATTGATGACCTATTTGACCAGTTGCAGGGATCACAAGTGTTTTCCAAAATTGATTTGAGATCCGAGTATCATTAGTTGAAAGTGAAAGCAGAAGATGTTGAGAAAACCACGTTTCGAACAAGGTATGGCCATTATGAATTCCTTGTTATGCCAATTGGGGTAACTAATGCTCCTGCAGCGTTTATGGACTTAATGAACCGAATCTTTAAAACCTATCTTGATGAATTCGTTGTAGTATCTATTGATGACATTTTGATATACTAAAAAAATAGACTTGAACATTAACATCATTTGAGGACTGTCCTGCAAACACTTAGAGAAAAGAAATTATTTGCCAAACTAAAGAAATGTGAATTTTGGTTGGATGAAGTTAACTTTTTAGGGCATGTTATCAACAAAGAGGGGATTTTAGTGGACCCACAGAAAATAAAAGCAATTGTGCATTTGCCTGCACCGACAAATGTAACAGAAGTCTGCAGCTTCATAGGCTTAGCTGGGTACTACAGGAGATTTGTGAAAGACTTTTCAAGAATAGCTGGGCCTCTTACCCAACTGACACGCAAAGGGCAACCATTTGAATGGAACGACGAAAGAGAATCTACCTTTTATGAATTGAAAATGAGACTGACCACTGCACCGGTTCTGACATTTCCATCAGGTACAGAAAACTTTGTATGTTTCAGTGATGCATCTTATAAAAGTTTGGGTTGTGTATTAATGCAGACTGGAAGGGTAATTGCCTATGCCTCCCGGCAGTTGAGGCCACATGAGAAGAACTACCTAACACACGATCTAAAATTGGCTGTAGTTGTGTTTGCTTTGAAAATCTGGCTGCATTACTTGTATAGGGAAAAATGTGAAGTCTACACGGATCACAAAAGCCTAAAGTACTTATTTACACAGAAAGAGCTAAATATACGGCAGAGGAGATGGCTTGAATTGATAAAGGATTATGATCTTGAAATTCAATATCACCCCGGGAAGGCTAATACAGTTGCTGATGCCCTAAGCAGAAAGTAGATGGGGAGTATGTCTTGTTTGCTTACTGAACATAAAGAGATCTTGTAAGATTTTGAGAAGTCTGAAATTGAAGTGGTATTGTGTGAACCGGTTGGATTGATAGCCGCTATTTCAGCCGAACCGGCAATCATTGATAAGATTAAACAGAAACAAAAAGAGAACGAATTCCTCAAGAAAGTGATTGATGAATTTAAGACAAGTCCGAAAGCAGAATTCAGCATTGAAGGCGAAGTGTTGAGATTTCAAAACTGAATGTGTATCCCAGATATTCCGAAGCTAAAGAAAAGAGTTTTGGATGAAGCTCACAAGTCAATATTTGCTATGCATCCGAGCAATAACAAAATGTATCGGGATTTGAAACAAAGCTATTGGTGGCCTAAAATGAAGAAGGAAATTGCAGAGTATGTGTCCAAATGTCTTCAATGTCAGCAGGTTAAAGCTGAACATCAGAAATCGAGTGATCTATTTCAACCTCTCCCTATTCCTGAATGGAAGTGAGAGCATGTGACTATGGATTTCGTTGTTGGTCTACCTCAGACTCCTCGAGGTACGGATTCCATTTGGGTTGTAGTTGATAGACTGACTAAATCTGCACATTTTCTACCTGTTAGAACTACTTTTGATGCTTATAGACTGGCTACTATATATGTTGATGAGATTGTTCGTTTACGCGGAGTTCCGGTATCTATTGTTTCGAATAGAGATCCGAATTTTGTGTCTAGATTGTGAAAAAGTTTACAAAGGGCTATGGGGACAGAATTGAGGTTTAGTACCGCATTCAACCCACAGACAGACGGATAATAAGAACGAACAATACAGACTTTGAAAGATATGCTGAAGATGTGTGCCTTGGATTTTCAAGGGAGTTGGGAAGATTATTTGCCATTCGCAGAGTTTGCATACAATAACAGCTTCCACTTCAGCATCGGTATGGCACCATACGAGTCTTTGTATGGTAGAAGGTGTAGATCACCAATTTGTTGGACAGAAGTCGGGGATAGAGCTCTTCTTGGGCCTGAAATTGTGCAAGACACTTCTGAGAAGATCAAAATTATTCAGCAAAGGCTTAAAACAGCTCACGACCGACAAAAGAATTATGCAGATGTTCGAAGAAGACCTCTCGAGTATGAGGTTGGTGACCATGTGTTTATCCGTGTGACTCCGATGAAAGGCCAAGTCAGGTTTGGAAAGAAGCGTAAGTTGTCGCCCCATTACATTGGGCCGTTTCAAATTCTGGAGAGACTTGGTCCAGTTGCTTATAGAGTTGCTTTGCCACCAGGATTTGAGCAAATCCATAATGTGTTTCATGTGTCAATGTTGAGGGGTTATCTCCGAGATCCCCTCCACGTGATTGATTATCACCAGATAGCTCTTGATGAGAATATGGAATACGCAGAATGGCCGGAACGAATCATCGACCGGCAAGTGAAACAATTGAGTAGCAAGTCCATCCCAATGGTGAAAGTGGAATGGAAAGAACACTATGGGGCGGATGCCACATGGGAAAAAGAGGATGAAATGCGACTACGCTATCCACATTTGTTTCCCGACGAAGGTAAAATAAGTTTGGAGGACCAAACTTCCTAAAGGGGGGGAGACTGTGATAACCCTGCTCCGTATTATGCTAATTAATCTTAATTGTGATTGTGATTATGTGTTTGATATGATTTTGAGTGCCATTTATATGAATATATGTGGTTTTGAATTTTTATCTGTTCACCGTAGGAATATCTGTTCGACTTACTATTATAAACTGAAAATTGAAGACCTTATTGGCCACAGAAACCGAAATTTGCTACGCCATAGTGATTTTTAGAGCCTACGGTGAAATTTAATTGACAATTGATTTGGGTCAGAATAATTAGATTCAAAAAGATTAATTAAGCACTATTATTAACCTTAATCAATTTGATTAAGTGTGAGACTATAAAAGGGGCTCTATTACACTTATATTCATTTGGTTTTGAGCTCAAGTCTGAAATTGCACTCTAGAGAGAGAGTGTGTGCCGGTTAGAGAGAGAGGGAGCTCAAGTTGATGAATTGCTCAAGAAGCTTGAAGATCTTGGAGTGTAGCTCAAGAATTAGCTATAATTTAGAAGATTTGAACCTCTATGTGAGCATTTGAGCATGGATTCATGAATATAAGTTTGTAAATTTGTGTATTCAAACTAGTTGGATAATCAAGAACATAAATTGAAATGAAATTGAAATGAAATTGAAGAATTTAAAGCTTATATGTACATGTATATAAGAATTTGCCATGAAGTTGTATAATTGAGCATGAAAAATATGATCCATGTAGAATTGTGGTTAAAGTTCATGCTTTTGATCATCATTTGTATCATCTAAGTTGAAAATGAAAGTTGTAATTCACATGCAAGTGCAATTCATAGAAGCATGAGTGTTGGGTGCATGAATTTAAGTATTGATGATGGGTTTGATATGAATCGTGTGTGTATGTAAGTAATTCATGGAAATTAAGCTTCATAATGTTGTAATCTAGCATTTCTATCGCGTTAGAAGGTTTGCATGTGAAGTATAAGTCGTGGTATGCAAGTTATTTGAGTTTGAATGCAAGTTTGAGCCTCAAGAACAGTTCTGGAAAACCCAGAATTTGGCATGTCCGCTCGAGCGGGGAAAGCGCCGCTCGAGCGTGAAATGCAAGCTCCTAGCAGTTTTGCAGTCAGTGATGTCCGCTCGAGCGGGGACATTCACGCTTGAGCAGGGAGCCATGTAGTGTGACCTTCAGCTCGAGCGTCCGAATTCACGGTCGAGCGTAAAAATGAGGCAACCAGTACTTTTGCAGACCAAAGGGGGTCCACTCGAGCGGGGAAACCTGCACTCGAGTGGGGAACCATGTTTCTGAAATTTTTTAAAGTTGAATTGAGTTTCATTTTTCGTTCTCTTCCATCTCTAAGCGCTCTTAGGCATGCATTAAGCATTGTAAATGAGTTAAAAGGATAAGAACGACGCCTAAGAGAAATATATGAATTAAGAACAGAATGAATCGTTTGCCACCCATTATGTTCATGAAATGTGTAGGGTCAAGCACGAGGGCAAATCCACCTTCAGATCACTGTGAGTAATATCTTAATAAAGATATCTGAAGTATGTTATTTGTCCAATTGCTTACTTTCATACAAGTCTTGTAAGTTTGTTACGTTGAATTGGGGACAAATATTTGTTATGCCATATGATTGGGCCAAAGGCCGTTGGATACAATTGACTGGGTCAAAGGCCGTTTGACATGAATGATTGGGCCAAAGGCCGTCTGACATAAATGATAGTATAACATATGAATGATTGGGCCAAAGGCCGTCTGACATGAATGATAGTCTGACATGAATGATAGTTTAACATATGAATGATTGGGCCAAAGGCCGTCTGACATGAATGATAGTCTGACACGAATGATAGTCTGACATGAATGACAGTTTGGTATGAATAAGTGGGCCAAAAGCCGTCAGATATGAACGATTGGGCCGAAGGCCGTCGGATCTTATCGATTGGGCCAAAAGGCCGTTAGACATGAATGGATGGGCCCGAGGCCGTTAGGTATGAGTTAATTGGGCCCGAGGCCGTTTGATACGTCTAGAACTTTAGTCGATTAATACATTAAATAGAAACATGAATTGGGCCCAAGGCCGTCTGATGTAACTGTTTCAAAGATTATTTATGTATCTTCCTTATTTGATATTATTCACTGGGCTTTCGCTCACGCTCATTCATGTCTATGTAGGTGAACCAAGGGATGCCTAAACCCAGCCTCGGTGAAACATGTGAGAAACAGTCAAGGTTTTGAAGAGTCAGCCCAAACGTCTCACGCATGAGACTTGTCTTCGCCTCTTTTGTTCTTTTGATATAGTTTCGTTATATTGGCAAAAACATCAAATTGCCTTTGTATATAAGTTTTGGCTAGGCTGACTAAGACCTGAATGATCCTATGTATGTACAGAACTTTGTGTTGTTAACCCTCTGATATGAGTTATTAACAGATATATATATATATATGGACTGTTATGATGTGCCATGTAAGCACAGCTCTATGGACAAAAGTTTTAAATTTGCTTCCGTTTGGCCCCTTTGTTGTGATGAGATATGTCTTGTTTGGTTTGAGGCCGTAGGTAATCCCTTGATTATTGGCTAGTTATGTCCTTAACCCATAGGGGCGAGTTCGGGTCAGGACAGCAAGAATGCTCAAGTATTTTTTTACTTCAAAAGGATTGAGAACCTGTTTTAGGGTTCCCTAGTGAGAATAAATCCTTCGAAGCAGAACTTGGAATCCCTTAAGGTTAGAAATGGTTTGTTCTAAGTTCCAAACCAATAATTGGTTTGATAATATCCAGGATAGTTTGCTCTTTTAGAATAAAACAATGCAGTCACTAAAGGAAGCCTCCATGTTTTTGAAAGTATAAACTGATGTTCGAAGCAAAAATGGTCAATTTAAAAATGATTGATCGTACTAACCATATGGTAAATATGGTTAAAACGAGCTTTAAGAAGCAAGGTTGTTAAATTCGAGGCTCTAATTCTAAAAGGGGACCTCCATGTATTAGAAGAAGTCAAATTGGTTTCCAAATATTTCTTTGATTGTCAAGTTTCAAAGAGAAAATTGAAGAATTCGAAGCCATAATTCTGATTGGTCCCGGATAAGTGGAGTAAAATTAGACCATACCAAGTAAAAGAAATCTTTCCGCTTTATTAAGATAAGTATGATTACATCAGAAGCCTTGCCTAGGCACATATTCAAGTTCATAAAAGTAAGGAATAGAATAAATAACAAGATCATGGAACTTGTTCCAGCTATGGTCAATTAGCTTCTATTCTTTCTTTATTCTGTCTTCTATCTTCTCCAGGCTAGGATGCTGAAGTTGATATGCTCTTACTTGGTAAAAAAGTTTTTCAGCTTTTATTTCAAACTCTGTCTCTTTTAGCCCTTGTTCTGTCTCGTCCATATCCAGGTCATCCCAGTATGCATAATCTTTATTCTTGAAATTATCGTATTCATCAATGAGGTTCTCCGCTTCATACCGGGTATGAACTCGATTGGCTGACATTTGGTCCAAGGACTGAATAGTGGCGACAGAATTGTGATGCCAATGAAGGAGTAGGGAGAGTTGGTCCAAGAACATTTGAAGTTCTGCTTGGGCGATGGGGTTGAGAATATGACCCCGGGTCATAATGTCACAACCCCATCGAAAGTTCTTGAGAGGAACATTGTCCTCAAGAACATTGAAGGGCAAATAGGAAAAGGTCGCAAGCAGAAGTTGGGCTTGATTTCGCTGATCTGTAGTAGGAGGAGATGGAGGGTGATAGGAAGGAAGAAATTGGTCCTCAGAGAGAGTATGCCTCAATTCCTCCATCCAGTGAGGGTCTTGTGGAAGAGGAGGTGCAGGAGTTTCCATCTCGAAAGTAGGAAGAAATCGGGGGCTATTGACGATGTCAAGCCAGTCAGAAGAGCAAAGTTTAGCCTTCTAAGCCAAGAATGAAGGGTTATACCCTTGTGCCTCTTCCGGGCGATGAGCGGCATGTACTATTTTCGTAGGCGTGGAAGATGTGTACCACGCTACAAGTAGGTTGTCTTCCAAACAACGTCGGCGATCGATGGGGACGTAGGGATAAACCACCAAACTCCGAGCATCGGAAAGGAATTCTAGAGGGTCAATGAACTTGACAAAATGATAGTTGACTCACTCTCTTAATTCCGGCCAGCTTTTCCAACCAGAAGCCCCAAAAGAGGAAAAAGTTACAGCTTCATCCCATCCAGAAGGCTTTGGGTCAGAGGAAGAACTTTCCATGTCCATATTTGCAAATTTCTGAATCAAAGAATTGTGGATAGTGTGTTCGTAATCCAAAGGTTGATAATTTGCAAAAGCTCCCATGACTTGAATATAGGAAGGTGGGTAAAGGTGGCTAATCAATGCATGAAGATTCTTTCGAGGACAAACGGTATTATCAAACAACTCTTCATATGCTTGATCGAGATAAGAAAAGGTCTGTTTATCCATGAGAACTGAATTGGACTTTTCGAATACTGAGATAGTGAGCTTGTTTAAGGGATCGAAGAGGAGTTAATGCAAATGTTCATCAATGAATGACGGTTGTGTTTCTAAAAATGCAAAGCCCATGCACGTTCTAAGACGTAGGAAAATACCTTGATCCACTAATATCACTAAGTATTGGTTATATTAGTGCGGGGGGTAATGTTGGCTATATATTTTGTACGGGCCAATCACAGTTCGACACGTGGCAAACTAAGGGCAATACAGGAAGACAATTCAAACCTTCGATCGTATCGTACACGTGGCAGTTAGTATTGGTTCTTACAAGATCTGCGTAGCACTGGATCAACAAAGAGATGTAAAGTGACGTGGCCTTAACGGTTACTCATATATTTAAATTCAAAATTAGGAGGGAAGCCTAACTGCATATGACATAGTAGAGTTAACTGCAAGGAAGCATGATCAGTGATCATGGAGGGATGGTTCGACAGTTAGAAGTCCATTTCGACGGTTGTCATTAAAAAGTATAAAGAGCAGAGAAGGCCTCAAGGAGACCCCCAGACTCAGATCCAAAGAAACCAGTTTTATCTACTTTATTTCCTTCCAGCTTTACATTTCCTGTTCTTTGTATTTTTGTACTTTAAAATTCCTGCACTGCACTTCGTTCATAGGAGTAGTTTCAAGTAGATTGTTGCTGTAAACCTCTACGAGGATGACTTCGATCTTTGTAAGTCTTTCATTTTTACTTAATGAAATATTACAATTGTCCTTCCTTTAATTGTTGTTTATTTAATTCTTCCTAAACAAAGCTGCCAGTAAAAGTCCTCTTCATTGAGGCTGAAAGAACTAAAACACAATCGTCTGATAATTGGTTGGCAATTAACATTCTGTAAGGACTGATTAATCCTTGCTGGCACACTCATAATTACAAATATAACCTTCGAAAGCCAAAAAGCCAGCACATACACCAAAAGAACAGAAAATCTTAGTCAACATAGTATTACGGTAATAAAAAAATAGAAATAAGTAAATAAATAGAGAGAAAATAAAAAATAGTAATGAGAAAAGAGGAGGTTGGACTTAAAATTTCTAGCTCAAATGGCTCATGAAACCCAAATCGACAAGCCTCGGCCTCGTTTGGGAACAAGTTATTTTAGTAATTTTTAGCTTTTTACGAGAAAATGTGCAGAAAAGTAGAGAGAATGATTTGATAACTTATAGTGACTTTTTGACTAAAATATATAGTTGACAAACGAGACCTTAGAAACCTATTGGCATGTCCAAATCTACTTAACTTTTGGGCCAAACTAATTTGGTAACTTCACTTTTTCTTTTTCTTTTTCTTTTTTCCTGACCCTTACTAAATATGTTTTGGTTTAGATCATTTTCAATTCTTAATTTAAATTTGATAAAAAAAAAGTGTTAAAAAATCATCTCCATATAAATTAAAAAAATTTAGACAGATAGGTAACTGAAGGCTCATTGTACAAAAAAAAATAAAAAATAAAAAATAAATTCATTTACGATGTTAAAACTTTATAACTATGTGCTCAGTAATTTGTTTTGGATGATTTTTTTTTTTATTCCATGTATTTTTTCAAAATAAATTTATCTTAAACTGCCAAATTCAAGCACTTATTTTTCCAAAAAAAAAAATTGTTATTGTTTTATTTCGATTAATTGAAAAATCAATCTATTCATTTTTTAAAATTTCATATTTAATATTGATTTTTTTTAAATATCTACAAAAAAAAAAAAAAAAACAAATCTACTAATATTAATTTTGTTAAAAATAAATTGCACAAGTCAAGTTATGAGATTTTAAAAATTTTAGCACAAAATATACATAAAAGGAATAAAAATGTCAAGAATTGTCTTTGCCACCATATGTCTTTAATTACCAACAATGAAATGTCATGCGTGTATCACTACAAGAAATTGCACTTAATCGCCGAAAGTAAGATTTTAGTCGCCGAAAAACTTTCCCAACTAAATATTTTGGTCGTCAGATTTGTCGCGGGAAGATTGTCAGGGAAGATATTGGCGACTAAAAATCTTTAGTCGCCAAAAGTCCTATAAATGGCTACTAATTTTTTAGTCACTAAAAGTAAATGTATTGGCGACAAAATAATATTTAGTCGCTAATTAGGCTAAATTGGCGACTAATAGATTAGTCGCCAAAAGCTTTCAATTTAATTTAACATCACATTTTCAGCTACTAAAATTTTTGTCGCTAAAACTTGAGGTATCTAGGGCGACTAAATGTTTAGTCGCCGAAAGTCTAATTTATTGTTTAGCTACTAACTAGTTTAGTCGCCTAAAGCGTAGTTTTTTTATTTAGCTACTAAAATTTTAGTCGTCTATCATATAATTTTTATGTTTTGACAACTAAATATTTAGTCGCCAAAAGTTTTTTTCCTTTTCTTTTTTTTTTATATAATTTTTGGCTACTAAATCATTAGTTGCCTAAAGTCTTTTTTAAATGGCTACTAAATATTTAGTTGCCAAAAGATTTGTTCCCATTTAATTCTTTTTTAGCTACTAACTATGTAGCCGCTAAAAATATTTAACACCATTTTTTGTTACCAATTGTTTACTCGTCAAAAACATGATTTTATGTTTTTTTTTTATTTATTTTAATTAATTTGTCCACAACCTGTATGTATTTCATGCAACTTGTAACAGATATACAAACAAAACAATACATATATATTATCACTCATTCCACAATCTGCATCTATTTCACTTACAACCATCCAAACAAGAGAATAACTTTTAATATCAACATTGCATATAAACCAAGTACATTCCAACTTACAATAATAATTTCATACAAAACAAATAAGAAGAAAGAAGTTATTCAATATAAGTTCAGGTTGCTTGCATGTAAAGAAAAAATTTGCATGTATGAAGTTTGACAATATGCGGCATGATCACATACGCAAGCAACCCAATCGAGTAGTTTGAGGATCGGCCTCCTTTTCAATCACAGCATGACATAGGCAGCATTTAGGAGACCAATCATACTCCTTGTCTATTACCCATTTTGAGTAAGTTCGACCTACAAAGGGACAAAACAAATATAGCATAAGCCTCAAAGTACCCTTAGAGACATAAATACAAATATAGAGACATCTTATCAAGGCAAAAAAATTTTTAAAAAATACAGATACAAATGCATATTTCCTACTCCTATAGAAAAGCAAACTAGCCCCGCACATATAACATAAGCAGCTACAAGAAGATGCTACAATTAAACCAAACCAAGTCTTAAGTCTCATCAAATGGGTCTACAATTATCAGAGAAAACCTTGTAGTATAACAACACTATAATAAAGGCATGGCAGAGGAAGTAAAATCAATAGTCTCTATGACTATAGTCAATTACAAATCTGTTGCTCTCAATATGTAGAAGGCATCCGATTGCCAATGAAAAATATAATGCACAAGTAGCTAGATTGAATTTAATGACATTATCACAACCCATGAAGGACATTTGAATGAATAAAAAGATAATAAAACATTAAATAAACTCAACAGATTACCAATGCTTCGTATTCGAAACTTTATTCATCTTAGATTAATCTTAAACAAGTATCACTGTAGACAACCCATTTTTTACGGCCCTTTAAGACTTAGATGTTCTTGTAGGTACATCCGATCATGAGTCTATTTGATTGTCGAACGCTTGAAGTCTCTAGCGGAATGCCACAGCTTTAAGCATTTCAAACTCTGCATCCATTTTGTCTCATCTTTGGACCATGTCTAGGTCTTTTCAGCATGAAGTTTCAGATGGCTTGCCGACCATCCTTGGAGGCTACCGGCCACCACTTCTCCTTTACCGGCCATTGATGTGCCCTGTCAGCCATCAGTCAAGCCTTGCCGGCCATCACTGATGGCCGGCTGGCTACCAGTGTTTCCTGCAGATATTTTGTGATATTTTGTGCTAGCTGTTTGCACAGATTCATGCATCTTCCAACACGTGTATGGCTTGATTGTTGTGAGGAAATTTTGTGTTTTCTATATATAGGACCCCTCTCTCTCATGTGAGGGGGTTAGAAAAATTTGAGACATAAATTTTTTTTCTCTCTCTTGCAAATTTGTGTGTGTTTGCTTGGTTTATCTACACTTTAGCCTACATCTCCTAAACCAAATCCTCTCACCTTTGAACTGAGGTTACTTAGGGCCTTCTTGGAGGTGGTTTTGGCTTGAACTTGTGCCTAAAAGTGTTCTTTGCTTCAAGAGGTAGAATGCTAGTCTTGTTAGCTTGCTTTTAATACTTGTTTTTTTTTCTATCTTCTTTCAATTGTTTTGAGGTTGGTTTTGAATTGTGAAAGCTCTATTTTTATGACTTAAAAGTGTTGGTTTGAGGCCATTTTTGGTTAAAGGGTAGCTCACCCTTCTTGCTTCTTTGCTTGTAAAGGTTTTTGTGCCTTTGTTCATCACTTTCAAACCAAATTTTTTGGGTCTTTTAACCACTGAATTTCAGAGGTTTTTCAGTGATAAAAAACTCATTTTGAACTCCAAAATTGGAGGGGTTAGCCTCCCCTCCTTGTGTCTTGTTTGCATGCCTAGTTAACTCCATGTATTAGCTTATTGTTTTAGCTTTTTGTGGCTTAAGTCCAGCATGTTTTAGACTATATTTAAGGTTGTTTTGCCTCTATTTTTGGTTGTTGAGCCTTGCATGGCATGGTTGTAGTGTTAATTCCTTCACTAGCTTAGTGTTTTAAGGCTTTAACTATCATTGGTTTGAGTTGGTTGCATGTTTTAGTGCTTTTAGTACTCATTTTCAGCACCTAATCATATCTGCAACCTTCTCCCTTTTTTTGTTTTGTTTTGTTTTGTTTTGAAAGTGGTTTAAACCATTTACTTGTTTAAAGCATGAAATTGAGATGTTTGTGCTTAATGGCTTAATCCTTTTTGGGATTCATTACCAACGGCATGAGGTCTCTTTCATGCCTAAAACAACCTTTGGTTTGAGCTTTCTTTCCATTTAGAGGACACTCATTAATGGACTAAGTGATTAAGGAATGACTTGGTAATTAAAATGTGTAAACAAAATTGGTAAATAAAAGACGCAAGATAAGCATTCTTTGTGTTGCATCGCATGTGTTCAAACCGGAAGTTAGTTTGAACACAAGAAAAATGGGACATTTCATACTCAAAAGTGATGAAATGTGCCACTTTCCTTGGTCTCCATTGCCCTTGATCATGCATGATAGGGTGATGGTCTTGTTGGTCATATTTGTGCATTTATCGAAATTGTACAACTTGGATCTTTGGCCATCATGCAATGAACTTGCTTGATTGGTGGTTTTGGATCCAAATGTGTCACTCTTTTGAGATTTTGAGATGATAAGGAGGGATACAGTACAAACAAATCCTTAGAAAACCCCAATTTTTGCTCTGTTTGTGCTCTGTTGCAACATGGTGACCCAATGCATCAGTGGCCGGCAATGCACTACCAGTGGCCGACAGTGCATCATTTTTGGCCGGCAGTACACCTTTTTGGCCGGCAACAGCCATCCATTGTCGGCAAGCCACTGATGTAAGCCTCAGAGAATATTTGGCAAGGTGAAGCAGAAAGATTTTGGAAGTGTTCAACCCTGTAAATAGAGGCTTTCGAGAGAAAAACGGTGGTCTTCTTGAGCGAGAGCCGAGCATGTGCATTTTCCACTTCTCGAGGTGAAGCAGTGGCAGCATAGTTTAATATCTTAAATGTTTAGTTTGTGTAAATTTGTGTTGTAAATTAATTAATTAGTTTACTAGTTAGTTAAAGTGTTGTAATAATTAGTAATTAGCTTAGCTAGTTATTCATTTGGTTTGTAATATTTAGTCTAATTAGCTTAGCTTAGATTAACTTAGCTCTTATTCATTCGGACCCTCCTTCGAGAGGGCGTAATATTGTAATAAGTGTGCGTGGGTGTGTGTATGTTTTCCAACCCCACGTCTTTCTTCCTTTTATTTAATTGCTTTTGATGGTTAGATTAGAGATCATATTTCAATTAGCATATGGCATGCTTGCATCCATTCATTTTGTCTTGCATGCACCGAGGCTCGACACATCATTCAAACTACATCGCAATTTCAATATCTTATTTGAATATGTGTTTAATCGCATGTTGTTCAAATAAATTTGTATGCCTTATTAGAAGCCGAGTCTATTAATTGCATATTGCATTTGTTGCATTAGGCATCTTGTATAGTTAGGATCATGCATCTTTCTAACTAGTTTCTGTTTTGGCTCGAAGTACTAGGTGAGTTTTTACGCTTTAGCATACTTGCATAAGTGTGAATGTTGTTACGATTAGCATGCTTGCCATGAGGCTATGTGCTTACTTGCTGAACTGTATGAATGTCTGTGGATGAAGGCTTGTTGTCTGAATTTGAACGATTCAACGAATGTGCGTTTTAAGCCCACTTTGTTGAGTGGCAAATCATGTTTTAAGCCCACTATGTTTGGTGGAAAATCCACAATCTTTAAGCCCACTTGAGGTGGCAAATTCAAATCATTTTCGTAAACAAGCATGAGTTGAATTGTTCCAAATTGAGCAAACTAGTCTATACTTGCTTGTACGCATCACATAGTGAAACTAGTTTAATAACTAGAATAAGAACACAATGTTTATAAAAGATCATATCATGGTTAATAGAGGCCGATCTTTGATCAGACGAGCGAGGGTGCTCAATTCGTGACCTTTCCCTCTCATACCTAAGTTCCTGAGCCGAGGCAACTTTGGTGATGACGGACACATGGCCTTTGGCACGAGTCAGGGTATCCTAAATTTTCCCAAAAATAAAATATTTAAGTGGCGACTCTGTATCTGGCAAAGCAGTCCAATTTTGGCATTATTTGATTTAAAATCGATTTTCTAAGAAGATTTGCAGATTTGGACTCTTTGGTGTTTATCAGTTTCACATTACACTTATAAGACTAGATTCAGAACCGCGGGAGTCCGAAATGTGAGGCCTTTAATTTCAAACCTTCCAAAAGGGGGGCGCGAAAAAAGGCGAGTCCACAATCACCAAGAGAAAAAAGGAATCCCTGTAATACATAATAAAATGTAGAGTAGGGACAGCACAAAATCAACTCTAAATCAACATCTATATTTTATGAACTTTTGTGCTTAAAAGAAGGCTTTCAAAGTTTTCTTTGAATGATTGCTTTGGTCTAGTGCGTGCAAAGGAAGTGAAGCTAGAATCGATAGGTTAGATTCATCTTTTAATACTGTTATCCATGGTTCAACTGAAAATCTTTGCTAGTGAAAAAAAATTAAATATTATTCTCACAGTGGTTGAAAATGGAGAAAATTGGAGTGTGGGACAAAGGCATTTTTGAGTCCAAATAAATTCCTAAGCCTCTGTCATGGTGCAATGTCTTCAAATTTTAGGCAACTTTCACTGCAAGTCAATTTAGTGGCTTCCTCCTTTGTCTTCTTGTTTTATAATAGCACATTATATCAGTAGTCTTTCATCAACTAAAACAGAATGTGCTCTTTATAGGTAAAAAGACATTTATTTAACCTTGATTATTTTAATTTTTTTGTCAATTGACTTAAATGAATGTATATAGCTCCTAGTCTCAAAACAAGTTGGAAGGAAATTGAATTGCATTTTCAAGTCATTAAGCTCTCTTTTTATACTTTTATTTTCTTTGCTTGTTATTTTCTTTGACTTGCTTTCTTGGAGATAATGGTTTGTTGGTTAAGGTAATGATATTGGCTAGGGATTTATCAACGTGATCAAATCATTTTATTAATGTTCAGGCCACAAAGTGAATATATTCCATGAATCTTCTAAGTCGTAGATAAAGAGTACAAAAGTAATAGCTTCAGCTAAAGATGTTACACAAAATAGGGATTGAGTCTAAAATCACAGATCATTGAACAAGGCATGCAAGCACATTGGGTCAAATGGAGGAGTAATATGGATAAAAGAATAAAGACAAACTGAAATCCAACACAATTAAGGTCAATACCAAATAAGGACCCAAATGACATACACAAATTCAACACAATTTTGGGCTTTGTCATGTGATGTGATCTACACAAATTCAACACCAGCATGGAACAGTAAACATGATAGAGCATTTTACCAATAGAAGACGTAATTGCAAGTCCCGGGTTTACAAAAAAAAAAAAAAAAACACACAAACACACATTAGGTATAAGAAAAATAGAGACAAAACTTCAAGAAAATAATTTTATTTATGTATCCCCTTATCTCTATCTTCAATAACAGAACCCAATTTGCAAATATGCCAATTTCCTTCGCTTCAACATACACTATAAAGCAATCGGTTTTAATTATGGGATTTTATTAGTTTAGTTATCCTATATATTAGATTGAGGGAGCTTACATATTTCCAGCAAAGAATTTGTCCACAGCAGCAGCAAAATATATCTTACAGGGTATGAATTTAGAACCAAAATGAAACCAATTCTTAATTCCTTTAATTTTTGTTTTTAAACCTAACTCAATTTCTTCATCCTCTTTCTAATTTACCTATATGACATGCAAATTAAACCTAATTTCTTTCCAATTACATGAAATTGAGCCTAATCATTTCTTGATTTTAATTATTAGATAATTAATCTGCAAGAATCAAGCACATAATCCTTACCTAGAGTTCTTGATCGATAATCTATTGATAAGTTTCCCCTTCTCTTCTTTGTTGTTCTTCCTTTCTTTAACCTTAGCCTTTCCTCTAAGCTTTCCATCAAAATTTTCCCCTTCTCCCTCTCTTTCTCTCTCTCTCTCGCTGTTCTCTCTTCCTTTCTCTTTTTCTTTACTTCTCAAATGTTTTGAGACAAAGGGATTTACATCACCTCTTGAGCTCCCAACACACACACACACCTGTGCACTCTGTGGGTGAAGAATCTGCTCAAATTTATTTTTACTTTGTCAGTAAGGACACAAATAGATATACATCTACTTCAAGGGGGGAGGGGAAAGAATAGGAACAATTTAGACTCTTGGTTCTTGCATAAACTACTATATTTTAGTTTATAAAGATCATTTTACCCTTTAGATAATAATAAAAAGTACTAAGAAATACGAAATAAAGTCATGTCCAAGTGTCCTTGACATGACAATTAAATAAATATGAAGCTTACATCTTAAGGGTATGATCAGGAGTTAACAACTAAATTCATATATTATAATATTAGCAAGCTATGATAAGATATAGCAATATAACAGAAAATTCAAGGTCAATTGAGAAGATAATAGCATATATAAAAAGAGAAATCAAGAATACCTAGTTCTATAATCACATTCTCAATCATCTAAAATGATTCTGATCTCTTCTCCAATTTGAACTGCTCATCTGATGAATATGTAGTAACATCAATGTTGGCGGGGTACAACAACATAGAAGCCAATAGTGCAACACGCCAGAAGTCTTTGATTTCTTGAAGAAGCAAGCCTACACATACAGTAGGAGGAGATAAGACAGTGAACCTCAAAAACACCAGTCATTGAATTAGTTGACAAAGTGCTTACGATAAGTTAATTGATCAACTCAATGATAGTGTCATTTGAACAAAAAAAAAAATTTATCACAATTGTTTCACAGCATTAACAGGGCCACACACTCAACCAAATGAAAGCAAAGTTGTTCATGTGAAACAGCAAACTCTAAACACATTATAGTCATTGAGTTCTTATGCAATCTGTAATCTATTACATTTAGGGTTGTAAATGAACCGAGCTGTTCATGAACAAGCTGCTTGGCTTGATTCGTTTAGTAAACGAGTCGAGCTCGAGTTCGAATATTAGGCTCATTTAGCAAACGAGCCGAGCTTGAACTCGCATAAGCTCGGCTCGTTTATCATTATTTAAATTATATAATAAATATATTATTTATATATTAAATAATATGTAATATATTATCTATATATTAAATAATATAAATAATATTTTTTATTTAAATAATATTAAAAAAATTATTGAGCCAAGCTTGAGTTTCATTAATATTAACGAGCCGAGCCAAGCCGAGCTCGAGCCCAATTCCTTATCAAGCCAAGCTCGAGCTCAATAAATGAGCTTAATAAGTAAACGAGCCGAGCTCGAGTTCAGCAAAGCTCGTCTCAGCTTGGCTTGTTTGCAACCCTAATTACATTTATAGTTTCCCAATTGATTTTTTTAATAAAAGTGCAGTTTTGGTTCAAACTACCTCTTAAAGAGTTAACAGCACCCATGTAGGCTAAGTCCTGAACACTAAAATCAGCAACTAAAAATATGAAAATTTCCAGAACTTCAAAATTGGTGACAATGTCACTCAATAAACACTTGAACCTAAAAAATATGCATACCTTATCCTGACCACCAACATCCCAAACTGTGAAGCTAATGTTCTTGTACTCCACTGTCTCAACGTTGAATCCTACAAGAAACAAGACTCTTTAAAGTTGTAATGAAGGACGAAAGAAAAAAATAATGGCATCTTGGCTAACTACATGTAACTGCTAAAAAAATTCATTTATGAGCAATGATGAACTAATTTCACTAAACAACCCATTTATTAGTTCAAAGGATCTTCCATAATAAAGCCACGTGTCTCAAAGAGATAGGTTTGTCTCATACATTTCGATCCATCATAAGTACTTGACTCCTAGCTACATCGACATACGGACATGAATTTCAAATAAGAATTGTGTCTTTTTTAAAAATTTCCATGTGATCATATACCTATCGTGTTTTATCCATATCTCATATCTTAGTTCGTCATTTACTTCTACCTCTTCACCTAGGTGCTTGTTGGGTGCAAGTTAAAGCTTAACATCAAGCCTTGTTACATCTTCCTAACAAGCAGTTCAGCACTAACAAAAAGAAAAGCTTCAAAACTATAGAGAAGCAAAATACAACAGATGACAGCCTTATCACACTGCAATAAACTGGAGTACCCTCTCAAAGTTTCCTCACCAGAAATGCAACTGTGCTAACAAACAAAAGCCTTCTATTGCAATAAGTAAAAGCATTCATACCAGTGCCTGATTGCATCTGGAAGTAAACATAAAATCATCTGAAGCTCCAACCAGATAAGCATCATCCCAAAATATTCATGCTAAATATTGAGTAAAGAAATAAAAGTTTCTAATCAGCAGATCTTCTGCTAAACATTCTATTGAAAATACTCATGCAGCTCATTATTGCCTCTGCTTAATTAGCTTAAGAATGAAAAATTTCACTGCTGAGTAACTCAAGAGCGAAATATTTATATTTAAGCGAGATAGTTATTGATAGAACCCGATCGTTGAACAACCAAAAACTGCTTGTTTAAGGAACACAAAGAGTGAATTTGTGAAGAGAAAATTAGTCAAATATTCTTCAACAGTAACAGAATCTGAAGGGGTAGGGATGGGAGTCGGAGTGTATAGAAGTTTCTAAGTTGGTAGTGCCATTGAGAACATGTATACATTCTATATATGTGTTAATTTTTCTACTTAGTTGTAATATATGTGTTAAAATGTGAAAATATTAGAGATTGATGTCTAACTATAAATTGTCTTTGTTATGTATAAATAAACATTAAGTAAATAGAAACTAATAGAATAAGTTTGAATTGTTCTTATTTTGTTTATGTGAGATTTATTTATTTATCTCATATGGGAGCAATTTTTTCACAAGTCTCTTACTTTGGAGCGCGAAGTTTAGGTGAGCAGGAATTAATTAATGATGGGGCAAAACACAAATCATATGAATTTGGGAAGAAGAAGAAGTCCATAGCCATAACATAAAAGGGTTATAGTGGAAACAAGGACATAAATGTTTATGAAGATATATGATGTCTATCCAATTCAAGTGAAAGTAACACCACAAACAAATCATAGAAGAGCAGAGCGAAAATCCGATATACATTGCAAGAGGCATGGATTTTTATAAAAGGGGAGAGGGAAAAAAACAACATAAAACTGTACAACAACAGTTAGTTTGGACATTTATTAGTTCCAGTAAAGGATTACACAACACATTGTCTTTACATTATTTGTTTAAAAACATCAAAATCCAACATGAAGCCATTCTTCAAATTCACTCCTCAGTCCTTACCGTTGCCAACATTATACCATGGGTGGGAGTTACAAAGATCCTCCATTGTTTTCTATTTATTGTATACAGTTGTTCTTTTTCTTTTTATGATATCAGTACAAATAGGCACTACATTTAATTTTCAATATATGCACATAGCAAGTAAATTTTTGATTCGGGCATTGCATCAAACAATTGGAGAGCGAAAGATATAACAGGAAGAACAAATTCATGGAAAAGAACAAATGTATGAAAAGTACAAATCAACAACCACGAATCCAATTCAATATGAGGACAAACCAAACTCAGACACAGAGAGCCAAGAGAATTCTAAATCAAGCAACCATAGGATAATGAAATTAAGGGTTAAATCATAAAAAAATAGCAAACCCCATCCATATGCAAATGAAAACCAATTTTTTGTATTTGTCTACCCAATAAACAACAATAAGGGTTCAGTCATAAAAAATAGCCCCAAAATTAGGCAAAGAAATTGATTATTACCAAACCCATAAAACCCTAGAAATCAAACCATTTAAACCAAACCCATTTCAGAAATCAACACGAAATTAGACCTAGTAAATCATGTAAAACCCTAGAGCAAGAGTGAGAAATTGAGAAATAGAGGAAGAGAGAGAGAGGAGAAAGATAAAGAACCTGTTCGTATTGCGGCGGTGGCGGTGGCGATGTACGACGAACGTCAGCAACGGTGGCGAGGGACTTCGGTGAAGTGAGAAGATGTGAGGTTCTTTGTGTGAGAGAGAGACAGAGGAAAGGGATGTAAATATATGGGCGCCTAAATCTGGGTGCGTATCTGTTCAAAAAAAATAAAATAAAATCTGGGTGTGTAATATATTTGCCCACATTTTAGTCACCATAAGTTCACTATTTGGCCACTAATTGTTCTTTTGTCAGAAAAAATTGAGTATTCCGCGATTAAATATTTTTTGGTCACCAAAATTGCATATTTACCGACCAAATTCTTAGTCGCCAAAGAGTAACAGTGCAAATGTAACTATTATTTGGCGACTAAATTTATTTTAGTCGGCAAAAATTATTACACTACGACTAAAATAAAATTTAGTAGCTGAAAAACTAAAGTAACGGCGACCAATAATTTTTTTAGTCGCCTATTGTGAAAAATTTATCGACTAATGTTCTTTTTAGTCGCCAATAAATAATATATGTCGATTAAATAATTTAGTAGCAAAAACCTGAACCAACGGCAACCAAAATAATTTTTAGTTCGCCAAAAATTGAACTTTTGGCGACTAAATCCCTTTTAGTCGTCAAATTTGGTCGCCAAAAATGTATATTATTGTAGTGTATCCTTATAAATATCAAAAAAAATCCTTGAACCTAATGCTTCATGCACCACGAGCGTGGATTTATCAACAATTTTTCAAAACATATATATTTTAGTGTAAAACATTTGACAACATCATTTTTTATCAATTTAATTAACAAATTATTAATAAAAAATAAGATTAAATGTTATGTGAATTAAAATTTTAAAAAAAATTAATATAATTATATCTGTATTTTTTTTAATTTTTAAGAGAGATTTTAAAATTACAAAACGCTATGCGATACGCCATATACTTGCAACTTTGGGTTTGGAAGTCTGGTGGGCATATCTTGGACTTACCATTATGATTTATGTTGTTAATTTTGTAGGGTCTATTAAATAAATTATCTATTTAAAAAATTAAATTGATCTGTAACACATGATCACTTAAATTTGGCTTAGCTTTATTTTTTTTTTAAGGATCTACTTTCTGAATTTATTTTTTTATTTTTTTTGAAAAAAGGTAAAATTTGATTTAGTGAAAATACTAATAAATAAAAAAACACTTATCATTTTCATATAGTTTTATAGTTTGACATTTTTAAATATGAAAATAATTTTTAAAGTAAGAAATATATATTTTTAATATTTATTTTTGTCAAATTAACTTCTATTTCTTTAAAAGATTTTAGAAAATTAATTCTAAAATTGAAATCAAATAGGGCCATAATTTTGAGAATATAATCCAATCATATCTATATATTATATAAGTAAAATGGAGTTTTTAATGAGAAAGCCCTTGTGAAGTTCAAAACCCTCATGCTATTTTTCTAGAATTCTTATTTTTTAAATAATTAAAAAAAATTATTGGTTAACTTTTATTGAATCATTTAAAAAAATAGTAATTAATCCATTTAAAAGGAAAGTTAATTAATCTATTTAAAATTTTAAATAGCTTTTATGCCTTGATTTACATATTTCAAAAGGAAAGTTAATTAATTAATTTTAAATTTTAAATTTTAAATTTGAAAGAAAAGTTAATTAATCTATTTAAAAATTTAAATAGCTTTTATGCCTTGATTTACATATTTCAAAAGGAAAGTTAATTAATTTATTTAAACATTTAAATTTAAAAAGAAAGTTAGTTAATCTATATAAAAATTTAAATAACTTTTATGCCTTGATTTACATGTTTCAAAAAGAAAGTTAATTTATTTAAAAATTTAAATTTAGAAATTGAAAAGGAAAGTTAACTAAAATATAAATTTGAATTTGAATTTTTTAAACTACTAAAATATAGGAATTAATCTACATTTTTCATAGATTTTTTTTTTTCTTGATGTTTAATAATTTTATATGCATCAATATTCCAATCTATATATCTATATTATAGCAAACAGACATTCCATTAAAAAAAAAAAAAATCATGAAACCTCCAAAGATTAGTGATATAGATAGAATCAAACAAAATGTATAGGTCTTAGAGTTTTAAAGTAAAAAATTTATGTTAGAATTTGTGCAAATGTAATTCTCTTAATATTTATAAATATTTTTTTATTGATTGACAAAAAGCACCGTAAACATTAAGATTATTGTTTTTTTTAACATATTGAGTTATGAAAATAAGATGTCTTATAGGCTCAAACCAAGAATTGTTGGGAAAAAAATCAACTCAAACTAAATTTTCTAGACTCATTTTTAATATTTAATCTAATATTAGAACCCTCAAACTAACTCATACCGGTTACAAACCAATAAAGATAATTTTGAATAATGAAGACAATTTTTAATGACTAGGTGAATGTCACATTGACATAAATATTCAGTCAACTAGCTTTCAGGTCACTTCTAATATTTAATCCAACACCACAAGTCAATTCTAATATATTTTCACATAAGATTTTTGAAGCAATTTTAAGTAAACAAATTTTTGGGTTTTACAAAATAAATAGTATATTAAAAATATAATTTATTACTATCATATGGTAAATTAAAATTATGAAACTTATAAAATAAAATGTATTTATATTTTATTGTAAATAAAATTTTTGTAATTTATTATTTAAATGTTACTAATTAAATTATGACATGCAGATTTTTATTAAGAACTTATAATATACAATTAATGACATTAGAATAAAAATCTTCTCTTAGTGTAACTCTAATAAAATTTAATTGATTATAAATCACTTTTACAACATATTTTAATTAAATTTTATATTTTTATTTTTATTTAAAAATTAATTTTTAATTATTTATTCATACACATGTATAGCACGAATAATATGCCAGTAATTACTTATTTACAATTAATTTAATTATACTTATCTAGATAGATCCGAGACAAACACTGCTGAGGGGCACATCACCCTTGTAGTATGAGAAGTTATTTAGTGAAGTTGGAGTACACTGCTTATATATGAACACTTATCTTGTTGTTTGTTTCTCCAAAATGAGACACAAAAATAATAAATTTCACTATTTTAATTAATTAAATTGAAGTTAAGACACCATCTGAATTTATTTTAGGAATTAAGTATAATTTTTTATTTGCTGAACTACGTACGCTATGTTTGAAAATTTAGGGGAGAAAAAAAATAAAATAATTACATAAGTTAAAAAAAAAAATGATAAGAGAAATGAGTTTCTCATCATTTCACTCTTTTTTATTTAGAGAGCTACACACATAGTACATCATCAGTTAGGGTTTATGAGAGCATCTACTTCCATTACTATCCACCAATCTTTCCCAAATCCCATCTTCAAAACTTACTACCCTCAAAACCTTGAAAATCATTTGATATTGCAGTAGTAATGGTAACAATCATTTAATTACATACACTTCTCTGATAATAACAATGAGTGAAAAATTTTTCAGCAACCACAACTTTGTGAGACAAGAGGAGTACAAACTATAAAAGTTCAGCGGAGGTTCATAACTTTGATGATGTTTTTAGCTCAGAGATGATTAGCATTGTAAGGGTAAATTTTTGGAGAAAAAGAAAATAGTAAAAATAATAAAAACTATTCGTCATTTTTTTGGGACTGAACTACCAAACATATAACCGAAATTCAGGAACATAGGCTCGAACATTGTTCATTTGTTCGGGAACGGGTAACCGAATATTTCTTATTTGTTCGAAAACAGATAATCGAAACTCATGAAGATCGTAGAACCCACAAAAGGGAAATGTTGAATTAACAAAAAATCTTACATTTATTTTCTTAGGTCATGAACAAGTATGTAGAGATGAAATAGTAATCACCTTCGTAGATTTTGTTAGGATTTTTGGGAAAGAGGTTTTTTGGGATGTGGGGATGTGCATTCAATTGAATGGGTGGAATGTTTTTAAAAGGATAATTTTGATATTATTTAGGGTGAGAAAAGAAATTTTAAGGGTTTTAAAATTTATAAGTAAGGGTTCAAAAAATATAAGGTATAAAATAATTAATGAGATGCTAATAGCAAATTTATTTATTTATTTATTCGTACAAGTGATATAAACCAAGACAAATACCTTTCTTTTTATGAATAATTTTATGTATCCCATCTAACGGAACTCTTCTAAATTTATCCAAAAGAGACTGTGCTGTTAGAATTGAATTTATATAATGTGAAATCTATGTATACCATGAAAATATATTTACCAATAAATCTCATCTCACAAATAGTTTTACCAATTGATCCTAAGGTTATTTCTAATGTCCTGATTAGTCTAATTAGTGGGGGAATATCTTATCAGTTAATCTTATTTGCTTTGTTTGGTAACATTGGGTGGTCAATTATACCCTTCTTTTTTCCGTTTTACGATTTTGGTGGGATTACTTCCAAACATTTGGTAATTGAAATATTACAGTACAAAACATTCACATCATTACGTTAGGGTTTTTGTATACTATGCCACACATTTCAATTGCATAACTTGCCACGTATAGTTCATTCATTTTGCAGTGGCTGTGGTACAGTTATGCATGTGTCTCATTCTTCCTCCATGTTTATCCATTATGGCAGTTTTTTAGTATCACATCATACCCGTCACGTTAGAATGTTACATTTTGAAAAAATACATTAAAGAGTTTTTAATTTTTTTAGAGTGTCACATCATACCCACCACGTTAGAGTGTCACATGTCACGTTTAAGAAAAGTATATTAAGGAGTTTTTAATTTTTTTTAGTATCACATCATATCTATCACGTTGTCACGTTTGATAAAAGTACACTAAGAAGTTTTATTTTTTTTTTTGTTACATCATATCTGTCACGTTGTCACGTTTGTGAAAAGTACACTAAAGAGTTTTTAATTTTTTTTTGGTGTCACATCATTCATATTACGTTATCACGTTTGAGAAAAATAAACTAAGGAGTTTTTAATTTTTTTTAGAGTGTCATATCATATCCGTCACGTTAGGAAAAAGTACACTAAGCAGTTTTTTTTTTGAAGTATCACACCATACCTGTCAAGTTGTCACATTAGAAAAAAGTACACTAAAAAAAATTTTTTTTTTTTGGAGTAAAATTTTTAGAATGTCATATTATATCCGCCATATTGTCACATTTATAAAAAGTACACCAAATTTTTTTTAATTTTTTAGAATATCATATTAATACCTAATACATTAGAGTATCATATAATATCTGTCACATTAATAATTTTATTTTTTTTTAAGTGATACATCATACATAATACGTGGGCATGTTTGATTGGAAGGATTAAAGCATGGGATTGGGATTATTAATCCGTGGGCCCAATCATCCTATGTTTGTTTTGACATTTTGATTTAGGATTATTAATCCAATGGATAATTAATCCAACAAATTTGTAGGATTATTAATAATGGGGTAGGGGTGAGATAGTTAATACCACACTAATTTGATAGGATTATTAATACCTCACTATTAGTGTTGTAAATCAAACATAAAGAGTCTTAATTGGCAAGTCATAGCCACCTACTAACACCTAAAACATGAAAAAGTGGCACGTCACCGCCACGCGCATCAAAATCACCAAACCCATGTATTAGGCGGTGCAGCAGGGCATCTAGTGGTATTTATGTCTTTCCACAATGGAAAGGACCAAATGGATTAAAAGAATATTTTTAGGATCAAATGGAATACATTTTCAACATTTAGAATTTATTAATAACTCTTGTTAGAAGGAATTGAAACCGTAAAATGATAATTATAAATAATTTCAAAATAATTAATTTATTGTATTTCTCTTCTATTATAAGCGTTACACCTGATAAATGTGGATTGTGTATTGGCCAATCCAATCCCATATTATTGTTTCGTTGAGGTTAGACTTAGGGAGAGCACGTGAACCGTGGTGGGTCGATTGATGACTGTTAGTTGCATTGAGGTTGCGGATAAACCCCGGTTTTATCGGCTGCACTGCATGAGCACACAGATATCTGCACATTTACATCACTCAACTCCAACTTTTTTCTTCTACAAATAAATACAAACAAGTGGCGTGCAAAATTGATCGAAAAAAAAAAACCCCTTGCCTTGCGATTCTGAAAAAATGGAGGAAGATCAGGGAAGCAGTACTGGGAAGAAGAAGAAGGTGATGGTGGCTATAGATGAGAGCGAGTGCAGTCACTATGCTCTCGACTGGGCTCTCCAAAACCTCTCCAACTCCATCGCCAACTCCGATCTCTTCCTCTTCACCGTTCAACCCATTGCTGATTACAGCTATTTATATGCCTCTTCTTATGGCGCTACTCGTACTCTCTCTCTCTCTCTCTCTGATTGCTTTGTTATTTGATATTGCTCTGTTTTTATTTATTTCTTTGTATATGCGGCCAAATCACTCTGTTATTATAGTTCTTCATGACCAAGAAATTGGGATTGTTCTGTTTCTTGAAACCAATTCGCAATTTCAATTCTCAGATAAAGTTTCAATCTGGATGGATTTACATTAAACTTACAATTGCAGAACTTAGAGTAATTTAAAGGGTGACCCTATTGCCAAAGAAGAATTTTAACATATCCATATTTCAACAACAAAAAAAATATATTAGATTCATTAAGTTTTATAATTGTTCTCCATAAGCTTGAAGCTAGTTTGTTTGTTTTGTGTTTTAAGTTTTACATCCTAATTCAACATGAATTATATTTAGGGAGAGATGGCAGGTATTATTTTTTAACGTAAGGATAGTTTTTTAGTTAACTGTCAGTACTAAAAAATTTCAGTATATAGCTAAATACATTTTGAGTGTGGCACACACTGCATCAACTTTTAAATATGTACCATATGCTTCATTTTATGGATATTTTTGTTGGGTAATTGTGAGTGGATTGTAGAGTGGGTGTGCAAAATTTGGAGTGAATTGGTCGCGTACTAACAGATATGGTTAATATTTTCTTTAATGACTCTATGATGATAGGATTTTATAGACAAATTCTACATAAAAAGGTTAATGGAGGCTATGGAGCCATTGATTTCTCCTTCCACCCCTTCCCTTGGCAATAGGGATGTCATTTGGGTAGGAGAAACCACCAGACCAAGAAAACCCATTTATTAAAGGGAAACCCCAATCAATTCTGGTCAAGAAAGATAAAAGCAATTGCTGTCAAGTTTTTTTTTTTTTTATCGACAAATGTTAGTCGTTAGTTGTTAGATTAGCACCTAAGGGAGAAAATCTCCCCACCCTTGGCAAAGCACCAAAGTGCTTGCACTCCCTTAATTCACAATTGCTGTCAAGTTGAACCTAGTAAGCTTCTATTCGAACAATTCATTGGCAGGCTTAAGCACTTTAACCATCAGATTTTGATTCATCACAATTTATTTATTTTTATATTTTTTTTGGCGCAAAAATTAATACCCTGTAAGTTTTTCTTTATTTAGAAAAGTATTTGTTTTGAAGGATGTAGTGTACAAATGTTTTGGTTACATAGACATTCGTACCTGAGATTAGAATCGTATGTTTCTGGTGAATAGTATACACAAGGGCTCCATATGCCTACTGGATGATTCTTGCTTCCACTGCATCAATCCTTCTAGGCCTTTATTCAGCTAGACTAATTCAATTAAATGGTGTTGAAATATTGAAGTGTGGCAAATACAAATTGGGTATCTCACATTGTGTTTTATTTACTTATTCATTTTATTTTTCATTATCCTTTGTTGCAGCCCCCGAATTGGTTAGAAATTTCCAAGAAAATCAGAAGAAGGTTTCCCTGGCTCTGCTAGAGAAAGCTAAGGACATCTGCAGTAAATATGGGGTATAGCTTTATCAATGGTTCTTTGACCTTAAGTTGCATAATGAATTTGATAACAAAAGTATTGGTTGTGAATATGGTGATACAATCCCAACCAATAAACAAAGAATCAGATGATATCATGGCTTTTTGATACTTTTTTTCATAGCTCTGTGGCTGGTATATATTGCATACAGTAAAGTTCGTAGCATACTTTGTGGAACTACATTTGTTATCTTCTTATGAGACATAAAAATGCCGGTGGCTTGTGCAATGGAAGGCCAACAATCCATGAATGGCATATGATCGGGGTTTTAAAAATGGGCCACATCCATTACGTGATGGTTACCACCACTATATCAGTGTGACTAAATTCACAATCATAATGACCACTGCACGTAAATGTTGTAATGACCATTACAAAACCATTACATCAGTTGCATTTCTGTTTTCAACAAATTTTGTATATGAGATCACTTTTTCTCATTTTTATTTTTTCAATGTGTTAAAATCATAGAAAAGCCATGCAAAACTTGTGCAAAAATCTTTGATCTACATGCCTGGAGTATCCAATCTAAAAGTTCTAGAATATTGGAGTTGCTATCAAGGTTAGATTAGCTTCATTCTCCTCTTCTTTTTTTAATCATTCACTATTTTTGTTCTTTCATCAATAAACTTTAATTAGTTTCTCACTTGATTCCTTGATTATGAACTCAAGTCCATTTGGATTTAGGTTAGATTTGTTAAACAAAGCATGGATATCATGTTACGTACTTTTACATTAGTATGTTGGCATTTTATATGATGAACTTATGTTCGTGAGACTATCATTTTTAATATTAAACCATCAAAAATAATTTTAAAACCTACTAAATGTGATTTTGAAATTAAACTGTTTATTTGTAAGTTTTTTAGTATTTGTGCAAAAAAATAAAAAAATCACAGCTCCAGTGACTGTCACGCTGCAGCTGTTGCACCCTGCAACTACATCAATGCCACTGTTACCATTACGGCGGCTACCACCATTGCTTAAAACTTTGCATATGATGCCACTTGGTGGTTGGATTACTTAGTATAGATGGAGGCGGTACACTTTCAATAGGAAGTTACTTATTTGTGACTGCAGTGGAACTGCTTTCATAAGAGTAACATTATTTTCAATTTGTTAGTCTTGCATTAAAACAAACGAGATTCATTTTACATAACAAATTCTGTGAATTACTTATGAGTCATGATGACCGAAGTAGCTTATTCTTCCCCTGCTCCCCTACCCACTCTTAGTTTAGTTATTTATTTTTCCGTTTCATTGTTCATTTATTTAAATCTTGATTCTGTTACATTGTTCCTCTCTGGGAAGTATGCTCATCGTCTGTGTTGTCTGGCTTTGGAAAATCACTGTTTGAAATTACATACTTGACCATGTGAAGATGACAAGATATAATTTATAGTTGTTGACCTTCGTGTTAACTGTAATTTGTTGCTGAAGTCAAGTAGGATGAGGACAAGTAGAATATTGAGTTGCCTGCTGAAACTTATTGACGTAACTGCTGTTAGTATTTTGACTTGTAATATCACACAAAGACACACATCTGAGATGATGAGACTGTCTTTTGTGCATGCCTTTGCTTGTCAAAATTCTTAAACTGTATTTTTTATTTTTTCCATTGATATATTGTTGCTGACCTGAATGTATGGAAGTAGTAGAAGTTCAACAGAAAATCCACCTGAGGTTTAAATGTAGCTAAAATTATAACTTACTTTGTGACAGGTAGTTGCAGAGACAATGACAGAAGCTGGAAATCCGAAAGAGACCATATGTGAAACAGTGGAAAAGCTCCACATCCAATTGCTTATATTGGGCAGCCATAGTAAAGGAGCTCTGAAAAGGTTAGTGCCATTTTATTATCTTCATTTTCCCTTCAATTGAAGGCCATGCGTATGAAACCTATGAAGAACTGACCCATCAAATTGAGTGTCGTGTCTGTGTCGGACTGGTATGGGACACTGACATGCCACGTTGTGTGTCAATTCTTTTAATTATTATTTTTTTGCGGGACACTTTAGGGACACACCTCGGGACATTTTTGTGAGGTTTTTTTTTTTTTTTTTTCCTAAAAAAAAATATAAAAATTGAAAGCTGATTTGAGTGCCCTACATATTCATGGTTGTCTCTTGTATCTTAGTTCCCCATATTTATATTTAGATACATAGCAAATAAATATATTTTATTTTATTTTTTTGTTGTTTCCCTACGAATCCGTATGCTGATTTTTTCAAAATCATCATATCATGTGCTCGTATTGTTTCCATGCTTCTTAGTATGAAACCATAGTCTAGAGTATGATACTGAGCAGTTGAATGAAGAGTGTCTTGCAGTATGCGCAATGTGAAACTAGTGAAATTGACATTATTATTGATATGCTTTTAAATTAATCAATGTTTTGCTTCTTTACAATGTGTTCTTCTGGCTACCATTGCCAAATGTGATGGCAATTAGAAATTTAGAAATGCAATGGAAACAACACTCTTGATGATGCACTCCCCCTGGTTTAAATTTGGTTCTTCGTTTATTATTCATTTCCTGTTCCATTGAATTTATGATTTTTGCATTTGCATATTTTACTTTCTTTTCAGTTTCCTTCATGAAAGCTGATCATATTTTGGATATTAACACAAATGTTTGGAACTTGAGACAGGGTTTTTCTGGGAAGTGTCAGCAATTACTGTGTTCACCATGCCAAGTGCCCAGTTCTCGTCGTGAGGAAGCCGATTTGAGTAGATCATATTGTGTGATATGCTATATGCTGCAGATTCTAGTTGTGAGGAAACTGGTAAAATGAAGGGCTTTCCGTCCATAAGACACATCATTCTGGATAGTTAGTTTCTATATATATATTTGGTTTGTATAATAATACTCATGTGCAAATTAAGACTTCTTGTTTATAAGTGGAATAAATTGAGTTGTCTGTCTTGATTTCCAAACGAGGCCTTAAAATACACGAATAAATTAATGCTTAAAAAAACTAGTTGGTTTGGTTTATATTTTACTTTTATGATGACTTTTTTAAGCGGTTTAATTTGTCTTTTTCAAATTATTTAATTTTTAAGGACATGAAAAAGTAAAAAAACTTAATGTGAATTTCAAAAAATTTCATCAGGGAGAGAGAGAAACTTATAAGTTGGTAAAGTCATTGATTAAGAGCATCATAGTAGGATAATTAAAATTATCTGTTAAAAAGTTTGTTAATTGAATGAAGAAAGGACAAATTTTCACACCAATGACAACACTTTTATGAAAATTAATCTTTAGCAAAATTTATCTTTACCAAGGACAACACTCTTTTGAAAAATTTCATCGAGAAATTGTGAAAATAAAAAAAAATTTAAAAATCAATTTACCCTTTTTCAAAATCTATCTTTAGCAATATTTCTTCTTTTTTTTTTTTTTCAACCAATTACCACTTCATTCAAAATAAGGACTCTGTTAAAATCCACCTACTCTCCACCTACTTCATCCACTTAAACCTACTCCACTAAACCTAACCCACTACACCACTACCACCTCACCTACTCCACTAAACCTTCACCCACTTAAACCTACTCCACTAAACCTAACCCACTACACCACTATCACCTCACCTACTCCACTAAACCTAACCCACTACACCACTACCACCTCCACTTCACCTACTCCTCACCTACTACACACTCACCCTCTCCTATATATAGGAATCATTGTAACCATAACATTATATCTATCAATAATACAATTCTCTATTTCTCTTTATACATTAAATTTCTACATGGTATCAGAGCAGGTTTAGAACCTAATATTTTTCGCTTCACCGGCGGGCGGCAACCTCACCTTAGCCGTCCGCCGGACCTTAATCTATTCCGTTTCTTTTCTACACATTCTGAACATTGACAAAGGTGACGACACGGCAACACTTGTTTTTCTTTGTGAATGTTCCCGCCATGTGCTTGCTTTTCATTTTAGCTACCACCTGCCAATTTGAATTTATGTTGATAGAAACTTGCTTCCAGTGGAGAGCTCCTTTCCTGGTGCGTTTAAGAAGCTCGCCCCCTTTAGAAACAAAGTTCAATGCTATTGAGACATTTGCTTCTTCAACCTGTTCGTCAGTCAGGGATATACTTGTAGCTCCATACCCCTTTTCCAGCCTTGCCTTCAGTGTGGCAGCCCCTCTCAGTGATTGGGAACGCAGCATGCGCTGGTTTGGCAGTGATGATAGTGATTCTGTCTACTGGTTGCAACCATGAAACAAGAAGAGAATATTCCAAATGGATCTGGAAGCTAAGCCTGACCATTAGCATCAACATCTTGTGTCTAAAGTACACAAACTGATTTTCTCTCTTCTCTCTCTCAGCAAACCCAGCACAAATGGAGAGGGGCTACGAACCTCTCTCTCTCTCTCTATGCACTGACTCTCTCTTTTTTTTTTTCGGAAGCTTTGAGTTTTGAAAGGTAAAGACACACTAGACCCACTCACTTCCTTTTCTTATGAGGAGAACATTTTTTTTTACTCACCCAACATGGATACCACTCACTTTCTTTTTAATATCTTTACTCACCCAACTTTTGTCCCCCTCTTTTCTTATTTCTTTATCATCACACCAGACACCAACTTTTGTCCCCCTCTTTTCATTTCTTTTTATTTTTATATTATTCACCCACCTCTGTTTTTTTTTTTTTCAACTCTTTATTTTATTTTATTTCATTTCCCACACTAATGTTTTTTCATATAATCCATCTACCAATTCTTTTTATCTATTTTCTTTATCTCTTGTTTTCTTTCCTTTTATTTTTTATTTTTTACACAAAAAAAAAAAAAAAAAACCGGAAGAAGACGAAACTGCACACCAAACTCATTTTATTCATATCAAGGGATCAACCCTGATCACACTTTTACATCAAAAAAAAACAAAAAAAAAAACAAAAAAAAAAAAAAAAACCCACAAACAAAAACAAAACTACCACACCCACAGTGGGATTTTTCTTCTCTACTCATCCGCCGGTCTTTTCTTCTTGCCTCCGTCCTGGGTGGTCCTTGACGGTGCTGCCTCTGTGCTTCCTAATCCACCAAGCACATTCACTCCTCTCTGCTCCTCCACTACAGCATATGGTGGACCTCCAAATCGGAACATCACGGTGGCCTTCCGCTTCAGCTCCTTATTTTCCGCCTTTAGCACACTTATCTCTGCTCGCGCATCCTTATACATGCGTTGGAGCAGAGCCAGTTGGGCGTTTAACTGCTGCACCTCATTTGTCCTACTCTGCAGCCGGTGCGACAAGTTTGTGACCGCAGTCATAGTTTCAACACAGGACTTCAATGTATACTGATTAGCTTCAATATCCGTTTGCACTGCCATTTTTTGCTCCACCGACCGCATCGGAAAGTTCAACGGAGCAAAACCAGAGGTGTTTGGTTGAGGTTCACAGGCCACCGCACCAGTTATCTCTCTTGTTGACTCGTTGAGGTCGGGAAAGAGAGTGAGCAGACCACGGGAAGAAGAGGCTATGTTCTGGGTAGCTGAACGGGAAGAAGAAGCCATGTTTTTGGGTTGCTGAGTGTTTCAGAGAAGGGTTGGTTACAGAATGTTACAGAGAACGAAGAGGTTTCAACTGGTTTGTTATGCTTCCAAGCCTCAGACTTCGCTTTGGTTTATAAAGACAGAGACGACGAGGCCGACACGCGCTCTGTCAATCACGTGCATCGCCGCGTGTCCGGCACCCCTTTTGATGGCTCGACGCTTTCTGTCGGGCACGTCTTTTGATGAAGTGGGCGCGCCTTTTGATGGCACGCCTTTTGATGGCACATCTTTTTATGAATTGGGCACGCTTTTTGATGGCACGCCTTTTTATGGATTGGGCACACCTTTTGAGGGTGCGACTTTTTAAGGGTCCGACAAGACTCTGTAAACTGTCCCGACATTGATTCCGGTTAGCTCCTTCATGGGTCCGACAAGACTCTGTAAACTGTCCTGACATTGATTCCGGTTAGCTCCTTTATGGGTCCGACAAGACTCTGTAAAACTGTCCCGACATTGATTCCGGTTAGCTCCTTTATGGGTCCGACAAGACTCTGTAAACTGTCCCGACATTGATTCCGGTTAGTTTCTACAAGGGTCCAGCAAGACTCCGTAAACTGTCACAACAACTGTCACAACAACTGTCACAGCATTATCTGCTACAACGGTCCGACATGACCCCATAAACTGTCTTCTACATCGGTCTGACACCGCCATCCAGTGTCCTCTACACCGTTATGCCACCACCATACAGTGTCCTCTACAACGTTATGACACCCCCATACAGTGTCCTCTACAACGTTATGACACCACCATCCAGTGTCTTCACCAATGGTCTGACACGACCATACAGTGTCACCTATCCTCTTTTATTTTTCTGTATTTTCTTATTTTGTTACTCTCTCCAAACTCAAGTTGGTTAGTTCCTATCCCCCTTGAGTTTGCGGGGGGCTGTTAAAATCCACCTACTCTCCACCTACTTCATCCACTTAAACCTACTCCACTAAACCTAACCCACTACACCACTACCACCTCACCTACTCCACTAAACCTTCACCCACTTAAACCTACTCCACTAAACCTAACCCACTACACCACTACCACCTCACCTACTCCACTAAACCTAACCCACTACACCACTACCACCTCCACTTCACCTACTCCTCACCTACTACACACTCACCCTCTCCTATATATAGGAATCATTGTAACCATAACATTATATCTATCAATAATACAATTCTCTATTTCTCTTTATACATTAAATTTCTACAGACTCCATCCAAGGTATTTCAGCTATCCAAAAAAGCTTTCTTTTCCAAATTCCAATTGAGGGTCGTACAAAAACTAACTTTTAAAGATAGAGAAATTTTGTGTTATATATGATAATCCTTATTACATCTGAATTGAGGGAAATACTATGGTGCACACTGTGTACACCATATACACCTTATAGTCAAGAAGAAAAAATAGCATAATTTTAATTTTTTAAGTCATAATAAAAAAAAAATGTCATAACTAAATAAAACATGAGGCATAACTATATAACTAATGAGTTAAAATTAAAATAATGTCATAATTGAAGAAAAAAATTGATTATAACTAAAGAAAAAAATAACATAATTAAGAGTGCATATAGTATACCATTTTTAAAAGGATGTATATTAGAATTTCCCTTGAATTGAATCCAAAACTTCTTATTTGTGAAAAAATTAATAAAAATGACAGATTGTTTAATGTCGTTCCTCCATTAGTTGATACTTCAAAGAAGTTTTACTTGAAATAAAGAGCAAAAATAAATTTATAAAGGTTTAATTGTTGAATCGGTTTCCAATAATATGTTTTTTAAAGTGATGACAGAATGACTTTAAAGCACAATTACAAAAGTTTTAACACTAGCATTGAAGCTGAAATTCCGTAAATGAACCTTGACTGTTAACAGTGGACTTTTTTGTAACCCATTCACCAATAAGATGTTGAAAGCAGGAAAAAAATATTGATGGAAACCGACTTTGAGGAGAAAGGTTTGTTAAATGTCACTATCCATGCTTTCAAGTCATGGCAAAATAGGTGATAAACCATTGTCAAACAACCAATTCTCCTTTGGAGGCAGGGCACTTCAATCTCTTCAAACTCTACTCACTTAGCTATGTTTATTCACAAATTTTGGGAGAAATTTAAAAAATGAAAGAGAAATAATGTATAAAATTAAGTGAAATATCAGTATATTTTATTCACGTTTTATCGTCTTTTTTTCTTTTTTCTTTTCAAATTTCTGCTCAAATCTTTGAATCAAATACAGTTTTAGAATTGTTTTGAGAATTTAGATTTTTAATTTTTTTAAAAAAGACGTGTTGAAAAATAAAGAGAATAATTAATTTTTTATAGTGATTTTTAATTTTTTTTTTTTTAAACTAAAACTTAGTGTTACCATTACAAACTAATTTTTATTGATGGAATAGGGAATCCTAATGTGTTTGGGTTTGGTTTGAAAAACAAGCAAGCTAAATAGTTTTATTGATTTTAAGAACACAATATGACACATATCATGTCATGTAATTGTCACGACCCAAATCCGCCCCTATGAGTTTAGCACCGTAATCGGTCAGTAATCCGAGATTACCGAAGGCCTGCTTATCAGTAATACAGTAAAATAGAGTACAGGGGCCTAGCGGAAGCCAATACAGTAAAAAAACAATGTCCAATGAACTGTGACAGTCTGTATGCAAAAGACTTTTTCATACATATATGCAGTCAGTGACAAAACAGTATGTACATATATGCAATTATTCAGTTCAGGGACCTAATCCCTATTAAACAGTACGGTAACAGTCTACAGTCTACAAAACAGTTACAGACAGACGAGGGAAAAATAAAGCACCCCATAGCCTTAGCTTGACAGGCTCAGAACCTCGCAGTGAGGCACAGTGGTTGGCTTGACAAAACTGGAGCTTAACCCCGACGCTTCTAGCTGCGGTCTGGTGCCTGAACACCTACATATATATATGAGAAGTGAGCTAAAACCCAGTGAATAACATAATGCGTAAAGAGGTTAAGAATGAATGTCTTTGCAGTAATGAAAACAGTTCATTAAATTAGTATATCAGTCGTTCAGTCAATACAATCATATGTGGTACATCCATTAGCATAACAGTATAGTAAACAGTAGGTCTTGAAAGACCGAACAGTCAATGATGGCCATCAATCAGTAAACAGTAGTGGTTCCAACAAGGGAACCGACAGAGATCTCTGTAACAGTAACAGCCAGTAACAGTAGTTGCTAAGGATGCCACAATACAGTTCAGAATAAAGGACACACATTCATTCTATTAACAGTATCAATTCAGAAACAGTACAGTTCAATTGTTTAGAAGATAATCATTTTTGAACATATCTTTACACAGTTGTTACTCACAGAGTTCTGGGCTGCAGTAAAGCTAGAGCGCATCCCCAGTCGCCAACCCTACACAATTTACAGATTGAACACACACTAAGCTACATAGTTGGGAAAGATAAAAGCTTAATCCCTAATTTGCCTCGGTGTGTTCTACATCTATATCCTCATTAAGATGCCTTAAACTAGGCCTAAGAATGCCTAGGATGAAATGAGGATGCAAAGATACACTTTAAAAGCATTTTCAGAATTTTCAGAAAACAGGGGTCCCGCTCGAGCGTAGGTTAATCCGCTCGAGCGGACATGCAGACAAAGGTTTCCGCTCGAGCGTACTGCAAAACAGTCAAAAGTGCTGGATAGGTGAAATCCACGCTCGATTGGGCGCTCGACACCCGCTCAAGCGTAAGACACAAGGTCCCGCTCGAGCTGACTTAAAAACAGAATAAAATGCTGGGAGCACGATTTCCACGCTCGAGCGCCAGTCACCCCGCTCGAGCGTGAGTTCAAAATCTGGAATTCCCAGATTCAAACTTCAAGCTCAAAATCAAGTTTCAAACACCAAATTCGATCCTCTTGGGCTCATTTTCTAGAAAACACTTCAAAACTCATAGTTTAACATGATTCAAAGCTCAATTTGTAAAATCAAAGCCCAAAGAAAGATCAATTAAACTCATTTTCAAACCAAATTTCAAGAACATAATCTAAGCATGACATGCATGAGTTTAGCTAGCTTCCAAGCTTCCAAAACATGCTCCAAGGAGCCAATTCTTTTCAAAACAAGATGAAATCATGGACTTAACATAATTATGAGCATGCATGTAACATTTTGCCATGAAAACAACTCAAAACTCAACAATTCAAACATGCATGCATGAATTAAGTTATAATTCAACATGTTAGAACTAAATTATGACTTAGCTCCTCAATTAGACATGAACCATGCATGAATCAACTTAAAAACATAATCAAGAGGATGAAATTCATACCTAGGTTTCTTAATTACTAGTCTTGAGGTTCAATCTAGCAAGAACTCCTTTCAATTCCTCTAATTTCCAAGCAATTCTAGATGAAATCACTCAATCTCCCTATTCTCACTCTCTAGTCGGCAAAAACAATGAATAAGGCTGAGGAAATGGTTTGCTCAATGTATTACAAGTCTCAATATGTGTAAAGTAGTGGGCCACTACTATGGCAAAATAGTAATTGAGTCAACAATGCAATTTAACCCATTTTAATCTAATTTAATCATACCAAATCAGTTTTCAGATAATTACACCATAAAATCACATAAATTATGATGATCATGAAACACTAATCAATCTCCGATTCGGCCGCCGATAAGGCCTTCAACTCGCAATTTAAACATAAAACATGAACAGATAATCGAACAGTCAAACAGATAGATAATGCATTTAAACAGATACAGTCAATCAATCAGTTTCAAATTTCAGTCAGTCAGTTCAGTGTTTCAATCAGTTCAATTACTTTTCATAATCAGTCTCAGTTTAGCAGTAATCAGTAGTTTATCGGTAAACAGTGGTGAGGGTTGTTACAGTAATAAATAGTATTAAAAATTGTTTCAAGGCTATCAAATACTATAGGGTAAATTATAAATACACTCTTGATATTTAATTAAAATGCGAGTCGTCTTTTTAGTTTTAGAAATTGTATTCCATTCCTTGAGATTTTTAATTTCATAACAAATCGTCCCTTTTATTAATAAATCATCAAGTCAATTAACAGTTTTTAATGATACTAGAAATATGTTTCAATTAAGAATTTAGATAATTTTATTATTATATAAGAGAACAATTATAAATTTTATTTTTTTAGTTAATTCTGTTAAATAAAAAATATTAACAAAGAGATATTTATAATTTTTCAAATCACAGAGAATAATTTATATTTTAAATAAAATTCAGATGGTGTATTTGTAATTTATTCAATAATATATACTGTCACATCCGTATGTTGCGTTGCAGACAACATCGAAAAAAAGAAAAGAAAAAAAGAGGATAATATTTCGGATAAGTGGGGAATAGAGTACGCCTCCGTTTGGGAAGTGGGTTGACTTTTTGACTTTTTTGGTTATTTTAGCCTGAGCTAAAAAGTTGGTTTGGAAATGACTTTTTGACTTTTTTGACTTTTTTTTGTGAGAGGAGGGTGTAATGATTATAGGTTAGATGTGATGTTTTGTTTGTTATGACTAAAATAGCTAAAAAAGGAGCCGAATTTTAAAAATAATGAGAATCTTGTCTGAAAACACACTAAAAACTTATACCACAACATTTTACATGAGTAAAGGAAAACTCTACGGTTTCATATATATTTATTCAAACCACCAGGGTTGGTGGCCTGGTGGAGGATGCGGCATGTTTCACAGCAGGGAGCCCAGGTTCTATTCCTGGGAGGGGGCTGTGTGTTATCTCTACGGAGAGCTCGCCCTTTACTCCCTTCGTTCCTGGCCTCTGCTGTGGCGTGTGTCTGCCCTCCATTGGTGCCCTGGTGGTGGGTCCCTTACTTGGTGGGGGTTAATTCCTAGCTGGCAACCGGTTACCCCGGGACTAGGGCCCAACAGGGCCATGATGACACCACAAAGCCCTTTTTCCTGGTTCAAAAAAAAAAAAAATATATATATATATATATATATTTATTCAAAAAAATTTAAATAAGTGATTGTATAGTGAAAATTAAATTTGTGTAATATAAAATTTACGTGCAAAATAAATAATAGAGATTAAATTTGTGTAATATGAAACCTCTGTATAAAACAAATTTGAATCACAAGATATTATTCACTGACCTGTAGTTCTGCTGAATATTTTCAGCTGCACAACAACATTTGAATGTGTTTTTAATTTTTGTTTCATTTTCTTGTAAAGTACATAAAAATTCGAGCAAATTATATTAGTAATCCTTATATTTTATACGATGTATTTGATCTTTATATTTTTAATCGGCTCAATTTTAATCCCTAATTTTTAGATTTTATGTCAATTTAATTCAATTGATAATGTTGTTAGGGTGCGTTTGTTTGGACGGACTGAATAAGGGGGGATTGTAATCCATCGGACTGTTAGTCCCGGGATACATTGTCCCCGGACTATTTAGTTGGACTGGATTTGTATCCTATGTTTGTTTAGTCATGGGATTAGATGTCTGGATTAGACTATTTTTAATGAATCCAATGTTTGGTTAGACAGACTGGATAATGATAAATGTTCAAAAGACTATTTTATCCTTGTAATTTATAATTTTTATTTAATATATAATTTTAAATTTGTAATCTATAATTTATAATTTAACAACACTAAAAAAATTTAATTTATAAGGCCATAATTTTTAATTTATTATTTTCAATTAAATGTCCTTTATAATTTATAATTTATATTTTTTATTTAATATATAATTTTAAATTAATGACAATAAAAAAATAATTTTATTTAATATATAAATTAAATTTTCAACAACACTAAAAAAATTTAATTTATAAGGCCATAATTTATAATTTATTATTTTTAAATAAATTTAATTTATAATTTATAATTTTTATTTAATATATAATTTTAAATTAACAACACTAAAAAAATAATTTTACAGAAAAATGTAAATTTAATTTTTTAACGACACTAAAAAAAATTAATTTATAAGGCCATAATTTTTAATTTATTATTTTTAATTAAATTTAATTTATAATTTATAATTTAATTTTTTTATTTAATATATAATTTTAAATTAACAATATTAAAAAAATAATTTATAAATGTTCAAAAGACTATTTTACCCTTTCTAATTGTTTACTAAGTAATAGCATGGAGGGTAAAATGGACATTTCACCAAATAATCCCATGGGATACCAATCTCATGGTTTCTATCCCACACCCTCCATGGGATAGAATAGTCCCATATTTGTGGGACTAATAGTCCGGGGGACTATTAGTCCGGAGCAAAATTTTGCAAACAAACAATGGACTATTAGTCCGGTGGGACTAATAGTCCAATCCCACACCATTATCCCTCAAAACAAACATGCTCTTAGTGTTTTTGATAAAAAAATTATTATTGAATTAGTTAAGGTTAACTCACTGAGTTCAGTAAATTTATAATTTTGCCCTTAAAAACATAACATATGTCACTTATGTGCGTATTTTTTATTAAATTTTTTTTTATGAATTATAATCAATTGGATTAAATTAAGATAAAATCAAAAATTCAAAGTTAAAATCGAGCCAATTGAAATTACAATGATCAAAATGACATAAGGATTAAAATACAGGGATTATCACCATAATTTGTGCTAAAAATTTTGTTATTGAAATGTTTCTTAAAATTACTTGAATAAATTGCATGAATAATTCGAGATTTGAAGAAAATACATGGAGCATTACAAGTTAATTACATTGTGGTCCCTTAAAATTTAAATTTACATTATCCATTACCTTCTTTTCATCCGTCATTTATTAATCGTATAGATAAAAAAAATAATAATATTACCATCTCTTTACACTGAAATATATATTTTACCTTAATTATTCATTTGTTTATACATCACCAGCATTAGTTCTATTTGTTTTAATCGTAGATGATATTAGTGTAATTTTCTCAAACTTGTAAAATTTATTGTAATTTTCTTCAAACTTTAAAGGTGGTCATATAATTTACCCATATTATTTTAAGAAAATTTTCTAAAAAAATAGAAAAATCACTTTTTAGGAATTCTTGAAAAATTATTTTCAAATTATCAAAAGCTATTTTTCGTAAAAATAAAATTATACGTTAATGATAAATGTTTTTAAAAAATCATTCAGCTTGCTTGGTTGTGTTTTTCCAAAAACACTTTTCAGAAAATTATACTTTCTTGTTTTCTGTGTTTTTTTGTTTTTATTGAATTTTTTTTAATATTTTAAGCAATTTTTTTTTTTTACTTTTTAGACATACCTAACATAAATATACTTAAAAAGTAAAAAATTTGTGAAAAAAATCTTTTAAAAATTCACTAAATACCAAAAATATAAAAAAAAAATACGAGAATTCAGTACATTTTTTATATTTTTATGTATTTATTAAAATTTTAAAATATTATTTCACAAATTTTTTATTTTTTAGATACATCTAAGTAAAGTGTATCTAAAAAGGTCAAAAAAATGTTTAAATTTTTAAAAATATTCACTAAAAACAAAAAAAAATATGAAAACCAAAAAATTGAGTTTTCAAAAAATTTAATTTAAAAAACTCAAACTAAACATATTGATTATTTTTATTTATGTAAATAAAAAATATAAAAAAAACACAATCAAGAGGGGCAAAGTCAAAAACTCATAGAAGTTGGGCACTAGAAAAATAATCTGGTTTTGATGAAATACAAGTCTCTCCTATGTGGTGCAGATCTTTCTCTATTCCCCATTTCAAATCGATGTTGTCATATGCTACTAATTTTTTGTATTGTTCTAGACTCTAGTGCTACGATTGCTAATTTTTTGTTTGGAATTGAAGGAACAATAATAGAGTAGTAGTGTCCAAAAAGCAACAATTTATTATTGTTTTCCAAAGAGTCATTACTCCAAATTCAACCCTGAAAAACGAAATTGAGGCCAAGTTTAAGAACTTATAAAAAAGTTAAAAAGTTAAAAAATTATTTAAAAAATTAAAAATTTAATATTATTCATCAACAATCAATAATTACGGTTGCATAATTCTTAATTCAAAATTTTTCTTATAAATTAATTTTTACAATTTTTTATTAAATATTTTTCCATAAAAAGTAAAAAAGTTAACCCAAACATCTATATTTTCAACCTCAATTTTTTAATCTAAAAAGACAAAAAATACATTTATTTAAGACACCCCAAACAAAAGTTTAAAGAAGAACGAGGAATAATAACAATTAACAGAAGCTTTGCCTCAATCACAAGATTATAAAATATGGGTTGGGTTTGGGTTGGGTTTGAAGTGATGTGTTAGAGAGGTGATGTGACTTAAATAAGATGATGTGACTTAAATAGAATAGTGATTTTTTACCTTTTTTTAATCATGCCAAACTTAGCCTAAATTTCATTTTGATCCTTCAACAATGAAAATCGTATAAATACATCATTTTTAAAGACGAACTGGAAGTGATGAAAATAATATATTTTTATAGTTGAAAATGTCAAAATATACAAGTTTATAAATGAGAAAATGAAAGTAACATTTGCTAGATTGTTTAGGATGATCTAAGTATATTATTTTAATTTTTTACGAAAAAATATATAAAAAAATAAAGAAGTGATATAACCTAAATAAATATACTTATCTAAATAACTGCACTTAAATTAAAGAGCTAAAAGTAAAGCAGTTAAAATGCCACAAAAGAAATTGAAAATAAAAATCATAGACTATTAGATTTTGTTTTGTTTTGTTTTTGTTTTTGTTTTTTTTTTTTGAGAACGTAGATCACTAGATTTCAACATGCCACCGACCAATCTACTTTATTGAATAAGATAGCATAATCTACAAATCATACGCCAACGATGAGCCTCAATAAAAGAAAAAGCATATACTTTTAAAATTTTCCAATTTATTAAAAAATATTTGAAAAAATAAAAAAAATTCAGTATGTTTGATTTCAATTTAGTTTTCTATAAATTGAGTTTTTTGTTTTTCATATTTTTTTATTTTTAGTGAATATTTTTTAAATTTTAAGCAATTTTCTACTTTTTTAAGTTTACCTTACTTAGATGTATCTAAATAGTAAATTATTTGTGAAAAAATATTTTAAAAAATTAATAAATACATAAAAATATGAAAAATATATTAAATTTTTATTTTTTGTTTATTTTTATATTTTTGGTATTTAGTGAATTTGTTAAAGATTTCTTTTTACAAATATTATTCTTTTTAAGTGTATTTATTTTAGGTGTGTGTAAATTTTTTTAAAAAAATTGCTTAAAATATTAAAAAAATTCAGTGAAAACAAAAAAATACGAAAAAAGAACAAATAGAATTTTCTGAAAAGTGAATTCTGAAAACTGGAAACAAACAGAGTGATTAGGATTTCACCTTAGTAACAAATCAAACCATTGATTTTTATTTATTTTAATTTAAACTCTCAATTTTTAAAATGATGTCAATTTTAATCATTTGTTGTAAGTTATAAAAAATAGAATAGGGTTAAATTAGATACTTTAATTATTATGGACTAGGCAAGGAAGGATATGGGTAACAATGAGTTAGGGAAAGAGAAAAGTAACAGAGGACTGGGAAAATGAATGAAGTGATGCAATGGATTGAGAAAGAGGAGTGGTGATGGACGAACGACATGATGGGAGGTGGTTGTCAATAGTAATGAAAAAAACAAAAGGTTAAATTGTCTAAATTACATTTTGTTCGATAATTATAACCAATGAATATAAATTGATAATTAAAATTGATATTATTTTAAAAATTCAAAGAATTAACAAGTTAGGATTTCATTTCTTGTCAGTTCAAAAAGATTGAGATCTTTTTATTTTTATTTTTTATTTTTAAAATAATTTTTCCGAAATATTTTAATGTAATGCAAGATTTGTTGAATCAAAATGAAAAGGACAATAAATAATACTTATATTTGGGGCCTCTAGAACCTTCAACTGAATCCTATATAAAATTCACATTTGGGCAAAAATACTCAACTAGACCATGAGAATTGAATTTATTTAGGATGGTGAAGTCATAGAGCGTGCCGTGATGTTTGCGGGGATGACCATGAGTTTTGGCCCACCAAAAAGAATAAAAAAATATTTGCTTGAAACTTGGGATGGTCATGGGCTCGATGACCTGTCAATTTGCTTGGTTCAATTTGATATTTTTAAAGTTTGACGAAGATATTTATAGTCTATAAAATTGGATTGAGCTGAAATTTAATATCCGTGTTGGGTTAAGGATAAGAAGTTTTGTTCAGTTAGGCCTGACTTGACTATTTATAAAATATTAATTATAATTTTATATTATTTTTTAAAATTTTAAAACAAGGAGATATTATGATTTAATTTTAAATAACGAATAGCAATCTTAATTAAATAATTAATAACAAACGGACACAACGATTTAACATGAAAAAAATCACAATTGGAATATCTCCAATTGTGATAAAAAAAAATTATGAGCCAAAGTCACAAAACAATCCACTAAGAAAACAAAAAAATAATTACACACAAGAACCCTCAATTATATAGGGAATCCATACCTGAATTGAACAGAACCCGATGTGCCTCTTCCATCACCATCTTCACAACGCCCAAATTCACAACGTCAATGTTGAATCTACGACGATAAGCCACTCCAAAATCTACCAAAGTTTCAGGCTGAAGTTTTCCGGAATCCACCAATGAACACATCTCTCTTTTTGTGAATGAAAGAACAAAACAACCCTCAATGATAGTCAATATGAAACTGGTTGATCAATCGATCACCCTCTATGCATCAAAGAAACCCATATATAAACACATTCTAATATAAAACACTTTGTTTTATCTTCGTTTCTAAGAATCTAAACAGGTTAAATCCTAAAAATAGCAAACAATACACTTTATACTAAACAGAGTCGCGAAGACCGCTCGAGCGCACACTTTACCGTTCGAGCGATAAGATTGAAAGGTGATGCTTCCATACTTAGTTAGCGAAGTGGCAAATAAGGAATACTCAAGATACAGAATGTCAGCACAAACTCCTCTACACAGGCACAACTTGAATTAGATTCGCATCTAAACTCTCATAACTTGTAACGCCCCGAAATAATTACAGTAAAACATCCACAATATTAATAAACAACGACAATGTATATATTAAATTCTTTCATTAATTCCGATTACTTGCCCCAAAGAATAACATATGCAGATATACATTCACAAGCCTAACCCTGAATCTGTAACATATGTCACTTAATAGAGAAATAGATTGAAAAGTAAACAACTAAGATAATGCCCTAATGGCTACAATTTTCCAAGACAATACTTGGTTACAACACAATGGATTTAAATCCAATACAATTAATGCCCTAGGCTTGTATAAATTAACTATAACAATTAACACAAAAAGAAGCCTTCAGCTCCAAGTTCTTTTCAAGCTATGTCCTTGGCGGAAGTATATCATCAGCACTTGAAAATGGTTTTCCCATATAGGGTGAGTCAAAACCCAATAGAAATACACTAACACAGTTTATGAATCTTAACAAAGATATGAGATGAATGCATATGAAATGCTCGTGCTAAAAACATTTGTTAGACCTATTTATTTTGATAATTTATTTAATTATGTTTTAATTTATTTGAAAGAGAAAAATAAAATCAAAATTTATTTTGATGATTTATTTGAAAGAGAAAAATAGAATCAAAATTTATTTTGTCCCATTATTTTTCACCTATACCTTTATCCTAAATGTTGTTAGAATGTATTTAATATTTGATTAAATCAGAAGTTCAAACAGCCCAAAACAAAGGTTCAAATAGCCCAGCACAGCAGCCGGCCAAAAGGTTCAAAAGGTTCAAGTGGAAGATATTCAAATTAGTAATGATGGAGTATAACGGCTATAAATTCAAATGAATACAACGACTATAAACGGCTATAAGTTTCATTATATATATCAAAGCTTATAATGTAAACAAGTTACAAAAAACCATAAAATATTCTTTGATCTATAATCACTCACATATATTCTCTGAAAATTTTTCTGAGGAGTGCTCTTCAATTTTTGTTTACATCCTCTTTCAGAAATTATACACTGAGACGTATAGCTTTAAGCCCATCTTTCCTGTGTGAGATTTACAGAAAAATCAAAGCTTCATTTTATGTATCTATCTTTGAGAGATAATTCTTATAACTTTTTGTGAAAGTAAATATACATTCTTTTCAACCTTGTAAGAGTGTAGTACACTAGTATTCTTGACTTAGAAAGTCTGTGTAAAATCCGTTAAGGATTGCTCCATTTGTAAAAAGGTTGCTAGCACCCCCGTGAAGCTAGAGCATAGTGGAAAATCTCAAATGAAGCTTGAGGAGTGGACGTAGGCCGAGTTGAAACCGAACCACTATAAATTTGTTTGCCTCTCTTTCCCTTATCTCTTTATTTTATTTAAATTGTTGTAGGTATATTTCACATTTTCACTGTGCTAAAATTATTAACTAACATAGTTGTTAGAATATTTGCTATAATTATTTTTATTTCATTAACTATATTTATCTATTGTATTAGTCATAATTTTTATTAGGGTATTATTAATTTTCAATTGTAAAAACCTAATTCACCATCCCTCTTAGGTTGTCTTTTGGGCAACAATTGGTATCAAAACCTAGACTCTTGTTTTAGATTTAACCATCTAGGAGTTTCGATTCATGGCAACCTTAGCTGAAAAGCAAGCCACAAATAGGCCACCATTGTTTGACGGAAACAACTATAGTCATTGGAAGGATAAGAGGACTCTATACCTACAAGCCACTGATTATGCCATGTGGATTATTGTCACCAAAGGTCCAAAAATTTCTACCAAATTAGTAGGCAATATTAGTGTACCTAAATATGAAGATGAATGTGATGAGAGATATCATAAATTATTGCAAGCCAATGCTAAAACCAAACTCACCCTTGTTTGTGGATTAGACTCTAAGGAGTATAATAGAATTTCAAGTTGTGATTCGACAAAAGAAATTTGGGACAAACTTGAGGTAACGTATGAAGGTACAAACCAAGTGAAGGAATCTCATATTGATATGCTTGTTCATAGTTATGAATTGTTTAAAATGAACTCTGATGAATCTATTTCAAGTATGTTTACTAGATTTATTGAAATTGTAAACTCTTTGAAATCTCTTGGAAAAACTTATACTAACAGTGAGTTGGTAAGAAAAATTCTTAGGTGTTTACCAAAGAATTGGGAAGCAAAGGTCACGGCCATTATAGAAGCCAAAAATCTCTCCACACTTGGATTGAATGAGCTTATGGGTTCTCTTATGACTCATGAGATCACCATAAAAGGATATGAGGATGTTGAAAATAAAAAGAAAAGTAGAATTGCATTCAAAGCCTCATCAAATGAAGAAGAACATGAAAACTCCAGTGAGGATGAAAGCTATGCCATGTTTAGTAGAAATCTCAAAAAGCACTTCAAGAAAAACAATTATGGAGGAAGAAAACTTTTCAAGAAAGAGTACAACAAAGATAACAAGAAAGAGCCTATAATTTGCTATGAGTGCAAAAATCCTAGACATATGAAGATAGATTGTCCAAAATTGAAGAATCATGGAAAAAACTACAAAAAAAAAAAAAAACAAAAAGGCTATGGTAGCAGCTTGGGGAGAAAGTAATGATGAAAGCTCAAGTGATGAAATTGAAAATGAAGTAGCCAACTTATGTCTCATGGCTCTTGAAGATGAAGACTCTACTCAAGATGAGGTTTATTTTAAGTCCAAAGCTAAAGAAGGGAAGTGGTATCTTGATAGTGGATGTTCTAGACACATGACCGAAGATAAATCATTCTTTATTAAACTATCATCGAAAGATGGAGGATTTGTTACTTTTGGAGACAACAAGAAAGGAAAAATCATCGATATTAGTAGTATCGGTATTTCTCTTAACCCTTCTATTGAAAATGTTTCACTTGTTGATAGACTTAAGCATAACCTACTTAGTATTAGTCAATTATGTGATAAAGGTAATCGAGTTATTTTTGATAAATCACATTGCACAATTGAAAGCACAAATGATCATAAAGCTTTATTCGTTGGTAATCGCCATGAGAATGTTTATGTTTTTCATCTTAATGATCTCTATGCTAGTGATGTTAAATGTTATATGTTAATAATGAAAATAGTTGGTTATGGCATAGAAGACTTGGTCATGCTCATATGGATTTAATTGCTAAACTTTTGAGAAAGGATTTGGTCATTGGACTTCCAAAAAATTAAATTTGAAAAAGATCATCTTTGTAGTGTTTGTCAACAAGGAAAACAAACTAAAACATCGTTTAAATCAAAATCTCATATTTCCACAATTAGACCTTTACAACTATTGCATATGGATTTATTTGGTCCCTCAAGGACATCTAGTCTAGGTGGTAAACGTTATTGCCTTGTTATTGTTGATGATTATTCAAGATTTACATGGGTTATGTTTTTAGCACACAAAGATGAAACATTTTCTTCTTTCACAAAACTTTATCATAGAATTCAAAATGAAAAGGCTTTTTTATTACTAATATTCGAACCGACCATGGTAGAGAACTTGAAAATGAGAAATTTGAATTGTTTTGTGATGAGCATGGTATTGGACATAATTTTTCAACACCTAAAACCCCTCAACAAAATGGTGTGGTAGAAAAGAAGAATAGAACTTTAGAAGAGATGAGTAGAACAATACTTTGCGAAAAATAATCTTCCTAAATATTTTTGGGCCTAACCGTTCACACTACATGCTATATTTTAAATCGTGCATTAATTAGACATATTCTCAAAAAAACTCCTTATGAACTTTGGCATGATAAAAAGCCCAACATTAGTCAGTTACATGTTTTTGGTTGTAAATGTTTTGTGCATAATAATGGTAAGGATAACTTAGGTAAATTTGATTCAAAATCTGATGAAATAATTTTTCTTGGCTATTCCTTAACTAGCAAAGCTTATCGTGTTTTTAATAAAAGAACTCTTGTTATGGAAGAATCTATTCATGTGGCATTTGATGAAACTAACATCTCTACTCAAAAGCAAATTGTTAGTGATAATATAGATTTGGAACCAAATGTAGAAGATTCAAGTATCTACAAAGAAGAGAACCAACCATGTAAGTTGAAATTTGATTCAAAATCTGATGAAATAATTTTTCTTGGCTATTTCTTAACTAGTAAAGCTTATCGTGTTTTTAATAAAAGAACTCTTGTTGTGGAAGAATCTATTCATGTGGCATTTGATGAAACTAATATCTCTGCTCAAAAGCAAATTGTTAGTGATAATATAGATTTGGAACCAAATGTGGAAGATTCAAGTATCTACAAAGAAGAGAACCAACCATGTAAGTTGAACAAAGAGATTGAACAACCTATTCTCCCACCTCAAGAAGAAGGAGGAAACAATGACGATTTGTCAAGAGAATGTAAGTTTATTCATAATCACCCTAAGAATTTAATCTTAGGTGACCCTACAAAAGGTATTGAAACTTGCTCTTCACTTAGAAATATTTGTAGTAACTTGTCTTTTCTCTCACAGATTAAGCCTAAAAACTTTCAAGAAGCCAAATTCGATGAACATTGGATGATAGCTATGCATGAAGAGCTTAACCAATTTGAGAGAAACATAGTGTGAGAACTTGTGCCAAAACCTAAAGATCATACCATTATCAGTACCAAATGGATCTTTCGAAACAAGCTTGATGAATCTGGCACAATTATAAGAAATAAGGTTAGACTTGTTGCACAAGGATACAATAAAGAAGAATGCATTGATTTCGATGAAACCTTTGCTCCGGTTGTTAGATTAGAAGCCATTCGCATGTTACTTGCATTTGCATATTTTAGAGATTTCAAACTTTATCAAATGGCTGTAAAAGGTTCATTTCTTAATGGTTTTATAAATGAGGAAGTTTATGTTAAACAACCTCTAAGTTTTGAAGATCATGTTTTTCCAAATCATGTTTTTAAACTATCAAAAGCTTTATATGATTTGAAACAAGCACCTCGTGCATGGTATGAACGATTAAATAAATTTTTGATTGAAAATAATTTTTCTAAAAGACCAATTGACACAACACTTTTTGTTAAAACTAAAAATGATGATTTACTTATTATGCAAATATATGTGAATGACATTATATTTGGTGCTACTAATGAAACCTTGTGTAAGGAATTTGCTAAGTGTATGCAAGGTGAGTTTGAGATAAGCATGATGGGAGAGCTAAATTATTTCTTTGGGCTTCAAATCAAACAATGTAAGGAAATAATTTTTATTAACCAAGTTAAGTACACAAAAGAACTACTCAAAAATTTTGGTATATATGACTCAAAAATAATTGGAACACCTATGAGCACATCCATTTAGCTAGACAAAGATGAAAAAGGTAAGTCCATTGATCAAACAAAATATCGAAGTATGATCGGCTCACTTCTTTATTTAACTGCAAGTAAATCCGATATTATGTTTAGTATTTGTATGTGTGCTAGATATCAATCAAATTCTAAGGAATCACATCTCAGTGATGTTAAAAGAATTTTTAAATATCTTGTTGGCACTCAAAATTTGGGACTGTTTTATCCTAGAGGTGTTGCATTTGATTTAATTAGTTACTTGGATGCCGACTTTGCCGGATGCAAACTTGATAGAAAATGCACCAGTAGCACTTGTCACTTTCTTGATAACTCATTAGTATCTTGGTTAGCAAAAAATAAAATTTTGTTGCTTTATCAACAGCCGAAGCTAAATATATAGCTTCCGGAAGTTGTTGTGCCCAATACTTTGGATGAAACAATAATTGGAGGATTTTGATTTTCATTATCATCATATCCCTATTAAATGTGATAATACTAGTGCCATCAATTTAAGCAAAAATTCGGTTCAACACTCACAAACAAAACATATTGAAATTCGACATCATTTTTTAAGAGATCATGTTCAGAAAGGGGATATTGTACTTGAATTTGTAAATACTAACAAGCAATTGGCGGATATTTTCACAAAACCCCTAAGCGAGGATCGCTTCAATTTTATTCGTGGCGAGCTTGGAATGTCGATTTCTACTTAAAAAGTTTTGTTAAGACTGTGAAACTTGAATTTTTGTTAAAATGATATATGTGTATTGCTACATTGATATGGAAACATTTATATCAGTTGAATGCTCTCAAGTCCTTCGTACATTTATTCTCCACTATCATTTTCCTCCTCCTCATCCAGATTCTGACCCATGATTTCCTTTTGATAATGTCACAAGGGGAGAAATTATATGATGTTATGTATTATGGTATTATTTTGTTCTGATGTTATGTATTATGGTATTATTTTCAAACTAATCTGATATTATGTATTTATAGTTTGATATCTTAATATCTTAATCTTATATCATGCTGTTGATTAAAGCTTATTTATTACACATGTGCTAACCTATATATTTAGAAATGAATTCAGGGAGTATGACTTGAGGGGGAGCCTTTCTTACTCCCAAATCAAATCAAAACATCATTGTGTGCCATCATCAAAAAGGGGAAGATTGTTAGACTTATTTATTTTGATGATTTATTTAATTATGTTTTAATTTATTTGAAAGAGAAAAATAGAATCAAAATTTATTTTAATGATTTATTTGAAAGAGAAAAATAGAATCAAAATTTATTTTGTCCCATTATTTCTCACATAAACCTTTATCCTAAATGTTGTTAGAATGTATTTAATATTTGATTAAATCAGGAGTTCAAACAACCCAAAACAAAGGTTCAAACAGCCCGGCACAGCAACAGGCCAAAAGGTTCAAAAGGTTCAAGTAGAAGATATTCAAATTTGTAATGATAGAGTGGAAGATATTCAAATTAGTAATGATGGAGTACAACGGCTATAAACGCCTATAAATTCAAATGAATACAACAGCTATAAACAGTTATAAGTTTCATTATATATACCAAAACCTCTAATGTAAACAAGTTATAAAAAATCATAAAATATTCTTTGATCTATAACCACTCACATCTATTCTCTGAAAAATTTTCTGAGGAGTGTTCTTCAATTTTTGTTTACATCCTCTTTCAGAAATTATATACTGAGACGTATAGTTTTAAGTCCATATTTCCTATGTGAGATTTATAGAAAAATCAAAACTTCATTTTATGTATCTATCTTTGATAGATAATTTTTATAGCTTTTTGTGAAAGTAAAAATACATTCTTTTCAACCTTATAAGAGTGTAGTACACTCAGTGTTCTTGACTTAGAAAGTCTATGTAAAATTTGTGGAGGATTGCTCCATTTGTAAAGAGGTTGCTAGCACCCCTGTGAAGCTAGATCATAGTGGAAAATCTCAAGTGAAGCTTGAGGAGTGGACGTAGGCCGAGTTGAAGCCGAACCACTATAAATTTGTTTACCTCTCTCTCCTTTATCTCTTTATTTTATTTAAATTGCTGTAGCTATATTTCACATTTTCACTGTGCTAAAATCATTAACTGACATAGTTGTTAGAACACTTGTTTTAATTATTTCTATTTCATTAACTATATTTATCTATTGTGCTAGTCATAATTTTTATTAGAGCATTATTAATTTTTAATTGTAAATACCTAATTCATCCCCCCTTTTAGATTGTCTTTTGGGTAAAAACATTTTATATCTCCTTTCAAAACCATGCAATGCTACGTCTATATCACAATTCAAGAAATCATTTATTTTATAATAGAAAATAGGACTGTGAATACAACTCTGGAATCCCTAGGTATTTGTCTGTAAGCAGACTATACAAGCACTACCAATTTGTCATTTTTACTAGTATTAACCGGAAAGTTCGACACCTAACCTCGCGGTTTTCTGGACTTTCACCAAGGACACACATGCCAACGTAATACCCTAACCACACTTCCTACACAGATTTACCAAAGTATTCACCAATTTTTCTCAAAACAATAGACATTTTCAATGTGTTAAATATGCAACAATACCCAATGCAAATAGATGAAAAAATATATTCAATTTTCCTAGTTCTCATGCAATTTTTACAACAATCATAGCTATCATCTACCAATAATCCAAAACAAAAATCTCTAAACAGATAAATAAATTTCCAATAAGGTTATGCTTTCCAAAATCTCAAGATGAGAGTGATAATACATATCCAACTCTGCCATCCTCATAAACATCAATCCTATTTCTCAAATCCAACATCAATTCTATTTATCTATACAAAATCAACATTCGATAAATTTAGGGCAAAATCCTATTTTTCTTTATAAACCAATCCCAAGAATAAAAATCCATCTTTTTCTCATAACTCCATAATAAATACATTTTCTCAAACATTTCCAACAATTTATTTAAAAAGCCTTATTTTTTATTTCAACCCAAAACCCTAGGTCTGTCCAAAAATCCCCAAATCACAATGTTGTTTCAAAAACACAAATAACTAAGTCAAAAATCATAAGAAAGTGTAAAGATATCCCTACCTTGAAGCTAGAAGGCAAGAGAGAGTGTGACAGAACCTCAACAACGTCGAAATCCAATTTTGTTCCGATTAAAAGAAAGCTTTCGGAATGCTTTACCTTTTTGTCAAAGAGACTAGGATGAAGAAATCAACGGATCTAGGTGTATTTGTAGAAAAAATGTGAGTTCTAGAGAGAGAGGGTCTCAACTTAGGGTTTTGAAATGTTTAGGGAGAAATAGATGAAAAAGTGAGCCAAAAAGGTGACTTTACAGACTAATATACGCGCAGACCGCTCGAGCGACCAGACACAATAAGTGGGACCGCTTGAGCGCACAAAGGGACCGCTCGAGTGAAGAATACCAACTCTCAGAAGTTTTACAGACAGAGGACCATCGCTTGAGTGCAAGAAACATCGCTCGAGCCAACACCGCTCGTGTAAGAAAGACTGCTCGAGCGAAGAATGCCATCTCCTAGTTTCTCTGTAGACTTGCAAAAGTAATGGAAGTTCATAAAGACTGCTCAAGCACAGGAATCACCGCTCGAGTGAAGAGGCAAAATTCTAGGCAATAACAATTTTGAAAAACAAGCAATTAACCTGTTCCAAATGCAACCGAGACACTCCACTATCCAAACGCAATGAGGAATAAGGAGAAACAAAACATGAACAACCATATAAAATAATGAAACCCGGATCCAGAACATCAAATGGATTGGGTCTAAACTAGAATCGCTATATAACTCATAGATACAATAAAGCGAATAAAAATACAGCTGAAAAGAGTTTTGTCCAACGGGAATAAAAATACAACTGAAAAGAGTTTTGTCCAACGAGATTGCTAATTACAAAAACCTAACAATTTTAGTGGAAAATAAAGTAGATCTTTCTCAGGTAGGTTTAGACCGAATCACATAAATTTTAGTATCTTATAATTGTTTCTCTCTCCTAAAATTGCATAATTTGTTTGGTTCTTATGGCCAACAGTGGCACAAGACGGAGCCACCTTGGGTCCAAAAATTTCATCAAATTTTGAGGGTTCCCAAATAAGTAATTCCTATAGTGTTAGTAAGTTTAAAATTAAAGTTCCAAACTAACTAATTTAACTTCAAAGTCTAAATTAAAAGTCTGTACAACATCTCCAACCCTTCATTAAGGATGATGGAGTCATATATTGTGTTGTGATGTTTGAGGGTTTGGCTCACCTGTTTCTACAACATCTCCAACCCTTCATTAAGGATGATGGGGTCATATCGTGTTGTGATGTTTGTGGGTTTGGCTCACCTCTCTCTACAACAGCTCCAATCCTTCATTAAAGATGATGGAGTCATATATCGTGTTGTGATGTTTGCGGGTTTGGCTTACCTCTCTCATGAGATTTAAAACAGAGATAAAGGCACCGATAAATTATTACCTGAAAATTATTTTCAATTTGTAAAATCTAAATCACCCTCTTTCACTTATTCTTTGCAAAAAAATATGGAAAAAAACACAATATTGTTCATTATGTATGTAAATGAATTGAGAGTTCTTCTACATTTTTCTAATTCACTATATTCTTATATAGTAACTAGCGTAATACTCTGGCTATGCATTGTTTTAAATAAATAATTAATAATTAATTTTAAAATTAAAATTAAACAGTAAAAAAATAAAATTAATTAAATTTTAAGTATTTTTATCCCAATTTCGCTTATGTTTCCCCCCTACCATTAGTGCTATGTTTTAAGTTCTAAATAATAATAACATGAATCATAATGTAATTAGTAAAAATTAAACAAAAAATATGATAAATTATAAAATCACACTTTTTAGTTTTTATTTTTAAGAACAAAAACTACACCTATAATAAAATATAAATACACTATTATTTTCTAAGAGTTTCATAATTTTAATTTACCATAGATTAGATATATCGTAAACTATGTGAAACTCAATAATTATTATTATGATTTTTAACTAATTACATTTTTTTAGTATGCCATATGATAGTAATAATAATAATAATTTTTTTATCAAACTAAATCTAGCAAAATTTGTTTAAATAAAAAAATTGACTAACAAAATAAAAATGACAAACAATGAGTTACCAGTGACCTTTAGATTTTCTTACAATTATTAGTTTTGGCATCTCACATTGGGCCATTTTCTTGTTATTCTCTCTTACTTACCTTTGCTTAACAAATCTTCATAGCACGGGTATAATTTTTTAAAATTACTTTATAAACCATAATACTCGTGCTATGCAAGGGTTAAATAAATAATTAAAAATTAATTTTGAAATTAAATAATAGCATAAAATTTATTTATAAGAAATAAATAAACTTTGGCAGAATGTATTTTTAAAAAAGTACAATAAAATTACAAAAATTATTTTTACAATGAAATATAAATGCATTTTGTTTTATAAGTTTTGCAATTTAGTTTATTTTATGTCAGAGATAGCCCAATCATATAATGAATTATATTTGTCAATTTATTAACTACCCATTATCTATTTTGTAAAAGATTAAAAATATGTCTACTTAGGCATAAAATTATGGTTTTTCCTATGCCATAATTCACAAATACAAAAGAATAAGAGTTGGCTTGAGCATTTATAGTTAAGCTAGACACTAAAAGTGACATAATTTAATTGACTCAACATTTATTTCAACTTGCCCATAACCTAATCATTAAGGAATTGTCTTAGACTATGCCCAAGTATAAACCACTTAACTCATTTATTTATTAAATTAGTGAATAAATATGTGTTAGTATTTTTTATAATAAAATAATAAATAAATACATGTTTATGCATAGTTATTAAAAAAAAATTAAAACATTGATAAAATTTTATATTTATATTTAAAATTATTGAGGATTTATAGTTATGCTTGTCACGTCCCGAAAATTTTCACAATAAACATTCACCAACTCCCATTGTTAAATATGAACATGAGTTAGTGTTCAATGTTAATATCATCTACAAATTTCTAACATTTGTATTCATCAATCATTAAGAGATTTACAAAAGGTATTCCACATGCAAATATACATTCAACATTCCTAGTTTATGAATCTATAGCATGTGGCATAGCAATTCAAATACAATTAAATGCCCTCAAGGCTACAATTTCCAAGACTTAAGTCCGGTTATACAAAAATGGTTTCAACCCATACACGTACAGCCCTTGGCTTGCCAAAAATAATTACAACTAAAGAAAAGAGCCTTGTGCTCTCAAAAACATATCACACACCTCTAACTTGGCGGAATCACCACATCTTTTCTTGCACTAAATCTCATAGGAGTGAGTACAAAACCCAGTAGGAAAACCTTAAAAAAAGTATATACATTTTATACAATCTCACGAGAAAAATACACATGCCATGCCATGTTCAAAATATCATATATTTTTATCTTTTGAAAACCTTCGTGCATAATGCAATCATGAGAAATCAAGATTTTAACGATTTCAATGTAATTAACAATGGCGGTAAATACGACTTAGGTAATTCCTAGGTTGGTGTTTGCAAGTAGGCTTAAAAAGCACTACTAAATCCCCACTTTATCGGTAGCTAGCTGGAAGGCACGTGGTACCTCTTTCACGCGTGTTTTTGATCTTTCATTATGGACACTCAGACCAACTTAATCAATACCATCTACACCCCTATCCGGACTTACCAACATATTTACCTCAAAACAAATTGATATGATCTTGTTTCACAAATCAATTTCCATTCTCAAAATAATTCTTTTCCAATGCAATATTTAAAATCAATTGCATCAACGATAAAAGAGGATGGTAATGCAAGTGTATGAAGTTCCATTAAATAATCTCAATTTCATAATTCGTCCCACAATCTTCCATTTGTGATCAAATTCTACATCTCCATCAATGCGAAATTATGATACATTATAATAGATAAAATAATACAACATTAGCCATCATGCATCTTCCATATATTAATCATCATAATATAATTCTAAAAGATGATATAACAATCTCAAATCTTCATGTATTCTCTATTTTTTCACTTGGTCATTTCAAGACCAACCATTAATAAGCTATACAACAAGCTTTAATTAGATTACTACTCATTTTCTTCCCATGTAATTTCCTCTTTATGCACAATCATAAGAACATCCCAATCACACATTCACCATAATACTAGACAACCATAGATTTCATAACATCATGACCTATTCTCAAAAACAAATTCCCAATTTCTACGGTTTCCACAAAATTAGGGTTTTCATCAATTTTGAAAGGATTTTCCAAAATAACATCCCTCCTCCTCAACAATATAGTTTATACTTCTAAGAGTTTTTAGAAAACATTGAGAAAAACGCTTTTTTAAAATCATCCAGAACTCATGAATCAAAATTAAAGTTCCATACTACAAGAAGAAGTTCCAAAATCAACATAAACTTGCAAAAATGTATATATAACTCAAAACTTATTCTTACCTCAAGTTTTGGAGAAAAAGAGAGAAGAAACCCCCAAAATCAACAGTGTTGAAACCCGATCTCCACCGCACAAAACGTAACCCTCGAAGAGTTCTCCAACTTTGATAAAGGGACTAGGGTCAAAACTCCAATGGATTTGGAGAAATCAAGGGTTTAATGTAATTTGGTGAGAGTAATTTTAGAGAGAAGGAAGAGAAAAGTGTTTTTAGAGAGAGAGAGAGATAAGTGAAAAGTGAGATACACTCAGCCCAAGGAGAAGAAAAGGGAAAAAATTGTCAGATCCAGCACTTTTCGCACGTGCGCGCCTTCTTCCGCACGTGCGGTACGTCCTTTCCTGCACGTGCGAACTCCTCCCCTGCATGTGCGGCCCATTTCCCACTCGTGCAATTAAAGCAGTAGCCAACCAACGGTGGCACTCCCTCATCGCATCTGCGGCCCAAGCCCTTGCACGTGCGGTTTTGCTTTTCACCCAAAAAGTGCACTAGCAAGGCCACAACACTCTGACTCCAACTCACGCTGACTAAAGTGAGCAAAAGAAAAAAAAAATTAAAAAAAATCTTACTCTAGAACAAAATAAGGATGAGAATCCGAGAAAGGTTTTCAGGGATGGTGAACATGAACGGTCGACGAGACCTTAGGTTAATACCCGATACTCCCAACGCAAATAAGATAAACATAATTAAAAGAAAACAAGACGGGTTAGCTACCCAAGCATCACAATGCTAGACACTAAAAGTGACATAATCTAATTGACTTAACATTTATCTCAACTTGACCATGACCTAATTATTAAAGAATTATCTTAATCTATGCCTATGCATGAACCACTTAACTCATTTATTTATTAAATTGGTGAATAAATATACGTTACTATTTTTTATAATAAAATATACAAGAGTTGGTTTGAAAATTTATAGTTGTGCCAGACAATAAAGGAAATATAATCTAATTGACTCAATATTTATCTCAACTTAGCCATTATCTAATTATTAAAGAATTGTTTTAATCTATGCCTAAGCATGAACCACTTGAGTCATTTATTTATTAAATTGGTGAATAAATATATGTTGGTATTTTTTATAATAAAATAATAAATATGTACATGTTTATGCATAGTTATTTAAAAAATTAAAACTTTAATAAATTTTATATTTATATTTAAAATTATTGAGTATTTGTAATTGTGTTAGACATTAAAAGTGACATAATCTAATTGACTCAACATTTATCTCAACTTAGTCATGGCCTAATTATTAGAGAATTGTCTTAGTCTATACTTATGCATGAACCACTTAACTCATTTATTTATTATATTGGTGAATAAATATATATTAATATTTTTTATAATAAAATATATAAGAGTTGACTTGAGGATTTATAGTTGTACTAGACACTAAAAGTGACAAAATCTAATTGACTCAATATTTATCTCAACTTGGCTATATCCTACTTATTAGAGAATTGTTTTAATCTATGCCTAAACATAAACCACTTAACTCATTTATTTATTAAATTGGTGAATAAATATATGTTAGTATTTTTTATAATAATATAATAATTATGTACATGTTTATGCATAGTTATTAAAAAACATTAAAACTTTGATAGAATTTTATATTTATATTTAAAATTATTAATGAATAGCATGTTTATTTATGTGTGAAAAAACTATCCAAGATCAACCTAAAATATGGACATTGTTCTAACCGTACTTTGGAATCGATTTAAAATTTTGATCGATCAATTAATAGAAATAGTTGGTAATCAATTTAAATTTTATTATAATTTCTCAGGTTTTGAATATTATGAACTAATTTGAGAGCTAGTACTGACATTAAACATTAAAGGTAGAAGTTAGATTAAGATCAATTTTTATGTCAACAATTAAATTCTTGGAGAATTTTCTTCATTCATACCTAATTCATGATCATTCAAGCCACTTTGTCTTCCATTTAAAAAAAAAAAAAAATCAGTAAATATATTGTGATTATTTTTTATAACAAAAATAAGAAAATGTATGTATATTTTTGTCATATTTATTTATTTTTTACAAAAAAATTATATATTTATATTAAAAATTCTTACACAAATAATTAAGTATATTTATTTATGAAAAAAATTATATAATACTAGGTTGACCTAAGATATAGAGCTTGTTTTAGTTCTACCTTGAGTTCGATTTAAAAATTGATCAGTTAATTAGTGAAAAAAGTTAATAATAATCAATTTAAGTTTATGTTTAATAATTTTTTAAGTTATGATAGGTACGAGCTAATACTGAATCAAATATTAAAAGTAGTGTAGAAACTAAATTTGGTTGATTTTTATGCTATACATCAATTCAATTTTTAGAGATAAAACTTCAATTAAGAAATTATATATTTATTCTTAAAATATGTCTAATATTAAATTATATTTACATCTCAAAGAATTATTTAAGATCACATTAAGCTAGTTCATAAACTTTATTTTTAGTATAGAACTTGATCAAACAAGTGAAATCTCAAAACAAATCATAATTTTCAATTTAAATTTTATTAAATTTTTATTTAATACAAATTTTTGTGTAAAATGTTTTAATATTTTAAAAATAATTAATTAATTGTGAAATGAAGTTACCATTATAAGAAAACACTAAAACAATTGTCTTTAATAATGTGAAAATCCATTAACTAAAGTATTAAATTGATGAGAGATATAGATTTATTTTTTATTTATATTTTTTTTTTGGAAAACAAAATCAATGATTGTGGCTAATGGGAATGGTGCTTATAATCATGCATACTTAATTTCTTTTCACACCAATCACATGTATTAAAAAATTTATAATTTAGGCATAAATATTAGTACATATGAGTGTACAAAACAAATCAAAAAAAAAAAAAGTTTGCAGAAGAAATTAAATGTGTGTAATTAAATCAAAATATTTTGAAGATTCTTAATTTTTATCATGAATTTTAAAGATTTGAGAGCAGTTATATATGGTATGAATAATATAATAATACAGTAAAAAGCAAGTTTTAATAATAATATTGTAAAAAGCAAGTTTTAATTTTTTTTAAAGGAAATAAAAATCAATAGGAGATGATTAGGTTGGAAAGATATAAAATATATATATTTTTTTATCATTCCTTTTGAAAACTATAAATTATGTAATTATTAATATTTTGAAAACTATTACTTTAATGGATTAGCCAATACTATGTTTTAAATTTATTTTTTTTAATTCAATAAATTCACAAATTTATCATGAGGTTTTGGAGCTCTCACAATACTCCTTACGAAAACTTCATTTTGCTTATATAATATTAGCCTATCACCCGTGCTATGCATGGGATAATTATAGATATTTATATTTGTTTTAAATTTTTTTAATATATAAATTATGTTTTTTAAGATTTTTTATAAAAAAAATTTAACAATCTTATCACTAACTATAGTGTATCGAAGAAGTTGAAAAAGGTATTGCAGTATCTATAATTATTTGTATGAGGGGATTTTAAATGTTGATTAGGAGATTTTGACCAAATTAATAAATGCAGGCATGTGGAAAGACATGTGGATTGAAAAAAGCTAATAAATGCTGATCAGGGGATTTTGACCAAATCAATAAATGCTAAGTTTTTTTTTTAATAAGAAATTTGGAAAATTCAGATTGGGATATTAAAGTTCCCACAGGCCTTGGGGTTAAAAATTCCCTTTTGCTTAATATATAGTATAGATATAGATTAGACTTTTTAAGAAATTAAATGTCTTTTTTTTTATTATATTATATTAAAGTTTAATATTTTGATAATAATCATATGTGTAGGGTTTTTTAAGAAATTTTTTTTATGCTTGTTCTTAATGCATTAAAGTGTTATTATGAGAGATAATAATCATATGTGCTGAGACTTTTCAAGGAATTCATATGTGTTGGATTTCAAAGAATTTTTTTTTATGCTTGTTCTTAATACATTAAGTATTATTATGAGAGTAAAACCTGGGGGTTGGAAGAGGTTAATAAATGTTAAGGTTTTTTTATTTTTTTAAATAAAAAAATTAGGAAATTTAGATTGGGAGATTGGATCTCCCACAAGCCTTGGGATTAAAAATCCCATTTTGCTTAATATATAGTATAGATACTAGCCTATCACCCGTGCTATGCACGGGATAATTATAAAAACCCCAAGCCTTGGAGCTCCCACAAGCCTTGGGATTAAAAACCCGCTTTTGCTTAATATATATAGCATAGATACTAGCCTATCACCCGTGCTATGCACGGGATAATTATAAATATTTATATTTGTTTTAGATTTTTTTTTAATATATAAATTATGTTTTTTTAAGATTTTTTATAAAAATAATTTAACAATCTTATTACTAATCATAGTGTATGAGAGAAGTTGAAAAGGGTGCTGTAGTAACTATACACAAATTGTATCTATAATTATTTGTATGAGAGGATTTTAAATGCTGATTAAGGAATTTTGACCAAATCAATAAATGCAGGCATGTGGAAAGACATGTGAATTGAAAAAAGTTAATAAATGTTGAGCAGGGGATTTTGACCAAATCAATAAATGCTGAGTTTTTTTTTAATAAAAAATTTAGAAATTCAAATTGAGATTATTTAGAGCCATTGAACACACTACAATCACTTACAATTTTTTTTCAAAAAACACAGTGAGTTAAAAAAATCAATTACAATTTTTTTTTCAAAATACAATCTAATCATTATCAATAATTGGTACTTTAAAAACCAAATCAGAAAAAAAATCAAATCAAATCAAATCACAAATATTTTTATGCTATCTAACTACAGTCATATTTTTTTTCATAAATAATTATAAAGAAAAACCATTAAAACAGTAAATAAAAGATTAAATCACATTAAAAAAAAAGAACCATTGAACAAACTACAATCGCATCACATTTTACTCATAATAAAATAAATAAATAAATAAATAAAAGAACCATTGACTAACTGCAATCATATTAAAAAAAACCCCATTAAATTAACTACAATCACATTTTTTTTCTTTGTGAGTGTTTATGTTTATCTAACTTCAATCATATTAAAAATAAAATTAAAATAGTAAATAAAAAGATTAAATAACATTAAAAAAAAAACCATTGAACTAACTACAACAATCATATTAAAAAAAAAAGCCATTGAAACAAGCTACAATCATATCACATTACAATCACATTTTTTTTTCTTTGTGAGTGTTTATGTTTATTTAACTTCAATCATATTAAAAATAAAATTAAAATAGTAAATAAAAAGATTAAATAACATTAAAAAAAAAACCATTGAACTAACTACAACAATCATATTAAAAAAAAGAGCCATTGAACAAACTACAATCACATCACATTTTTCCCATAATAAAATAAATAAATGAAAAAAAAGAACTATTAAACTAACTACAATCACATTAAAAAAAAAAGAATCATTCAACTAATTATAATCACATTTTTCTCTTTGTGAAGATTTATATTTATCTAACTTCAATCATATTAAAAAATCAAATTATAATTTTTTATTCGCTAGACAAATCACAAATATTTTTATGCGCTATTTAACTATAATATTAAAACAGTAAACAAAAGGAAAAGTCAAGAAAGAAAAAACAAAAGAAAATTTACTGTTTGCATATGTAGTTACTGAAGTTGAAAATGTAGAAGTGAGAAGTCAAGAAGGAGAAAACAAAAAGGAGACTCACTATTTGCAATAGGTATGTGAAAAATTAAAAAGAGTGTGTGTATTGAAAAAATTAAAATGACTTGGAAGAATTTAATAAATGCTAAGTTTTTTTTTTTTCAAAAAAAATCAAAAAAATAAAGAAATTATGGTTTAGATATTGAAACTCCCACAAAACTTGTGGGTTAGAGATAGATATAAATAAATAGATAGATATAGATATAGATATTTATATTTGTTTTAAATTTTTTTTAATATACAAATTATTTGTTTTGGAAAAGGTACTGCAATAATTATGAGAGAAGTCAAAAAATCTTGTGGGTTGAGAGAAATTAATAAATGCTGAAGTTATTTTTTAAAAAAAAAACAAAAAATTAGAAAATTAGGATTGGCATATTGGAGCTCCCACAAGCTTTGGGAGTTAAAAACTCCCTTTTGCTTAATGTATAGTATAGATATAGATAGATAGATAGATAGATAGATATATCTTTTTATTTTTATTTTTATTTTTGTGTGGTTTCTATTCGGGTATTTTTTTTTCAATTTATTTAAGATGGAGTTGTGGGTATCTTTTTTTTTTAATTTAATTTATCTGTGGTTTCTATTTGTTTTTAATTATTATTATTTAGATAAGTTATGATGTGAGTTAGATATGTGATAGGCATGAGAGTTTTATTGATTTAAAGTTTATTTAGATAAACTCTAAAGATTTTTTTTTAGTTTTTTTTTGTTACGTTATAATATAATATATAAAATATAGGTAGATATCTACAACTTTAATAAAAAATATTATCTGATTTTTTGGAGAAGAGAAAAGGAATGCAGGTTTTAATATATATTTTTTTTAAAATTTGTGAGAGAGATTAGGAGGGAGAGAATTTGAAATTTTGAAAATTTGATTATTAAATAAATAAATCAGTCAATAGTTTTTTTTAATTTATTTTGTAAATTAAAAATAAATAAATCAGTCAATAGTTTTTTTTAATCTATTTTGTAAATTAAAAATCAATAATTTTGGAAAATTGATTAATTTGTCCAATTAAGTGATTTAAAATTTTGATAGATATACATAAAAAAAAATATAATTATATTATTAAATCATAATTTAAATTTAGATGTTATATCTTTTTGAGATCTATAGCTAAATTCTTATTTTTTAAATAAAATTTTGTGTGTAACTATAGTATATGGGAGAAATTGAAAAGGGTGTTGCAATAATTATGAGAGAAATCAAAAGGGATTGTGGGTTGGGAGAAGTCAGTAAATGCTGAGGTTGGGTTGGGAGAAGTCAATAAATGCTGAGTTTTTTTTTTTAAAATCAAAAAATTAGAAAATTAGGATTAGGAAATTGGAGCTCCCACAGGCCTTGAGGTTAAAAACGCCATTTTGCTTAATATATAGTATAGACTAGCATATCACCCGTACTATGCACGGATTGTGTTTACAATTATCTATATATCTGAATTGTGATTTTTAAATGTCTTTTTTTTTTCTTTTTTTTTTTTAAATGTCTTCTTTTTTTTCCTTTTTTATATTATATTAAAATTTAATATTTTGATAATAATCATATGTGTTAAACTTTTCAAGGAATTAAATGTCTTTTTTTATTATTATATTATATTAAAGTTTAATATTTTGATAATAATCATATGTGTTGGACTTTTCAAGAATTTTTTTTTATGCATGTTCTTAATGCATTAAAGTGTTATTATGAGAGATAATAATCATATGTGTTGGGATTTTTCAAGGAATTCATATGTGTTGGATTTCAAAGAATTTTTTTTATGCTTGTTTTTAATGCATTAAAGTGTTATTATGAGGGTAAGACTTGGGAGTTGGGACAAGTTAATAAATGCTAAGGATTTTTTTTTTTTAAATCAAAAAATCAAGAAATTTAGATTGAGAGATTGGAGCTTCCACAAGACTTGGGGTTAAAAACCTCCTTTTGCTTAATATATAGTATAGATATAAATAAATTAACTAGCATATCACCCGTGCTATGCACGGGTTGTATTTACAATTATCTATATATGTGAATTGCGATTTTTAAGTATATTTTTTTTAAATGTCTTTTTTTTTTCTTTTTTATATTATATTAAAGTTTAATATTTTGATAATAATCATATATGTTGGATTTTCAAGGAATTAAATGTCTTTTTTATTTTATTTTATATTATATTAAAATTTAATATTTTGATAATAATCATATGTGTTGAACTTTTCAAGGAATTCATATGTGTTGGACTTTTTTTCAAGGAATTTGTTTTATGTTTGTTCTTAATGCATTAAAGTGTTATTATGAGGGATAATAATCATATGTGTTGGGACTTTTCAAGGATTCATGTTTGTTGGACTTTTCAAAAAAAAAAATTATACTTGTTTTTAATGCATTAAAGTATTATTATGAGAGATAATAATTATATGTGTTGAGACTTTTCAAGAAATTCACATGTGTTGGATTTCAAAGAATTTTTTTTATGCTTGTTCTTAATGCATTAAAGTGCTATTATGAAGGTAAGACTTAGGTGTTGTGAGAAGTTAATAAATGCTAAGTTTTTTTTTTTTTAAAAATCAAAAAATTCGGAAATTTAGATTGGGAGATTGGAGCTCCTACAAGGCTTGGGGTTAAAAACCCCCTTTAAAAAAAAAACCTCAGCATTTATTGATTTCTCCCAACCCAACCTCAGCATTTATTGACATCTCCCAACCCACAATCCTTTTTGACTTCTCTCATAATTATTGCAACACCCTTTTCAATTTCTCACATACACTATAGTTACACACAAAAATAAAAAAATAAAAAAGATAAGAATTTAGCTATAAATCTCAAAAAGATATAACATCTAAATTTAAATTATGATTTAATAATATAATTATGTTTTTTTTATGTATATCTATCAAAATTTTAAATCATTTAATAGGAAAAATTAATCAATTTTCCAAAATTATTGATTTTTAATTTACAAAATAGATTAAAAAAACTATTGACTGATTTATTTATTTAATAACAAAAATATTTCATAATCTCTCCCTCCTAATCTCTCACACAAATTTTCAAAAAAAAAAAATATTAAAACTTGCATTCTTTTTCTCTTTCTCAAAAAATCAGATAATAATTTTTATTAAAGTTGTAGATATCTACCTATATTTTATATATTATATTATAACATAACAAAAAAAACTAAAAAACTATTTTTTTTTTTAAAGTTTATCTAAATAAACTTTAAATCAACAAAACTCACATGTCTATCACATATCTAACTCACATCATAACTTACCTAAATAATAATAATTAAAAACAAATGAAAACCACAGATAAATTAAATTTTTTAAAAAAAAGGATACCCACAACTCCATCTTAAATAAATTGAAAAAAATACCAGAATAATTATGTATTTTTTTTATGTATATCTACCAAAATTTTAAATCACTTAATGGGAAAAATTAATCAATTTTCCAAAATTATTGATTTTTAATTTACAAAATAGATTAAAAAACTATTGACTGATTTATTTATTTAATAACAAAAATATTTCATAATGCATTAAAGTGTTATTATGAGGGTAAGATTTGGGGGTTGGGACAAGTTAATAAATGTTAAGGATTTTTTTTTTTAAATAAAAAAATCAGGAAATTTAGATTGGGAGATTGGAGCTTCCACAAGATTTGGGGTTAAAAACCTTCTTTTGCTTAATATATAGTATAGATATAAATAAATTAATGTTTTCAAGTGTAATAGGTTAAAGAAAGTAAAAACTGTACATGTATTCATTTATTACCATTAATAAATACTGACAAATGAAAGGTCTTTTTAAGTTATTTTATTCTATTTTATTTTCAATTTATGCCTTACATTATTTTAGATATTAAAAAATATTATGAAGAAAACTTTTGATTTTTTTGAAGAAAAAAATATTTCATTATGGATATAAAATTGATTAAAAAAATTATGAATTTATAAAAGTTTCTAAAAGATTTTTTTACGAAAAAGTTCATATATTTTTTTTATATAAAATATACAAAATTTATAAGTAATAAATAAAAATATGAATATCAAAAACTTAAATAGATTATACTATTTTGAGGTGTTGTTGGTAAGAAAAAAAAAGAGTTACTATTTAAATTAATATTTTAAAAAATAAGTTTAAATAACTTACAATTTAAAAACATTTTGTTTACTATTTTTTTCTTTTTTATTTATTTCTAATATTATATTGAAAATTAAATTTTCACAACAATGACTATTTTAAAAAATTAGTAAATTTTAACAAATTTTAATAAATTAATATTTACGTATCATATTTTACTTTTTACAAATCTTGACAAGACAAAATATAAAGGAGAAATAGTTAAATACAGTGTGTCATTAGTTTTATATATTTAAAAGGCAAAAGGGGGCAAAATTATCAAGAAATAAATGTGAGATGTTTAACGGGTAATATTTTAAATAGTAAGTTTATTTATAACAAATATTAAGCGAGTGAATACCAAATAGTAAGCATGTTTGTAGGAAATAATAGTATCATTTTTTTAAAAAAATTAACTAAAACTACTTTTATTTTTTTGAAAATCATCTTACTTTTTCTACTTAATTTTGTTATTTACTCATCCAAAAATCAACATCTATCCTATCTAAATTTAATAGCTGTGGAGATATATTTTCTGAGTACCAACACGTGGCAAGGTGACGTCGACGTGTCAGCCGAGGTGCCATGTGTCTTGGTCGTTGTGCCGAGGTCATCTCGGCTAGGCCGAGGTTGCCTCCGAAGATATCGGAATCCGAGATAAGCGGATAAGGGACAAGAGTCCTAGAATGAAGAGAAGACTTCAGTTTGGGTAAAGATAAGACTTTTAGAGAGTTTATCCTAATCCCACTGGGAGTCCCAGATTAGCAGTAATCCTAAGTCCATTAGGGCTAGGCTCCTATTGGGACTAGGATTGTATTGGCTATAAAAGAGAGGCACCTCCATGGGTCTAAGGTATACTTTTGATACTTAAGCTTGTGAGTTTAGCACTTGATTTATCTTTGAGAGATATACTAACTTGATCGTCGGAGTGCCTCCGGGTGGTTGAACCACCGCTGGAGACTTCTCTTTCTGTTGCAAGTTAACTAGAGGCCATCTATTCTGCCAGTGTTTTTTCAACTGATTACTAGGCGGGCAGTGTGGTCAGAAAATCACCCACACAATTTGGCGCCGTCTGTGGGAAAGAAAGAAGAATAGATGGCCAATGAAAGAAAGAAGAATAGATGGCTAATGACGGACAGAAGAATCAGATTAGAGACAACGCTCCTGCTGGGAGTGGGAGACCTATCAACCTCGACGTTGAAGGGGACGATCGCAACACAGAAACTCATGACCAGAGTCACGGAGTGAAAGACGCTGGCCAGAAAGGTGACGCACCAAAGACAACAGATCGAAGCAGATACTACAACGAAGATGACCTCCATGTATGGAAGGATAGATACCTGCGGAAGAACGAAGACCCTTCCAGAAGGGATGCAAAGACAGGGGGCATGAGCGCTCCCAAGGAGATAACATTCAAGTATAGAAGAACTCATCCTATGTGAGCAGATCCCGGATTCCAGATCCTAGATCACGGATCCTAAAAGACATGATCTCGGCCTAGATGAGTAGGTTCGAGAAGAGAAGAGCTCAACTTGAGTGAGCAGATCCAAGATTCTAGCAGACAAGATCTCGGCACTTAAGTCCAAGAAGAGAAAAGCTCAGTGAGCAGATCTCAGATCCCAGAAGATAAAAAAAGAAAACACACAAGGTTGGACTGCAGTTAGCCAGGTTGAAGACCTTTTATAAGATTCGCAAAGGAGTATGTGAAAGCCATGCAGGGGGCAAAGAGAAGAAGAATATGTTTACCACTTGTTGAAATTTGTAGCAATTTATAAGTTGGTTAAACCGATATGATATTTACCGCTTGTTGAAATTTGTAGCAATTTACAAGTTGGTTAAACCGATATAATGTTTACCGCTTGTTGAAAGTTGTAGCAATTTACAAGTTGGTTAAACCGAGATAATGTTTACCGTTTGTTGAAATTTGTAGCAATTTACAAGTTGGTTAAACCGAGATGATGCTTAACCGAAGTTAAGCCGAAGATGATGTTTAACCGAAGTTAAACCGAGATAATGCTTAACCGAAGTTAAGCCGAGATGATGCTTAACCGAAGCTAAACCGAGATGATGCTTAACCGAAGTTAAGCTGAGATGATACTTAACCGAAGTTAAGCCTAGATGATGCTTAACCGAAGTTAAGCCGAGATGATGTTTAACCGAAGTTAAACCGAGATGATGCTTAACCGAAGTTAAGCCGAGATGATACTTAATCGAAGTTAAGCCCATATGAAGTTTAACCGAAGTTAAACCGAGATAATGCTTAACCGAAGTTAAGCCGAAGATGATGTTTAACCGAAGTTAAACTGAGATAATGCTTAACCAAAGTTAAGTCGAGATGATGTTGAAACTTGAGAAAGTTTACAAGTTAGGTTAAACCAGGAAGATGGTTTAACACTTGTTGAAACTTGAGAAGAGTTTACAAGTTGAAGACAATGGTTAAATACTTGTTGAAATTTTTTGAGCAAAAATTTACAAGTTAAACCAAGGTTATGTTGAAAGAAGTATCTACATACTTGCCGAGATTACCATATTGCCAAAAACTTAGAAGAAATTTGAAGACAGAAGTGAAGTATCAAGTTGTAAATAACACTTGTGGAAATATTATGATAAATATTTTCAAGTATTAGGTCAAAACCGAGATAAACTAATTAATGGGTACAACTGAGGTGTTACACCCCGAGGAGATTGCATAGTTAAAGGTGTATGTTGAAGGCGGGCATATGACTCAGGTCTGCAGAGCACTAAAAGCACACTTAGAAGATCTGATGAGGCAAGGCTATCTGAAAGGGCCTCGTCGATGAGACTAGAACAAGGGAAGAACAGGCAAAACTGTCTCAGGCGCCAGCAGCTCCGCCTCCCCCAGCACAAACAACCTCAGGCAGGAGGACCTCGAGTAATTAATGTAATTCACTCGAGGGTCAACGAGAACGAAATTAGGGGGGAGACTTAGAAGGTGAAGCACTTACAATATGTCTACCAAGTCGGGGACAAAAGACATCGGGCATATGAGTGCTTGGGACCAGTAGTGTCTTTTACCGAAGCTGACCTCGAGATGGTCCAGCACCCACATAATGATGTTGTGGTAGTATCCCTCCAGGTTGGGGAGTGCCAAGTGAAACGCATCCTGATTGATCAAGGCAGCTCTTGCGACATCATGTATGTTAGATGTTACAAAGAGCTGGGCCTTCATCCTGATGACTTGGAGCAATCCAATGGCCCGATGGTCGGCTTCAATGGAACGCCGACGTGGCCACTGGGTGCAACAAGCTTGGAAGTACAAGCTGGCACTAAGAAGATCAGGACAGAATTCATGGTGATTGACACACCTTCGCCATACAACATCATCTTGGGAAGGCCATGGTTGCATGCAATGGGGGCAGTTCCCTCAAACATTGCATCAACTATTGCGGTTCCTAACAGAACATGGGATTGAAAAAGTCAGAGGGGATCAACTGCAGGCGGAGAATTGCTCTATGGCAGCAATGAAATCCACCTGCAGCAATCGAGAACCAGAGAAGGCAGAGATTGAAAACGAGGACATAGAGGTCCTAGATGATGTCGGCAAGGAGCCAGCCGAGAAGAGTGAAGAGGTACTGAGGAAAATCCTCGTCCAGGAGGGTGATGAAGAACGCTTCTTTCTTCTCGGCTCAGGCTTAGCCGAAGAAGAAGAAAGAGAATTGGAAGCTTTTTTGAGAGCAAACATTGAGGTATTTGCTTGGACACCTTACGAAATGCCTGGCATTGACCTCGAGGTCACTTGCCACCAACTGAACGTCCCAGGTCGGCCAAACCTGTAATCCAACGAGCAAGAGGACCAACGTTGATGCACGTCGAAGCAGTAGAGGAAGAAGTAGACAGACTTCTAGAGCCTAGGACCATCCGAGAAATCAATTACCCAACATGGCTATCAAATACAGTGGAAGAAGGAATGATAATCAAGGAGCAAGGAATGTTAACATCGGCCAACAACAGACTTTTTTCAAAAGCAAAAAAGGTTACATATGCAAAGAAAGCAAAAGTGCAAAGATGAAGACCCTAAGAACTAGGGACTAAGACAAGAACGTCGGACTAATCTACTTCAACAGTTGACGGTGGTTCAGCATTGGCAGTCAGCTGGGAGAGCTTCTCTACCATTATCTCGGCAACAATTTCAAGAAGGGACGTGGTTCTAAGACTATGCAGAAAACAGAAATGAAGGCAAGAATCTGGAAATACAATAAGAAAAACAAGAAGAGAAAAATCAGAGTCAAGAAGATGACAAAGTTCAAAGAATAAAGCCAAGTACACAGGCACTAAGTAAATATGTGAAGAACAAGAAAGTAATGACCCAGACACGATGCTAGCAACAGAAAGCGAATATGGCAAGAACAGTGCCAGGCGTTCAAGCAATTCAAAACTTGAAAACAGACGAAAATAGAAGACAACAGAGGGCAAGTAAATGGATTCAGAAGAGTTATGAAAGACTGAGCTTAATAAAAGAGTTTATGAACCTACCAAGAGAACTGAACGCCGATATGAAGATCGCTGGAGTCAAATAGATGACTGGAAGTCGGGAATCCACCGAAGAATGTGAGTGGAACAGTTGCAAAACTCTTGGAGTTTACGAATTAATGGAACAAGAACCTCGGCTAGGAGGTGTGATCTCGAGCAGCTTGGAAAGCATGAAGCTTGATACTTGACAGAAGTGGACAGTAAAGTCTAGGGAACTTTGAGGTCGGCGAGTTTGATCTCGGACAGAGGGGCACAGATGAATGAACAGTGTAGGTTCCATCACCTCAGAATGCCGAGGTAATAGAACCTAGGGGCAGTTGTGGGGATATATTTTCTGAGTACCAACACATGACAAGGTGACGCCGACGTGTCAGCCGAGGTGCCACGTGTCTTGGTCGTTGTGCCGAGGTCATCTCGGCTAGGCCGAGGTTGCCTCCGAAGATATCGGAATCCGAGATAAGCGGATAAGGGACAAGAGTCCTAGAATGAAGAGAAAACTTCAGTTTGGGTAAAGATAAGACTCTTAGAGAGTTTATCCTAATCCCACTGGGAGTCCCAGATTAGCAGTAATCCTAAGTCCATTAGGGCCAGGCTCCTATTGGGACTAGGATTGTATTGGCTATAAAAGAGAGGCACCTCCATGGGTCTAAGGTATGCTTTTGATACTCAAGCTTGTGAGTTTAGCACTTGATTTGTCTTTGAGAGATATACTGACTTGATCGTCGGAGTGCCCCCGGGTGGTTGAACCACCGCCGGAGACTTCTCTTTCTGTTGCAGGTTAACTAGAGGCTATCTATTCTGCCAGTGCTTTTTCAGCTGATTACTAGGCGGGTAGTGTGGTCAGAAAATCACCCACATAATAGCCAATACCTTTTTGTTTATCATACATGAAAACCACTTTCATGTATAGTAGAATTTTTCCATCACAAAAGTAAGAGACAGAAAATCTATAATTGGTGCATAATTAAAGAGGGAGATTCTCTTAAAAGCCAAGATTGTGCGAGGTGACATTTCACCCAAGGTGACCATCTAAGTTGAACAACAATTGGACTAGTTTCTCAATTGATTTTATTCAAATATGGCATATACACAACTTTGGTACGTAGTCTCCAATTACCATATTTATAAAAGCCTTTAATTTGTAATTAGAACAAATTTCATATATACATAGCTTTGGTAAGTAGTCTCCAATTACCATACTTCCAAAACACTTATTGATTATAGAAGCCTTTTATTTGTAATTAGAACAAATTTCCTATTAAACAACCTACAACTCAAAATTGTTTATATATATCTACTTCCTCTATATGTTGTCTTTCTTGTATTGCTTTGAAATATTGAAAATTAACTTTTGTTTTTCTTTGCTATACAAAGAAGAAGAAGAAGAAAAAAAAGAAGGTAAATTACACTCACATCTCTTAAAGTTTGAAAAAAAAATACAATTAGCCAAAGAATGTTGATAACTTCCCTTCTCGAAAGATTAAAGTGATCGAAATTAATAAGAATTATAAGAAAATACTAAAATAAATAAAAAATATATATATTTTAGCAAAAGAGAGATGACGACATTTTTTTTTATTCATATAACTAACAAATTATTTATAAAAAATGACCTAATTGTTATTCATACTTGTTTCTCCTTATGTTACGTGTTGTTCAGTTTTCTTATTTTTTTAACAAAAAAAACATTAGATAAATGAGAGGGGGAGAACTTGAACTTTGGATCTAAGGTCTACAAAAAAAAAAAAAAAAAAAGCTCACCACTTGAGTGACATACAATATATAATAAATATTTTATTTTATTTTTATTTATTTAAATTACACGCATTTCGTGACCATTAGGATAAATAAATTTTTTTTTAAAAAATTAGTATAATTATGTCAAAATATAAAATTAATTATATATATTTTAAAATTTCAAGAGGTAAATTTAATTTACCTAAAAATAAATCATTGTGACAAAATTAAATCCCAAAACAGTAGGATTTGATTGGATCTGTATGCATGTGAGAGTCGGGTTAGTTGACTGGCAGGTTTTTCTTTCAACAACCAGATGGACACAAAAGTCCAAGACCACTTTGGCAAACAAATTTGTTAGAGAAAAGAGAAAAAGCAGCACCCGGAGTAGCATTTTATTGATAAGACAAAACAATAATCAAAATGTTTAATGTACCATATAAAATTCATTTAAGATTTGAGTTTTATCATATAGAGTTGAATATGTATCACATTATCTTTCTTAATTGAATTGGGATTGGTCTAAATTGTTTAAATATGCATTACCCTTGTCAATCACGATTGTTATTCTTATTAATCACGGCTGTCACCCTTGTCAACCGGTGTATCAACCGACATCCATTCTGATGACCGACATCCTTCCGAATGACTGATCCGAACGACCTTCCGAATAACTGACTGGACGACTAGCATGCATAGATTCAGACACTTTGAGCGAGCCCAGATTCAATGGAGATGTACATTACTGCTTTCTCAATATATTGAAGTCCCTATTATGAAAAGTAGAGATTTACAGTTTCAAATTGTTGTACGGCAAAAAAACCAAGAACTTAAAAATAATGTATTTTCGTACAATTTTTTTTATTTTTTTTACCAATTAAAATATCTCATTAAATAATTTTACGTTGTAATAAAAAAAAATTAAAGATAAAATATTATTTTTTATGCCGGATAAATAATTTGGATGTAGATACTACAATATTTGAATCATTGATATTCTAGTGAGTAATAAGGATTTTTGGCCAATTAATGTATCCCCTGTAAATTATAGAGGAAATAACATATCAGTGATTGCTAGGAAAAAAAATTACAAAAATAATAAAAATTATAAATATTAATAATTAAAATCATTAATTTTTACCCAACAAATCTTGTGTGTAATTATAAGAATCTATTTTTTAGATATGGTGGCATTCTTTTTCTCATATATCATTTTCTAAAGTTTTGTGAAGTTTTTCTAAGATTAAATTGTGGGGATATATTTTCTGAGTACCAACACGTGGCAAGGTGACGCCGATGTGTCAGCCGAGGTGCCACGTGTCCTGGTCGTGACGCCGAGGTGATCTCGGCTAGGCCGAGGTTGCCTCCGAAGATATCGGAATCCGAGATAAGCGGATAAGGGACAAGAGTCCTAGAATGAAGAGGGAACTCAACTTGGATATGGACAAGAGTCCTAGATTGGAAGAAGACTTCAGTTTGGGTAAAGATAAGACTCTTAGAGAGTTTATCCTAATCCGACTGGGAGTCCCAGATTAGCAGTAATCCTAAGTCCATTAGGGCCAGGCTCCTATTGGGGCTAGGATTGTATTGGCTATAAAAGAGAGGCACCCCCATGGGTCTAAGGTATGCTTTTGATACTCAAGCTTGTGAGTTTAGTACTTGATTTATCTTTGAGAGATATACTGACTTGATCGTCGGAGTGCCCCCGGGTGGTCGAAACCACCGCGGAATTCTTATATTTCTGTTACAGGTCAGTCAGGTGCCATCTATTCTGCCAGTGCTCTCCAGCTGGTTACTAAGCGGGCAGTGTGGTCGGAAAATCACCCACACAATTTGGCGCCGTCTGTGGGAAAGAAAGAAGAATAGATGGCCAATGACGAACAGAATGACCAGATCAGAGACTACGCTCCTACTGGGAGTGGAAGACCTATTGATCTCGACGTTGAAGGGGACAATAGCAACACAGACACTCGTGACCAGAGTCATGGAGTGAAAGAAGTCGGCCAGGAAGGTGACGCACCAAAGACAACAGATCGAAGCAACGAAGACGACCTCCAGGTATGAAAGGATAGATACCTGCGGAGGAACGAAGACCCTTCTAGAAGGGATGCAAAGACAGGGGGCATGAGCGCTCCCAAGAAGGTAATATTCAAGTATAGAAGAGCTCAACCTGAGTGAGCAAATCCCGGATCCCAGATCCCAGAAGACATGATCTCGGCCTAGATGAGTAGGTCCGAGAAAAGAAGAGCTCAACCTGAGTGAGTAGATCCAAGATTCCAGAAGATAAGATCTCAGGACCTGAGTCCGAGAAGAGAAGAGCACAATGAGCAGATCTCAAATCCCAGAAGATAAAAAGGAAACACACAAGATCAGACTAAAGTTGGCCGGAATTGAGAAGTATGTTAGGGCCGAGGAAGACATGCCAGGAACAAAGGCATCGGAACAAGAAAAGAGAAACGGCTCGCCGATGCGAGGCCGAAAATGAAACTCAGGTTGAAGCCAAGTAAGACCAATAGAGAAACCAAGGCCGACAACCTCGGATTGAATTCAACCTCGGCGACAAGGTCGAAGCTACATGATGAGAACCCAAGTGGATTTTAAGTTCACATTGGGGGCAAAGAGAAGAAGAATGCGGTTACCACTTGTTGAAATTTGTAGCAATTTACAAGTTGGTTAAACCAATATGATGCTTAGCCGAAGTTAAGCCGATATGATACTTAACTGAAGTTAAGCCGAGATAATGCTTAACCGAAGTTAAGCCCAGATGATGTTTAACCGAAGTTAAACTGAGACGATGCTTAACCGAAGTTAAGCCGAGATAATGCTTAACCGAAGTTAAGCCGAAGATGATGTTTAACCGAAGTTAAACCGAGATAATGCTTAATCGAAGTTAAGCCGAGACGATGCTTAACCGAAGTTAAGCCGAGATGATGCTTAATTGAAATTAAGCCGAGATGATTCCTTGTCTCCACTTGTTGAAATTTGTAGCAATTTACAAGTTGGAGTCAAGCTGATTCCTTGTCTTCACTTGTTGAAATTTGTAGCAATTTACAAGTTGGAGTCAAGCTGATTCCTTAATTCACTTGTTGAAATTTGTAGCAATTTACAAGTTGGAATTAAGCTGATTCCTTATCTTCACTTGTTGAAATTTGTAGCAATTTACAAGTTGGAGTTAAGCTGATTCCTTATCTTCACTTGTTGAAATTTGTAGCAATTTACAAGTTGGAGTTAAGCTGATTCCTTATCTTCACTTGTTGAAATTTGTAGCAATTTACAAGTTGGAGTTAAGCCGAGATTACTGTTTCTCTTCACTTGTTGAAATTTGTAGCAATTTACAAGTCGAAGTGAAGCCGAGGTTATAGTCTGCACACTTGTAGCAATCTACAGGTTGGTTAAACCAGAGAAGATGCTTAACACTTGTTGAAATTTGTAGCAATTTACAAGATAATGTTAAGCCGACATGTGATCATCTGTTGAAATTTGCAGCAATTTACAGGTTGAAGAAAAAGCTAAGTATATTGTTTAAACACTTGTTGAAATTCGTAGCAATTTACAAATAGATTATTGTTTAAACACTTGTTATGTTAATCCTTGTTGATCCCTATTACAGTATATGTTAATCCTTGTTAAAATTTGTAGCAATTTACAAGTAGGCTAGACCGAGATCACCGTTTAAACACTTGTTGAAACTTGAGAAAAAGTTTGCAAAGTTAACATTGAGTAGTATATGATTCGCACTTGTTAGAATTTATGAAAAGTTTGCAGGTCAGTATCTTGCCGAAGTAAAAGTTTTGATACCCGAGGTATGTAACCTCGAGAATGTTGCATAAAGGAGGCAAAGTATGAAAGACATGCAAAATATTCTAAGTATAGAATCATGCAAGAGCAGTTAGAAGAAGATCAAGACAGAATTCATCGTGATTGACACGCCTTCACCTTACAACATCATCTCGGGAAGGCTATGGTTGCATGCAATGGGGGTAGTTCCCTCAACGTTGCATTAACTATTGCGGTTCCCCACAGAACATGGGATTGAAGAAGTCAGAAGAGACCAACTGCAGGCAAAGAATTGCTCCGTGGTAGCAATGACAACTACCTGCAAACATTCAGGAACCAGGGAAGGCAGAGATTGAAGGCGAGGACATGGAGGTCCTAGATGATGTCGGCAAGGAGCCAGCCAAAAAAAGCGAAGAGACACTGAAGAAAATCCTCGTCCAGGAGGGCGACGAAGAGCACTCCATTCAGAGAAGAAAAATTGAATTTCAAGAACAAGGAGGCACATCGACCATATACAGAGCTTACATTATCTAAAGAACAAAAAGGTATAAGAGTACAAGCGACAAAAAAAGGAAAAACTTCAAAAACTGAGATCATGCTTAACCGAAGTTAAGCCGAGATGATGTTTAACCGAAGTTAAACTGAGGTGATGTTTAACTGAGATGATACTTGTCCGAAGTTAAACCGAAATGATGTTTAATACTTGTTGAAATTCTGAGAGAATTTACAAGCTAAAGAGTGCACAAAGTTAAATGTCGGCAAAAGATTCTCCAGAGTCAAACGTCGTTTTGATTAGAACCACTAAATGCATGCCAGAAGTGGTGACCAGAATTGTGAAAAGGAATAAATGCTTCAAGAAATAGCGATGATAGTTTGCAAAAGCCAAGAGAAAGAGGGTCTAAAGGGGGTGAATTAAATACCAGAAGTTTTAATACATCGGCGAAAGAAGAACACATCAGGTCTGTGACTACAGCAAGAAGCCCACCCTAATGTGATCCTAAGTACAACTTGCGTTCACATTAGGGGGCAGAGAGAAGGTGTAGGGGGAAGGAATGATAATTAAGGAGCAAGGAATGTTAACACTTGTTGAAATTTTTGAGCAAATTACGAAATAAGTTAACCGAAGATTATGAAGTCTACCACTTGCTGAAATTTGTAGCAATTTACAAGTTTGGTATATAGCCGAGATAACACTGAAAGACGTTTCCAAGATATGATCAACCGAGATGACCAACTAGCTTGTTAAGAGCTGAGAAGGTTGGCAAGTACAAAAATAAAGACCTTAAAGAACTAGGGACTGAAAGCAAGAACGTCGGACTAATCTGCTTCGACGGACGACAATGGTTCAGCCTCGGCAGTCAGTTGGAGGAGCTTCTCTACCGCTACTTCGGCATCAATTTCAAGAAGGAAGCAAACTACTCGGCATCAGCGGTAGGTTGTGTCTCACCCCCAGAAGACAATTGGAAAGAACTTCTCAGCAGCCTACTCAGCCACGAACTCAGCATCAACCTCCTGAAGAGTTTGATCAAAACTCTTCTTGACGATTGGCACCTCGGAGTTTGAGGGCAAAGATTGAAAGCAAGAATCTGGAAAAAGACACAGAAAACAAAAACAAGAATGTAATTCGTAATCAAGAATGGTGATCAAGACAAAAAGATTGCATAAGTGTGTCAAGCCAAGAACAGTGGTAGAAATCAACGGATGTGTGAATAGTGTGTATTCAAGAAGATGATTTGGAAATAACGGGTAAAACAAGCAATGGTGATTAAAAATGAAGCAGAACTTCTTGGAAAGCAACAAGAAATAAAACCAGGAGGAACGGTGGCTTACCAGAAAGAGGGAAGCCGGAATGAGAATTGCCGAAGTCTGACGACAATGACAGAATGACGTAAAACTTCACCGGAGGAGAGAAACGAAGACAGTTGCAGAAGCTTGAAAGCTTGGAACAATGACAGATTTAAGCAAAAAAGCTAGAAAGAGAAAAAGCCAGAGGATTGAATGAAAAAACAAAAGTCAAGAAGATGACAAAGTTCGAAGAATAAAGCCAAGTACACAGGTACTGAGTAAGTATATGAAGAACAAGAAAGTAATGAACCAGACATGATGCTAGCAACAGAAAGCGGATATGACAAGAACAGTTCCAGGCATTTTAGCAATAAATCAAAAACTTGAAGACAGGCGAAAATAGAAGACAACAGAGGGCAAGTAAACGGATTCAAAAGAGTTATGAAAGATTGAGCTTAATAAAAGAGTTTATGAACCTACCAAGAGAAATGAACGCCGATATGAAAATCGCCGGAGTCAAATAGATGACTGGAAATCGAGAACTCACCAGAGAGTGTGAGTGGAGCAGTTGCAAAACTCTTGGAATTTTCGAATTAATGGAACCAAAACCTCGGCTAGGAGGTGCGATTTCAAGCAGCTTGGAAAGCATGAAACTTGATTCTTGACATCAGTGACAGTGAAGTCCAGGGAACTTTGAGGTCGGCGAGTTTGATCTCGGACAGAGGGGCACAGATGAACGAAACAGTGTAGGTTCCATCACCTCAGAATGCCGAGGTAATAGAACCTAGGGGGCAGTTGTGGGGATATATTTTCTGAGTACCAACACGTGGCAAGGTGACGCCGATGTGTCAGCCGAGGTGCCACGTGTCCTGGTCGTGACGCCGAGGTGATCTCGGCTAGGCCGAGGTTGCCTCCGAAGATATCGGAATCCGAGATAAGCGGATAAGGGACAAGAGTCCTAGAATGAAGAGGGAACTCAACTTGGACATGGACAAGAGTCCTAGATTGGAAGAAGACTTCAGTTTGGGTAAAGATAAGACTCTTAGAGAGTTTATCCTAATCTCACTGGGAGTCCCAGATTAGCAGTAATCCTAAGTCCATTAGGGCCAGGCTCCTATTGGGGCTAGGATTGTATTGGCTATAAAAGAGAGGCACCCCCATGGGTCTAAGGTATGCTTTTGATACTCAAGCTTGTGAGTTTAGTACTTGATTTATCTTTGAGAGATATACTGACTTGATCGTCGGAGTGCCCCCGGGTGGTCGAAACCACCGCGAGATTCTTATATTTCTGTTACAGGTCAGTCAGGTGCCATCTATTCTGCCAGTGCTCTCCAGCTGGTTACTAAGCGGGCAGTGTGGTCGGAAAATCACCCACACAATTAAATGGTTCATTTTGATTGACTTTTATGGAAAAGGTCATACCCTCAACTTCTTTGTTGTAATACTAAGAAAATATTGTACATAATAATTTTTCATCAGATTTTATCAAATTCTGCATTTTTTTAAAATTTATTTCCCTAATAAAATTGTAGCATGACTCATTTTCTCATTGCCATTCTCATACTCTATTTCAAAAGGACATGTCACCTACTGAACAAGATATAATTTTTAACTACCTTCTTTTTATTCATAACTACCAATTATAAAACAGAGAAACTTCTGTAACTAGTTTTTTCTGTGTTTGTGTGTGTTTTGAGGTTGAAACTTGAAAAAATAAAAGAAATTTGAAGAGAAGAGAGAGAATAATGGCTGTGGTGGAGAAAGCTGGGAAGAAAGTGATGGTGGCAATTGATGAGAGCATGTCCAGTTACCATGCCCTCATGTGGTTGCTCAAAAATCTCAGGGAAACCATCAACAACTCTGGCAATCCTCTGCTTATTTGCATGGTTCAGCCATCTCCACCCACTAATCCCAATGTCTTCGCTGCTCCTCTTGGCAATGCTCGCATCAACTTCCCTATCTCATCCAGTTATGTCTACTCTCTCTCTCTCTCTCTCTCTCTCTCTCTCTGTGTTGAAATGATTTGTATGAGTTCATGTATACATAATTATAAGAACCCATGTATGTAAATGAAGTGATTTGTATGAATCCCAGAGTAAATTAGAGTTTCCACTCTCCATTCACAAGTTTCTGATTTTTTATTTTTATTTTTTTGATGGCAGTGGAGTATGTGAAGTCTGTCCAAGAACAGAACAAGGTGGTTTCAATGGGGATTTTAGAGAAAGCTAAGGGTATCTGTACCAGTCATGGGGTATGGCCTTTTTTTTTTTTTTTTTTTCCCTTCCAAGTTTCATTTAATTGAGATATTTGTTTAGTTGATTAAATTATCCGTTGCACAGATGATTTTCATCTGCATATTTTAAGCATTTATATTTTTGATTTGTTGGAATAGATGGATTAGATTAGTGGGTGTCTGGATTAACTTGAACATAAATTACTAAAAATTTTATTGAGCAAAATCCTAGTTGGTCTCACCTAAAATTCTGTTTGCTTTGGTGAAAAATATTTTCTTGAGATTTTTTTTTTTTTGAGAAAAAATTATTTTACAAAAAGTTTTGATCTGCAGAATGTTTTCCCTAGATTTGCTTGCATCTTTAAAAATGATGGTTTGGTAGTTGTGGTGATGTGAGCGGTGGATGGAGGTCGATGACGCTAAAAATTTGCATGTACAAAGATTTCCACCCATTTGTAATTTTTTACTGATTTTCTATTAATATGAGATTTTTCATTATATTCATAGTTTAGATTTAAATTTTATATGGCATAGATCACATCCAAAATGAATAGACACGTTTTAAATTTTATACGCTTTTATTATCCAAATGTTTTGTTTTTATGTGAATATATAACTTTGTTGTTTCCAAATTCACTTTGGCCAATTTCTGTGAAGTCCTTATCATTCTTCTTTCTATACACATATTTGTTTCTTCTTTTAAGTTTTTATGAATGTTTTCTTCCAGAACAGGTTCAACTATAAGGCCACTTAGCTTATTACCTAAGTCTCTAAATTAAAAAAAAAAAAAAAAAAAAATTATCGTTGAAGGTCACAATTTTTCAAAACCCCAATAAAATAATGTCTCATTTTGAAGTTTAGTCTAAGATCATACAAAACCTTGGCTGCTATTGTTTTCTTCATGCTTCAGGACATGCTACACATGAAGATGGACATGTGTAGCACACCCACCAGAAATATTTGATTATATTGTTCTAATTTACAACAGGTAAAAGCAGAAACAATATTAATAGCAGAGGTTGGGGATCCTAAAGTGGCAATTTGTAATGCAGTTGAAAAGTACAACATCAATCTACTTATCTTAGGTGATCATGAGCTTGGATTAATCCAGAGGTTTGTTTCCTTTCTTCTATTTTTTTTGTATGATTAATTTTACTTCAAATTAGTTCCTCCAAGAAAGAAGGGGGGGGGGGGGGAATGGTTGTGTATGAAAAATTTGGAAGAATAACATTTTCTATTATGAGTTGTGTTTTCATTTTTGCTTTTCAGGTTTTAGAAATTAAAAATAAAGTTCGAAAATGTCCGTCATGCTCATTTTAGTGCGGAAACGGATTTCAAAAATAAAATTTTGACTTTTCTAGAAAGTGGATTGTTTTTGAAAGTTTTTCAGAAAATGAAACACAACCAACCCGGTTGATAAGATGGCTTCTCTGTTCCTCAAATGTTGATTTGTTGTAATTTTTCTTCAAGAAGTTGAAAAATATGTAAAGCTTATTCCACCTGCTTCTGCATTTACTATTTAATTGATGACTTATGGGACTCTCAGATGTATTTTAGTACACTTAAAAATATTTGTTTCCAAAATGAATCAATAGCTTGATGATGTGTTGTTAGATCTCTTATAGTCAAAGATAATGAATTTCCACTGCAAGAAGTTTGTTAGTTAGGTACTAAATCAAATCTGTTGTTCATGATGAAGCAGGGTTCTTGTTGGAAGTGTGAGCAGCTACTGTGTTCAGAATGCCAAGTGCCCTGTTCTTGTTGTCAAGAAACCACAAATTAAGTAGTTTATATTTGTTTAATTTACTAATATTAATATGGAAAATGAGTTGGACGCCCTCAAGGACGCACCCCTTTTGACCCTCTCTGCCAATTTTTTTTTTTTTTTTTCCTTCTCCTCCAATCACCACCCGCCACGTGTGTGTGGGGTGGTGATTGGAGGGGCCTCAATCACTTCCCTATTAATATATGTGTGGTGTTTATGTTTGTATATTATTTGAATGTTCTCTGACAATGACATGGTCCCAATTGTAAATTATCCATACAAGAAGACTTTTTAATAGTTGAATTTTTTTTTTTTTAAATTTTTGTGTGGAATATAATCACATTGAATTTGTAATCACTGTATTGCATTGTTTTTTATACAACTTTGAAACATAACCAAAGTTGTTATACATAACCAATATTATTTTGGATATAACCGAATATGACAATGGATCGTGACTAACTTTGATTTGAGAAATTCAAGAAGAAATTAAAAAATATCTAGAATACAATATGACAACATCACAATATTCGTTTTGATAGATTGTGGAGTCCATACAAAATGGATGCAGTGTTGATAACATTACATTCTAGGCACATTTTTGAAAAAAATAAAAATAAATAAATAAAGAATAAAAACAGTTGACATATTTTAATAAAGAGCTTTGAGGTGAGACGATCAATATAACATTTTCAAAACTAGAACACAATTCTATTCTTTCCTTTTTATACCCATTGCCTCACAGGAGAATTGGATCATCCGTTGTCATTTAAATATACAATTAAGAGTTGCTGCCAACCTAACTCCGCCTTGAGCAAGCCGCTGGTTGACAATTTGGGAACGGGCCGGAAGTATTGATCTGGAAGCAGGGTTTAAATTATTTCTATATATATATATATATATAATTAAAAAAAAAAAGAAAAAAAAAAGGAAAGCTATGAATTGGGATAAACTTTGAAGTTATGTGTGACATTACCATTGTTTACACCTCTATATGCCCATAGAAGCTGCTGTAATACTTTCAGATGCAAATCTGCATGAAATAAATATGCATTCAACTTCAATTTCAGTGTGTGTATTCCTTCTGTATTCTTTTGTACTGTTGCTTTGAATTCAAGTGAAGTTAATTAATAGACAAGCTTGTTCAATAACCAATCTAGCACAGGCTGTTGTTGAGTGTTGTTTTCAAGTTTGTATCTTAATTGATGAGCTTTTCTTTGCCAAGAAGTTTTCTTTTGAATGAAGTTTGGTATTTGTAGAAATGACAACTAATAATGCTACATATCTAGAAAAATTACTCAAAAAGTACTGAACATTTATAGAACACCTTCATTTTAGGTGCGACCAATTTTCTACCAACTTTAAATCTATATCATACAACTTGTTTTGTGATATAATTCGGGATAATTTTTCATGGCTCATAGCATTTCTTAATGAAAACAAAAGTGAGTGTAACAATACAAAGGTAAAAATGACAAAAAAAAAAAAAAAACCTTAAAAACAATGATTTTTACTTGTCACAAATATGTTTCATTAAACATCTCCTTAAAACTAAAATAGAACAATTAGACTTAATGCCGTATACACATAAAAATGGACTCATCACCAATTTTTTCTTATTAATATGCATTTCATTGCCTTGTGTCCAAATGTGAGAAAATAAAATAAAAAAATGTAATTATGTATAGATATAGCATTAGTATTTGGGGCTACAAAACATTATTAACCTGTGTAGCCAAACCCATGTCCTTGTACATATCAAACTAATTGTACTCATGAAAACATACGTGTCTGGGCATTTTTTTTTGGGGGGGTGAATAGTGTCTGGGCATGTCATCATCTTTTTTCCTGTAATCTCTTAGCTTGATTTTTCCATTTATTCTATTAAAAAAAAATCATTATGACAAATGTGAGTACAACAACAAAAATGTCATAAATGTTTAATATATCAACTATACTGGATTCCTAAGAGTAACAACATATCGTAATGTTCTTTTTTGTTGTGACGATGAGCTCATTGACATCTTCGAAATAGAATATTTTTATGTCTAAATTTTGTTGCTATTCCAGACCTACATGTTTCAACATGAAAACTCCCGTTTGGATAGGTTATTTTAGTTGATTATTTAATTTTTTACAAAAAGACATGTAAAAAAGTAAAGAAAGCCTAAAAATCTATCAACATATACACTATACAAAAATAAATAAATAAAACAACCCTTCTACAATTTCAAGTTCTTCACATGATTAGGTAGAGTAGACAACAATTTTTTAAAGTAGACGCATCGTACAGTTCACTCTTTTCAGACCCTGCAATAGCTGGAGCAGGTCCGGCTTTGATGGCAAACCACAAAGCAGCCACTTTGGACCCAAAAATAAGGCTAAAAAAAAAGACCCAAAATTATTTTAGTTCACAAGAAAAAAGGCTCACTTAAATTTTAAAGGTCCCAATTTGTTGTTTGTTCTTGTTGTTTTTTTTAAAGGCCTAATCTGAATTCCATAACAAATAGGCCCACTTGAATTTTTAAGGTCCAAAGTTGTTTCTTCGAAAAGGCCCAATCTGAATTAGAGAGACCCAAAAATTTGGGACTCTAATTTATATTTCAAAAACTTTTGAGACCAAAGTGTAAATAATATAAAACCAAAGCTTTCTGACTTACCTGATGGGTTTCCTCGGTGGTAAGAATCGGGAAACAATACAGAAGCTTCGTTTGGCATTGGCATAGGACAATATATAGTCAATTATTTTTACGTCGGGACTTTTTTAACTTGAATTTTTTAGTTTCGTTTGGTTTAGATTTTTTTTTATTTTTTTTTGATTTTTATAAAAATAAAAGTATAATAATTATAAATTAGAAGTGATATTTTATTTTATTAACTTATTTAATTTATTATTATTTATTATTTATTATTTTATAATTTTTTTTAACCCCAAAAAGATCGTCAAACCAAGACAAAAAGCTTCTAAAGCAAGGAGTAAGAGCGACATCCTATTGAAGTCAGAAGACTATGAAATTGGAGCTGTAACTAACATTATTAATTTTCTCTCAACTCTTATCTATCACAAACATTGAAGGCACTTTCTTTTCTTTTCTATTTTATTTATTTATTCATTTTTATGGAACTATTCATCTAAACTTTTTGAAATTAATTAGGATTGTTTGGGATGATTTAAATAATTATATCTTTTGATTTTTTATGAAAAAATATTAAAAAAAAATAGATTGATGATGTGATCTAAATTAGTGCACTAATTTAATTTATGCGAAATAGTGTTTTTGAACTTTTTTTTTATATTATTTATTTTCTGTTATTTATTTATTTATTTATTTACTGAGCTATGATGGAAAGTCTCCTATCATAATTGTAATATAAAATAGGGTTTCAAGTTACAACCTTTGTAATGAGTTTATGCCTTCATGTTTTTACTTGATTAAATATTTTTTTAATGTTATATTATGTTTCATTTCATTGAATATTTGATTTGCTATGGTTGAAGATCAAGTTAGTATCATGATAATGATATTAGTAATTTTTGATAAACTGTATTGTTAGACCATTTTAATATCTTTTATTTATTTATTTATTTATTTTTTTTGTGACATTTTGTCTTGTTCATAAATCTTTTTTTGTTTTTTTTGTTTTTTGGTGACTTTTTATTTTGTTCATGAATGGAGATTAATTGAAAGGTTATGCGCTTAGTGGTAAGTTAATATTTGGAGGTTTGGGGACTCTACTTTTTCTCTAGTTTAATGGCCATTATTTTTTTTGGTGCAATTTGTAAGGTTCTAGTGGCCTATAAATTGTTCCTTCCATCTACTCTTTTCAAGACCAACTATTTTTTTACAGTTGAGAGATTACTAGTCAAAGAATGATGCTTTTTCTTGGTGGAGCTTTAGATTCACCATTTTGTGCAGAGTTGGCCTGAACCATATGACAAGTGGTCGGGCTATTGTATCCTGGAGAGGATAAGTTATAGTTTAATGACTGCTGCATCGGTATTTGGGTTTTTTCTACCGCAGTGGGCTTGATCTTCTTAAAGAAAACGAGATATCTGTGCTTCAGCCTAATCTATTTGTATCTCATTTCTTTGCATTATTTATCAATAAAATATAATTCTTCTGGTATTTTCACTAACAATTTTAAGGAGATCAAGATGGAACAAGTGCCAAAAAAAATCAATGACGGAATTGGAGATCTCAACAAGCCTTTCAAGTTCAAGGGAGTTCATTCTAAGAGGTGGAAATGAAAAGTTCTTTTTTACTTCAGCCTTTTGAAAGTTGCTTATGTTATTACCAAGAAGAACCCAAACAAATTCCCAACCGAGGAGATAAATGATGAAGACTATGAGGCACGTGACGCAAAAGTGGCTTCATACAATATTGATGCGTATAAATGTCATTTTTATCTCTTAAATTGTGTTACTGATCAATTTTATGATTACTATGACACCATTTACACTTCCTCAAAGAAAATTTAGAAAGCATTACAGACTAAGTATGATACTGAAGAGGCAGATTTTGGTACTAATAGACATGTTTGTTATGATAATGCCTGGTTTAAGGTGTATATGTGGGAATTGTTAGAAATGGTTTGAAATTTTGGGTAAAACCAAATTTTTTTCCTATATTTGGTCAATTATTTAGGTGGAACCCATGCACCAAAATTGGCGGGTCTAAGTGGTAACGCGTTCTATGCTGTGTTGTGATTCACGTGGTATATTTGGTTGCTCAAAACCATTATCGAGTGAATGAGAAATTGAAGCCAAAGTGTGCTCCATGGAAATGGAGTTTTGGTGGAAATTTCTTAAAGTTTGTGTAAATGGCTTGTCCCACATTGATTTGGTAAGAAGTTTTGAATGTGTTTATATAGCTTGGATTTATAACTTGGGGAGGGCCCCAAGGGGCACCCCAAGTTTGTAGAAGGGAGAGGTTATGAACAAAATGGGCTAGACCCATTGGACCCAAAAATCACCACACAAACGCGTGCGTGCCGTCGCCGCCGGCCTTCCAGTCGGGCGAGCTGGGTTGGGCCTGGGCTTGGGCGCGGGTGCGTAGTGTGAGGTTGGGTTGGGCTTGTTCGGCCCAATACTAATCTTTTTCGGCCAAAAATATTTGAATTCAATTTATTCTGTCCAAATTTAAATTTAAATTTTTGAATTCAAAATTTTATTTGCACCTCTTCAGAAATTCTTTACAGGTTCGGATCTGTCCAAAACCGAGTATGTTCGGTTCAAATTTAAATCCACCCAAACAGATTTGAAATTCAAACAGATTCGGTTATCTTTTCAAATTCAAACCCAACAGGTACAGTACATGTTCAAATAGGTACGCTACCTGTTTAATTCAAAATTAAAGTGTGCCATTACTTCTATAAATAGACCAGCTCTCATTTGATCAGATTCACTCTAATTTTCGTCTATCTTTTGCTACAAATCATCTCTGCATTTTGCTGCATTTATTCTATTATTTTTCTGTGAGAAAGAGTGTATACACTAAGTGTGTTTGTTGAACAAATAAATTGTAGTGCTACATTTATTTGTTGTTGATCATTTCATCTTGGGAGATAGACGTCCATATTCCGATAGTACCGTGGAGAGGACGAATCTGTCTTAAGGAGACAGTGTCGAACACTGGACTTGATCAGAATAATATTCAAGATATTAATCAAGTAAGTTATTTATTTATTTTCTGTTTTGATTTATGTAAATCAGATTTTAATTTTGTTTTTGTAACAAAATAGAATCTGTTTTTATTTATTTATTTTATTTTATTTTACTGGTTTGATATTTGTAATCAAACAAATTCTCTCATTTCCTATTTTTCTTTTATATTCTGTTTGTCGTTTAGTGCTCGAACATAATTTATTAATTTAATTATAGTGAAGATTGTCCAACAATCTTAAGACAGATTATTTTTGGTGCCTTCATTGTATTTAATTTTCTGTGTTTTCAAAGTGATATTCTAGTTGGAAAATACAAATAGTATTATAAACTATTTGACAGATAGTGGTAATATACTGTCTATTTTCTTTGACACTAATAGTAATATACTGGTGTCATTAACAATTGCAGAATATTATTTGGTGTTACAGAAAATTATTATGGTATTTTATTTTTCTAGTTTTAGTAACAAGGAAAATAAAATTATTTTGTGTTATAATTTATTTTTTGATTTTAGTAACTAGAAAATTAATTTGTAATTTACTTTTCTGATTTTTGTAATAAGATTTTATGGCTACTGCAACTGAAACTGCAACTGGAAGTGGTACTCTAATTGTTACACCAACACCGGCCCCTATCCAGAACCAGGTTCAAGTACCAATAAATCATGGAGAAAAATCGAAAAAATTTAACGGTACTGAGTTTAAGAGATGGCAGCAGAAGATGCTGTTCTATCTTACAACTCTTAATTTGGCCTGGTTTCTCCATGAAGAGGCTCCAGCACTTAAAGAGGGTGAAAATGATCGGCAAGTTGTTACCGCTGTAGATGCTTGGAAACATTCAGATTTCCTGTGCAGAAACTACATCCTCAATAGCCTTGACAACATGCTGTATAATGTTTACATCCTTTGAAGTCAGCAAAAGAATTGTGGGATTCTTTAGAGAAGAAATACAAGACAGAGGATGCTAGCACGAAGAAATTTGTTGTTGGTAAATTTTTGGACTTCGTTATGGTAGACTCCTAAACCGTAATTTCTCAAGTTCAAAGTTTTCAATTAATTTTAATTGATATTCATTCTGAGGGTATGTCTCTGAGCGAGTCTTTCCAAGTCGCTGCTTTAGTGGAAAAGTTACCACCGACTTGGAAAGATTTCAAAAATTATTTAAAACATAAATGCAAAGAGATGACCATGGATGAATTGATTATAAGATTAAGAATTGAGGAAGATAACCGAAAGGCTGAAAAGAGGAATGGGAAAAATCTTATTGAGTCCAAGGCTAATGTGGTTGAACAAGTTCATAAACCACATAACAAAAAGAGGAAGTTTACTGGAGATGGTCCTAAACATGGCGATAACAATAAGAAGTTCAAAGGGAAATGCTGTAACTGTGGCAAGACTGGACATCGAGCTTCTGACTGCCGCCGCCCTAAGAAGGATCATGAAAGTACAAGCAAGAAGATTACTAAGCAGGCTAATGTAACTGAACTAGATTACATCTTTGACAGGGTGAATGACATCAACCCCTCTGCTGTGGTGTCTGAGGTTAACTTGGTTGGAAATCCCAAAGAGTGGTAGGTTGACACTAGAGCAACTCGTCACATATGTGCGGACAAGAAGATGTTCACTACCTACAATGAGGCTGCAAATGGTGAACAACTTTTCATGAGAAATTCTTCTTCTTCTACTTCTACTGTGGCTGGACAAGGAAAAGTGATGTTGAAGATGACATCAGGGAAAGAACTGACCCTTAACAACATACTGCATGTACCTGACATTTGGAAGAATTTAGTTTCTGGTTCTTTGTTAAGTAAAAATGGTTTTAGACTTGTCTTTGAGTCTGATAAATTTGTATTAACAAAGAGTGGCATGTATGTTGGTAAGGGATACATAAGTGATCGTCTCTTCAAACTAAATGTAATGACAGTTGTACCAAAAGTTGCTAGCAATAAAAATAACACATCTATTGCTTATATTCTTGAGTCGAATTTATGGCATGGTAGATTAGGACATGTAAATTATGATGCTTTGCGTAGATTAATTGGTTTAGATTATATACCAAAGTTTGAAATTAATCCTAATCATAAATGTGAAGTTTGTGTAGAAGTGAAACTAACTAAGGCTCCATTTAAATCGGTTGAAAGGAAAATTGAACCTCTAGAATTAATTCATACTGATGTATGTGATCTTAAATTTGTTCAAATTAGAGGAGGTAAAAAGTATTTCATAACATTTGTCGATGACTGCACAAGATATTGTTATGTTTATTTACTTAGAAGTAAAGATGAAGCCTTAGAAATGTTTAAACTCTACAAAATAGAAGTTGAAAATCAACTTGGTAAAACCATTAAAATGGTTAGAAGTGATAGGGGTGGTGAATATGATGCACCATTAAATGAATTTTGTGCACAACATGGCATTATTCACCAAACTACAGCACCCTATTCTCCTCAGCAAAATGAAATTGCTGAAAGAAAGAATAGAACCCTAAAAGAAATTATGAATGCCATGTTACTAAGTTCAGGCTTACCACAAAACTTGTAAGAGGAAGCAATATTGTCTGCTAATTATGTTCTTAACAGAATACCCCACAAGAAAACCGACAGCACTCCTTATGAATTGTGGAAAGGTCGACCGCCTTTCTACAAATACTTAAAAGTGTGGGGGTGTTTGGAAAAAGTTGAAGTTCTTGTTCCTAAAAAGACTAAGATTGGACCAAAAATAGTAGATTGTGTGTTTATTGGTTATGCTTAGAATAGTAGTGCATATCGGTTTCTGACTTATAAATCAAAAATACCTGATATAAATGTGAACACTATTATAGAGTCAAGGAATGCTGTATTTTTTTTAACATGTCTTTCCTTACAAGAAAGGGCAGGAATTAAGTTCACAGAAAAAAACTTATGATTATACACAAAGTCAAGAGACTGATGACAATCAAACACAAGAGATTAGTAATTGTCTCGACCAACAGAATTTAACTGATGATGAACCAAGACGAAGTAAGAGAGCAAGAACATCAAAATCCTTTGGTCTAGATTTCCTAACATACCTGTTAGAAAATGAACCTCAAAGCTTTAAGGCAGTAATGACAGGTCTTGAAGAACCTTTGTGGAAAGACGCTGTTAATAATGAAATTGAATCCATTATGCAAAATCATGCTTGGGAATTGGTGGATCTTCCACCAGGTTCTAAACCTCTTGGATTTAAACGGATATTCAAGAGGAAAATAAAAGCAGATGGTCCAATTGACAAGTATAAAGCAAGATTTGTAGTTAAAGGTTACAGACAAAAGGAAGGTCTGGACTATTTTGACACATATTCCCCTATGACAAGAATAACATCCATTCGCATGCTTATTGCTATAACAACGTTGTTTAATTTAGAAATACATCAAATAGATATTAAGACAGCTTTCTTAAACAGTGATCTAAATGAAGAGATCTATATGGAGCAACCCGAAGGGTTTGTAGTGTCGGGGTAAGAAAAGAAAGTTTGTCGGCTTGTAAAATCTCTTTATGGATTAAAACAAGCACCTAAGCAATGGCATGAAAAATTTGATCATGCAATGCTTACTAATGGGTTTAAGATAAATAAGTGTGACAAATGCATCTATGTTAAAACATTGACCAAGGATATGTCATAGTTTGTCTTTATGTGGATGACATGCTTATCATTGAAAGCAGTCAAAACATAATCAAATCAACTAAGCAAATGCTTAACAGAAGATTTGATATGAAAGATATGGGGGTCGCAGATGTTATATTAGGAATGAAAATTACTAAAACATCTGACGAATATGCGTTATCTCAACCTCATTATATTGAGAAAATTCTTGATAAATTTATCAAGGATGATATAAATTTAGCTAGAACACCTGTAGACGTCAATCTTTATTTATCAAAAAATAAAGGTGATGCAGTGTCTCAGTTAAAATACTCCCAAATCATTGGAAGTCTAATGTACCTAATGAATTGTACTCGTCCTAATATAGCTTATGCTATCAGTAAATTGAGTAGGTACACTAGTAACCCCGGATAAGACCATTGGAAGGCGATCATTCGGGTTCTTAGATATCTAAGATTCACCCGTGATCATGGTTTGAACTTCACTCGATATCCAGCAGTACTTGAAGGTTATTGTGATGCCAATTGGATATCGGACACTAAAGATTCAAATTGCACTAGTGGATATGTTTTTACTCTCGGAGGCGCTGCTGTTTCTTGGAAGTCCACGAAACAAACATGCATCACACGTTCCACAATAGAATCTGAGTTTATTGCTTTAGACAAAGCAGGAGAAGAAGCAGAATGGCTTCGTCACTTCTTAGAAGACATTCCAATGTGGCCAAAACCTGTGCCAGCTATTTGCATTCATTATGATAGTCAATTTGCAATAGGCAGGGCATAGAATGATATGTATAATGGTTAAGTCACGACATATTCGCCATCGACATAATACTGTAAGGCAATTGTTGTCAAATGGAATAATCTCAATAGATTATATAAAATCTAAAGAGAATATTGCGGATCCATTAACAAAAGGTTTGAAAAAAGAGCTAGTGTATAGTTCATCGAAGGGGATGGGATTAAAGCATATTACATAAGAGTCATCATAATGGTAACCCTACTTATATGACTGGAGATCCCAAGAACTAAGTTCAAAGGGACAACTAAGTTATGTGTGGCTCGCCAGAAATCACCAAGGGATTAAAATTCCTTACCCATTCCTATGGTGAGAGTGATATCTGAAACATATTGTAAACACCTCGTTTTTGACTGACCTTAAGACTCAGACGTCATCGATTGAGCGCTCGGTGATAGTGCATGTTGTGCTCATTTCGAGTTTTCGGAGTTTTCGGCTGAATGCCTTGTCTCCGAGTCTCTAAACTCTTTGTGTTTTGGCTCGGTTTGTGGACCAAGCCTTGTTGACCTTCCATGGAGGGGGAGGAGGTTTTATAGACCACCTTTTTGTGGTTGTAAACCACTTTTTCCTCTTGGAAACCAGTTTTCGATTTTCGGAGCCTTCGGTCGCGCGCCTTGTCTCGGGACTGCTTAACGTTCTCTTTTTGGCCCGGTTTTCAAACCATACCTTGTTGCCTTGGTCTAGAGGGACACAGTGGTCTCGTAGATAACTTTTTTGTAGTCGTAGACCATTTTGGTGCCCGTTGACTAGTTTTCGGGGCTTCCGGCTGCACACCTTGTCCCCCGGACTTTCGTCTTGTATCCTTTTTGGTTTGTTTTTGGCACAAACCTTGTTTTCCTTGCTTGGAGGGTGGAATGAGGGTGGGAGATCAGTTTCTCTCCCTGAAAACCACTTTTCTTCCCGCCAGCCAGTTTTCTGGTCGGCCAACTGGTTTTCTTGGTCTTTGGACCACCAAAAGTGGTCGGCCACCACACCATTAGCTTGCTTTCAGTGTGCAGACCACTCCTCCCCCCTTGCTGACCACTTTATTTCCTGGCAGACCACTTGTGGTGGTCGGCCGACCACTACAAGTAGTTAGCCGACCACTTCAAGTGGTCGGCAGCTTTCCAGCACCTTTTTGGAGATCTTTTCTTGCCAGCTGTGACAGCTGGAAGGCACAGAAACCATCCTCCATATACGTGTATGGAGGGATGGCTTAGAGCCTTAAGCTTCTTCAACAAGCTTGAACTCTGTTTTTTTATAAGAGGGAACCTTCTCCCTCTTGCTTTAGGTTCAGAAAAAGTTGCTTGAGAGCTATACATATCATCTATATCTATATTTCTCATTTCTCTCTTGTTTTGTGCTTGAAAGTGCTTATTCTTCACACTTTTGCACAGAAGCACATAGTGAAACACCATACTCTTGGAGCTGAGGCACTTTGAGGTTGGTTTTGGAGTTTTTGGATTGGTTTTGGTTCAAAAAGGTTGCTGGAGTTGCAGCTTTGAAGTGGTTCTACAAGGGCGAGCTTCTAACCTCTTAAACCCTTGTTTTTGATTAAGCTTTTGGCCCTATTTGCATGTTTTTTTAGGCCTAACTTTCTACTGGAAAAAGTTCTGATTTTGCATGCTTGTAATGTTTGTTCAAGGTCTCTTTTGTGTTGGGGGTGGTCTACCCCCCTTTTGTGCCTTGTTTGCCTTTGTTTTGTGCTATTCTTTTAAGCTATTGGGACCACCTTCTTTTGGCCTTCTCACCACTGAAACTCAGAGGAATTTCAGTGGTGGAAAGGGTGTTTTGAGGTCCCAAATAAGAGAGGGTCATCCCCTCTCCTTGTATCTTGGTTGCTTGCCTTGTATGCCTCATGTTTGAGCATGTTTGTTAAGCTTGTGTTGGCTTATTCTCAACTTTTTTTTGGGGTTATTTTGACATGGCATACCATTTTTTTAACTTGGTTTTGTCACTGCATGCATGCTATTTACACTTGTAGTGTAATCCTTACAAACTAGCTTTGTGTGCTTCATGAAGTAGCATGTCTTTCTAGCAGGTTTTGAGTCCATCTTAGTGGGTTTTTGGTGTTTTTTTAACATGCCTTAGATATGTTTTGGGTTGGTTTGATAGCCCCTTGCATGCTCCTTGCACTTGTAGTGCATTTCCATTCACTAGCCTAATGTGTATCATGCTTTAGACCATCATTCTAGCATGCTTTTGGCTTAACTCTAAGAAGTTTTTGTTCATATTTTAGCATGCTCTAGCTCTGATTTGTGTTGTCTTTGTCATGCATGCCTTGCTTTGTGTAGCCATAGTGCATTCTAGCTCACTAGCTTTGTGTATTGAGTCCACTAGCATGCATTGCTTAAGCTATTTTTATGATTTGGCATCATTTCATATGTGATTTCAGTGCATGTAGTGTGGTCATACACTCACATCTTTCACTCTTTCAATGCATTGGAGGGTTGGTACTTTGTGCCTTAAACATGAGCCATTGTATATGCCTCCATGCCTAAGCTTGCGAGCTATCATTTCAGTGTGTATTTGGGATTATCTTGCCATGACATAACTCTGATTTTTGTTGGTGAAGCCATCTCATGCTTGGTTTTGGTAAGTGTAGTGTAATTCTCTCTATTGCCCTTGCATGATCCATGTTTTGGTCCTTCATGTTGGCTTGTTTTGACTTCCCTCCATACATGTTTTAGTATCATTTTGACATGTTCTAGGACTATTTTGGGTTGTACTTTCCATATGCTTCGTATATTGCATAGCTATAGTGCAATTGGCCTTGCTAGTTTTGAGTTTTGAGCACCATAGCATGCTTCATTTGTGTTGTTTGGATGATTTGGCATCACTTAACATGACATTTCAGAGCATGTAGCATTGCCATGTTCCCACTTCTTTCACTCTTTGAGTGCCTCTAAGGGTTATGTATTGTTGCCTTGTTTGTGGCCTAGCTCGTATGCATGCATACCTAGACCTTTAAGCTCATATCTCAGCATGTTTTGGTCTTTGTTTTGACCTATTTGAGCTCTGTTTGTGACTGGTTCATCCATTTGTGCCATGCATTGCATGCCTCTTGTGTAGCCCTATTCACTAGCTTTCGTGCTTAAGGATTCTCGTATGCCATACTTGCGTTGTTTGAATGGTTTGGCACCATTTCACATGACATTTCAGTGCATGTAGTGTTGTCACACTTCCATGTTTGTCACTCCTTGATCATGTTTGAGAGTTATGCTTTTATGCTTAGTTGGTGGACTAGAGCATGTGCATGCTTTGTTTTGCATTTTATGCTATCATTTTAGTATTTTGGCCACTGTTTTGGGCATAACTGAGGTCTATCCATATTCGGTTTAAGTCCATTGAGCATTATGTTGCATGCCCCTTGTGAGGTGCCCTTTACTAGCTTTGATGCCTTAGTTTCTAAGCTTGTCATACATGCATTGTTTGCATAATAGAATTTTGTGCATGCCCTTCTAACATTGGTTGCATTGTTTTGTTATTTGCATACTTATGTTGCATGACATTGTGTTTGCATGCCATTAGCATTGCTAGGTTGAGAATTGGTTGCATTACATTGTGTTTACATGCTGGTTGCATTGCCTCATGTTTGCATACTTGTTTCATTGCATTGCTGTTTGCTTACATGCATTGCATTGTATTTCCATGTGCATGCATTGCATTGTGTTTGGATAGGGTGTTAGTCCAAACACGAAAAACGAGAGACGTTTCATACTTGAAGTGATGAAACGTGCCTCAATTCTCGGTCGCCGACACTCTTGATCACACATGATAGAGTTTAAGGCTTTATATGTTACTTGTGCATTCATTTACATTGAATTATGCAATCTTGACTTCTCGACCATCGTGTATTGCGATGCTTGGTTGGTAGCCCGAGAGTCGAGAATTACACTCCCTTGAGATCATGAAATGATAGGGAGGGTGGTTGTGCACACATATCTTGCAAATACATTGCTATGCCCCTTATTGTTCTCTGCTGCAGCAAACTAGAGAAGTGCAGCAAAAACTGGTCGGCAGACCAGTAAAAGTGGCTGGCCGACCACTTTTTCTGGTCTGTAGCAAAGGTAGGTGGTCGGCAGGTGGTTGGCAACACCACCAAGTGGTCGGCAATGCTCCTGGAGGTTCCCATGGTGGAGCAAAAGCTATCTGGAGCTTTGTGCAAGGTTTTGAGAACAATTGAAAACAGAGGCAATTTGCGGCATCGCGATGGATTTCCGAACGAGGCGACCGAGCATGCATGCGCTTCTCGCTCCGAGGCCCTTTCTATTTGCTTTACTTAGTTTCTTTGCTTAAGCTAGCTAATGCATTGGTTTTTGTACTTAAGTAGTTAATGCGATTAGCTATTCATTTGTATTTAATTAGCTAGTGTAGTTAGCTAATTAGCTTGTTTTGTAATAATTAGTTAACTTGTTAGTTAATTAGTTCTGTTTTGTAATAATTAGTTTAATTAGGTTAGATTAGCTAGTTAGCTTATTATTCAGACTCTCCGTCGAGAGGGCACAACTATTGTAATAAGTGTGCGTGTGTGTGAATGTCTTCCAACCCCACGTCTTTCTCCCTTTTATTTACCAACTTTTGATGGTTAGTTTAGGGCATATTTCAATTAGCATCCTTATGCTTCGCATGTTTGCATTCATTCATCTGTTTTGCATGCACCGGGCTCAGCGCATCATACAAACTGCATTGTATTTCAATTCCAATTTGAATACATGTTATCTAATTGCATTCATATGCCATCTTAGAATAGCCGAGCCTATCTTAGTTGCATTTTGCATATGTTGCATTAGGCATTCTCGACATAACTAGGATCATGCATAATTACTAACTAACTTCTGTTTTGGCTCGGAGTATACTGTGAGTGTTTATGCTTTAGTATCCTTGCATGCGTGTAAGTGTTGCCATGATAGCATGCTTGCCATGAGGCTATCTGCTTAAGTGTTTAACTGCATGAACGCCTGTGGGTGAAGGCTCGATTGCCTGAATTGGAACAACTCGATGATTGTGAGTTTTAAACCCACTTTGCGGAGTAGCAAAAGCATATTTTTCTAAGCTCACTTGAGGGTGGCAAATCCGCGACTTAGCCTACTTGCGAGTAGCATTTTCAAACCACTTTAAAAAACAAACACGAGTTGTTTTGTTCCAATCCGCGTGATTGAGTCTATACTTGTATGTTGTGCGCATCACACAGTAAGGTTAGCTAATAAACCGGAATAAGAACGCATGTGTTTTCAAAAACAACATATCATGTTAGTAGAGGCCGATCCTTTGATCGGGCGAGCGTGGGTGCTCATTTCAGGACCTTCCCTTCTCGTATCCAAGTTCCCGAGCCGAGGCAAGTTTGGTAATGACGGACACGTGGCCTTAGGCACGAGTCAGAGTTTCCTAAATTTCCCAAAACAAAATATTTAGGTGGCGACTCTGAAATCTGGCAAAACAGTCCATGTTTGGCGCTTTTTGATTAAAACCAGTTTTTCAAAACGATTTGCCGGATTTGAACTCTTTGGTGATTTATCAGTCTTACATTGCACTTTGTGAGATTAGATTCAGAACCGTGATAGGAGGCTGAACTATAGTAGCTAGAACCCAATTTGCGCCCTCACGCGTGGAGCGGAGTTTCGAGCGGTCCATACATATGTTGTCTGCAGGGGTATAAGGATAAGCTTTGCTTTTAATGATTACTTATATCTTGATTTAGGCATATAAATCAAAACGAGTATAAGGAGATACTCACAATAAGAATCACCTATATGAGTGTCGAACTGGGGCCAGTTCTATAAGAATGAAGAGGCTAAATTCTCTAGAAACACTCATGAAAACCATGAGCGTTCAAGGCCAAAATAAACACAACAGTGAGAACCACGATGCATTAGAAGATATTTTGTGTGAAATCTATTGTCTTAGCTTACACAAACGGCTGAACAATTCATGGCATCACGTCCATTGGTTAGCCAGTAAGTCCGATAGGTTATCACTAGGGAAGGTTCAATGCCGAAAGCTACCTATCCTGATGCGGGATATTTTCAATTTATACTCTTTTGAAAAATTCTGCACATTGTTGCATTTCCGTTATCATCAAATTCCATTCATGTGGGGGATTGTTAGAAATGGTTTGAAATTCTGGGTAAAACCAAAATTTTTTCCTATCTTTGGTCAATTATTTAGGTGGGACCCGTGCGCCAAAATTGGCGGGTCTAAGTGGTAACGCGTTCTATGTCGCGTTGTGATTCGCGTGGTATATTTGGTTGGTCAAAACCATTATCGAGTGAATGGAAAATTGAAGCCAAAGTGTGCTCCATGGAAATGGAGTTTTGGTGGAAATTCCTTAAAGTTTGTGTAAATGGCTTATCCCACATTGATTTGGTGGAAAGTTTTGAATGAGTTTATATAGCTTCGACTTATAACTTGGGGAGGACCCCAAGGGGCACCCCAAGTTTGTAGAAGGGAGAGGTTATGGGCAAAATGGGCTAGACCCATTGGACTCAAAAATCACCACGCGCGCGCCATCGCCGCTGCCGCCGTCTGTTCGGTCGGGCGGGCTGGGCTGGGCCTGGGCTTGGGCGCGGGTGCGTGGTGTGAGGTTGGGTTGGGCTTGTCCAGCCCAATACTAATCTTTTTAGGCCAAAAATATTTAAATTCAATTTATTCTGTCTAAATTTAAATTTAAATTTTTGAATTCAAAATTTTATTTGCACATCTTCAGAAATTCTTTACAGGTTCGGATCGGTCTAAAACCGAATCTGTTTGGTTCAAATTTAAATCCATCTGAACAGATTTGAAATTCAAACAAATTCGATTATCTGTTCAAATTCAAACCCAACAGGTACAGTACCTGTTCAAACAGGTATGCTACCTGTTTAATTCAAAATTAAAGGGTGCCATTACTTCTATAAATAGACCAACCCTCATTTGATCAGATTCACTCCAATTTTTGTCCATCTTTTGCTGCAAATCATCTATGCATTTTGCTTCATTTATTTCATTATTTTTTTGTGAGAAAGAGTGTATACACTAAGTGTGTTTGTTGAACAAATAAATTGTAGTGCTACATTTATTTGTTGTTGATCATTTCATCCTGGGAGATAGATGTCCATATTCTGATAGCACCGTGGAGAGGACGAATCTGTCTTAAGGAGACAGTGTCGAACACTGGACTTGATCAGAATAATATTCAAGATATTAATCAAGTAAGTTAGTTATTTATTTTCTGTTTTGATTTATATAAATCAGATTTTAATTTTGTTTTTGTAACAAAATAAAATCTGTTTTTATTTATTTATTTTATTTTATTTTACTGGTTTGATATTTTTAATCAAACAAATTCTCTTATTTCCTATTTTTCTTTTATATTCTGTTTGTCGTTTAGTACCCAAACAGAATTAATTAATTTAATTACAGTGAAGATTGTCCACCAGGAATCATGAGTAAATATATGGGAATCATGAGTAGTTTAGGATTAATTCCTAAAGTGACCAAAAAAAAATTGAAAAATGTGAAGTTTGCAATAAAACAAAAATTACAAGAGGCCTCATAAAAGTGTTGAGAAAAAAAACTGAATTGCTAGAATTATTTCATACTAATTTGTGTGAGGTTGAAAGAATTTTAACTCGTGGTAGTAATCGATATTTTATCATTTTTGTTGATGATTTTTCAAAATACACAAATATATATTTATTAAAAAATAAAAGTGATACATTTGAGAAATTTAAAGAATTTCTTCTTAAAGTGAAAAATCAATTCAGTAAAAAGATTAAGAGAATTAGAAGTGACAGAGGCTGGGAGTATGAATCTCTTGGATTTAACTTTTTTGTTCAGTCATTAGGAATTATTCATGAGACTACTTCACCATATTCACCTTCATCTAATGGTGTAGCCAAAAGAAAAAATATAACGTTAATTGACTTGACAAATGCTATACTTATTGATTCAGGTGCTCCCTCAAATCTTTGGGGCGAGGCTATTTTGACAGTTGGCCATGTGATAAATAGAGTGCCACACAAAAAGACTAAAATAGTACCTTATGAGTTGTGGCGGGGACATAAACCAAATCTAGGTTATTTGAGAGTTTGGAGTTGTTTAGCTTTTGTGAGGCTTACAGATCCTAAACGACCTAAACGACCTAAACTTGGTGAACGAGCTACTATTTGTGTTTTTCTTGGGTATGCGTTGTATAGTACAGCTTATAGATTTTTTGATATGAAAAATAATATTATTTGTGAATCAGGTGATACTATTTTTCATGAAAATAAAATTTCTTTCAGATCTAGAAATAGTGGGGGTCAAATAATTTTTGAAAATATTTTATTCATGCGTAGCTCTTCTACTCCATCTCAAGTTTTTCAAGAACAAGAAAATTTTCAAATCCAATCAAGAAAGAGTAAACAAGCTAGAGTTGTAAAAGATTTTGGCATTAACTATTATCTTTAAAATATGGAAGAAATTTCTCTTATGGTGCAAGAAGTTTTATCATCATCTGGTGCTATTTTTTTTTAGAGAAACTGTAAATGATGAGATAGATTCACTACTTTCAAATAAAATGTGGAAGCTAGTGGATTTACCTCTAGGTTGTAAAACTATTGGGTGTAAATGGGTCCATCGTAAAAAACGTAAGCCGGATGGAATTATAGATAAATATAAAGCGAGGCTTGTCGCTAAAGGTTTTAAATAACAAGTTGATCTTGATTTTTTTGATACTTTTTTTCCAGTTACTAGAGTTACATCCATTAGACTGTTGATAGCAGTGGCTACAATTCATGATTTAAAAATTCATCAAATAGATTTGAAAACAACATTTTTAAATAGAGATCTAGATGAGGAGATTTACATGGACCAATCTGAGGGCTTTGTGGAGCCTGGCCAAGAAAGTAAGGTGTGTAAGTTAACTAATTCCCTTTATGGTTTAAAACAAGCTTCTAAACAGTGACATGAGAAATTTGATTCTTGCATGCTTGACAATGGCTATAAGACTAATGCATGTGATAAGTGTATATATTATAAAACTTATGAGAATGCACATGTAATTATTAGCCTATATATGGATGATCTACTTATCTTTGGCTCTAATTTGCATATTAGAAATGAGACTAAAAATATGCATAATAGCCACTTTGATATAAAAGATCTTGGTGAACCAATTTTATTTTGGGAATTAAAATTACCAAGATTAATAATGGCATTTTTCTTGATTAGTCGCATTATGTTGAGAAAATTTTAAATAAATATAATTTTTTTGATTGTAAACATGTTACTACTCCTTTTGATGCAAATATAAATTTATTTGTTGTAACAAATGAAAAAGAAGTGATTAATCAAAAGGAATATGCTAGGATAATTGGTAGTTTAAGATATGGTACTGACTGTACTAGACTTGACATTGTATATGTTGTTGGAGTGTTTAAGATATGCTACTGACCGTACTAGACTTGACATTGTATATGTTGTTGGAGTGTTTACGATATGCTACTGACTGTACTAGACTTACCATTGCATATGTTGTTGGAGTACTTAGCAGATTTACTAGCAAGCCAAGTTGAGATCATTGGCTAGCCATGAGAAGAATTATGAGATATTTATCTGGTATAAAAAATTATGGTTTGTTTTATAACAAGTATCATGCGGTACTTGAGGGATATAGTGATACCGATTAGAACACTTTGTCAGTGATTCTCTCTTTACCTCGGGTTTTATTTTTACCTTGGGTGGTGGTGCTATATGTTGGAAGTCTAAAAAATAAACTATAATTGCTAATTCTACAATAGAAGCTGAGCTTATAGCGTTAGTTTCAGCATGTGATGAAGTGAATTGGTTGAGAGATTTGTTACATGAAATCCCTTTTTGGAAAAAAACCAATTCTTCCTATGTTAATTCATTATGATAGCACTGCTGTTATTAGTAGAGTGAACAACCATTTTTATAATGGTAAATCCATACATATTCGAAGGAAATACAGTAATGTGAGATCCTATTTGAGTAATGGCATCATAACTGTGAATTATGTAAAATCTTGTGATAATCTTGTGGATCCGTTAACCAAGGCATTGGCAAGAGATAGGATCTGGAATACATCGAGAGGGATGGGTTTGAAGTCTATAAAATCATAAACCATGTATAAGGACATCCAACCTAGGGACCAGAGATCCTATAACGAGGTTCAATGGGAAGAACGAATCATATGGTGGTTGTAAAAAAATGCACTCCTTAATATTTTGTTGTCTATCGCTATGATGTAAGTGCATTTGTCCTGTAATGTTAGAGGGTTGAGTTTTTATACTCTTAATGAAATTCTGTAGTTCTTGTTGAGTGAGGTGTGTAAACTACAGGAACATCTTTAACAGATTTCACCTATGTGAATATGGAAGTGGGGCCGCTTTCTATGAGAACAAGGCTTGTTCTCAAATATGCTCATGAAAATTGGGATAGGCACAAGGCCGTAATGTGCTGGCTATTAAAAGCTCATGTCAATACCTAGATCATTATGTGTGAGCAATAATACTTTATTTCCTCTAAACAGTCATAATTCAAGTCTGAGACCATTACTGACTCTGGAGCAGAGGTTGTTTCACTAATGAAGGTTCAATGTAAAGCACACCTTCATGATGCATACTAGTTTATCTTTGTTTGGTAATCTCTCTTGTCCTTGTTGATAGTAAAATGAGTGGAGGATTGTTGGACCATTTTAATATCTGCTATTTATTTATTTATTCATTTATTTTTATTTTTTTGGGTGACCTTTTGTCTTGTTTATGAATCTTTTTTTTTTTTTTGGTGACCTTTTGTTTTGTTTATAAATGGAGATTAATTGGAAGGTCATGGGCTTGGCGGTGAGTTAATATTTGGAGGTTTTGCGACTCTCCATTTTCTCTAGTTTAATGGTCATTATTTTTTTTTGTGTAATTTGTAAGGTCCTAGTGGCCTATAAATTATTCCTCTCATCTACTCTTTTCAAGACCAACTATTTTTTACATTTGAGAGATTACTAGCCAAAGAATGGTTTTTTTTCTTGGTGGAGCTTTGGATTCACTATCTTGTGCAGAGTTAGCCTGAACCATACGACAAGTAGTCGGACTATTGTATCTTGGAGGGGACACGCCATAGTTTAGTGACTGCTGCATCGGTATTTGGGTTCTTTTTACTGCAGTGGGCTTGATCTCCTTAAAAAAAAACGAGATATCCGTGCCTCAACCTAATCTATTTATATCTCATTTCCTTTGCATTATTTATCAATAAAATTTAATTTTCCTGATATTTTCACTAACAATTAAACATGTCATGCTTTCTAAAAATATATTTTGAATACGAAAGAAAAAAACTATTTGTATACATATAATCTTTTCATTGAATTTTTTTTTTTTAATATGTATGAAAAGCTTCATGTCTAAAGTTCATTTTGGATCCCGAAAAAATCAGAGCTGGCTTTAAGTAGTAGTATCATGCACTAATGGGTAAAAATCAAGGTATCCAGTACTTACTTTTTTGCTTTTTCTTTTATTTTATTTTATTTTATTTATATATATAGAAAATAATCAAGTTATTTAATCCTCAGAATTAATTTAGACAGAATGATATTCACACATTTGTAATTTTGTAGGCCCAAGATCACAGACTCCCCAAGTCATTTTTCTGCAGACTCTAGTAGCAGTTTTTTCACTGCATTTGCGGCAACGTTGTTCAAGCATGCCTGGAACTTAGACAAGCCAATAATTTTAGACTATTTTAGCAAACAAGTGAGAAAGGGTACAAAGAAGAACTTGAGCAATCTTGCAAGTGATAAGATGCTCAAAATATTCCCAACTATGAGCAACCGGTGACAAAGACAATATTGATATTAGAACAAAGATATGCACTCTGTATCACTCCATTATTCTTAATTCTGTCTATTATGGAGTGGGTTATGTTTGTTAGATATAGTTATTAAGATTTTGAACAGGATAGAAAACATTTCATATTAAATGATAGATTGGCATAAACTCTATCAGGATGTTTTTGTTGGTATGTAGTGTTCGATTGGAAATAAATCATAAATGCTATATTGTGATATATTTACATCTATCCCTCTTTGACCATGGCCAAAAAATAAATACTAAATATTTCTGTCAAGCTTATTTTGAAGGGATATGATGAATCCTTGTTGACGCCTGTTTTACATACCTAAGTTTGGATAATGCATTTAAAAGCTAAAAAAACATTTGGCATATGAGTAAGATTTTCATATGGGAACATGGTTTTGGTAGGTGTGTTCAATTCCATCTACAACTTGTACTGATACAATTTTTCATTTTCATTTTCTTTTTTTCTTTTTTTGGGTAAATAATTATTTTACTTTCTGCAGGATCTTAGCAATGTTGTGGAATGTTAGGGGACCCTAATATCCGCTCATTTATACTGAACAAGAAACAAGCTTTGGCCAAAGCTTGTGTTCTGTTAATAGTATTATTATATGTAGATATTATAATCGTAGATAATCTATGTAGATATTATATTAGATATAGATAGTTGTTGCATAGTTGTTGCTAGCCTAGCACAGAGATGCTTTCTTTTCCTTTTGCTATCTTTCGGTGGCTTCATCATTTTGTCTTGTAACTCATCTCCTATATAATGGAGGTTCCATTTGGTTGCTAAATACATCAAAAATACAGAGCTAATTTGCTCTCTCAATCTCTCCCAATTTCTTATATGGTATCAGAGCACAGGTTTTCTGCCTAGCCTCTTCTTCCAACATATTTTTTCTGCAGATTGCATTTCATCTGTATTCATTTTTCGTCCATCTCTGAAATACAGTTTTCACCACACCAGAGCCTTCGTCTCCTCCGGACGATTCCAACGCCACCAATTTCAGCCCAATCAGACCTTACACGCGCTCTCACGGGCCACTTCTGTGAACGGCGCGTCGCTGTCTCCGCCTTCCGCCTCACACGTGCTCTACGCGTCCTCCACACTGTCCCGTGCTAACGTGCACCGCGCACTACCTTGCTAACGTGCGCCGCGTGTTTCTGACGTCAGCACACGTCAGCCCTCTCTGCTACCGTGCACTGCCTGGCCTGTTTTGCTAACGTGCGCCGCGCCCTTTCTTGCTAACGTGCGCCGCGTGTTTCTGACGTCAGCACACGTCAGCCCTCTCTGCTACCGTGCACTGCCTGGCCTGTTTTGCTATCGTGCGCCGCGCCTTTCTTGCTAACGTGCGCTGTGCCCCTTTGCCTCTCATTTTTTGTGCCTCTGTGGTCATATTTTGGGTTGTTTCACTCATTTTCCCACTAATTTCGGCCTTCTGAATTCACTGGTAACCTCGGTTTTTTCAGATTCTACCGCCATTGTGCTATTTTTCCCTCATGGATCGCCCAGATTCCTCTCAAATCACTGCTCCTACCACTGCTACCACTGCTCCTCCTTTATCTCATTTTCAGCTTTGGCACTATCGTTTGGGCCATCTTTCTGTTGGTCGTTTGAAGTCTTTAATTTCTAGTGGTCATTTGGGTACTGTAAGTTCTGATACTTTCAATTGTGTGTCCTGTCAACTTGCAAAACAACCTGCTTTGTCGTTTAATAAAAGTGATTCTGTTTCTCTTGCGCCCTTTGATCTCATTCATTCTGATATTTGGGGACCCTCTCCTACTCCTACTATGGGAGGCGCACGTTATTTTGTTGTTTTTATAGATGATTTTTCTCGTTTTACATGGTTGTTTCTTATGAAAAATCGCTCTGAACTCAAACAACTTTATTACAATTTTGCTGCAATGGTTAAAACCCAATTTTCTAAAACTATCAAGATTTTTCGCTCCGACAATGCCATGGAATATAAAGATTTTGACTTTCTTTCTTTCCTTAGGAGTCATGGTACTCAACCTCATCGTTCCTGTCCAGGTACGTCCCAACAAAATGGCCGTGCTGAACGAAAACATCGGCATCTACTTGACACTACTCGAGCCCTCCTTCTCTCTTCCTCTTGTCCAGAAAATTTTTGGGGTGAAGCCGCTCTCACTGCTGCTTACACTATCAATTGTATCCCTACACCAGTCATTCATAATCACACTCCATATGAGCGTTTACATGGCACCTGTCCCCCTTACGACACCCTTAGGGTTTTTGGCTCTGCCTGTTTTGTTCTTCTCCAACCTCATGAACGTACCAAACTTGAACCTCGTTCTCGCCTTTGTTGCTTCTTGGGGTATGGTATTGAACATAAAGGGTATCGCTGTTGGGATCCTCTCTCCCAGCGTCTCCGTATCTCTCGTCATGTGGTCTTTTGGGAACACACAATGTTTTCCTCCCTCTCTCAATTCCGTTTATCTGTTCTCTCACCCTCTCTGTGTTTTACTAACCCTTCTGCAGATCTGTTTTCTGATGAGCTTCCTTCACTGCCCATGCCTGACTCTCTTGAGACTGCCTTGCCTACTGGTCTTTCTCAAGCACCTGCCTGCTCTGATGGTCCTGATCTTGCTCCCTTGGACTCCTCACCCCCTGTTGAGTCTCTTCCTCTGGCTCCTCCTCCTCCTGCTCGACCACACCGGGTAATCCAACCTTCTACTCGTCTTCGTGACTTTATTGTTGGTTCTACTGCTTTTTCTACTTATGAACCCACCTCCTATCGGGAGGCTCGCTCTAATCCTCTTTGGCAGCAAGCTATGACTGATGAATTACAGGCCTTAGACAAAACTCACACTTGGGACATTGTTGATCTTCCTCCTGGCAAGACTGCCATTGGCTGTAAATGGGTATACAAAATCAAAACCTGTTCTGATGGCTCTATTGAGCGCTATAAAGCTCGCCTTGTTGCTAAAGGCTTCAATCAAGAATATGGTATTGACTATGAAGAGACCTTTGCTCCTGTTGCTCGTCTCACCTCTGTTCGCAGCCTCATTGTAGTTGCTACTACCCGACACTGGGATCTTTATCAAATGGATGTGAAAAATGCCTTTCTTAATGGTGTTCTTCTTGAGGAGGTCTACATGCAACCTCCCCCTGGGTCTACTTATCCACCTCATAAAGTCTGCAAACTTCAACGTGCTTTATATGGTCTCAAACAAGCTCCCCGCGCTTGGTTTGCCAAGTTCAGCTCTACTATTCATGACTGTGGTTTCACCTCCAGCTCTTATGATACTGCACTGTTTATCCGCAAAACTGCTCAAGGGACCACCTTGCTTCTTCTTTATGTGGATGATATGATTATCACCGGTGATGATGTCAATGGTATTCTTCATCTTAAACAATTTCTTAGCCATCATTTCGAGATGCAAGACCTTGGTCCTCTCAGCTATTTCTTGGGTCTTGAAATCTTCCATGATTCCACGGGTTCTTTTCTCTCTCAAGCTAAGTACACATCTGATCTTCTCACCCGTGCTGGTCTTACCGATTGCAAGACTGCCTCAACTCCCCTGGAGCCTCAGAGTCGTCTTACCCCTCTTGATGGCACTCTTCTCTCTGATGCTACTCTATATCGTCAGCTGGTTGGCAGTCTTATCTATCTCACTGTTACTCGTCCTGATATTGCCTATGCCGTCCATATTGTCAGCCAGTTTATGTCGGCTCCTTGTACCACATATTATGCTGCATTACTTCGTATCCTTCGCTATCTCAAAGGCACCATGTTTCATGGTCTTCATTATTCCGCCCGCTCCTCTCTCCAGCTTCGTGCTTTCTCTGATGCTGATTGGGCTGGCGATCCTACTGACCGCCGCTCTACTACTGGGTTTTGCTTTTTTCTGGGTGATTCTCTTATTTCTTGGCGCAGTAAGAAACAATCTCTTACTGCTCGTTCTAGTACCGAAGCCGAATACCGTGCCCTTGCTGATACTACTCAGGAGCTTCTCTGGCTTCGCTGGCTTCTTGCTGACATGGGTGTTACTCCCTCTGGCGCTACTGCCCTCTTTTGTGACAATCACAGTGCTCTTCAAATTGCTCACAATGATGTTTTTCATGATCGCACCAAGCACATTGAGATTGACTGCCATTTTATTCGGCAACACGTTACTCATGGTACTGTCCATCTCCATCCGATCTCTTCTGTTGATCAACCTGCTGATATCTTCACCAAAGCTCATTCTCCTGGCCGCTTCGTTGACCTTGTCTTCAAACTCAAGTTGGTTGATGTTTGTCCTCCTTGAGTTTGAGGGGGGATGTTAATAGTATTATTATATGTAGATATTATAATCGTAGATAATCTATGTAGATATTATATTAGATATAGATAGTTGTTGCATAGTTGTTGCTAGCCTAGCACAGAGATGCTTTCTTTTCCTTTTGCTATCTTTCGGTGGCTTCATCATTTTGTCTTGTAACTCATCTCCTATATAATGGAGGTTCCATTTGGTTGCTAAATACATCAAAAATACAGAGCTAATTTGCTCTCTCAATCTCTCCCAATTTCTTATATGTTCTTTCCAGTATATGGTTGTATTTTACCTTAATTAACTTTGTAGTAGACGAGGACATTTGGCGGTTATATTTGTAAAGAAGAGTTTTGGGAACAGCTAGTTTATTTGTTTGAATGAAGAAACTATAAGCAAATGTTTTATGGATATAACATGGGTGATCTGCTTCATAATTAATGAATGTATAAAAAGAAAAATCGGATGTGTTTAGAAAAGGAAACCGAAGGATTGAAGAGAGGGTAGGAGCATCCAATTAGTGTCACAATTTCTGTGCACTTCACTTTCTAAAGATTGTTCGAACACCTTGAAGACTAAAAGCTAATGGTGAATGGATGGCAAGCACTTTAGACGACTACAAAGTGTACAAAATCTTAAATTTGAATGAAGTAATAACCGATTGGCTGAGTATAGGACACTACAGCGTTCTTTACCAAAAAATAAAAAATAAAGTTCAACTATGTGTACACCTGATACTTACATATTAATAGCTAGACATATATGAGTATGTAAGTAACCAATTCTTAATTTTTGTATGTATCAGTTTTCTTTAAAAATGACTGTGTTTATAGTAATTAAAATAAATAATATAAACAGGAATCGTTTTCTTTAAATTGTTTGTTTTGCAACACAATATGATGTTATTAGTAATGTTAAATTATTGCAACAAACTAATAGTACTCTATTGAATAGAACTTGAAATCTTATCTTGTTAGCACTTAAATGTATTCTAAAGAACACTTCAACAACTATAACTCGAGTCTTTCCTATTTTATTTATTTATTTATTTGATCAAAATCATAGAATGTTAGTTTGTTAATAAAATTAGACTACAACTAACGGAGCGTTGCTCCATCAGCTCAAACTTGACTTTCTCCTCACCACACCCTAAAGTATAGTAGCTACAAAATCATTGGACCAAACCCAAGTCTCAAGTCTTAACTTCAGTTACAAAGTCTTCGTTTGACATTAACTTTTTTAGCTGGCTTTTTTGTGTTGGGACTGTTTTATCTTGACTTTTTTAGCCTCGTTTGGTTTGGCTTTTTTGACTATTGTAAGAGAAAAAGTAAAATGATTATGATTTGAATATGACATTTTAGCTTATATATTCAATTTTTTCTTTTTATACTTTTTTAGCCAAAAATCTAAAACCAAACTAAGCCAAAACCATTTCGAGCAAAACAGAATGAAACACGGGCTACCTTTGTGTTGGATATACCATGACAGTACACATGATTATAAACTATTGGTCAAAATTGAAAATTTGATCATTTGAATGAGATTTTGAGAATTTGACCATTTGAATATGACTGTGATCACCAAGGGAGAAGTTAATCTGTGTACCTGTGGCACGGTTAGGTGATGCTCCATTCATTTTGTAATTAGGTGAAAGGTTGAGGCCCACGATTTATTCTTGAGGATAGGAGACATAGCAAGGACTAAATGAATAGTTATTGTTAGAAAGAGCTTAAGCTTGTCTAATGTACAATACTTCCGTTTTGTTGGATCTGTCCTCACGTATCATATTCAGGAAAAAAATTTCAATACAACAGATAGGAGTTCTTTTGATTATGCCTAAAGAGAATTGTTTAAGTTGGTCGGTCGCCGCCGTATCCTTTTTTATCAAGCAAAAAAGTGCACGTAAAAATTGAACAAGTTGACACCAGTTGAACTGCAAATTGAATTCAAATGTTATTGGCAAATTTCTTACACAAAATTTGGATAGCAAGCCAACCCCTACAAATTCCCAGGCATTGTAGAAATGGCAAAGGTCTAGTAACTTTCGTTGGCTAACAATGCCTTTGTTGCCATCAAATCAATATGAAAAAGCAAAGCACACAAAGTGGTCTTGATGGACAGTCAACCTCGCAGCCTTTAGAGAGGGTGTGTTCACACTCCCCAGATACACACACACACACACACAAAAGACATGTGAAATTTGGATGAATTAAATCAACAAGTTTCAGACATTCCATGAAATATTTTACTCTATTGACTCTGGAGAGTTGATCAATAATGTCAGACCAATATGAGGGGACAATCATGTTATGTTACCTAATGCATTTTACATTCTTATATTTGATTAGATTAGGACAACTCCCCTTTAAGGATAAATTATCAATACCTTTTAATAATTGGATTTAATTCCTATCAAGTTCTATTGAAAATTAATCATAATAAAATCGTTGCTAAAAATAATTTATTGTACCAATTTTTTGCATGTTGTTAAAACTTGACCATTAGGGACTTCTTTTTTTCTTTTTCTTTTTTATCATGGTTTTTATAAATTATCGCTAAAATTTATAATTAGTAATATTTTTCTATGACGAATTTTTCAAACGATCGCTGAAAATTAAAAATTAGTGACTTTTTTTGTAACGCTTATTTTCAACTATCGCTAAAACTTATAATTAGTAACATTTTTTGTGACAAAATTTTCAAATTGTAGTTGAAAATTAACAATTAGTGACATTTTTTTTATTAGCATTTGATTAAAAACGCCATTAGTTTTCATATGACCTATTGGAATATAAGCCAACCTATTAGGATCTACACGTAAATTTCTCCAAATTTAAATGGGACAACAACATTCTTAAATGAATTATCATCGGGCTTGGCAATGGACTGGGCCTGCTCAGGCCCATGGGCTTTGATTATCAATCTTGGGCCAACTCATCTTAGATTTCTAAAGCCAAGCCCCATGTATGGGTTTACAAATATAGGCTTATGAGATTAGGGTCGTACTTGGCCCATTTGGTCCCAATCTCTCTCTAAATTTGGAATTTTTTTTATTAAATTTAAAAGTCATTGTAGAATTAAATATCATTCTAATAAATGAAATGGAAAAATTAATATAATCTTAAATTCACAATGAATTTTTTTTTATAATATTATCAAAAAAAAATTGTTTTTCTATTGAGTTAGGCAAGTATTATTTTTGTGTTTGCGGCCGGTGACTGCACAACTTTCACACATTGAATACAAATTTAAGCAATGTCAAAGTTGGGCACGTTTTACATTCATGCCCAATATTTCATCATTTGACTATGGAAAGTTTTGTTTTGTTTTGTTTTAACTATGAAAGTCGATTATTAGTTATTAGTTTCGGGAGAAAATTTAACCTCAAATCTCTCCCTTGCAAACACTTTAATTGTTCCTATATGAGTACTAGGTCAATAATATTAGGTGAACAAAATAATATATAGAGAAATTAATGTATGGTTAAATTGGAATTGGGTCACATTGATTTTGTGTAATTTTTTATTTTTTATTTTTTTTGTACACATAGTATTACTAATACTCGGAGAAAATTGCTTACAAATCTACTAGAACAAAAATTATCTAGTCTTTCATGAACTCATCTAATTATGTGCTCAATCAATAATATTTTGTGATTTTTTTATATTATTCTTAGGGTTGTTCTAGGAATCAAATATTTAGTTGATTTTTATTTTTATTTTTTATGAATAAAGGTAGAGAAAAGTAAAAAAAAGTTAACTTTTTAATAATGATTTGACTAAAATAAATTGTTCCCCAAACTTTGGTTAGTCACCAAAAGATCACCTTTCCCGACTAACCAAAGTTTAGTAGCCAAATGTTTAATTTTCGGCGACCAAAAAAAGTTTAGTCGCCAATACAATCGCCGACAGGGTATAGGCGACGAACTTGGCGACAAAAAAATTTAGTCGCTAATTACATTCAGAGACCAAAAATGAGACTTTTGACGACCAATATTTTGGTCGCCAAAACTGTCATTTCCTGTAGTGTTGGTTAGACTCACTGTCATAATAAAATTTGCTAAGACTAGATAATTACTTTTAATAAGGAGACAATATTCTACAACTCAACATATGCGGGTCCACAAACTTTGAATCATATCCTATTCGAGTTTATTGTTTTTCGGTGGTACAACATGCACTAATTAATGTATTAACTAGTGTACTAACACTAGTTATGACATTATTATTGACCCTACTAATCAATTATATTACAAATATAAAAAATCTCTTAAATTATGTCACATAATCAATTAGTACACTAGTTAATATATCAATTGATGCATATAACATTATTTATTGTGTTGAAAATTGTTTTTATTTCCAAGTAAAAGTAGGTGCACACAAATGTGTGCACAGAATTATATCAAAAAAGTTAATAAAAGAAATTAGGAGACATTATAATTAAGTGAGATTGAGAATTTTACAAAATAATTACAAATTCAAGAAAAATGTTAATAATTTAATTATTAATATTCATAAAATTTATCACTGATTTAAAATTATTTTTAAGAATTTAAACTGAATTGTAATTGTCCCTTAAAATTAAACTATTATGTGGTGAAACACAAATCTTAAATAAATTTAGATTATACATTGAATATTCTGTATATATATTTTTATACAAATTGTGTGTCCAGCTCATTTTTTTCAGCTGCTTATCATTCCATAATAGTGTATTGAAGATTTGAAGATCTGAATTTGAGGACATATAATAAAATATGGTGTTTTGGAACAAGTAAATGTGATTGGTTCCCTCATTGGTACAACCAAGACGTTTCAAAGTGGTATGAATGGCAATTAATTACTAGCTACCTATGTGGTGGTTGAAGAAAAAAAATGGATAAATTACAGATATATGAGATACTTTTAAAATAATTGCATTATAGTTTTTTATTTTATTATTATAAATGTAACATAAAAGAAAATTTTGCACCAAACATAAAAAAAAAAAGACATGTACTAAATACAACAGATTTAGACCACCACAAAAATAAGTTTATTTTGGCATTAATGCAATTCCACAAAAAAGAATTTTGAGATGCCGTATGACACTCCTCTTTTACATGTGAAATGATGTCATGGGTGCCCATTATACACCACAAATTTGCAACATCAATAAATATGCTTCAACTTTTGCAAGTGCCTCATTGGTTCTTCTCTTTTCTTTGCTTGTTCCAAATAAATAAATAAATAAATAATAAAAAGACCAAAACAAGAAAAAGCTTGGCTTACAACAACCACATTCTTGGAATTAGGGGTGTGTGCGGTGCGGTGTGGTTCGTGCGATTTGAGAGTTAAATTACAAATAGAATGGCGGGTTGATGGATTGACAGATTGAAGAATATTCTAACCAATTATCATACATTTACATAATATATAACACTAATTTGTATAATATTTTTTAGATATATAACACAAAGTAATTTTAAATAATATGTTTCATATATATAACTACTAATTTGTAATAAATTTATATCTTAAAATCTCTCATATTCATTTTTATATTAAAATTTCATTGGAGGTTAAAAAATATATATGTATTAACTATAGCGGAGCAGAGCGGTTCGATTGGCGGATTATAAATTTTAAAATTTAAACCGCGGTTAGCGATTAGAGCGGTATGAATTGATACAAATTCGTGTGATTTTAGCGGATTATACGATATTTTGCACAACCCTACTTGAAATTATGTCCAAGTAGGATGGGGTCACTGCTGAACAATTGTGCCCCTTGCAGTGCGCACCGTTTCAACTTAATTTTTTATTTTTATTTTGTTAAAATTTTGTTATCAACTTCTTATTGTGCCTTTCTCTTAAATAATGTATTTTTTTTTTCAATTATGATATGTCACAAAGCCTTTTGCTTTTTTTTTTTTTTTTAAGTTATCTTTTCAATCTATACTGCTTGCATTTAAAAAAATAAAATTGTTTATTTTTTTTTTTGTTCCTTATTAAAATAATATAATCTTTTTATTTAGGATAAATTATAAATAGATTCTCTGAAATTTACTTAAAATACGAATTGTCGTATAATTTGAAAATGATATAATAACATTTATTAACGTTTAATGAAAATACATAGACACCTATAACATTTTGAATATATCATAGATACCTCTTAGACATTTGAAATTTATATCACAAACACCCTTATCATTTAGTAAAAATACACGAACACCCCTTAATATTTTTCGAAAATATCACAAACATTTCTTTTAACTTAAATAAATATATGTGATAATATTAATTAAATGATTTGATTTGGTAAAATTAAAAACGCAAGATTTATTTTGTTAAAAGGTTCAAATTTTGAGATTTTTTTATATGTATTCATATATAGAAATATAAATAAATAATTTAATAATACTATCACATATATTTATTTAAGTTAATAGAAGTGTATGTAATCTTTTCGCAAAATATTAAGGGGTGTTTGTGTATTTTTGTTAAATGATAAGAGCATTTGTGATTTAACTAAATGTCAAAAAATATTTTTGATATAATTTCAAATGTTTAGGGGATATCTATGATATATTGAAAATGTTAAGGGTGTCCATGTATTGTCATTAATCATTAAGAAATGTTACTATACCCTTTTTATTTTGGTTGGGTAGATTGACTCTAAAATGAAAATAAAAAATAAAAAATAAAAAAATTAGATTATTTTAATTGGGAACCAAAAAAAATAAACAATTTTATTTTTTTAAATGCAAGCAATATAGATTGAAAAGATAACTTTAAAAAAAATTTAAAAAAAGAAGTAAACAGCATTGTGGCATAACATAATTGAAGGAAAAAAAAATACATGATTCAAACAGCACCACAAGAAAGAGGTGTATATGGCTGCAAACGAGCCGAGTTTTTGTATGTTCGAGTTTGTTTATTAAGATTTTAACGAATTTGAGTTCGAACTCGAGCTCAATAAAAATTTAACGAACCGACCTCGAGCTGAGTTGGCTTAGACTTGACTCAAGCTCGAGCCTATTCAAGAGCCTTAACGAACAAAAAAAATTATAAATTTATACTTGCATATGAGACTAAAGTTACAATTAAAATTTTGATTATACAATTTTATATACAATATATATAAACATTCTAAAAAAAAAACTCAATATTTTATCAAAATTATAATATCTACTACTACTATTATATAAATGTACTATCTATAATTAACTATTGTTTACGTTTATATTTTTTAAATATATAAATAACATATTTATCTTATTTTTTATACATACTTTTATATTATTTAATATATAAATAATAAATATTAAACGAGCCAGCTAACGAGCTGAGCTTTAAAATGTTTGGGTTTGCTTGAGCGCGAACGCAAAAAAAATAAAAAATAAAATAAAATAAAAATAATAATAATAATAATAATAATAATAATAATTTAATGAACCAAGTTTGAACGAGCTCTTACTAAGCCGAGCTCAAGCTTGTTCACAAACGACTTTGTTCAGGTACAGTTGAGAATATAATTTTTTTTTTGAAATAAAAAAAGTAAGTTGAAATAGTGTCGTTTAAGGCACCGTAAGAGACACAACAATGACCCCCCATTCGTCTAGGATGGGGTAGTAGACATTTTTAAGGTCTGTTAGCATCCTATACTTGGCCAATGGTTTATGCAACATATATGTACTAGTGTATGTTCGTGTCTGAAGGCACGGTGTAAATAAAAATAAGTGAACAAAAAGAAGAAAACAAATCAAAATATTAGAGCAAGTAAAAAAAATTATAAACACTAAACAAAATACAGAAATAAAAAATATTGTATACTTGTTAGCATTGTATAATAAAAAGAAAAAAATACTAAATACCACATAAAGCACATCAGTAAGTGCTCTGTGATCTCAACAAATTAAATTGAAAATTAAACATCAACCAATGTGCAAACCAGCCTGTACTCTACAATCTAAAAAAATTAAAATTAAAATAATGTACACTAGCCAATGCTCTACAATCTAAACAAAATTAAAATTAAAATACACACCAGTTGGTGCTGCTGCTGCCAATCAAATTAACTACATAAGAAAAACAAGCATTATATCGTCATACACCAAAAAAGTGGGTTAAAACTTTACAAAAAGCAGATCAAAGGACAATGACAACAATTTCATTAGGCTCGTGTTCATTCCACTCTAAACATCAATGCCTTTATCACTATTCTCTAAAAGGAAAATAGGTTTACAACTAATAGCAAAACAGAGTTAAAACTGATAGCAAAATAGGTTCAATAGTTAGCAATCAAAGAGAGAGAAAAGGGTAGAGGCAAATAAACAGACACAGTCATACCCAACACAGCCAAAAAAAAAAAAAAAAAGACACAAGCATCAGCAAAAAGCAAAAACAGCCATCAACATAATCAACAGCGACGTGGAAAAAATACTGAAATTACTAACCGAGTGCGAGTTTGAAGAAAGCAACGTCGGTACTGAAACAACATAATCAACATGTTAGGATCAAAATGTAATTGTAATTTGTGAATTTTGTGAAGGACAAAATTTAAATGAAATAAAACAACAAAAACATCTAATAATTTATTTCCTACAATAAACTCCAGCACATGACAGCCTTATTAATATGTCTGTAGCATTAATACTAACAATTTCATTAATGTCTTTGCAACATTCAAAGGACAATGACAACAATTTCATTAGACTCTTGTTCATTCCATTCTTAACATCAATGAATAAACCTTTGAATCATACAGGAAAGTAAAATTTTTCATAAACTACAGACAACCTCAAGATGCATTATGGTTAGGGGTGCAACTCGAGCAGGCTCAACCCGAACAACCCGTGCCCAGCCCGAGTTTTTTTAGGGCTTATGAAACAATACCTTGTAATCTGGACGGGCCTAGGTAGATTTTTAATGCCTGAATTGTAATTCGGACCGAGCCTGGGTAGAGTCAGTGACTAACCCGAGCAACTCGAACCCAAATTACATTTAATATATTATATAAATTATATAATATATGTATAAGTTAAATAGCTAGCCCTTAATTTTTTTTTTATTTTTTATTTTGGTGGTCTTTAGCCCTTGGATTAGCATCTTTATTTAGACCATTAGATTAAAACTAAAAACAAAACCCTACCTTACCTATTCTTTCTTCCCTCTCTCTCAAACTCTCATTTCATTTCTTCATGAGAGTTGAAGAACGGCGAACGACGACGACGAAGCCACGAACAACGACACCGCCACCCTTTCGATAAGCTTCCACGCCACACAAAATTGGTAGATCCCTCTCTTTGTTTGTATTTGTGCTTCAATTTGTCTATTTTTGGTCACTCGTCGTTCGATTACCACTCAAAACCGGTGATATTGATTTTAGAGGACTTTGGACTAATTCCATTTGGATCTGGTCGAAGAGCATTGTGAAATCAATCTGGGAGTTGCAACAGTAGAGCTTGCACTTGCCAATCGTCTTTACTCATTTGATTGGGAATTACCTGTTGGGATGAAAATTGAAGATATTAATACTAATATCAATCCTGGTCTCACAATGAATTAGAGAAATGCTCTTTGCCTAATGCCTAAGAACTACTCTGTTTGTTGTATGAAATAATAAAGTATTGTTTGTTGCCTCGTGAAATTTACTTTTATATGTAGTAGTGTTTGTGGCTATGATGATGTTTAAGTTTGTTGTATGGACTAATGGACTTATGTATATTATGAAGCACTGTTTGTTGTATGGAAAAATTCAGAAGCTGTTTGTTGCCTTGTGAAATTCAGGCAATTCGGTAACTCGAATTCAAATTATGAAACTTGGTCCGAGCTTGGGCAGCCATGCTTGAGTTGATGGTCGGGCTTGGACGGGCTTAGGCACTACCAAACACAATTCGGGCTGGGCTTGGGCAAACCTCCAACCCGACCAAACCCGCCCAAGTTGCACCCCTAATTATGGTTAAAAATGAATTAAAATCAATCAAAAATTTTTTGTTTTGTTTTGTTTTGTTTTGTTTTTTTTTCTTTTCAAAGAGTAGAGAGTGAATTCACAGGAAGACATGAAAGTCAAATGAATACAATACACCAATTTATTAGCAACCCAAATAAACTCCAAATTTAGAAAATTTATTAAACAAAGAAAATAAAATATAGCTATTGCAGAAGTCAACGAACTTCATAGACGATTGAACATTAACATTCAAACAATGGAAAATAATGTTAGGATTACAAACCCAGAATAAACAATGAAAAAATACAATTGAACAAACAAACAATGGAACAAATAATGGAAAATACACTTGAAAATAACTCCAATTTAAACCATACCTACTGTTAAACAATGGAACAAACAATGGAGGTTTGTTTTGAACAAACAACCCCAATTTCAAATAAATTTATCGCATAAAACTGTTAATCACTTGAAGATACAAAGCAATAAAAATAAACAAAATAAGTTGGTGCCCAGTGACAAATTATTACAATAATAGCAGTTAGGGGGATAATTTTTTAGGAGCCTAATTACTCTTAACACACTCGGGAATAGGGTACTACTGTGCCTCTTTCCGAGGCCAATATTGGGACTATTTTGATAATCGGAATCATTCATATTGTACGATTTGTCGAGTAGAGTATCAATTAAAAAAAAAAATTAAAATTAATCAGACATTCATAACCACATGATCAAGGGGAAATCCAATTTATTTTCTAATGAAGCATTTTGTCAATAACCAAATAGAGATGAGGTTATGTGTAAAAGCAATAAAAAGTGGAAAAACTTTCTACTATATAATTTGGAGTATAAAAGTAGACATTTTCTTTTATGTTTGTATCAATTCTGGAATTAGCTTTAGCAAAAATGACAGCTCCCTTTGAGAGAACTGGGGATTTGCTTTGACCTGAATCTGATCCTCCCTTTCCAATAGCACCTCTCATTCACCCTCGCTCGATGGCTTGATCATAATTGAAACAGCCTCTGTGATTTCTTCAACCAAATCAATAATCACTCCTTCGACACCCATTAAATGTTGCAAGTAAACTGCCTTGGGCACGTTGCTGAAACATTGAATGAAATTCATAATTAGCAACCACATGACAAATATGCAATTCATTCTAATAAGGAAATTTGAATTGAAAATTAGAACTTACTTTAATTTGCCATATGTTAGGAGTGGGAGTTTAGCCTTCTTGATCTTGGCTAGTGCGCCAGGATTTCTAAAAAAATCCTTTGACCTCCGATTCAATCCCTTGCAAACCACCCTCTAATCACAGCTTTACGGCCTCCTCTAAGGAGTTCCTTATCACATCATATTAAATCTCAATTCCACCTTTTGTGAGAAAGAAAACCTGATTTCAATCAGCAACGCACATAATTAGAACACTCTTTTCATCCTCATTTACCATGCTATGAAAGAAAAAATTTCGAATGGGTTTTCTCAATTATGGAGAGTAAACTTACAGCTTAGGTGCATTACAGCTTCCTGGCAAGTAGTGCCACAACGGGGTGGAAGGTTGATTAAATTATTGGTCTGTCCTTGGCATGATCAAACATGGCCTGAATTACAAAATTTTAGATGCTTAGCAAGTCCACAACCAAAAAAATAGTAAATTAGGCTTACAATACTAGAGCAAAGACTCATCAGGATTCTCAAAAACATTATAAAAAAAAAATATTTGGGTTTGGAAGAATGGAATGTATTAGATTTATTAAAAACCCTAAAATTTGTGGATTTAGGAGACGATACCCAACCTAAATAACCCATAAACAAAACCCTAAAATAATTACCAAAACAGACACAACATACCAAAACGGTCACAGGCCGACAGAGATAGAGAGTTTGAGAGTAGCAAGAGGGAGGGTTTCGAATGTGAGGGTTACAGATCACTACACCATGAATCAAACGATCTAGGGAGATAAAAATGTGTGTGATGCCCAAAAAATAAGGCACCAAAGCGTCGAACATATGTAAACAAAAAGAAAGATCAGAAATCGAAACACAGAGAGAATGAGAGAGACAGAAATCGATATTACCTTGTGAGCTGCGTTCAAGAGCAGCAAGAGAGAGGGTTGCAAGTGCGAGTTGTATTTTCAGAACCTTGAAGCCACCGAAACAATTGAATACAAATCATGTGTGTGATGCCCAAAAAATGAGGCACCAAAGCGTCGAACAGATGTAAACAAAAAGAAAGATCAGAAATCGAAACAGAGAGAGAGAGGGGGAGAGGTAGAAATCGAGGACATCTTACCTTGCGAGCCGAGCGAAGAGGGAGGGGAGGAGCGAGCAGCGTCAATATGAAAAGGAAAGAAGAAGAACAGAGAGGGAGAGAGAGATAAAGAAGAAATTGGGGAGGAGACGTGGGTGAGAACATAGAGGAAGTGAGAGATACAGAGGGATGGTGAAGAGACATAGGTATGTGGGAAGCTTAGGAGAAAAATGTTTGGGCGGAAACTATCATTAATCTGAATCATTAATATAAATTTATCATTAATCTGAACCATTAATATAAATTTAGGATTCATCTGAGCCTTTAAAATCAAATGTATCTCTGATACATTTTATATATTTTTAAAAACTGTCTTGCTTTATTATATAAATACATATACTAGTTTAAGAAGGCCCATGCCAAGCACATGTTATTTTTACAGTACATTTAAGTTTTATATTTTGATAATTTTTTAAAAATTAAAATATTGTTCTATGAAACTGAATAGAATAAATCACTAGATATATAATAGAATTATATGGTATGGTATGTTATGTATCATTTTTTGATTTGTTATGCAACAAATGATGTAGACTTCAATTTTATTACCATATCATTTCGGGTGAATTGATGAGTCTTTAACATTTCTTCCCAATTTATAAAAAAAAAAAAGAAAGAAAGAAAGAAAGAAAGAAATTATAGTGTGTAGCTTTTCTCAATAGATAAATATAAAACAAATATTAAGATAATTCTTCCATCTAAAAAAAACTATTAAAATAATTCACTAAACTAATAAAAAACATATATATATATATACACACACACTAATAACTAATTTTATTAATACATAAATCATACTCGCATAACGAATGATCAATTTTATTAATAAGTAAATCATTAAGTAAATTAACAATTTGTAATGACATGAAAAATATTTTTTAGTTAACTTTTTGTTAATAAATAAATCATTAAGTCAATTAATAGTCTATAATGATATGAGAAATAATTTTCAATAAACAATTTTGATAATTTATTAGTGCATAGGAGAATTGTTTTTTTTTTTCTTCCCTGAGCATTGTGTTCAATGAAAATTTATAACAAACAGTAGTTGTAATTTCTAGTATTATAGGACCAATTCTTGCTTTAAACGAATCTTATGGGTGTATTTATAATTTGTTAAAAAATAAAAAATTTATGTTTCATAATTGACCAATAATATTTACGTAATTACAAAAAAAATTGTTTCATGATTGACCAAGAATGTTCGCAGAATTATGAAAAAACTTGTTACATAACTGACCAAGAATGTTTGCGTAATTACGAAAAAAACCTTCACTCAACATATAAGCCATTATTAGTAAATTATTCAAAATGAAATGACAAAATCAAAAAAAAAAAAAAAAAAAAAAAAAAAACAAACGAATATCAAGCAGCTAAACGATTCTAATATATATATATATATATATTTGCTAATGATTAAATTTTAAAATTGGTTCACTATAAAAAAAAAAAATTAAGATTTTAAAGACAAAATTACTTTTAAGGACCAAATATTATTGTTATTAAAAGTGTCGTTAGCAACAAAAATTGGATATTATTGATGAATTATTATCCTTTTGGGACCAAAATTTGTCTAAAAAAATAAATCCTTTTGGGACTAAATTATTTTGTCCTTAAAAGTGTATTTATTAGTGACATTTTTAAAATTTTGTCACTAAAAGCTTTATTTTTGATTTTTTTTGGAACGATCTTTTAGCCACTATCGTCATAACGATGTAAATTGGTTTCGAAGTATTTTTTGTAACAAAATTTTCACTTTTAAGAATAAAAAAAATTTGATTTCTAAAAATCTTATGTGTTGTAGTGGTTGTGTATTTTTTTTTTTTTATAATGTAGATTCTCATTTTTTTTTTAAAAAAGGTATATATATAACTATTTTACATCTATCAATAAGTGATCTTGAGGAACTAATTTTTTTTAGAATTATTTTTTTTTTATTTTTTATTTTTTTGTGATTTTTTGATTTCTTAAAAAAGACATGTAAAAAAAGAAACAATAATTTGATAACTTATAATGGTTTTTTTGCTAAAAACCTTGCTTCCCAAATAGAGCCTCTGCATGTTTTCAAACATAACCTAAATAAAAGAATGTTATACAAAAAAACTTTTTTTACAACCTATTATCTCACGTACTAATGAAGCTTTGGAAGTTATAATGGAGTTTACTGGATTTAAATTGCACAAATAACTCATTACCACATTAGTTTTGTTAGGTTTTGTTCTTGGCAATCCCGTTTGACAAAACTCCTTTCAGTTGTATTTATTTTCGCACTTTTATTTCAGTGAGGATATGAGTGTTTAGATGCGAATCCAACCCGAATTGTGCCTTTTAGAGAAGTTTGTGATGTTAATGCTTTCAAGATTGCCACTTCGCTGATTATGACGGGGATCGAGCTGCTCGGTCAGCTCGCGGGGGTCGAGGGGGCAGCGCTCCTTGGCGGGTCCGGGGCAGCGCCACGGCGGGGTCGAGGGGCAGCGCCCCCGAAGCAAAATGCAAAAATGCATTCCAAGTTGCCTGTCTGCTCGAGCGGACATTACCCCGCTCGAGCGGAGAATCCCTGGTTCCAGCAGTTTTGGTCGCTTGTAAAAGTACTGAGATGTGTGATTTTGCGCTCGAGCGGGTTCTCTAGCGCTCGAGCGGACCTCTGTTACATCACGCGCATATTTTGCTGAAGACGCTCGAGCGGGCTGTTGGGCGCTCGAGCGGAGATCGCGGGACAGATTCTATAAATTCGCATGTTGGGTCAGATTTTAGGAAAACTTCTCCAGATCTTCTTTTTGGGTTCTAGGGTTTATATCTGGGGATACTTTGTGAGTTTTCTTTGATGTTTTGATTGAGTATTCAACTCATGTTTTAAAGAGTATACATCAAAGGTCTTGTTTGTTCTACAAAAGAGAGAGTTGTTCTTTGGTGGATTCTGAAGAATTCGAGCCTGAAGCTTTGGTGGATTCCGGGGTGGCTCATCGTAAAGACAATTCCGAGGTGAAGACGGGTTGGAAGAGGCACATAGAGGTTGGTTCAATTAGGCGTGGATTCGCTAGGTAATTGAGAGTATACCTGTGTAATTCCTTTAAATCTTCTTAGTGGATTGTTTTGTGGCTATTGCCCGTGGTTTTTTAATCACAGTTGGAGGTATCCAATTGTGGTTTTTTCCACGTAAAATCATTGTGTCTCTTTGTCTTGATTGTTTGATTGGGATTGTTATATTCTGCTTAAAATTGATACATAATCACAAATCAACATCTAGAGAATTTCTAGATTTTTCATTTGGTATCAGAGCAGGTCGTTCTATTTTTTTAAAAAAAATTTCTTTTAGAACGAGATCTTATTTGATTTGTGATAATGGATTCAATTCGTGAGGGAAATTCTATGGTTCGACCACCCCTACTTAACGGATCCAATTATTCTTTTTGGAAAGCTCGGATGAGATCGTTTTTAAAATCTATTGATGAAAAAGTTTGGCAATCTGTCATGAATGGGTGGACCGAACCAACAATTACCGTTGATGGAGTTACAATCCCCAAACCAATTGATAAGTGGGACACAATTGATTACCAAAATAGTAGCTGGAATAGTAAAGCCATCAATTCTCTCTTTTGCGCTGTCACACCTGAAGAATTTAGTCGTATTTGTAATTGTGAAGTCGCAAAAGAGGCTTGGGATATCTTACAAACTATTCATGAGGGCACTCCTTCTGTTAAACGCTCAAAACTTCAAAGGCTCACGTTTAGTTTCGAAAACCTTTCAATGAAAGATAGTGAGACCTTTGATGAATTTTATGCGAAGTTGAGTGACATTGTAAATTCCAGCTTCAATTTAGGTGAAAAAATTCCAGAATCCAAAGTTGTGGGAAAAATTTTGAGATCCTTGCCCGATCGATTCCAACCAAAAGTTACGGCTATTGAGTTGGCTCAAGATGTTGACAACCTCAAGTTGGATCAGTTGGTTGGAAATCTCCAAACTTATGAAGCACATAGGAATTTCAAAAAGAAACAAAAAGATACTATTGCTTATAGTAGTGCTCATAAAGTGGTAGAGGATTCTGATGAGGATTGCGAGATAGATTCCAAGATTACGGCTGCTTTTGTTAAACAATTTAAAAAATCTTTTTTGAAAAAGAATCCTAATCTTTTGGAATCTACTCATTCTCATAAATCTAAAGTCAAAGATAAACTCAAAATTAATCCTATAGCCAAGAAGGAGAAAGGAAAGATACAAGGGAACTCTGAAAGACTCCAATGCTATGAATGCCAAGGATTTGGCCACTTTGCTTCAGAATGCCCTACTCGTTTGAGGAAGAAGAAAGCCCTCGCCATCACTTGGGATGATGAATCTGAATTTGATGAAGATGAAAGTGACAATGAAGATCAAGGCGAAGAGGGACATAAACAATTCCTTACTTTCATGGCGGCTTCCGAAGCTGTAGGACAAACAGATTCTCCAAAGAGGTCAGTTGAGAATATCACTGATGATGAATCCTCGGAGAGCGATCATGAAGAGCTTGAGCAAACTTATGAAAAGTTGTATAAGGAGTCTCTTAACTTATTCAAATTGAATGACAAACTCACAAAGAAACTCAAAGCATGTGAAAGTGAGAATGTCAAACTTAAGGAGGAGATTTTCGAAGCCAGGATTAATGCCATCAAGGTAGCTGATGATCGACAAGTTCTTTGTGCAAAACTGTTGACTTGTGAGATAGAGAGGAATGAGCTGCTGCAAACCCATGCCATGTATGAAGAAAAGATTGAATCTCTCGAGATATCACAAGTTGCTTTGGAAGAACTAATGATCAAGAAAGAGGAAGAGCTCAAGTGTGCTATGGCTACCATTGGTCTTTGGAACAAAGGATCAAAGACTTTGGAGGATATCATTGGGTCTCAACAAATGAGTTGTGACAAGAGTGGCATTGGCTTTGATGGTAAGAAAGAGCAAAAACAGAGTGTTTCAACATCTCATGATACAAGAACTCAAGGAAAGGGAGAACAAAAAATTCAACATAAGGATGGACTTCTTAAACTTCCTAGAGTTGGTAAGGTAAAAGAAAAGAAGGTACATCCTATTTTTATTTGTCATTATTGTGGTATGCATGGTCATATTCGTCCTTATTGTTATAAGTTGCATGGGAGAGTGTATTTGCTTAGACCTAGGAATAGGAAGTTGGAAACCATGTCAAGACGGGTTCCTATTGCAGGGGAAAGGAACCACAACGTCAAGACACCACCCAAGAACTGCAATTCTCACAACTTTGTTCGTACTAAAGTAGTTTGGGTGAGAAAACTTGACTTGTATTAATTTGTTTATTTGTTTTAGCTTTTGGGTTTTTGTGTGTTGTTTTTAATGAAAAAAATGTGTGCTTGTTCATTTTTTTTGTCTTGCTCTATTTTTTTTTTTAAAAAAAAGAAAAAAATCCCAAAAAGATTTTCTTAGTATGGTTTTGCAAGCTTGAAATTTTTGAGTGGTCCTTGGTGCATATTGAATTTGATAAAAACATCCATTACATGTTAATATATGTATGCTTTCTGTGGTCATTACTCGTTTTGGAGTGTGTGTTTTTGATTAGTATGTCTCATTCTGTACACACTCTTGGATTAGCAAATTTTGGAGTCTTCCGCCTTAGTGATTATTTTTTTTATGGACTTCTGGCATTGTATCTTTTGCTTTTCTAGAGGAATTGACCTATACTAGCATATCTTGGGTGATGTTGAGTCTCTTAACCACCTACCATCCTTTTGCATCTCCATGGCTTTCCCCTTAATTCTTTGCAGTCTAGCCATGAGGAAAAGGCTACCTCAGAGTCACCAACTAGGCCATCCTTATTATATCCATGCTTCTCTGGTTCGGTTTCCATACTCTTGAGTGTGTCAGCCACCAATAATTGTGCAAAAGAAAAAGAAAAAGAAAAAGAAAAAGAAGAAGAAGAAGACAAAATATGCAAAAGAAAGAAAAAAATGTGCAAAAGAAAGAAAGAAAAAAAAAGGGAAAAGATTCATTGATTGAGGGGGAGCCTCCGCCTTTACTCACCAAATACCCCTTGATTCCTAGTGGTTTGACTTTCCTTTGTTGTGCTTAGATTCTCTTGCCGGAGGTCCAGCTTTCATATCACTACTAGGATTGAATCTAGTGTTTGTCGAACTCCAAGTTTCACACACACACTTTTCTCATGGGATCTATGCTTTTCACATAATGCATCACTTTCTTTCATGAGGAATTTTCTACAGACTGTGCACATTGTGTTTACTAGTAATGGTGCTTCTTGGATAGTCTTGTGTGTTTCAAGGTACAAATCAGAAATTCCTTACTTGCTCCACCATATTATTTTTTGCCGTTTTCTTCTTGTTCATTGTTATATAGTGCTTTTAGTGAGGGGGAGCTTGGTTCATCTTGATTTGGGTTGGTAAGGGAGTTTGGTTTATCTTTGCAAGAGTTTGTTAGCATGAACACTTTGATTTGTTTGGTAAGGGAAATTGGCGAAAGTTGTTTTGCATGTTTCTTCGCACTGTTGGCAAATTATTTCCTTCTTGCATACCCTTGGTATTTACATCGTCATATCATTACTTGTGTGGTTTATGATCTTGCTTTTGTTGTTTGAGAGTTGTTTTTTCATGAGTCTTAGTTTTCATCTATTCGTGTTTTCCATCTCATGTTTCAAAATAATCGTATCATATGTCTATTGTTTTTTCATATACTCTTGTGGGACTAATAGTTGTTTTGGAGATTGTGGCACTAATAACTGTTTCGCAGATCATGACCTTGAGAAAGAAGTTGGCTTTTATTGGCTGTAATGGGTTGGGGTGTTTAGGATTTTATTTGTTAGGTGTGTTTTGTCACGGCATTGCCAAAGGGGGAGATTGTTAGGTTTTGTTCTTGGCAACCCCGTTTGACAAAATTCCTTTCAGTTGTATTTATTTTCGCACTTTTATTTCAGTGAGGATATGAGTGTTTAGATGCGAATCCAACCCGAATTGTGCCTTTCAGAGAAGTTTGTGATGTTAATGCTTTCAAGATTGCCACTTCGCTGATTATGACGGGGATCGAGCTGCTCGGTCAGCTCGCGGGGGTCGAGGGGGCAGCGCTCCTTGGCGGGTCTGGGGCAGCGCCACGGCGGGGTCGAAGGGCAGCGCCCCCGAAGCAAAATGCAAAAATGCATTCCAAGTTGCCTGTCCGCTCGAGCGGACATTACCCCGCTCGAGCGGAGAATCCCTAGTTCCAGCAGTTTTGGTTGCCTGTAAAAGTACTGAGATGTGTGATTTTGCGCTCGAGCGGGTTCTCTAGCGCTCGAGCGGACCTCTGTTATATCACGCGCATATTTTGCTGAAGACGCTCGAGCGGGCTGTTGGGCGCTCGAGCGGAGATCGCGGGACAGATTCTATAAATTCGCATGTTGGGTCAGATTTTAGGAAAACTTCTCCAGATCTTCTTTTTGGATTCTAGGGTTTATATCTGGGGATACTTTGTGAGTTTTCTTTGATGTTTTGATTGAGTATTCAACTCATGTTTTAAAGAGTATACATCAAAGGTCTTGTTTGTTTTACAAAAGAGAGAGTTGTTCTTTGGTGGATTCTAAAGAATTCGAGCCTGAAACTTTGGTGGATTCCGGGGTGGCTCATCGTAAAGACAATTCCGAGGTGAAGACGGGTTGGAAGAGGCACATAGAGGTTGGTTCAATTAGGCGTGGATTCGCTAGGTAATTGAGAGTATACCTGTGTAATTCCTTTAAATCTTCTTAGTGGATTGTTTTGTGGCTGTTGCCTGTGGTTTTTTAATCACAGTTGGAGGTGTCCAATTGTGGTTTTTTCCACGTAAAATCATTGTGTCTCTTTGTCTTGATTGTTTGATTGGGATTGTTATATTCTGTTTAAAATTGATACATAATCACAAATCAACATCTAGGGGATTTCTAGATTTTTCAAGTTTGTTGAATTTTTATTTATTTTTTTGTTAGTGTAACTTTATTCAAGAATTGTGTTGATGAATATCCATGTTAAGAAGTTTGAAATGGTTATCATAAATAATGTACAAATATTTTAAATTTTGTTAAATAATATCCTTTGGGCATTGTTAACCAACAAAACCCAAACAAAAAAATTTGGATAAATTACATTAACCTACCTGAAACTTGATGAAAATGTAGCGAACCCTGTAGTTTTAATATAATCACACAGACTCTTTTTTTAGTAAGCCTAAAGAAATTGAAAGTAATGCAAATGGTGTGAAAATATATAAATAGATAAAAAAATATATATATATTTTAGTGTAAAAGAGAAGACAATATCATTTTTTAATTATTGATGAAAAAGATTCTAAGCGTTATGTGAATTAAAATTTTAAAAAATTCTAACGTAATAAAAAATAATACCAAAATTATGGGACTTATTGTATTTTTGTAAAATTTTAAAGAAGGTCAATATAATTTGTTTTATTCATATGACTAACAAATATAATTTTTTTTATTCACATGACTAACAAATTATTTATGAAAAATGGCCTAGTTGTTATTAATACTATTATATTAAGTGAAGGTCAAGCCAAGTCTATCCTTTACTTGTTTTTCCTTATGTTATGTGCCCTTCAATTTTCTAATTTTTTTATAAAAAAAAAAAGAACATTACATAGATGAGAGGAGGAGAACTTGAACTTTGGATCTAAGGTCTAAAAAAAGAAAAAATCACCACTTGAGTGACATACAATATATAATAAATATTTTATTTTATTTTTATTTATTTAAATTACACGCATATTGTGACCATTAGGGTAAATAAAAATTTCAAAAAATATTAGTATAATTATGCCAAAATATAAAATTAATTATATATATTGTACGGGGAGCAAATATTCCGGCAAGCCCGTACTCCTTTCTTCCGAGCTCCGTCGATGTCCGATCACCTGCGAGCAAGTAACGGTGAGCTACCCGGCGGTGTGTGGCCGGAACAACCTTCCGACGATCAAGTTAGCACACACCTTAGGCTGGATAGAGAGAAGGGAGAGAGTGTTTGAGTGTAAAAATTCCTTACAGAGATGTTCGTGTGTCCCGTATGGGGGGCGCAGATAAGCTTATATACCTTCTGAGCCCCTTACCCACTCCCAGCCATCTCCTGACACGTGGCTCTGCTATCCCATCTGTCAGCATAGACCTTGCTGAACATCACCTAATCTCAACTGCCTGACTTCACAGCTGGAGCTCGGCAGCCGAGCTGCTCTACCACGGCCATGCCATGCTTCATACCCATGCGCCTAACCGGATAAACACATGGAGGACCGGGCTAGGCGGCATCCCGGCAAAGTCTAGCCCGGGTACCTCCTTTGGTCGGCCTTCCTGCCGGTCAAACAGTCTCCTCGGTTGACCACGCCTTACCGGGCGTCGGTCACTCAGCTTGTCTGGCTTCAGCCATCCCCTGATCGGGCAGCTCGGTCCAACCAAGCGCTATCTAGCCGAGCTCCTTCCTGGGCCGGGGCGGCTCACGCTTGGCCCAAGTTCTGCCCGGCCCAGGTTCTGGCAGCCCATTTCTTGGCGGATGGTCAATCATCTTGGCCCCATGCACCGTTGGGCTCTCAATCTGCTCGGCCGTTACCTCGGCCCAACTCCTGATCATTAATCACCCTCTCATATATATATATATTTTAAAATTTCGAGAGGTGAGTTTCATTTATCTAAAAATATTATATATATATATATTAAAATTTCAAGAGGTGAATTTAATTTACCTAAACATAAATCATTGTTACAAAATTAAATCCCAAAACAGTAGGATTTGATTGGAGCTGTATGCATGTGGGAGTCAGGTTAGTTGACTGGCAGGTTTTTTCTTTCAACAACCAGATGGACACAAAAGTCCAACAAACTTGTTAGAGAAAAAGCAGCACCCGGAGTAGCATTTTATTGATAAGACAAAACAATAATCAAAATGTTCAATGTACCATATAAAATTCATTTAAGATTTGAGTTTTATCATATAGAATTGAATATGTATCACATTATCTTTCTTAATCAAATTGGGACTTGTCTGAATTGTTTGAATTATGTACACCGGATAATCGGAGGGACAATCGGCATTACCCTTGTCAATCGCGATTGTTATCATTGTCAATCACGGCCGTCACCCCTGTCAACCGGTGTATCAACCGACATCCATCCAGATGACTAACATCCTTCCGGATGATTGACCGAACAACCTTCCGGATGATTGACCGGACGACCTTCCGAATAACCGACCGGACGACTAGCATGCATAGATACGACAAACAAACCAAGAACTTAAAAATAATGTATTTTTGTACTAATTTTTTTTTTTACCAATTAAAATATCTCATTAAATAATTTTACATTGCAATAAAAAAAAATATTTGAATCATTGATATTCTAGTGAGTAATAAGGATTTTTGGCCAATTAATGTATCCCCTGTAAATTTTAGAGAAAATAACATAGCAGTGATTGCTGGAAAAAATAATTACAAAAATAATAAATATTATAAATATTAATAATTAAAATCATTAATTTTTACCCAACAAATCTTGTGTGTAATTATAAGAATCTATTTTTTAGATATGGTGGCATTCTTTTTCTCATATATCATTTTCTAAAGTTTTGTGAAGTATTTCATTTTGATGTTTAGTCTAAGATCATACAAAACCTTGGCTGCTATTGTTTTCTTCATGCTTCAGGACATGCTATATTCGATTATATTGTTTTAACTTACAACAGGTAAAAGCAGAAACAATATTAATAGCAGAGGTTGGGGATCCTAAAGTGGCAATTTGTAATGCAGTTGAAAAGCACAACATCAATCTACTTATCTTAGGTGATCATGAGCTTGGATTAGTCCAGAGGTTTGTTTCCTTTCTTCTATTTTTTTTGTATGATTAGTTTTACTTCAAATTAGTACTTCCAATAAGGAAGGGGGGGGGGGGGGGGAACGGTTGTGTATGAAAAGTTTGGAAGAATAACATTTTCTATTAGGAGTTGTGTTTTCATTTTTGTTTTTCGGGTTTTAGAAATTAAAAATAGCAATAACAAAAGTTCGAAAACGTCCATCTTGCTCATTTTAGTGCGGAAACGGATTTCAAAAATAAAAATTTTGATTTTTCTAGAAAGTGGATTGTTTTTGAAAGTTTTCCAGAAAATGAAAACACAACCAACCCGGTTGATAAGATGGTTTCCCTGTTTCTCAAATGTTGATTTGTTGTAATTTTTCTTCAAGAAGTTGAAAAATATGTAAAGCTTATTCCACCTGCTTCTGCATTTACTATTTAATTGATGGCTTATGGGGCTCTCAGATGTATTTTAGTACACTTAAAAATATTTGTTTCCAAAATGAATCAATATCTTGATGATGTGTTGTTAGATCTCTTATAGTCAAAGATAATGAATTTTCACTCCAAGAAGTTAGTTTGTTAGGTACTAAATCAAATCTGTTGTTCATGATGAAGCAGGGTTCTTGTTGGAAGCGTGAGCAGGTACTGTGTTCAGAATGCCAAGTGCCCTGTTCTTGTTGTTAAGAAACCACAAATTAAGTAGTTTATATTTGTTTAATTTACTAATACTAATATATGTGTGGTGTTTATGTTTGTATATTATTTGAATGTTCTCTGACAATGACATGGTTCCAATTGTAAATTATCCATACAAGAAGACTTTTTAATAGTTGAATTTTTTTTTAATTTATTTTTAAAAATTTTGTGTGTGGAATGTAATCACATTGAATTTATAATCACTGTATTGCATTGTTTTTAATACGACTTTGAAACATAACCAAAGTTATTATACATAACCAATATTATTTTGGATATAACCAAGTATAACAATGGGTTGTGACTAACTTTGATTTGAGAAATTCAAGAAGAAATTAAAAAATATCTAGAATACAATATGGCAACATCACTATATTCGTTTTGATAGATTGTGGAGTCCATACAAAATGAATGCAGTGTTGATAACATTACATTCTAGGCACATTTTTGAAAATTAAAAAATAAAAAATAAAAGCAGTTGATATATTTAATAAAGAGATTTGAGGTGAGACGATCAATATTACATTTTCAAAACTAGAACACAATTCTATTCTTTCCCTTTTATACCCATTGCCTCACAGGAGAATTGGATCATCCGTTGTCATTTAAATTTACAATTAAGAGTTGCTGCCAACCAAACTCCGCCTTGAGCTAGCCGCTGGTTGACAATTTGGAAATGAGGCCGGAAGTATTGATCTGGAAGCAGGGTTTAAATTATTTCTATATATATATAATTAAAAAAAGAAAAAGAAAAAGGAGAGCTATGAATTGGGATGAACTTTGAAGCTATGTGTGACATTACCATTGTTTACACCTCTATATGCCCATACAAGCTGCTGTAATACTTTCAGATGCATATCTGCATGAAATAAATAGACATTCAACTTCAATTTCAGCGTGTGTGTTCCTTCTTTATTCTTTTGTACTGTTGCTTTGAATTCAAGTGAAGTTAATTAATAGACAAGCTTGTTCAATAACCAATCTAGCACGGGCTTTGTTGAGAGTATTGTTTTCAAGTTTGTATCTTAATTAATGAGCTTTTCTTTTCCAAGAAGTTTTCTTTTGAATGAAGTTTGGTATTTGTGGAAATGAAAACTAATAATGCTACATATCTAGAAAAATTACTTAAAAAGTACTGAACATTTATAAATCACATTCATTTTAGGTGCGACTCATATTCTACTAACTTTAAATCTATATCATACAACTTGTTTTCTGATATAATACGGGGTAATTTTTCATAGTTCATAGCATTTCTTAACGAAAACAAAAGTGTGAGTGTAACAATACAGAGGTAAAAGTGAAAAAAAAAAAAAAAAAAAAACCTTCAAAACAATGATTTTACTTGTCACAAATATATTTCATTAAACATGTCCGTAAAACTAAAATAGAACAATTAGACGTATACACATAAAAATGGACTCATCCCCAATTTCTTCTTATTAACATCCATTTCATTGCCTTCTGTCCAAATGTGAGAAAATAAAATCAAAAAAATGTAATTATGTAGATATATAGCTTTAGTATTTGGGACTACAAAATATTATTAACCTGTGTAGCCAAACCCATGTCCTTGTACATATCAAACTAATTGTACTCATGAAAACATACACTCTGTTTGTTTTCAGTTTTCAAAATTTATTTTTCAAAAAATTTTACCTTTTCGTTTTTCGTACTTTTTTGTTTTCACTAATTTTTTTTAATATTTTAAGTAATTTTTTTAATTTTTACACACCCAACATAAATACACTTAAAAATTATAATATTTGTAAAAAGAATTTTTAAAAAATTCACTAAATACCCAAAATATAAAAATAAATAAATAAATAAATATAAAAATTCAATACATTTTTCGTATTTTTATGTATTTACAAATTTTTTGAAATATTTTTTGACAAATATTTTACTATTTAAATATATCTAAGTAAGATGCATCTAAAAAAGAAAAAAAAATCTTCAAATTTTAAAAATATTCACTAAAAACAAAAAAAACTCAATTTTTAAAAAACTAAATTTAGAAAATTGAAACCAAACATGTCGGGGCATTTTTTTTGGGGTGGGAGGGGGGGGGGGGTTGAATAGTGTCTGGGCATGTCATCATCTTTTTTTCCTGTAAGTCTCCCATCTCTTAGCTTGATTTTCCATTTATTCTATTAAAAAAAAAACCATTATGACAAATGTGAGTACAACAACAAAACTGTCAAAACGTTTAATCTATCAACTATACTGGATTCCTAATGTTCTATTAAAAAAAAAAATCATTATAACAAATATGAGTACAACAATAAAAATGTCATAAATGTTTAATCTATCAACTATACTAAGAGCCACATATCATAATGTTCTTTTTTGTTGTGACGATGAGCTTATTGACATCTTTGAAATAGAATATTTTTACATATCTCTGAATTTTGCTACTATCCTATACCTATATGTTTCAACATAAGAACTCCCGTTTGGATAGATTATTTTAATTGATTATTTAAATTTTTACGAAAAAACATATAAAAAAGCAAAGAGAGCTTAAAAATCTATCAACATGTACAATAAAAATAAATAAATAAATAAAACAACCCTTCTACAATTTCAAGTTCTTCACATGATATGGTAGAGTAGACAACAATTTTTTAAAGTAGACGCATCGTACAGTTCACTCTTTTCAGACCCTGCAATAATTGGAGCAGGTCCGGTTTTGATGGCAAACCACAAAGCAGCCACTTTGAACCCCAAAAAAAAGGCTAAAAAAAAGATCGGAAATTATTTTAGTTCACAAGAAAAAAGGCTCACTTAAATTTTAAAGGGCCAAATTTGTTGTTGTTGTTTTTTTTAAATGCCTAATCTGAATTCCATAACAAATAGGCCCACTTGAATTTTTAAGGTCCAACGTTGTTTCTTAAAAAAGGCCCAATCTGAATCAGAAAGACCCAAATAATTTTCAAAAACTTTTGAGACCAAAGTGTAAATAATATAAAACCAAAGCTTTTTGACTTAGAGCATCTCCAAAGCACTAGGCATATAATGCTTGTTAGGTAAAATGCCTAGTATGACTCACTTTTTTTAACTCCAATGCACTAGGCATGTGATTAGGCATTTTAGCTCAACTCACATTCACTAGCTACATGTAGCTAGCCTTTAAGACTAGGCAAAATGTATTTAATCATTAGGATTATTTCCCTCCATCTTTGTTGCTGATGTGGCATTTTATAAAATTAATAGTATTTGGACGAATAGCTAAAATAAAGAGCATGGTTGGAGCAGAAACATGAAACAATTGATAGGCAAAATAAAATGTATACTTTATAGTAATGTTTAGATAGGTAAAATGCCTTTTCCCCGGTGGTAACAATTGGGAAACAATACAGAAGCTTCATTTGGCATTGGCATTCGCATTGGCTAATATATAACCAATTTTTTTTGTATTAAGACTTTTTTAATTTGATTTTTTTAGTCTTGTTTGGTTTGAATTTTTAAATTTTTTTTAATTATTGTGAGAAAAAAAGTGTAATAATTATGAATTAAATGTGATATTTTATTTTATTAACTTATTTTGTCATTTTATACTTTTTTTTAACCCCAAAATGATAGCTAAACTAGAGCAAAAAACTTCTAAGCCTAGGAATAAGAGCGACACCCTATTGAAGTCTGAAGACTACGAAATTGGAGGTGTAACTAACATTATTAATTTTCTCTCAACTCTTATCTGTCACAAACATTGAAGGCACTTTCTTTTCTTTTCTATTTTATTTATTTATTGATTTTTATGGAACTATTCATCTAAACTTTTTGAAATTAATTAAAATTGTTTGGAATAATTTAAATAATTATATCTTTTGATTTTTTATAAAAAAATATATAAAAAAGTAGATTGGTAATATGGCCTATATCAATGCATTTATTTAATTTATGCAAAATAGTGTTTTTGAACTTTTTTTTTATATACTTTTACTGAACTACTATGGAAAGTCTCCTATCATAATTGTAATATAAAATAGGGTTTCAAGTGACAACCTTTGTAGTGGGTATGCCTTCATGTTTTTACTTGATTAAATATTTGTTTGATGTTATATTATGATTCATTTCATTGAATATTTGATTTGTTATGGTTGGAGATCAAGTTAGCATCATGATAATGATATTAGTAATTTTTGATAAATTGTATTGTTGGACCATTTTAATATTTTTTATTTATTTATTTATATTTTTTTTAGTGACCTTTTGTCTTGTTCATGAATCTTTTTTTTTTTTTTTTTTTTGTGACCTTTTATTTTGTTCATGAATGGAGATTAATTGGAAGGTTATGAGTTTGGTGGTGAGTTAATATTTGGAGGTTTTGGGACTCTTCATTTTCTCTAGTTTAATGGCCATTATTTTTTTTGGTGTAATTTGTAAGGTCCTAATGGCTTATAAATTGTTCCTCTTATATACTCTTTTCAAGACGAACTATTTTTTACACTAGAGAGATTACTAGCCAAAGAAAGATGTTTTTTCTTGGTGGCGTTTTGGGTTCACCATCTTGTGCATAGTTGGCCTGAACCATACGACAAGTGGTCGGACTATTGTATCTTGGAGGGTACAAGTCATAGTTTAATGACTGTTGTATTGGTGTTTGGATTCTTTCTACCACAGTAGACTTGATCTTCTTAAAGAAAACGAAATATCTATGCCTCAGGCTGATCTATTTGTATCTCATTTTCTTTGTATTATTTATCAATAAAATATAGTTCTTCAATAACAATTTTAAGGAGATCAAAATGGAACAAGTACTAGAAAAAATCAATGATGGAATTGGAGATCTCAACAAGCCTTTCAAGTTCAAGGGAGCTCATTTTAATAGATGGAAAGGAAAAGTTTTTTTTTACCTAACCTTTTGAAAGTTGCTTATCTTCTTACCAAGAAGAACCTAAACAAAATCCCAACCAATGAGATGAATGATGAAGACTACAAGGCACATGAAGCAAAAGTGGCTTCATACAATACAGATGAGTATAAATATCATTTTTGTCTCTTAAATTGGCTTACTGATCAATTTTATGATTATTATGACACCACTTACACTTCCGCAAAGAAAATTTGGAAAGCTTTACAAACTAAGTGTGATACTAAAGAGGCAGATTTTGGTACTAATAGACATGTTTGTTATGATAAAGCTTGGTTCAAGGTGTATACTCCCTTTGATAATGAGAAAACAATTATGCTTGGTGACTCTAGTCAAACCAAGATACTTAGAGTAGTGATGTTGACCTTAAGTTCACCTCTGGACGTGTGCTTACTTTAAAAGATGTGCTTTATACACCGTCCATAAGGAAGAATTTGATGTCAAGTTATTTGTTAAATAATGCTGGCATTAAGTAAACTATGGAATCTGATCAATATGTGATTACCAAAAAGGGTATTTTTGTGGGTAAGCGTTATGCTTGTGATGAGATGTTCAACCTGAATGTTAAGATTAATAAACCATCTACCAATTTGGTTTATATGTTATCTTCTATTAATTTTCGGCATGCTCGCTTGTGTCATATTAACAGTAAATATGTGGGAATAATGAGTAGTTTAGGATTAATTCCTAAAGTGACAAAAAAAAATTGAGAAAAGTGAAATTTGTAGTAAATCAAAAATTACCAAGAAGCCTCATAAAAGTATTGAGAAAAATATCGAATTACTAGAATTATTTCACACTGATCTGTGTGAGTTTGAAAGAATTTTAACTCGTGGTGATAACCAATATTTTATCATTTTTATTGATGATTTTTCAAAATACACAAATGTATATTTATTAAAAAATAAAAGTGATACTTTTCAGAAATTTAATGAATTTCTTCTTAAAGTGGAAAATTAATTCGGTAAAAAGATTAAGAGAATTAGAAGTGATAGAGGCCAGGAGTATGAAGCTCTTAGATTCAACTCTTTTGTTCAGTCATTGTAAATTATTCATGAGACTACTCCACTATATTTACCTCCATCTAATGGTGTAGCCGAAAAAAAAATAGAACGTTAATTGACTTGACGAATGCTATGCTTATTGATTCAGGTGCTCCCTCAAATTTTTGGGGCGAGGCTATTTTGACAATTGGCCATGTGATAAATAGAGTGTCATATAAAAAGACTAAAATTCTACCTTATGAGTTGTGGCGGGGACATAAACCAAATCATAGTTATTTGAGAGTTTGGAGTTGTTTAGCTTTTGTAAGGCTTGCAGATCCTAAACGACCTAAATTTGGTGGACGAGCTACCACTTGTGCTTTTCTTGGATATGCGTTGCATAGTATAGCTTATAGATTTTTTGATATGGAAGATAATATTATTTTTGAATCAGGTGATGCTTTCATGAAAATAAATTTCCTTTCAAATCTAGAAATAATTGGGATCAAATAATTTCTGAAAATATTTTATCCATGCCCAGCTCTTCTACTCCATCTCAAGTTTTTCAAGAACAGGAAAATTCTCAAATCCAACCAAGGAGAGTAAACGAGCTAGAGTTAAAAAAGATTTTGGCATTGACTATTATCTTTACAATGTGGAAGAAATTCCTCTTATGGTGTAAGAAGCTTTATCATCATCTGATACTATTTTCTGGAGAGTGATTGTAAATGATAAGATAGATTCACTACTTTCAAATAAAACATGGAAGCTTGTGAATTTACCTCCAGGTTGTAAAACTATTGGGTGTAAATGGGTCCTTCGTAAAAAATTTAAATCGGATGGAACTATAGATTAATATAAAGCGAGGCTTGTTGCTAAAAGTTTTAAGCAACAAGTTGATCTTGATTTCTTTGATACTTTTTCTCCAGTTACTAGAGTTACATCCATTAGACTATTGATAACAGTGGCTGCAATTCATGATTTAAAAATTCACCAAATGGATGTGAAAACAACATTTTTAAATGGAGATCTAGATGAGGAGATTTACATGGACCAACCCGAGGGCTTTATGGAGCCTAGCCAAGAAAGTAAGGTGTGTAAGCTAACTAAATCTCTTTATGGTTTAAAATAAGCTCCTAAATAGTGGCATGAGAAATTTGATTCTTGCATGCTTATGAATGGCTATAAGACTAATGAATGTAACAAGTGCATATATTATAAAACTTATGAGAATGCATATGTAATTATTAACCTATATGTGGATGGCCTACTTATTTTTTACTCTAATTTGCATATTATAAATGAGACTAAAAATATGCTTAATAGCCACTTTGACATGAAAGATCTTGGTGAAGCCAATTTTATTTTGGTAATTAAAATTACCAAGACTAATGATAACATTTTTCTTAATCAGTCACATTGTGTTAAGAAAAATTTAAAGAAATATACCTTTCTAGACTGTAAATATGTTGCTACTTCCAGTACAAGAAAAAACACTTTTGGCGACCACCTATTTTGAGTTGGTCGCAAATAGTCCACTTTCTGTGACTAAAATTTTTTTGGTCGCTGATGGGTATGTTTTCACGACCCAAAATTTTTTTGTGGCTAATAGCTAATTTTTGGCGACCAAATACAAATTTGGTCGCAGAAGGTCGTTTTTTGGCGACCAAAAATAAGTTGGTTGCGAATGACTTAACTATTGGCGACCAACTACAAATTTGGTCGCGGAAGATCACTGAATGGCTTAACTATTGGGGACCAACTACAAATTTGGTCACGGAAGATCACCTTTTGGCGACCAAAAAATAAGTTGGTCGTGAATGACTTAACTATTGGGGACCAACTACAAATTTGGTCGCAGAAGATCACCTTTTGGCAACCAAAAAATAAGTTGGTTGCGGAAAGTTATGGTGGGATAAATTTAAAAACAAATTGGTACTACTTTAATTACATTCTATTTTTCTGTTTAGGCATTTGAAGATTTTATGAAATAATATATAACCCAATTTTTATGGGTTATATATTTTCTTTGCCAAATGTGAACAACAAGCATGGTATTGGCAGAGTGGATTGGGCACATAAAGAGTGACTCCTTGGTTAGGAGTTTAACTCCCAAGAAGCACAAAATAATTTTTTTTTTTTGGGTGAAGGTGTTGACTTTTGGCGACCAACTATAACTTTGGTTACTAAAAGTTACCTTTTGGCTAATATGGTTTGGACTTTCTGCGACCAATTATTTGGTCGCCAATGGTTTCTTTTAGCGACCAACTATAACTTTGGTTATAGAAAACTATCTGTGACGAGGCTTTAGTGACCAACTCACGACCAAGACATTTTGGTCGCGAAAAGATTTTAGCGACCAAATATGATAAATTTCATGACCAAAACATTAGTCGCGGAAGTTGTAATTTCTTGTAGTGTCCTTTTGATGCAAGCATATATTTGTCTGTTGTAACAAATGAAAAAGAAGTGATTAATCAAAAGGAATATGCTAGTATGATTGGTAGTTTGAGATATGTTACTGACTATACTAAACCTGACATTGTATATGCTGTTGGAGTACTTAGCGGATTTACTAGTAAGCCAAGTCGAGATCATTGGCTAGCCATGGGAAGAATTATGAGATATTTATCTAGTACCAAAAATTATGGTTTGTTTTATAACAAGTATCATGCGGTACTTGAGGGATATAGTGATGCCGATTGGAACACTATATCAAGTGATTCTCTCTCTAACTCAGGTTTTATTTTTATCTTGGGTCGTGGTGCTATATGTTGGAAGTCTAAAAAACAGGCTATAATTGTTAATTCTACAATGGAAGTTGAGCTTATAGCGTTAGCTTCAGCATGTGAGGAAATGAATTGGTTGAGAGATTTGTTATATGAAATCTCTTTTTGGTAAAAACTAATTCCTTCTGTGTTAATTCGTTATGATAGCACCGTCACTATTGGTAGAGTGAACAACCATTTTTATAATGGTAAATCCAGACCTATTCGAAGGAAACACAGTAATATGAGATCCTATTTGAGTAATGGCATCATAACTGTAAATTATGTAAAATCTTGTGATAATCTTGTGGATCCATTAACCAAGGCCTTGGCGAAAGATAGGATCTAGAATACATCGAGGGGGATGGGTTTGAAACCTATAAAATCATAAACCATGTATAAGGATATCCAACCTAGGGACCAAAGATCCTGTAACAAGGTTCAATGGGAAGAACGAATCATATGGTGGTTGTAAAAAAATGCACTCCTTAATATTTTATTGTCCATCCCTATGTTGTAAGTGCATTTGTCATGTAATGTTGGAGGGTTGAGTTTTATATTCTTAATGAAATTTTGTAGTTCTTGTTGAGTGGGGAGTGTAAATTACCAGAACATCCTTGACAAATTTCACTTGTGTGAGCATGGAAGTGGGGCCGCTTTCTATGAGAACAAAGTTTATTATCAAATATGCTCATGAAAACTGAGACAGGTCTAAGGCCATAATGAGCCTATTAAAAGCTCCTGTCAACCCCTGGATCATTATGTGTGAGCAGTAATACTTTATTTTCCCTAAGTAGTCATAGTTCAAATCTGAAACCACTACTGACTCTGGAGCAGAGGTTACTGTTTCACTAATGAAAGTTCAATGCAGAGCACACCTTCATGATGCATACTAGTCTATCTTTATTTAGTAATCACTCTTGTCCTTATTGATATTAAAATGAGTGGGGGATTGTTGAACCATTTTAATACCTATTATTTATTTATTATTATTTTTTTTGTGACATTTTGTCTTGTTCATGAATCTTTTTTTTTTTTTTAATGACCTTTTATTTTGAATGGAGATTAATTGGAAGGTCATGGGTTTGGTGGTGAGTTAATATTTGGAGGTTTTGGAACTCTCTTTTCTCTAGTTTAATGGCCATTATTTTTTTAGGTGTAATTTGTATGGTCGTAGTAGCCTATAAATTGTTCCTTTTATCTACTCTTTTCAAGACCAACTATTTTTTACACTTAAGAGATTACTAGCTAAAGAATGGTGTTTTTTCTTGATGAAGCTTTGGGTTCACCATCTTTGTTGGGGTATATTTCCTTATTGGAATTTGAGACCCAATTGGTTTGTTAAAGAATTTTAATTTGGTTTGGTTTAGGTATAATATATTTTAATATATTATATCTAATTTGTGGAGATCTAATTCAGTTTGATAACAATTAGGGTTTTGATAAATTAACCCAAGAATCAATAATATATATATATATATATATATATATTGAGAGGGTAATTTATATATAAATTAGGCCGAGCTGGGTAATGGGCCGTTCGTTGGGCCACGGTAAGAAGGGTTGGATAAACAGGGGCTTGGAGTTAGCCTGGTCCTGAGAACGCCTTATTGTTATCCCGGTCCAGAGGAGCCTTGTAGTTAGCCCGGTCCGAAAGAGCTTGGTGGTTAGCTCGGTCACCACGGTCGGCGCGGTAACAGTTAGCCCGGTCATACCATATTGAGCCAAAGTATGTTAAGCCTTCCTCAGAACCATGCTATGGGTTAATTTGGTCCTACCTCAGTATGGTTAGCATGATCTCAACAGCCTGGTTGGAGTACGTCGAACCGAGGTACACGTTGCGAAAAGAAGAACCGAGCTAGGTGGAGCTCGGTCTAGTCTGCGGCTTTAGCATGGCCACATTATCCCGGTCGTATTGATATCCGACCTAGGTAAAACCATCTCACTTGGTTTAAGTAGTGAGAGAGGTGTTGAAGGATAAGTATTATCTTTCAGAAATGTGATTCCTAGAAGAACTCTACATGGAGGAGTAAGAGTCCTACGAGGATTGTGCCACGCAGAACCTATAAAAGCTTATAACATCACCTATGGAGAGGTAACACAACTTTGATTCTCGAATAAACAGAGCTTTGTCTATTTGTCTATTTTTGCTAACTTAGGCATCGGAGAGGTATCTGGCACACACCCGCCGGCTAGCTTACGTTTGTGTTTTCAGGGAGTAAAGCGACGACGTACGGAGGAGCGCAAACTTGATCAACAGGATTATACGAGAAGGTTTATTTCTTTCCCGTACAATTGGCGCCGTCTGTGGGAATACCAGACAAAGAACAAAACCTCTTGATCAAGTTTCCCTCGCTAATTGAATGGCGCACAACGAGGATTTGCCGTAGTCCACCATTGACGGACAAACCCCAGAGGGGGGTGGAAGGCGCGAAAGATTGCCGTCTATCCCTTCCATGGCGGACTTAGAGCCCCAGCGACAGAATCCCCGGAGGGATGCAAGGGGGAGGCGGAACAACAGCCCCCGTCGCTCTCGTTCACAAAGTCCTGAAAGGCAAAGGTGAAGAATCGACCCTCAAGCTCTGGAGGATCGTGTAAAAGAGCAAGATGAACTAATAAGGAAGATGGCGGCGGACATGGAGGCCATGAAGCGCCAGATCAAGGGAAAAGGGGTGGCGACAGGAGAGGGGCGCAAAGGCAATACGCCTCATTGCCACTCAGAAGATCGTGGTAGGCATACCACGCCATCGCAAGCAGAGAGTAGAAGCCTCAGGACAGGCGACACTCAATCAAGGACCTCCAGAACTCGTTACTCCAAGTCTGAGAGAACGAGATCATTGAGGTCTTACACTGAGGAAAGTACCTATCGGCCCTCACATTCACACCAGACATCATCCAGGCAAACGGAGTTGCCTAGATCGTCTGACTTACGGACTGTGCTTGAAGAAAGGGCACGACAGAAAGAAGATGCCAGGGCACGCGGCCCGCACAGAATTTCAGCCCTTCAGCGGTTGGCTCCTCGGACGCATGGAAGCGTCGAGGATGGAATGCCAATACCACACCTTGCCTACGAACCAACAGATAAAGCGTTGGCAAAACTACATAGCTTGCCATTCGTTCCGGTGATTAAGAACGCACCATTACCCTCAGGCTTCATCCAGCCTAAATTTACCACGTACAAAGGGAAGACAGACCCTTACATGCACCTAAGCCATTTTTGCCAGGTCATGGCGGTATACCGGCGGAATGAAGCTTTGATGTGCATCCTATTCCCATCCAGCCTTGGCGACCTAGGTTTAACCTGGTTCGAAAGGCTACCAGAAGGCAGCAAAGCCTCCTGGGCGCAATTAGCGGAGGCATTCGTGACAAGATTCAGAATGAACACCAAAACGCCAGTGGAGATTGATCAGCTACTCTCCATTGACATGGGTGATAAAGAAACACTAAGGTCCTACATCAGTCGCTACTGGGAGACGTTCAACCAGATAGGGGACTGCCCCACCAATCTCGCCATCGCACAATACAAAAGAAGACTTCCAGTCAGAAACAGATTGAGGGATTCGATTACAATGACTCTACCCCTCACGATGGAAGCCTTGATAGAGAGAGTGCACCAACATATTCGGGTGGAGGAGGATGACGCCCATGCCAAAGCAAAATCTGGTGCAACAGTAACACCAGATAAGAAGACTACAACAAAGGTCAATACGGTAGAACGTCAAAACAAGAATGGACGAGGCAGGCGAGACAACGAAGAGGACCGAGATAAAAGATGGTTGAGAGTCCGCACTGTCATTACCACGGTATTCAAGAAACCAATCTACCGAATTCTTAGTGAGATACGCGATGAACCTTTCGTCAAATGGCCAGCTAAATTGGGAGAGGCACAGAAGGACTACGACGAAAGATCTTGGTGCACCTTCCATAAAGAAAAGGGGTACGGCACTGAAAATTGCACGCCGTTAAGACAGCATCTGAAGGAGTTAATGGCAGCAGGTCACTTAGACCGGTATATAGAAGGAGGGACGTAGCCAGCCCCTCAAAACCACGACCACCCAGACGGAACACTGAACGACGCCCCACCTCAAGGCGTGGTAAACGTAATACATGGGGTATTCGAGCCTGAGTGAGTATGTGAGCTCAAGGGCATGATAAAGAAGGCTAAGCACTTAAGGGAGGTATTAAGTGCGCAGCCCACCATTAAAAAGGAAAAAACAGAAGCCACGAACGTCATATCTTTTTCAAATAGAGACTTGGCAAGGATATACTGCCCTCACAATGATGCACTGGTCGTCACTCTCCAAATCAAGGATTTTAACGTCAAGCGGATTTTGATTGACCAAGGGAGCTCATATGAGATAATGTACTACGACACCTTCAAACAACTGAAATTGGAGGACAAAGACTTGGCACCAGCTGTATCCCCCCTGATCGGATTCAACTCAATGCCAGAGTGGCCAGTCGGCAAGATTATCCTTCCAGTCAGGGCAGGAAGTGTGACAAAACAAGTGGAATTTTGGGTGTTGAAGGTCCCTTCCACTTACAACATAATCTTGGGAAGAACATGGCTGCATGCCATGCGAGCGGTACATCCTACCATCAAGTAATGCGATTCCCCAACGAAACTGGGGTAATTGAAGAGGTCTTTGGAGACCAAATTATGTCCAAGTAATGCTTTGTCACGGTTAATGGCAGCCACGCTGCCAAGGGATATGTTCATTCAGTGGAAGAACCTGAGAGCAATGAACTGTTCGCAGATATCGGCAAAGCAGCTGATCAAAAAGTGGTGGAAGACTTGGTAGAGGTAAGAATAGATGAAAAGAACCCGGATAAGTTCTTTTTGCTCGGTTCGTCGTTGTCCAGCACTGAGAGATTAGAGGTCTTGGAATTCTTGACCTCTAACATCGAAGTGTTCGCTTGGACACCCTACGACATGCCAGGCATTGATCCAAACTTCATCTGTTACCAACTCAATGTCCACCCATCCGCCAGACCAATCATTCAGCGCACTCGCAGATCGGCACTCCACCACGCCGAGATAGTGGCGGAAGAAGTGGAAAATCTGCTAGAGGCAGGAGCTATCAGAGAGGTGCACTACCCCAGATGGATTTCCAACACAGTCGTGGTGCCAAAGAAGAATGGCAAATGACGTGTCTGCGTCGACTATATGACAGTCAACAAAGCATGCCCAAAGGACAGCTTCCCCCCTACCATGGATAGATCAACTGGCAGACCTAACGGCGGGGCACAATTGACTTAGCTTTCTTGATGCGTACAGAGGCTACCATCAGATTGCCATGTACGAACCAGACCAGGAGGTCACGTCCTTTACAACTCCAAGAGGACTATACTACTACAAGGTCATGCCCTTTGGCCTAAAGAATGCAGGGGCAACATTCCAAAGGATGGTCACTAAGATGTTTGAACCATTGTTAGGCAGAACAATGGAAGCTTACATCGACGACGTGGTGGTCAAGAGCAAGGATGAGAACGACCATCTCAAGGACCTAGGTGAGATGTTTCAGATCCTTAAGAAGCACAAGTTACGCCTCAATGCGTCTAAGTGTGCATTCGGAGTAAGATCTGGAAAATTCCTAGGCTTCTTGGTGACCAACCGGGGTATAGAAGCAGACCCCTCTCAGATCAAAGCAATTCAGGATCTGGAGAGGCCAAAAACAGTAAAAGAAGTGCAGCATCTCACCGGCATGGCAGCTGCACTCAACCGATTCATAAGCCGGTCGTCAGATAGATTACGACCATTTTTTCAAGCATTAGAAGCCAAGTTCGAGTGGGACGAAGAATGCGACCGCGCTCTGGAAAGCTTGAAAGAACACATGTCTTCTCCACCACTGCTTGTCACCCCAATACCTGGAGAAGAACTCTTCCTGTACCTGGCAGTCTCTCAGCACACAATTAGCGCAGTGTTGGTCCGTGCGGAAGGAATCCAACATCTGCCCATCTTTTATGTCAATAAGACATTGCTGGACGCCGAAATAAGGTACTTGCGACTGGAAAAATTGGCCTTGGCCTTGATGATGGCCTCAAGGAAGTTGTCACACTAGTTTCACGCCCACACCATAGTCGTCCTCACAGCTTTCCCATTAAAAGCTTTGTTTGAGAGGGCGAACTTTTCTGGGCGAATCTTGAAGTGGGCAGTAGAGTTGGGACAATTCGACATCAAGTTCCAACCCAGAACCGCGATAAAGGCCCAAGCTTTGGCAGACTTTGTCGCAGAATTCACCCCAGGAAGTTATCATATATGCCTAGTCGACCTGACTGACACAACTAAACTAAGGATAGAAGTTGACGCCGGAATAGCGCAATCCCTGGTGCAGGATACTCAGTCAGACCCCAAGGCAGACCAGAGTAAAGAAAGCAAGGAAGAAGCGAACCATGCTACACCAAATCAAGACTCACCAACAAATAAAGACTTAGTACAATCAGATAGCGAGGGGCAGACAGCAAGCATGGACCTTGAAGAAACCACCAGTAACATTCTTGACTCCACGGCATCATCTGACCCCTTCACTTGCTGAAAATTGTTCGTTGGAGAGATGTGGAAGCTCTTTGTAGATGGAGCATCCAACCGGTACGGCGCAGGACTTGGCATAGTCCTCATCTCATCAGACGGCCTAGTTGTGGAGCAAGCAGTCAACCTTGGCTTCCCAGCATCAAACAACGAAGCAGAGTATGAAGTGCTTCTTGCAGGTCTCAAATCAGCATTCTACATGAAGGCCACCGAGCTAATGGTTTACAGCGACTCACAACTGGTGGTAAACCAAATTTCAGGTGACTACGAAGCAAAGGATGACAGGATGGCTAAGTACCAAGCCTTAGTCAAAAGAGATCACGAAATTTGAAGTAGTAAGGATAGAACAGATTAGTAGGGAGGAAAACAACAGAGCAGACGAACTAGCAGGCTTTGCTTCAATAGCAAATACATTCATCCCTCATCCACTGCTAATCGACTACCTACCAAGACCAAGCATTGAAGACCCCGAAGCAGAAGAGGTATGTTGCGCCGAAAGGCCCCTCATGGATGGATCCCATCATACTGTCCTTAAAAGACGGCGTTTTACCAGAAGAAAAGAAAGAAGCCAACAAAATTAGAGCAAAGTCGCAGCGATTTTGGCTCTCCCCTTCTATGGCATTGTACAAAAAGTCCTTCTCAGGACCTTATCTAAAGTGTGTTCACCCCAGCAAAGTGGAAGCATTCTTGTTCGAGATACACGAAGGGGTGTGCAGAAACCACCAAGGAGGAAGATCGTTAGCTTACAGAGCCATTTCGCAAGGATACTGGTGGCCATATATGCAGGTAGACTCGGAGAAGTATGTGAAGAAGTGCGAAAAATGTCAGAAGTTCGCACACCAAATACATCAGCCAGCCAGACAGCTCCTACCATTGACCAGCCCATGGCCCTTCACAATGTGGGGCTTGGACATAGTAGGACCACTTCCAACAGCATCCAGAAACAGGAAGTTCTTTCTCGCAGCAACAGACTACTTCACAAAGTGGGTGGAAGCAGAAGCATTGGCATCAATCAATGAAAAAGATGTGAAGAAGTTCGTCTGGCAGAATATCATCACTCGATTCGGCATACCTAAAGCCCTAATATCAGACAACGGCACTCAGTTCGATGGCAGAATCTTTAGAGACTTTTGTGAAGAATACAAGATAGAGTTCTACAATTCTACACCGGCATATCCCCAAGCAAATGGCCAAGCAGAAGCATCAAACAAGGTTGTCTTGGATGGATTGAAGAAGAGGTTAGAAAAAGAAAAAGGCAAGTGGGCTGAGGAACTACCTCATGTTCTGTGGGCTTATCGTACCACACCTCGGCGATCAATTGGAGAGACACCATTCTCTTTAGCCTATGGAATGGAGGCAGTAATCCCACTGGAAGTTGGCCTCCCTACAATTAGAAATGAAAATTTTGATCCAGACTTGAATGGAGAAGCCATAGCATTAGAGCTCGACCTCGCCGAAGAAAGAAGAGAAAGAGCACTGGTTCACATTGCCTCGTACCAGCAAGAGTTGTCCAGAAAGTATAACAAAATAGTACATCCAAGACAATTCAAAATCGGAGATTGGGTACTACGCAAAGTGATAGGAAACACCGTAGTACCAGGAGATGGCAAGTTAGGGCCTAATTGGGAAGGACCTTACAAAGTGGTCGGATTAGCTGGCAAAGGGGCATACCACTTAGAAGATGAGGGCGACAAAGCAATTCCCAGGCCATGGAACACTGCCAATCTCAAACTATTTTATTTTTAGCCTTTTTTCAGAATACTTGTAATTTTTTCCTTTCTCAATAAAATAAGTAGTTTCTTTTCAGTATAGTTGTTTCCTTCTGTAAAAGATCGTTTTAGTGAGTTAGGGACATTGAAAGCAAAGTTGGCCGGAATAACCAACTATGCACCCCTCCTAAGCCCAGGATAAGGATCCAGGCTATAGGACGTTTGGTCGGAATAACCAAACACTTTACTCTAGGTTGGCTGGAAAAACCAATCTAGAGGTTGGCCGGAAAAACCAACACCCCTCCTAAGCCCAGGATAAGGATCCAGACTGCAGGACGTTTGGTCGGAATAACCAAACACTTTACTCTAGGTTGACTGGAAAAACCAATCTAGAGGTTGGCTGGAAAAACCAACACCCCTCTTAAGCCCAGGATAAGGATCCAGGCTGCAGGACGTTTGGTCGGAATAACCAAACACTTTACTCTAGGTTGACTGGAAAAACCAATCTAGAGGTTGGCTAGAAAAACCAACACCCCTCCTAAGCCCAGGATAAGAATCCAGGCTACATGACGTTTGGTTGGAATAACCAAACATTTTATTCTAAATTGACAGGAATAACCAATTTAGAGGTTGGCTGGATTAAACCAACTCTTGGTACTCTTCAGCCGAGGTAAGGATCTCGGCTAAAGAGTGGTTGGCTGGATTAAACCAACTCTTGGTACTCTTCAGCCAAAGTAAGAAACTCGGCTAAAAGAGTGGTTGGCCGGATTAAAGCAACTCTTGGTACTCTTTAGTCGAGGTAAGGATCTCGGTTAAAGAGTGGTTGGCTGGATTAAACCAACTCTTGGTATTCTTCAACCGAGGTAAGGATCTCGGTTAAAGAGTGGTTCGCTGGATTAAACCAACTGTTGGTACTCTTCAGCCAAGGTAAAGATCTCGACTAAAGAGTGGTTGGCTAGATTAAACCAACTCTTGGTACTCTTCAGCCAAAGTAAGAATCTCGACTAAAAGAGTGGTTGGTCGGATTAAACCAACTCTTGGTAATCTTCAGCCGAGGTAAAGATCTCGGCTAAAGAGTGGTTGACAGGTATACGTATAGTTGCAATGTTAAGACCGAGATAAAGTATCTCGGCAAGAGAATGTTGTACCTCATCCAAGACTTCAGTGAGAAAGTAAAGTATAAGCATAGAGATCAACCGAAATAAGAGTTGGAACAAAAAAGCAGACTTCATTAAAAATTCAAAGCAAGTACAAAGGATGGGGCCTCAGCCCGGTTACAATCTATGTCCAAAAGCAAAGAAAAGAAAATACAGATATCAAGCTAAAAGAAGAGAAATACAAAGTCAGGCAAACAGATCATCAAGATCAGCACCAAGTTCAACTCGCAGCCCGGTTTCAGTTGGAAGCTCAGTTTCGGTCGGAAGTATGGTCTCGGTTGGAAGCACGGTTTCAGTTGGTAGTTCGACAATCAAGTCTTCCACCGTTGGCTCTGCCCGAGCTGACTGATTGGCAGGTTCATTGACGACCGGGGTATCGTTGGGCACGGTTTCTTCTTCATCATCCGAATCATCAAGAAATTGTTGCTGAAGGGTCGCAGCATACTCTGATAGTGAGCTCGGAATGAAGTATGGAGGAGGATTAAAGACCTCGGTCTCAGGTCCATGACTGAACTGCACCACGGCCCCCTCCAATCGCACTTAAAGAAGAGATCTTTCACAGCTTCACACTGCTTGACATAAAGGGCTTCGCCTTCCTTGAAGCCGCGGGTCTCCGCATCCTCCAGCTGCTTCCCAAGCTTTGTTATCTCGGCGTTCTTTTTTCCTTCAAGTTTAGCCAGTTCACGCAGGTATTTGTCTTTTATCACGGCAGCAGCCTTTTGTTTGTCTGCTTCAGCCGAGCTAACAAGACCGGTCAGACATCCGTTCTTAGTTTTTAGCTCGGTTATCTGCTTCCTGGCCTATTCTAGCTCGGTTGTTTTCTCGGTTACTTCGGCTATGGCTTGCCTTGCTGTTTTACGAAGCTCCAACACACGCTTATGAGCAATATGGTTTTTTTGCATGGCCTGAAAAAGAAAGGGAAGAGACTTGTGGTAAAACCGAGCAGAAAGTTGTGCAAATTAGAAAAATCAGCAAAGAAAGCTAATTACAAGCACTATGGATTTTGTGGCCGAGCGGATGGCCTTTAGCTCGGTCAAATGGTTGTGGTGCTCCATGTCTGCTGGAAGGCAAACACTCTTGGCGAGGTTGAATGCCATTAAGTGATCTTTTTCAACGACCACTGAATCAGTGTCCTTGATAGCCCGATTTTGGAAAGAAATCTTTGGAGCCCACTTAGAAGAGCTAGCTCAGTCTGAACGCTCCGGCTGTGGGCTCGGTGGAGGAGTTGGTAGAGTGGTTTGAGGAACCACGGTTTCATCTTCATCAACCAGACGTTGCTCGGTTAGAGTAGTCCGGGCACGCTTCCTTTGGCGGGATGATGAGGGTTGATGAGATGGAAGGGCCACCACAGTCTCCTGAGGTTGACCGGGTGGTGGTACCTCGGTTGGGTTTGTTTCAGTGAGAAGGGCTCGCACGGCTCTCTTGGCCATTTCTTGTTCGACAGTAAGTGGGACAAGGTTGATTTGAGGCAAGGATAGGTTCGATTCAGGAGAGGCTTCCAGTAGGAAATCAGTTACCCTGGTCCTTCGTTTTCCACTGTATCGGTAGGTCGGTTCAAAATTAAGCAGGTCAGTTCAACTCCGGTCTGGATATCGCAGCGCGGCGCGAAGCATGTTCGAGTTGGGGTAGCTGTATTAGGACTTAAGAAAGTTCCTATCTGCAAAAAAGAAGACAACATTTAGTTCGGTTCACAATCAGAAAACCGAAATAACGAGAAGAATGCAGTTAAGCTGAGGTAACCCTACCGACTACACCCTTGTTCCAGTTTATTCTGTGGCCTGGGATCTGGGCTTGGTGGTCTTCGAAATTCTCAGATACCCAGAAAAAATCATCATCGTTCAAGTCTTTGTCCGGTGTGTCCTTTATTATTTTTTCACGTCGGCGCTTTATTCGTAAGTAGTAAACCCAGCCATCTTTGGCTGATCCTATGGAATACTGGTGGAAGAGCTCGGCGAGACCGAGATTAAGGCCATCCCGGTGGTTTAGCTCGGCTATTCCGTTTATTATGCGGTAAGAATTGGTGGAAAGTTGGGTAGGGCAGAGTTTGGTTTGCCTGAGGAATTCACAGAGTAAGGGCTGTACAAGGAAGCGTAGACCGCACTCCACAATGAAAATAACATTAAAAGGGACAAAGCCCTGTTTACCCCAAGGAACGGTTTTTAGTTCGGCCAGTGAAAGGTGGACGTCGTCTGGAATTTAATAGTCTTTTCGGAATTCAGCCATGGCACCTGGTGAGTTTACTAAAAATCTATACTTTCCCATTTGTGGTTTAAGTTATGAATAAATTAAACTCGAGTGTTAGCTCGGTCGAAGAGTGATTTTGAGTAGCTCGGTTGAGCGCTCAAGGGAATGCCTGGGCAACCTAAGTCTGTAAGGTAAAAAACAAAGGTGTTAAGCACAGATCGTGGGACCGTGCTAAAAGAAATAAAGGCAAGATAAATGAAGTCCTAGCTCGGCTATGCGAGATGCTATGGGTCATAGCTCGGTTTGAGCAAGGGATTTGGTACCTCGGTTGTGCGAGGGGTTTGTTATCTCGGTTGTGCAAAGGGTTTGTTAGCCTGATTGAGCCTCTAGGGGCAGCACTTTTAGTTCGGTCTGAACTAAGAAGGCTGGTTTAGCCCCATGTTATAACTCGGTCGTGGTTAAGACTTCCAAGCACATTATTGCGCAGACTTAATACGGTTTGTTAGCTCGGCTAAGTTAAAATCAAAAGGAGAATTTACTTGTTGAAACTAGTGGCATAACATGAAGTGTTGGTTCGGTTGGTTAGTTTGGCTAGTTTGACATTAGCTGCAAACAACTTTTTAGTTCGGTTATATTGTGATTTTGGATTGAAACCAATGTTTCTCAGATTATTTCGTGAATACAAGTGATTCTATTACTAAGTTTTTTCCAGAAAACGCAAGCCCAAGCAGAAAATGGTAGTAATATGTTTTGCAAAAGCACAAACACTATGCTATGGATTGTAGAAAGCAAGTGCAAAAAACAAAAAAACAAGAGATTTGAGTAACTTACCAGGACAAGCGGCACTGGAAGATGGAAATGGCACTAGGAGGCAAGAGCTTCGCAGTTACAAGATTGAAGAACAAAAGAGGCTCAGAGACGAGATAGAGAGAAGGAGATGAATAGTATGAGAGTGATTCAAAACAAGGGTCTGTTTTGTGTAGAACGAAAAGACGGGAACTGTTCAAAAAACACGAGGTACGAAGACGGCGTGACAGCTACTTTCAGCCAATGAGAGCATGCCACGTGTCCTTGGAATAAGAAGCGATTGAAAAGACACTTTAACCGGACAGATAGAACCCAGTGTAAATTTGGCTCGGCTGGAAAGGCTAAAGAGTTTTAGCTCGGCCGGAAAGGCTAAAGGGTTTTTGAGCTCGGTTGGAAAGGCTAAAGAGTTTAGCTCGATAGTAAGTTTTTAGCTCGGCTGGTAACAGGTAATCCCTATCATGCTATGCAAAAGGAATTAAGGGGCAATTGAGAGGGTAATTTATATATAAATTAGGCCGAGCTATGTAATGGGCCGTTCATTGGGCCACGGTAAGAAGGGCTGGATAAACAGGGGCTTGGAGTTAGCCCGGTCCTGAGAACGCCTTATTGTTATCCCGGTCTAGAGGAGCCTTGCAGTTAGCCCGGTCTGAAAGAGCTTGGTGGTTAGCTCGGTCACCACGGTCGGCGCGGTAACAGTTAGCCCGGTCATACCATATTGAGCCAAAGTATGTTAAGCCTTCCTCAGAACCATGCTATCGGTTAATTCGGTCCTAGCTCAGTATGGTTAGCATGATCTCAATAGCCTGGTTGGAGTACGTTGAACCGAGGTACACGCTGCGAAAGGAAGAACCGAGCTAGGTGGAGCTCAGTCTAGTCTGCGGCTTTAGCATGGCCACGTTATCCCGGTCGTATTGATATCCGACCTAGATAAAACCATCTCACTTGGTTTAAGCAGTGAGAGGGGTGTTGAAGGATAAGTATTATCTTTCAGGAATGTGATTCCTAGGAGGACTCTACATGGAGGAGTAAGAGTCCTACGAGGATTGTGCCACGCAGAACCTATAAAAGCTTATAACATCACCTATGGAGAGGTAACACAACTTTGATTCTCGAATACACAGAGCTTTGTCTATTTGTCTATTTTTGCTGACTTAGGCATCGGAGAGGTATCCGGCACACACCCGCAAGCTAGCTTACGTTTGTGTTTTCAGGGAGTAAAGCGACAACGTACGGAGGAGCGCAAACTTGATCAACAAGATTATATGAGAAGGTTTATTTCTTTCCCGTACATATATATATATATATATTATCTTTGGTCCGGTGAAAGAGTGCTGCGGAAAATATATATATTTTGTTTGTTGCTCTTCCGAAGTTCGTGCGGCTATTACAGATTGTTAAATCAATTCGGTGGGTTTTGGTTTATGCGGTGCTGCTACATATTGATTCAATTTCAGTTTGTGAAGCACGGTTTGGTGCATCTTCGGTTAGTTTTGATTCGTTATTTTGGATCTTCTACAACTCTGTTTTGAAATTTTTGATTCATCTATTTGGTGAGGTCTTTCCTCTTGTTTATTTGTGATTATTTAGAATTCACCTAAGGGTGGTTTGTGAGACCATTCGTGTCTCGTTTGTAATCGTTTGGAAACTTTTTGGTTGATAGCAGAATCGGATTTCGATTCCGTGGACGTACCTCACATTGAGAGAACCACGTAAAAATTCTTGTACTGCTTTTGATTTAATTTTTCCACATTAGTTTTTATTCCCATTGATTGATTTACTTGTGGGGAATCACATATTTTCCCTAACAATCTTGTGCAGAGTTGGCCTCAACTATACGACAAGTAGTCGGGCTGTTGTATCCTGACGGGGACAAGTCATAGTTCAGTGACTGCTGTATCGGTATTTGGGTTCTTTCTACGGCAGTAGGCTTTGAAAATAAGATATCTGTGCCTCAGCCTGATATAGTTGTATCTCATTTTTTTTTTGCATTATTTATCAATAAAATATAATTTTTCTAATATTTTTACTAACAATTAAACATGTCATGCTTTCTGAAAATATATTTTGAATACGAAAGAAAAAACTGTCTGTATACATATAATCTTTTCATTGAATTTTTTTTTAATGTGTATGAAAAGTTTCATATCTAAAGTATGTTTTGAATGCCAAAAAAGTCAAAGCTGGCATTAGGTTGTAGTATCATGCACTAATGGGTAAAAATCAAGGTATCCAGTACTTACATTTTTGCTTCTTTTTTTATTTATATATATAGAAAATAATCAGGTTATTTAATCCTCAGAATTAATTTAGACATAATGATATTCACACATCTGTAATTTTGTCGGCCCAAGAACACAGACTCCCCAAGTCATTTTTCTGCCGACTCCAGTAGCAGTTTTTTCACTGCAATTGCAGCAGCGTTGTTCAAGCATGCCTGTAACTTAGACAAGCGAATAATTTTAGACTATTTTAGCAAACAAGTGAGAAAGGGTACAAAGAAGAACCTGAGCGATCTTGCAAATGATATGATGCTCAAAATATCCCCAACTATGAGCAACCGGAGAGAAAAACAATATTGATATTAGAACAAAGATATGGACTCTGTACCACTCCATTATTCTTAATTCCCTCTATTATGGAGTAGATTATGTTTGTTAGATATAGTTATTAAGATTTTGAACAGGACAGAAAACAGATCATATTAAATGATAGATTGGCATAAACTCTATCAGGATGTTTTTGTTGGTATGTAGTGTTCGATTGGAAATAAATCATAAATGCTCTATTGTGATATATTTACATCTATCCCTCTTTGACCATGGCAAAAAAATAAATACTAAATATTTCTGTCAAGCTTATTTTGAAGAAAGGGATATGATGAATCCTTGTTGACACCTGTTTCACATACCTAAGTTTGGATAATGCATTTAAAAGCTAAAAAAGCATTTGGCATATGAGTAAGATTTTCATATGGGAACATAGTTTTGGTAGGCGTGTTCAATTCCATCTACAACTTGAACTGATGCAATTTTTCATTTTCATTTTCTTTTTTTCTTTTTTTGGGTAAATAATTATTTCACTTTCTGTGGGATCTTAGCAACGTTGTGGAATGTTGTTCATGTGAAAGGTTCCAATATGTGTTACAAATGTTTTTTTTTTTTTTTTAATCAATAATGTTAGGGACACTAATATGCACTCATATATACTGAACAAGAAACAAGCTTTGGCCAAAGCTTGTGCTTTTTCCAGTATATAGTTGCATTTCCCCTTAATTAACTTTGTAGTGGACGAGGACATTTGGTTGCTATATTTGTAAAAGAGAGTTTTGGGAACAGCAAGTTTATTTGCTTGAATGAAGGAACTATAAGCAAATGTTCCATGGGTATAACATGGGCAATCTGCTTCATAATTAATGAATGCATAAAAAGAAAAATCTGATGTTTAGAAAAGGAAACCGAAGGATTGAAGAGAGGATAGGAGCATCCAATTAGTGTCACAATTTCTGTACACTTCACTTTCTAAAGATTGTTCGAACATCTTGTAGACTAAAAGCTAATGGTGAAAGGCGGGCAAACACTTTATATCACTACAAAGTATACAAAATCTTAAATTTGAATGAAGTAATAACCGATTGACTGAGTGTAGGACACTATAGCGTTCTTTACCAAAAAAATAAAAAATAAAGAACTATGTGTACACATGATACTTAATATAGCTACACATATATGAGTATGTAAGTAACCAATTTTTAATTTTTGTATGTATCAGTTTTCTTTAAAAATAAGTGCGTTTATAGTAATTCAAATAACAAAAATAAATAGGAATAGTTTTCTTTAAATTGTTTGTTTTGCAACACAATATGATGTGATTAGCAATATTAAATTATTACAACAGACTAGTATCACTCCATTGAATAGAACTTGAAATCTTATCTTGTTAGCACTTAAATGTACTCTAAAGAACACTTCAACTATAACTCGAGTCTTTCCTATTTTATTTATTTATTTATTTTATTAAGATTATAGAATGTTAGTTTGTTAATAAAATTAGACTACAACTAAAAGAGTCGTTGCTTCATCAGGTCAAACTTGACTTTTTCCTCACCACATCCTAAAGTACAGTAGTTACAAAATCACTGGAATTGGGTGATGCCCCATTCATTTTGTAATTGGGTAAAAGGTTGAGACCCACTATTAAGTTTTGGGGATGGGGTACATATCAAGGACTAAATGAAGAGTTTATTGTTAGAAAGCGTTTAAGCTTATCTCATGTACAATACTTCTATTTTGTTGGATTTGTCTTCACCTCTCATATTCAGGAAAAAAATTTCAATACAACAAACATAAGTTCTTTTGATTACGGCTAAAGGGCATGTTTGATTGGGTGGATTAGAGTGTAGGATTAGGATTATTAATCCGTGGGCCCAATTATCCTATATTTGTTTTAACATTTTTGTTTAGGATTATTAATCCAATGGATAATTAATCCAACAAATTTGTAGGATTATTAGTAATAGGGTAGGGGTGGGATTATTAATCTAATGGATATTAATCCAATTGGATAGTGAATACCACACTAATTTACTAGGACTATTAATACTTCACTATTAATATTGTGAATCAAACATGACCAAAGAGAATTATTAAAGTCGGTTGGCTACCGCCGTATCCTTTTTTATCAAGTAAAAAAGTACACCTAAAAATTTAACGCTTGGCACCAGTTGAACTGGAAATTGAATTCAAATGTTATTCGCAAATTTCTTACCCAAAATTTGGATAGCAAGCCAACCCCTACAAATTCCCTAGGCATTGTAGAAATGGCAAAGGTCTAGTAATTTTCGTTGCCGAATAATGCCTTTGTTGCCATCGAATCAATACGAAAAAGCAAAGCACAAAAAGTGGTCTTGATGGAGAATCAACATCGCAGCCTTTAGAAAGGGTGTGTTCACACTCCCCAGATACACACACAAAAGACTTCGTGAAATTTGGATGAATTAAATCAACAAGTTTCACACATTCCATGAAATATTTCACTCTCTTGACTCTGGAGAGTAAATCACTAATGTCAGACCAATATGATGGAACAATCATGTTGTATTACCTAATGCATTTCACATTCTTATATAGGACAACTCTCCTTTAAAGATAAATTATCAATAGATCTTAATAATTAGATTTAATTTCTATCAAATCTTATTAAAAATTAATTATAGTAAAATCATCGTTAAAAATAATTTTTTATATTGATTTTTTGCATATCGCTAAAAATTAACAATTAGTGACTTTTTTTTGTCACGTTTGTTATAAATTATCGCTAAAACTTATAATTTATGACGTTTTCTGTGACTAATTTTTCAAACCATCGCTGAAAATTGAAAATTAGTATTTTTTTGTAATGATTATTTTCAACCATAGTTAAAACTTATAATTAGTAACATTTTTTGTGACAAAATTTTTAAACTTTCGTTGAAAATTAATAATTAGTAACATTTTTTAATAGAATTTGATTAAAAACTCTATTAATTATTATAGAACCTATTAGATAATAAGTCCACTTATTAGGATCTACATGTAAATCTCTCCAAATTTAAATGGGACAACATTCTTAAATGAATTATCATAAGGCTTGGCAATGGACCGGGCCTGCTCAGGCCGTGGGCTTTGATTATTAATCTTGGGCTAACTCATCTTAGATTTCTAAAGCCAAGCCCCATGTATGGGCTTACAAATATAGGCTTATGAGATTAGGGTCGTACTTGGCCCATTTGGTCCTGATCTCTCTCTAAATATGGAATTTTTTTTATTAAATTTAAAAGTCATTGTAGAATTAAATATCATTCTAATAAATGAAATGGAAAAAAAAAAAAATAGAATCTTAAATTCACAATGGAATTTTTTTTGTAATATTATTGAAAAAAAACATTTGACTGTGTTTGATACAGCTTTCCAATTACAATTCCACCTCTTCACGTGAACAAAGTGTTTGGATGAGATTTTTAAAAATTAATTCCACCACAAATTTCAAAATACATTTATGTTTCACGTTTGGCAGAACTCATTCCAAAACAAACTTCCGATGAAAAACTCTCACATTTTCATATAGTTTTTGAATTTTTTAAGTCTATGGGACATCCCCCGAATGTGCGGCTGGTTGAGCACTACAGTAGTTTTTTTTTTTTTTTGGAGGGGGGTAACTCTTTCATATATACATACATGTGTTTATGCTATTGTAGACTAATTTTCTATTGAAAGCGAATAAAAAAATTTGAATAAAATTGATTTGTGTGTGGTAAAATGTGTAGATGCTAACAAAATAATATTCTAATTTTTGTTTGACTCCCACATAGATAATACCTGATAAATTTTTTGGTCATTTATTTGAAAATAACAATACAATAAATAGCAAATAATTTGTGACAATAATTATTAAAAATATAAAAATATTTTAACTAAAAAATATTTTAAAAAAATTCAAACCAACTATAAAATCAAAAATTATTTTAAATTAGTAATTGCATATTTATTTTGAAAAAAAAAATTATTGCCTTTGTAATATTTTCAATTAAAAAAATTGATTAATGTTATTTTCTGTTAATAATTAATTTTTTTAATTAAATTTTAAAAAGAGTTTGCTTATTTATCAGAATTTTAGATAGAGTTTTGAGCAATATTTTTTGTTATGAGTTATAACAATTTGAATTAAGTTTTGAAATTTTTTTTCAAAATTTTTAATCAAATAAATTTTTTTATTTCACATGTCACATCAAACATTAAAAACTCAATTCAACATTCAACTCAAAACTCAATTCAAAACTCTTTTCAAAACTCATAATTAAATAAATTTTTTACACTTAAATCACAATTTTAAAACTTATAAACTCAAACTATAATTATATTCTCAAATCATATTTAAAAAACTCTATAAAACGTTATTTTTTGTTTTTCTATTAAGTTAGGCAAGTATTATTTTGAGTAATGATTCATCCCCCCTTTTCCTCCCACCCCCTTTGACCCCCTCTCTCTCTCATTAGTTACATTTTCTTTTTATTTTTCTTTTTTTCCCTGCTCCTCCAATCACCCCCTGCCACGTGGCAAGGGGGTGAGGGGGTGACCCCAAAAGGGCTCCCAAGCATTATTCTATTATTTTTGTGTTTGCGGCCGGTGACTGCACAACTTTCACACATTGCACACAAATTTAAGCAATGTCAAAGCTGGGCACGTTTTACATTCATGCCCAATATTTCATCATTTGACTATGGAAAGTTTGTTTTGTTTTGTTTTTTTTTTTTTAATTTTTTTTTTTATCTATAAAAGTTGATTATTAATTGTTAGTTTCAAGGGAAAATTTAATTTCCTCCTTTGCAAACACCTTAACACTACGTTTGGATTGAGTGATATGTATTTCTTTTACAACGCTGCTACAGACCCCCACTGAGGGTCGACCCCAGTGACGTGGCGGGCTTTCATTGGCCAGTTTTTTGTTTTTTTTTTTTTTCTTCCAATCCATGGCACTGGGGGTCGGTGGGGGTGGGGTTTACTGGGGGTCCGGCGCATTTTTGTTTCTTTTATTTGTTTGGATAACCTAAGTAGAGAGAAATTGGAAGAAATTGAGAGAAACTCATTTCTCTGATGAGCCTAATTTTCAATCTTCCCAAAAGTGAAGAGATTGGGAGAGAAAAGAAACCACTATTTTCATAATACCTATTTTGTCCCTATAAAAATAAAAGAAATAAAATGATTGAAAATATAAAAAGGTTATTTTGGTAATATAACATAAAATAATTTCTTTTCTTTTCTCTTAATGAAACCTAACCAAACAAGAATGAGAGAAATCACAATCATTTCTTTTCTTTTATTTCTTCCTTATCCAAACAAAAATGAGAGAAATCACAATCATTTCTTTTCTTTTCTTTTCTTTTCTCTTATTACTTAAGTAATCATTTCTTTTCTTTTCTCTTCTAGGTTCCCAAACATAGTGTAATGGTTCCTATTTGAGTACTAGGTCAATAATATTAGGTGAACAAAAGAAAATGTATGGTTAAATTGGATTTGGGTCACAATAATTTTGTGTATTTTTGTGTAATTTTTTATTTTTATTTTTTTATGTACACATAGTATTACTAATACTCGGAGCAAATTGCTTACAAATCTACTAGAACAAAAATTATCTAGTCTTTCATGGAGCAAATTGCTTACAAATCTACTAGAACAAAAATTATCTAGTCTTTCATGAACTCATCTGATTATGTGCTCAATCAATAATATTTTGTGATTTATTTATATTATTTTTAGGGTTGTTCTAAGAATTAATTATTTTAGTTAATTTTTTTTTTTATGAATAAACGTAGAGAAAAGTAAAAAATAAAAATAAAAATAACCTTTTAGCAATGATTTGACTAAAATAAATTATTCCCAAACTTGCCCTATAACCCCTAATATTGGTCAGACTCATTGTCACAATAAAATTTGCTAAGACTAGATAATTACTTTTAATAAAGAGACAATATTCTACAACTCAACATGTGTCCACACACTTTGAATCATATCCTATTCGAGTCTACTGTTATTTTTTGTGTTGAAAATTGTTTTTATTTTCAAGTAAAAATAGGTGCACACATTTTATATCAAAAAAGTTAATAAAAGAAATTAGGAGAAATTATAATTAAGTGAGACTGAGATTTTTACAAAATAATTACAAATTCATGAAAAATATTAATAATTTAATTATTAATATTCATAAATTTTGTCATTGATTTAAATTGTCCCTTAAAATTAAACTATTATGTGGTGAAACACAAATCTTAAATAAATTTAGATTATACATTGAATATTCTGTATATATATATATATATTTATACAAATTATGTGTCCAGCTCATTTTTTCAACTTCTTATCATCTCATAATAATGTATTGAAGATTTGAAGAATTTTAAGATTTTGAATTTAAGGACATATAATAAAATATGGTGTTTTGGAACAAGTAGATGGGAATGGTTCCCTCATTGGTAGTACCAACACGTTTCAAAGTGGTATGAATGGAAATTAATTACTAGCTACCTATGTGGTGGTTGAAGAAGAAGGCTAGATAAATTACAGATAATTTTAAAATAATTGTATTATAGTTTTTTTTTTTTAAAAAAATTTGCACCAAACATAAAAAAGACATGTACCATATACAACCGATTTAGACCACCATAAAAATAAATTTATTTTGGCATTATCTAATTAAAATACAATTTCACAAAAAAGAATTTTGACATGGCGTATGACACTCCTTCTCTTTACATGTGAAATGATGTCATGACATGGGTGCCCATTATACACCACAAATTTCAACATCAATAAATATGCTTCCGCTTTTGCAAGTGCCTCATTGGTTCTTAACTTTTCTTTGCTTGTTCCAAATAAATAATAAATAAATAAATAATAAAAAGACCAAAACAATAAAAAGCTTGACTTACGACAACCACATTCTTGGAATTATGTGGAAGTAGGATGGGGTCACTGCTGTGACCTTCTCAGTTGTAACGCTCTTGCAGTGCGCACCGTTTCAACTTATTTTTTTTTATTTTTTTCAATTTTATTTTCAACTTTTTATTGTGCCTATTTCTTAAATAATGTATTTTTTTTTCAATTATATTATGTGACAATGCCTTTTGCTCTTTTTTTTTAAAAAAAATAATTTTTTAAGTTATCTTCTCAATCTATACTGCTTGCATTTAAAAAATAAAATTGTTTAATTTTTTTTCTTCCCTATTAAAATAATATAATCTTTTTTTATTTAGGATAAATTATAAATATATTTTCTAAAATTTTCTTAAAATACGAATTATCTTCTGTAATTTGAAAATGATATACTAACATTTATTAACATTTAATGAGAACACATGAACACCCATAACATTTTTAATATATCATAAATACCTCTTAGACATTTGAAATTTACATCACAAACACCCTTATCATTTAGTAAAAATACATGAACACCCCCTTAATATTTTGTGAAAAGATCACAAACATTTCTTTTAACTTAAATAAATATATGTGATAATATTAATTAAATGATTTGATTTGATAAAATTAAAAATGCAGGATTTATTTTGTTAAAAAGTTCAAATTCTGAGATTTTTTTTTTTATAATTATCCAAATAATTCTATATGTATTCATATATAGAAATACTAGCGTATCCTCGTGCCTAAAGGCACGGTGTAAATAATTTTAAGATTAAAATATAGTTATAATTTATAAAGGCACGATGTAAATAATTTTAAGATTAAAATGCAGTTATAAATAATTTGTGAAGTTTGTGTCATTTTTTGATAAAGATACTGAAAAAATATATTGAAATATTTTTCTTCTTAATGAACTTATAATAATTTTGCTTGGATTACACGCTCTACAAAACTCAAATAAAATAACAACTCCTCCCAATCTTAATGCAAATTAAGAAACAAACATATAAGATTTATAATGTTCACCAATATTGCAAATCAAAATATAAGAGGCAGTAAAAAAAAGTGTAAACACTGAACAAAAAACAGAAATTAAAGTTATATTGTCATACACCAAAATAGTGGGTTAAAACTTTACAAAAAGTGGGTTAAAGCTTTTCAAAATATATATGTTTTACAAAAGATGCGTCAATAACATGCCTTCAAATATGTGTTTGCCCAAACTTCTTCCTCATTACTTTCCAAAAAATCTTTGTATCAACTTGTATGTATCCCCAATAAGGAACATGCACAACAATCTGGTAATTTGTGGAACAAAAAAAATATAGATTTTTCGAAATTACCTTATATACATTTTTTGGAAATATACATATCAATATAGATTTTTCGAAAAAACATCCAAATATACATTTGTTGGAAATATACATATCAAAATACTTTGAGATTGAAATTACCTTATTACATCCCCATCAAAGCAAGCTAGTTGTATTTTTCCTTTTAAGCTCTATAAATTTTTTGATCCAATGCTACAAAAGTCTATATTTGAAATTATTATTAAATTGAAATTTTATAAAAAGTTATATAATTAGTAGAAATAAATCTACATGGTTACCTTATGATAAAACGTGATTTAATCTACATAGAATACTATAACAACACTTCAGGATAAACAATATTTGTAGTAGAGTCCAAACTATCTTTAGGGAGGAGAATACTTATACGATCAAATGATGTACATCTGGGCAATGCCACATATAATTGCCTATGGCTAAACACTGGTATACGCAAATCAACCCCAACATATTTCACAGATTGTCCTTGAGATTTATTAATGGTCAAGGCATATGCCCATCGGACTGGAAATTGACGTCTTGTCATTTGAAAAGGCATTTCTGAAGAAAATGGTGTCAAAGATATCCTTGGTATGGATGCCAAATTGTCAAACTTTTCTCCAGTTAAAATTTGAGCTTCAATTATGTGAGTGCTGCACCTAGTAACCATCAATCTTGTACCATTACATAGTCCATCTTTCAGTGCAATGTTTCTTAACAATATTATAGGACAACTCACTTTCAACTCTAACTTAAAAGTTGGGCTGGGATCCAGTGAATTTAAATATTTATTAGGATATCTATTTGTAATGGCATGATCAATTTCATAATCTTCAGACATTTTATCTGCTGCAAGATAAGTATATAATTTCTCTGGAAAGATATTCAACGCAGTAGTATTAATGTCACTGACATCATCGTTACGCACAAACAGAATTGTGCATTCAATTAAAAAATTTGGGGTTGACGTCTCTATCATATTCAACTGTGGGTAAATTGTAGAGAGTTATTCATTCAAATCTTGACATTTGTGTATTGTTAATGGAAGGTTAACGATTTCTTGAGGATTTGTCTCAATCTAAAAAAAGTGAAATCAATAAAAAAGAAAGAGTGTAAACACAATTTATTAATTTAAAGTATCTATACAATAAGGAAAAAGGTTAAAATAGTGTTACCTCCATCAAGAAATTTACAAAATTAGCATTTTCATGGCCTTCATGATTCAAACGCATATTCAAATCCAAAGTTAAGACATGTATATGCTTCCATAGAACAGAGTGTCTTAATGATGCATTCACAATTTGCTCACGAACTCCTTTGGGTATAACTGGTAAGATTTGTCGAAAGTTTCCATCAAGAACAATAGTAATACCCCCAAATGGCTTTTCACTATCACAAATATCCCTTAATGTACGATCAACCGCTTCAACACAATGTCTATGTTGCATAGGAATTTCATCCCAAATTATGAGTTTTGTTTCTCTAAATAACTCAGCTTGTAATGATTGTTTGCTAAACCCACAAAGTGAATTTTTCAAGACATTTAACGGAATGGAAAATGTTGAATGTGCAGTGCGACCTCCTACCAGTAACAATGATGCAATTCCAGATGAAGCCACAGTAATAACGATATGCCCAAGGCTGCGTCATTTTAATGCAATTATATTGTACAGAACTGTTTTCCCTGTTCCAGCACCCCCATTCAGAAAGAAAACAGTTCCTTTATTTTGAAAAACTGAAGAAGTGATTGTGTTATAAGCATTTTGCTGTCCATTATTGAGACAATCAAGAGTAATTTGTGGATCTACATGTTGTGCCTCACTCTGTAGTTGTTGATGTTCGAATATCAATCGATTACCAACTACTGCACTCCAATTTGCAGTAGGTTGTGGCATAGGTGAGAAGTCAATTAAACTTTTGCCTAATTCATGAAGCATTTGATTCAAAAGATGGAGACCATAATCTTCAATTTGAACCTCAGTTGGGTTAGAAATGACAAACAATGTACGAATCTTATGTGCAAGATCATCACATATATGCATTGAGAATCGATTCCATTATACACATGGATTTAGTAGAGAGCACTGGGTGAGAATAATACTAAACACTTCTCTTTAATTGATGTCCAGTTTTCATAACTGTAGCCTTTTTCAAGCATTGTATCCATTCTTCATCATCTTCTAAAAGCCCCCTTGCAACACATGCTAATTTAAATGTATCGTGCACAACATTATCGACCGTGCGTAAAGACTGAAACGACTTTGGTCCTTTGACAACGGTTAGTAACAAACGCAGATAAAATCTTTCACCACAATTAGGGCTAGCAAAGTACATTCTACTAATTGCATATCCCCTTTCTCTTGATTTCCATCTCTTTTCTAACTTGAACCAAACAAAATGTTGTGGAAATTTTTGATAAATGAATGGACATTCATCTTCACTGGCAGCACAATATGCAAAGAAGCCAGTAAAAGTTGACATTTGTTGACCAGCTCTATATTGAATCGTTTCTAATGACTCTTCTGGGTTAAAAACAGCGCGATGCATTCCAGGTAAATGAAGTGCCAACTGTATAACTGTTGGCATCTCTGCATGCAAAGGATGACCAAATATTCGCCAAACAGCTTCTGGAGGTCCAATATACCTTGCATCGAAATATTATTGAATCTCATTTATCATTCCTAACACCATCATTGTACAATCATAACCCTTATAAATGTACTTATGTATATATTTGACACATCTCATTCCAGCACAAACTTCCACATTTATATGATAGTTGAAAAGTTTAGAAAGATATGCATTGTATAATACGACATCCCTGTTATCAACTTCTTGCCCCCTCACAGTATGTACTTGACCATTATTGCGACGACGATAGATAGGGTATCCATCTTGATCCATAGTTGTTGTTTCTGTGAAAGCTTGAGGGTATCTCTTAGTGCATCTACCATTTTCCATACATGGTGCTTGGGGATTTCGAGCACCACATGGTCCATGTACCATACAACATTTGATAGTTTCGAAAAGCATAGGATCATCTTTTGGGTCTGAAAATTTTGCACAAACCAATTTGTCTACTTGAGCACATGTCCAAATTTTGTCTGGACCCTTAAGAAATAAAAGTGCATGCATATGAGGGAGGCCTCGTTTTTTAAATTCAATTGTAAAAACATGTGCAACTTTATTTCCAAACACTTTATTTGTCTTTATCTCCTTCATCAAACATTTTCTCTTCAACTCAAAAACACGGGTAATTAAATCAGGACGATCAATAGGTTTTTGATGTGGTAATAATGCTGAAGTAATTTTTGACCAATTGGGATTTGCAGTCATGGTAAGAAAAATATCTGGGTGTTGGTTGTATCGCATGATAGCCATTGAATCTTGAAATATTTCAAACATATGTCTAGGGCTACCAGTAAATGAAGATGGCAAAACAAACCTTTTACCAATTTGACCAAGTCGCACATAATCTGGATCCATTTCTGACAACTCTTGGTAAAGCTCAGCCTGAAGTTTCCCTTGATTAAGCTTGTAGTACGTTAATCGATTTTGCTCAGTTGCAGCCTAAGCATCTACCAAAAACTCTTGAAACAGTTTTCCACCTCTCAAAATTGTTGAATACTCTGTGGGTCGTTCAAACAAACGATAACTATAAAAATCCATTTGAGTAAGTCGATCAGTTGAAAGTCGATCATACTGAACATTCCACAATTTCAACTCAGGTTCCCATCCAAGCTCACCATATGAAGATAATAGAACATAATGTAATGGCAAGTATGCTGAGGGACATTCATTAATTTGCATCAACTCATTATTTCCTCGAAAATGTAAGATAATATCTCTCATCCCATTTACCTCTGTTCCATCACCTGGTATTACAATTGCAATATCATCTGCAGTTGATAGGTTATACCGACGTCGATCAGTTATTGAATTGTAGTGAAGATGAGCAGGTAGATTGTGTCCTACCGAGTCTAATTGATGTAAAATGGCATGAGCCTGGCGAAATTTATCAACAAACGCATTGACTTGCAACAAACTATCCTGAATAGTTTTGAGAACATCCCTTCTCAAGTTAGGATTTCTACGATTACGAATTTCTAAAGCTGAATATGGGCATAGATATATAGTTGAGCATAACTCGCATCTTGCCTTGGTTTGTGGTTGTAGTGATCCTGTTCGATATCGCAATTCTCTATGAATTGTGAATGATATAGGGCCCCTTCCACTGAGTACTTTTTGATCCAATATAGCACCAAGACTCGTAAAAGCATTGGTTGTATTGTACACTCGAATATAACTTCAAAAGGATTTTGATTGATCATTATTCCCATTATACAATGCCTGAAGTGGTGGAGGGGGTGTAATAAGTAAAGGTAGCCTAATCTTTCCTTCCAAGCAGCAAGTTCCGAATAAGGGACGCTTCATAGATGATTTTGTCAATTTTTCATCCATCCTATGTAAGACTGAACAATAAGGATATAATATATCCATCTTTCCAAGATAATGGCGGCAAGAATCTTTGTGTGCCCGGACATCAATCGATATACTCATAAGCATATCTTCTAATTCATCATTAGTACATAGATCTTCTTGAAGAAATCGATTTGTAAGAGTAAACCTACGAATATTTGTATATAAATGAAATTCTGTAAAACAAAACGGTATGAGTAAAAGTATGTATTTCAAGATTAGACAAAGTAGTTTACCGATTCCTTTGTGGAGCTAAAGATGCGCTTGGCATAGAAAACGAACATGTAGAATGATGGGTAACCATTGTTCGTTTTTGTGCCGAATGAAAATCTTCAATTATTGTTTCCCACTCCAAGCGAGTGCGATCGCGACGAATTGGGGTTAAAGAAGGTTATCTTAGTTGAACACATTCTTCTAATCCCTCTTGTTCTCGTTGCAAGCATTGAAATTCAAAGTATGACTTTTCATTTTTTTTACGCTCTCGCCATGCACATTGGGCCAATGCAGCTTTTGATATTACATTATCATTTTGTGCCTAAAATGAAAAATTTTTATCATTGATGCAAAAAATGTGAATATTTTGAGTTTAAAATGAAACTATCTTTTTATTTCTTTCCTTTCTCTTAATTTTGTTTTCTATTTTATTTGTTTTATACCTTTAATAGAATTAAAAACCTATATTATTTAGTTTCTCATTTCTTTAAATATTTTTTTCTTTATTCCTTCGTTTCTTTTTTCCTATTCTCTTCATATAAGTAGCAACTTATGGATGGTACATTCAAAATGCACATGTATCTATGCAAAATAAAAATAAGTAAATTTGGAAAACATATACAAATAATTGCAAGTTATAGAAAAACATATTATCATTCTACAAAAATAACATAAAACAACCCAATTCATTTTATACACTCATACCTTTTAACTATTCGAATTTTTGATTAGTTTTGCATCATAATTTTTAAAAAGAATATATACCACTTGACATGTATTTGTCATTTTCTTGTCAGAATGAGCCATCTTTTATTTTCCTTTAGACATTGGGTTGACATTTTTCTTTTTCTTTTGCCTAATAAATATAAACAAAATATTCAAAAAAATTGGCCAAAAATCTTATATAATCTTATATAAATAAAAAACATGCAATATTTGACTTGATTTTGTACTTACCTCACGAACATGGATAACATTAAGGTCGTGCTCATCATGGATGACCACACCAATATTTTCTAGATGGGGTTGTAGGAGGAGGCCTACAGAAATGAATTGTGAACAAATTAAAATCTATATAATAAAATAGTAAGAGTATATATTTCAAGAATTAAACATAATTTTTTACCAATTTGGTGTTAAAGAAGGTTGTCTTGGGTTAATACATTCCTTTGATCTTTCTCGTTCTCGTCGCAGGCATTGTCCCAATTGATATGCAGAACATGGCTTTTGATTTTTTTCACGTTCTCGCCGTGCACGTTGGGCCAATGCAGCTTTTGATAATATATTATCATTGTGTGCGTAAAATGAGAATATCATATAAGTAGGTGCATAAAATGTGAAGATTATCTCCTCTCTTGCTTTCCTTTTAACTAACTTTTCCTTTTCCCTCGTTTGAGTTGTTAGGGAGGAAAAAATAAGAACCGATGTATGTATTGATGAAATTTAAAAAGGGAGGAAAAAATAATTTGAAAACACATTAAGCACATAAAACTGCAAATTCACTACGCACTTATTGGTTTAAAGACACTACTCATCTCTTTACAAAATATACGTTAAAAAGGTAAATATTAGATCATTGGGTACGTAAAATGTGAATATTAGCGTGTAATATTTTCTACTTTCCTTTTCACTCTTCTTGTTCTTTATGTTATTTTAAATTTTATTTTTGTCTTTTTCTTCTTTCCTTAAGAACTTCTTATAAGAAAAATAAAAATTAAAAAAAATTATATTATGTAGTTTCCTTTTCATCACATATTTGTTCCTTATTCTTCTTTTCCTTTTTCGTTTTCTTTATTTACATTTTTATTATGTTATGTTGGAAATGCAACACGTGTTCATACAAATAGACAAACATTTTAAAAATTCAGATTAATGTTTATATAAATGCATTAGCATATTGTACAAATGCTTATTTTAACATGCTTCAGAAAAACATTTCACATTCAATAAAAAGAATTTAATAAATATTTGAAAAAGAAACTTTTAAAAAATGTACAGAAAAAAGAGTATATGACACTATGTAATTCCTAAAAAATCTATATATATAAAAAAAAAACCTATATAATATTCGAAAAAGAAACTTTTAAAAATTATTGAAAAACCATACCACAGGATGTGCATTTTCCTTCCTTCGCCAGAAGGGATAGCATTTGATATTGCTTTGTCTTTTTCCTTTGCCTTTGCCTTTGCCTATAAAAAATAAGTGGGATATATTTATAAATTATTTTTAAAATGATAAGAAAATGCATATCCAATGTTCACCGTGACTTTTAAGTTTACCTCACGAATGCGAATAATATTAAAGTCACGCTCATCGTAGATAACAACATTAATATTTCTTTCTTGAAGAAATCGAACCTATACATATAAAAATTTTAAAGTGATAAATAAAACTTTATACACATAAATAAGAAAATTAGTAAACGGAGGTGATATTACGGTTCGGTGTAAGTCTCCATCCACCTATAAAGTATAAGAAAAAAAAGTAATTTATTAGAAGAAAATTAGATATGATAAGTTAAATAATAATAATAATAATAATAAATAAATAAATAAAAATAAAAATGGGCCTTACATTATAAGAGAGGTACTTAAATTTATATGAAGAGGAAAAAAAAAAGAAATAAAACTTACTTGACCAAAAATAGTGATATTGTCCATAACTATTGTACTTCAATCTAAAAATGTTTGGTTATATAATTTTAGACACCAAGAAACAAAAAATTAGCAATGATAAAAGTTAGCATGGATTTCAAAATTTTATTTAAATAAATAATTGCCAACTCAATGTTTAGAAAAAGAAAAAGGCCAACCCAATGTTTAGAATATATGTATTTGAACAATCACATTAAAATGATAAAATTAAAATCGGAGCATAACATATGTCCAAATTTGAACTCTTCTCTTTTCTAACTGACTTCAATTTTATAGAGATGAAATTAAAACCAAAATCAAAACCCGTTATAATCCAAACATAAATTTATGCCCAAAAAAAAAAAAAATCAACAAATAACAAAACCATTTTATAAGCAATAATGAATAATTATTATATGAAGGCAACTAAAGTAATACACACACATATACATTCACCAGAATTTTTTGAAATATGACATAGAATATTATACTCCCTTAAAAAGGTGCAAAAAAAATAAATAATAAACTCTCTTGTCATATTACACATAAATATTAAAATGCTAAGTTTCCAAATTTTTTCTTTTAATTAGGAACTCTAGATATTCAAAAAATTTATATGAAAAATATTTATCATCTGTACATTAGAATCACACAGCAAATATATTACATTTGAATGGTACAATTTTTTATTTATTTTATTTTATTTTTATCATCTGTACATTACAATCACACAGCAAATATATTACATTTGAGTGTGTGAGTTTAATTTTTTTTCTTATAGGAAGATCAGCTAAACAAATCACCATTACTTTCTTTTTAAATAGCTCTAAACAAACAGTCCCTTCCCTCTCAGACTAATTTATACAATATAAAGCACTAACCACAAACCAAGTCCCAAAATAGAGGCATTTATATATAAAAATTATAAAATAATATTTATTTTAATAATTAAAAATTCTTAGTGTAAATAACTTAAAAATTATTAACATGATATTATTTGGTGTTGACGGTACATTGTCTGCTAAATATTGGAAGACGGTACATTGCATGCTGAATATTGGAAGTAAACACAATGTTTGGTGTTGACGATACATTGTTTGTTGAATATTGAAAGTAAACATAATGGGTAAAACCTTTTTTTTTTTTTTTGAACACCAAACCTTTTTTTGAACACCATATTGGAAGTAAACACAATATTGGAAGTTTTAATGGAAAGATGCATGCTTTGTTATGTTACAACAGTGAGAATTACATTTGGTTCCAATTTTATTAATTCAATTTTTTGGAAATTGAGATTTTTTTCGTTTTTTTATTATTTATTTTTAGTGAATTTTTTTAACATTTTAAGCAAATTTTTTAACATTTGTGAATAAATTTTTTGAAAAATTCAATAAATACTAAAAATATAAAAATTCAATATATTTTCGTATTTTTATGTATTTGTTGATTTTTTAAAATATTTTTTACAAATATTTTACTTTTTAGGTACATCTAGATTAGGTACTTTTAAAAAAAATTTAAAAAAATTGTTTAAAATATTAAAAAAATCATTGAAAAAAATACAAAAAAAAAATACTCAAATTTTAGAAAATTAAAACCAAACAAATCAGCATAATATTTTGTGTAAAGGTATATCATAGTGATGTCTCTCTCTATATCTTGCATACATGTGTGACCTACTAAATGAAATGTTCTTTCATTAAAAGAGTGAAAAACAAAATGGAGCATGTAGAGTTCTTCACTGAGCATTCCAGTGATTAGTGATGCGCTTGATGGTTTAGTAAGTTGAATAGAAATGAATAATGCCTTTTTCTCAAACAATCCTATGGGCGCCTAAGCCTAGGTTTTTATTTTGGAAAGAAAAGGGAGAATAGAAGCTCACATTACATCATAAGATATCATCACATAACTACGATGAAACAACCTGACTATGCCTCACTAAGGGCTCAATGGTAGTGCACAAATAATTGTGAAGGTCCTTCAGTTAGGGTATGACAGAGAGTATGTACTTGCTACTCGACCAAATTTAAAAATCTTGACCAAATTTTAAAAATTTAAGACAAACCAATTTTATGAATAGCGACGTAATCAGCCAAATGTTTTACACTTCAATTTACCCACTGGAGTCAGGACAACCAATCCTAATCCAAGCTTTAAGTTCTAACAACAACAATAAGGAAACCATGAACTTGAAAACCATGATAGTTATGATTAGTAAATTACTTAACTTTCTCTCTCCAAACCAGTTTTATCTATTATGTTTTTCTTTCTAATAGCCAAATATACAAATGTGTATAACCTCACTTAAACAGCTATTATTCAAATATATCTAATAGCCAAATATGTTTTTCCTGTGTATAATTTATCCTAAAAACCATCTCCTATCCATACCGTTTTTTATGAAAGAAAATCATCTGTTATCCATACTCTATTTTAAAATTTTATCAAAAAAGATTAAAAGTATTGTTATTGGAGATTTGGTGAAATTTTTTGTTCATTCTTGATTTAGTGAAAATTTTGGAAAGAATAATGCCTTTTATCTATTATGTTTTTCCTGTGTATAATAGCTAAATAATTTTGAAACTAACCTTAACAACCATGACAGTTGACAGTAAATACAATGTGTATAACTTTTTTTTTTTTTTTTAACACCAAACCAATGAACACCAAACCAGTTTTATCTATTATGTTTTTCCTTCTAATAGCCAAATATACAAATGTGTATAACCTCACTCAAACAGCTATTATACAAATATATCTAATAGCCAAATATGTTTTTCCTGCGTATAATTTATCCTAAAAACCATCTTCTATCCATACCATTTTTTATGAAATAAAACCATCTCCTATCCATACTTTGTTTTAAAATTTTATCAAAAAAGATTAAAAGTATTATTATTGGAGATTTGGTGAAATTTTTTGTTCATCCTTAATTTAGTGAAAATTTTGGAAAGAATAATGCATTTTATCTATTATGTTTTTCTTGTGTATAATAACCAAATAATTTTGAAACCAACCTTATCAACCATGACAGTTGATAGTAAACACAATGTGTATAACCTTTTTTTTTTTTTTTGAACACCAAACCAGTTTTATCTATTATGTTTTTCCTTCTAATAGCCAAATATACAAATGTGTATAACCTCACTCAAACAGCTCTTATACAAATATATCTAATAGCCAAATATGTTTTTCCTGTGTATAATTTACCCTAAAAACCATCTCCTATCCATACCATTTTTTATGAAAGAAAACCATCTCCTATCCATACTCTATTTTAAAATTTTATCAACAAAGATTAAAAGTATTATTATTAGAGATTTGGTGAAATTTTTTGTTCATCCTTGATTTAGTGAAAATTTTGAAAAGAATAATGCCTTTTATCTATTATGTTTTTCCTGTGTATAATAGCCAAATAATTTTGAGACCAACCTTATCAACCATGACAGTTAATAGTAAACACAATGTGTATAACCTTTTTTTTTTTTTTTTTGAACAGCAAACCAATGAACACCAAAATAGTTTTATTTATTATGTTTTTCCTTCTAATAGCCAAATATACAAATGTGTGTAACCTCACTCAAACAGCAATTATACTAATATATCTAACAAAAATAATTATGTTTAACCAAATAATTATGTTTTACCAATTTTTGTCTCTCCTTCTTTCTATCAACCAATCCTATCAATCTAAAACAACTTACCTGATAACTATACCAATCCTCCTTTCCTTCTTTGTCTCTCATCCTCTCTCCTCCTTTTGCAACTACTCTTTAATTTTGTCTCTCCTCCTTTCTCTCAGTGTGTATATATATCTATCAACCATCACCTACTCAAACAGCTTACCTGATAACTAATAATGAGAACAAAATATAATTAAGTATCGATTTAAATATAGAAATGAAAATTGTGCAAATTTTGGGCCATTGTTCTTAGAAAAACATGCAAAAGTATGAATAGTATAAAACTTGCAACTATCACCATTAACATGCACCAACAAATCCAAATAATTTAAAGAACACATTCAAAAACAAAAATAGAACCAGCCAAGTGACAATTATATTTTGATAACCACCATTAAGAATCATTAATAATATTTGTAGCCCAAACTATTTTGAATGATTAAATAGTGAAGTCATCTTTTTGAATGATTAAATCCAAACTATTTTTAAAAAGTCACTCAAATATCTTTAACCCGTTAAAGTTGTATACAACACAAACAACAAATAAATAACTGTGTTGTATCTCAAATTATTAATATGTTTATTTTAATATATTCATTAGATATAATAAGTTTGAGAGCGAAGTTAGACATGTAAATAATCCAAATGGAGCCTTCATCAGTGCTTCTACGTTTTTTATTAGTTATCAGATTAATGCATTAAATGATATGAATATTTTAAATGCATTAAATGCATTATTATATGGTGCCATATTAAATGCATTAAAATTAATAATATTTTAATGATATGAATATTTTAAATTAGATATGCTTGAAGACTTCACAGTATGACAGCACAGTTTAATATTAAACCCATCAACAATTTTATATTTAGTTTAAATATTCTCTTATAATGATATTTAGTTTAACAATTCCATATCAATTTATGTTTATGTCTTCAACTTGAGTCAACGTATCATTAAAATATTAAATTAGATATGCTAGAGAATACTTTAACAATTCCATAATGATATTTCTTCAATATTAAAATTCAGTTCTCTTTTGTATATGCTTGAATAGACTTTAACAATTCCATAATGATATACTTTAACAATTCCATAATGATATAAATACATTATAAGAGAATACTGTGCTGTCTAATATTATTTATTTAAAATATTTTAATGATATAACCAAATATTTAATATGTTTATTAGATATGAATACTTTGAGATAAGTTGATGTCCTATTGTTAAATTCTAGGCTTGAACACAAGCCCTTAACCTAGAGAAACCAGTTCAAGCAAGCAAACCAGTTCAAGAAATCCAAATAATTAGGCTTGAACATAAACCCAACAAAAATACAACAGCACAGCAACTCATCTGCAAGTATCACCAACAAATCCAAATAATTTAAACAACAAATTCAAAATTCAGAATTAAGGATTCAGAATTCAAAATATTCAAAATTCAGAATTCAAGCAAACAGAAAGTCCAAGGAAACAGAAATTCAAAATTCAAAATATTATTAAGGATATTGATTTTCAATATCTGTTTCCTTTATACATATATCCAAAGAAACAGAAAGTCCTTAGGACTTATTTTGAAACCAATTCATTATTTTGAAACCAGTTCATTACTTTTTCTCATGTTTCATTATTCATAAACCAGTTCAAATACATATATCCAATACATATATCCAGTACTCATGTTTCCAATACATATATCGAAGGACTATACACCAATACTCTGTTTCCAATACATTTAGACTTAAGCTATACACCAAGTCTTGTCCTTTTTGTTCAATCAGGTCTACTATTTCAGAGCAGAAAAAGGGTTGATTGAGCAGAAAAAGGGAAAAACCAGTTAATCAACACTACAGGCCCTAACCAATCAACACTACAGATTGATGACTAATATAAAACAGATTGATGACTAATAAAAAACGTAGATGACTAATAAAAAACGTAGAAGCACTGATGAAGGCTCCATTTGGATTGATGACTAATAAAAAACAGATTGATAATTGAGTTAATTTTATTCTTATTCTTCAGTTACCAAAGCAAAAAAAAAACTAACCCAGTGCCAAAGTGCCGGAGTGAACAACGATGCCAAAGTGCTAGAGTGAAAATGGTGTAAGCTCTGATGAAGGCTCTGATTTGAACAACGATGTAAGCTCTGATGAAGACAAAAGCTGAGATTTTCAAAAAAAATCAAGAAGAAGAACGGAGAGGAAGAGAGAGATAAAGAGGGTAGGCAGAGAAATAGAGAGGGAAGGTGGGTAGACAGAGGGTAGATGGGGAGACAGAGTGTAATGCCCTCAAAATAATACATATAAACCCAACATTCATGATATACATAGACAAGAGAATAAAACATATTTTCATTCATCAGAGCATTCTTACAAAAAGTAATACATGTTGACAACAAAAGTAAATACCCTGTAGGCTTACAACTTTCCAAGTCAACACTTGGTTACAACAAAAGAAGAGTTCTAACTCTCTACACAAATAAGCCCTTGGCTTGAATTTACATGTATCACCAAAATATTAAAATAACCAAAAGATTCTTCAACTGCCAAAACCATCCAAGCTAAGGCCTTGGAGACGGCATAACACTTGAACCTGAAAATGATGTCTCATATAGGGTGAGCCAACGCCTAGTAGAGATATGCTAAACATAATATGAGCAATAACTAAAACATTGACATTTGATAAATGTTTAACTCATTTAAACAAACATAAATCTCCTTCCATTTCATTGCCCAAACCAATTCATAGATATGGTTCCTTATTCATCTAGACAGTTCAAATGAGACTAAAGCTCACATTAACAATATTTCGGTTATGATCAATTAACATGCGACTACAACTCACATAATTAACACTTCAACACTTCAAGTTCAAATGAGACTACATCTCATATTATCATCATTTTAATACTTCAATTTATCTACGTTATACAAACGCAATTAGGATTTCGGAACTTTCACCCTGGACACTCCGGCCAACTTAGTTCTCACTGGAGTCTATCCCCTATCTCCTCCCAAATCTGGTTTAGAAGTACATCCCCTATCTCTTCCCAAACCGTGGAGTACATCCCTTATCTCCACCCTAACAATATACATATACAATGTATTTAAACACTTATCATATACAATGATCAATCCAAGCATACATTCAATGTATTATCCCATCCGTTATATTCAATGACATATTCAATTGATTAGTTTTAATTTACCTAATCATCATGCAGTGTCTACAACAATCAAGACTATCCTCCATCGATAGCCCAAAACAATTATTTCTAAACAGATAATAAATTATCTAATAGATAAATTATCTACAATTTCAAAGGTGAGTGATCTATCAATCCAACTCCACCATTAAACCTCATAATTACCCAATTTCATTATTTTCAACTCAATTTCATATTTCCATAACTTTCTCAAATTAATTATACAAATTAATTCATCACAATAAATTAGGGCTTTTCTCCCCATTTTCTCAACATTGACCCAAAGGTCCAAATATCATTAATAAACATCAATAACCTTATTTTAAGACCCAAAATACACATGTATTGGTCAAAAGAACAAAACCCCTCTTTATACATTTTGAAACCCTAACACCCAAAACTTCTCAACTTCAACATTAAATCAAAATGACCACAAGTTTATGTCAAATATCATAAATATGAGTAGTAATCCCTACCTCAAATGAAAAGACCCAAAGGAGATGATGAACAAACTCGAAGGTGCTCCAAACCCACAAATTTTCGGATCAAAATGGAGTTCTTGGAGAGCTCTAACACTTTAATGAAGGCACAATGATTGAATCTCACTAAACCAAGATCAAAATGTAGAGAGAGAAAGGAGCTCTCAAATTAGGGTTTTGAAAAACTGGATAGAGAGAATGGCCCGAAAAAGTGATTCAAAATACTAAAATTCGGACTGATATAATACAAAGTCCGCTCGAGTATGGAACGCCCTGCTCGAGTGTCAGACACAGACTTACGCTCGAGCGTGAAAAGCGTCGCTCGAGTGTCGAATGTATACTTCCAGAAGTTCTGCAGACGAAGGTCCCTGCTCGAGCGTGAAAGTGGATGCTCGAGCGTCCGACGACCTGCAGGGAAAAAATACTGAAGGTTAAAAAATCCCGCTCGAGCGCCAGAATGTCAGCTCGAGCGGAAGAGTAAAAGCAAAAGGCCCGCTTGAGCGTCAAATGCCCCGCTCGAGCGTGAAGGCCAAAATCTGGGCATCAACTCTTTGTTTCTAAATACAACCAACCTGTTTCAAACCTGCCCAACATAACCCAACCCAAAACTCAAATACAAAGAGTAAATGATGGAAATAAGGATAAGACAACAACACACATCCACGGAACCGAGTCCGAAACACAATAAACAAGGAAGGAAAAATCGGGATCGCTGTACAGAGGTTAGATATTGAGGGAGACAAAGGTTAGATACTAAGGGAGAAGAGTGAAAAAATAGACGGTAAAGTGTTGGGCGGGAACATCATCTGAAGAATTGATCTAAGCCACGGATAGATATTAGAATTGATCTGAGTCATTCAAAGGAAATGTGTCTCTCATACATTTTATACATTTTCAAAAACACTTCTTCCTTATTATATAGATACATAAGTAATTTAATAATATTATCACATATATTTATTTAAGTTAAAAGAAGTGTATGTGATCTTCTCGCAAAATATTAAGGGGTGTTGGTGTATTTTTGCTAAATGATAAAAGTATTTGTGATTTAACTAAATGTCAAAAAATGTTTTTGATATAATTTCAAATGTTTAAGGAATATCTATGATATTTTGAAAATGTTAGGGGTGTTCATGTTTTCCCATTACTCATTAAGAAATGTTAGTATACCTTTTTTATTTTGGTTTCGTAGATTGACTCTAAAATAATAAATAAATAAATTACATTATTTTAATTGGGAACCCAAAAAAATTAAACAATTTTATTTTTTTAAATGCAAGCAATATAGATTGAAAAGATAACTTTTAAAAAAAATTTAAAAAAAAGAAGTAAACAGCATCGTGACTGAGAGGCTAATTTATATATAAATTGGGCTGAGCTGGGTAAAGGGATATTCTGTGGGCCACGGTAAGAAGGGCTGAGTAAAAAGGCCTTATAATTAGTCTGGTCCAGAAGGGCCTTGCAGATAGTCCGGTCCAAAGGAGCTTGGTGGTTAGCTCGGTCACCACGGTCGGCACGGTAACAGTTAGCTCGGTCATGCTATATTGGGCAGAAGTATGTTGGCTTCTGCTGAGGACCTTGCTGTTAGATAGCTCGATCCAAGCTCACTGTGGATAGCACGGTTCCAGACAACCCAGTTGGGATATGTCAACCGAGGTACACGCGCAGTGAAAAGAAGAACCGAGCTAGTTGGAGCTCGGTCTAGTCTGCGGCTTTAGCGTGGCCATGTTATCTCGATCGTATTGACATCCAACCATGGTAAAACCATTTCACTTGGTTTAAGCAGTGAGGGGGGTGTTGAAGGATAAGCATTATCTTTCAGGAATGTGATTCCTAGGAAGACTTTACATAGAGGAGTAAGAGTCCTGCTAGGATTGTGCCATACGGAACCTATAAAAGCTCATAACATCACCCATGGAGAGGTAACACAACTTTGATTCCTGAATACACAGAGCTTTTGTCTATTTGTCTATTTTGCTGACTTAGGCATCGGAGAGGTATCCGGCACACATCCGCCAGCTAGGTCACGTTTGTGTTTTCAGGGAGTAAAGCGACGTCATACGGAGGAGCGCAGACTTGATCAACAGGATTATACGAGAATGTTTATTTCTTTCCCATACAGTGACATAACATAATTGAAGGGAAAAAAATACATTATTCAAACAGCACCACAAGAAAAAGGTACATAGGCTACAAATGAGTCAAACTTTAATATGTTTCGGTTTGTTTATTAATATTTTAATGAATTCGAACTTGAGCTCAAACCGAGTTGGCTTAGGCTTGACTCGAGCTCAAGCCTATTCACGAACCAAAAAATTTATAAACTCATACTTGTATATAAGACTAAATTACAATTAAAACTTTGATTATATAGTTATATATATAATATATATAAACATTCTAAAAAAAAAAAAGTCAATATTTTATCAAAACAATAATATCTACAACTACTATTATATAAATGTATTATCTATAGTTAATTATTATTTACATTTATATTTTTTAAATATATAAATAACATAGTTTTCAGTGTGAAAATATATAAATAAATAAAGAGAAATATATATTTTAGTGTAAAAGAGAAAATAATATCATTTTTTAATTATTGATGAAAAAATATTAAGTGTAACGTGAATTAAAATTTTAAAAAATCCAATGTAATAAATAATAATACCAAAATTATGGGACTTATTACGTTTTTGTAAAATTTTAAAGAAAATCAGTATAATTTTTTTTTTTTTTTTTTTTTTTTTTACCCATACATTCTGTCTGCTAGGTCGTCAAGATTTGCTGCTGAGAGTTGGTCATAAAAGTCATCCCCATCTCCCATGGGTGGTTCATCGTTCCATTCTTGATCATTCTCTCCCATCACTGGTGATTCATGAGAGACGCCATGCTGGTAGTTCGGGTACTGACTTTCATTGACAAATGTCTCTTTGCTGAATGGATATCCTGGGATGGCTAAATTACAATGTATCTTTTGATGTCTATCTTCACAGACTAGACGTCCATAATTTCCATTATAGGCTAAGAGAGAGTTTCTAGAAAATTTTCTCCATTTATTGAGCTGGTCTTTGAGTGAAAATCTTCTGCATGGCCAGGGTCTCCTATTGAGAAGTCCTGGGTATCCCGGAAATGTAGAGGTTCCTCTGAGGTACATTTTGTGTTTAGCTGGATTGCACCATATTCCCTTCCACTCTGGTAGTTTGCTATCTATCAAAGCTTCCACATACGGATGATGTTCTTCCATTACGCACAGTACTGCATGAGCAAGCTTGTGTCCAAAGTTATCTGTCTGATCTGGATCTGTGAAAATTAGTCTAGAGACAAAGCCGTAATCTAACAATTTTGGAGCTGTTAGATAACGGGTTTCGCCCCTGATTTCTATCTCCAGCGGCTCGAATGTAGCTAAATTTATCTGGCAAAGGCAAATGCTGAAGTCTAGGTTACACTGACATCTACCAAAATGTTCTGACCTTTTATTGCATTTTTCTTCGTCTAAGCAGGGTTGCTCTTCATCTTCATAGGTATAGGTCCATTGGTAAGCTAGGCCGGGGCAGTCAACCCTTACTATGGAGAGATCTTGAAGAAACTGCTGAATAATGACTAACTCGTTGTTTCTGCTATCTCCGGCTAAGGTATAAATATAGGGTTTTAGGTCTTCCATTACTTGGCTTTTCTCACAAAGGGATCGAATGATAGAATGCCTGAAGAAATACATTCTAGCACTCAATTGGTCAAATTCCTCACCGATGAGTTGTTTGATTTCTGGGTTAGGTAAGGAGGTAGGTGTTCTTTCTGGAGCTAATTTTTTAAGCTGGTTGGTTAAGGTTCTAATGGTTGCTCTCAATTGTTTTTCTTCGTCTCGGAGCTGGTCTAGCTCGTCACTGACCTTCTTGCCTTTATCCATAATTTTCTTGAAATTTTTGGAAAGGCCTTCACAATGTATGCACATTTGGAGCGGATTCTGGGAATCTATCTGAGGATTAGAACTACTGCTGCTTGTACTACTGCTTCCACTTGTCTGGCTAACTGGAACGCCACTGTTAGCAAGGATGGTAGTTCTCATCTTGCTCAATGTGTCCAGGTAATCTTTAGCTATCTGGCTAATAAAGTAACTGGTTCCTATTTGTCTTCTGGCATAGATACTGGCTGACTCAAAATCATAAAATCCTTTAAACTGAAGTGTGGGAAAATTTTTGACTAAAGGTTCTACTTCTATCCAATCATGGTAAATACCAGGCTTGGTTCCCTTAGCTACTACATAGAAAGAAAAACTTTTAGACAAGGGCTTGTTTTGGATTTTTGAAAAATATATACTGAGAGAGTTTAGGGCTGAAAGACGCTTAGCTGGGTGGTTTTGGCTGGTCCAAAGGTTATCTAAAAGACACTGTTGAACTGGGTCTAACTCAATCCCTGTTAAGGGTCTGAACTTGGTTCTGCCTTCATGAATGGGAAGAGAAAATCCCCCAAAGTTCATGGTCTTGCTGTTTTCCATTATCTGCACAAAAATTAAACTGGTTATCTTCTTTTTCTAAATAAATTTTTCTACTTAACCAGTCTGTTAATTTATTATCGCTTCCTTTAATATGCTCAAATTCTACTTTATATCCTTGTCCTACTATACAATCTAAAAATTTTGCCCATCTTCTAGTACTTAATTTTTGCTCGTTTAGTTTGTTATGAAATCTAACTATGGCTTCACAATCTGTCCTTATTGTAAAAGGTTTGTGCAGAAATAATCTAAATTTATTTATTGCGTATACTACTCCTAGTATTTCAAAATCTAGGCTGGTCATAGTCGTGTCTTTTTCTTTAAATTTTCCAGAACTGTATCTACAAATGCGTTCTTTATTTTTACTGTCATATTTACTGGGTTTAGCTAATAATATTGTTCCCCATCCTAATTGACTTGCGTCTGTTTCTACAACTATGTATTCAGATTCTAAGGGAAGTTGTAGGTCTGGTAGATTTTTACAAATGTCTTTTATTTTTCTAACTAGAGCTATATCTTGCTGGTTGAAATATTTCTGTCCTGTGGATGTGGTCTTACTATAAAGAGGTCCTATTATTTTACTAAGGTTAGGAATATACATTCGTGCATAATTTAAAATTCCTAAAAAGGATTGAAGTTGCTTTGTATCTTCTAATTTATCTGGATAGTCTAAAATTTTCTTGACTATATGAGGTTGTAACCTAATTTTTCCATCTCCTAGCTCCATTCTTAAAAATTCTATGTAGGGTTTATTTAATACCATCTTTTTCTTGCTGATTATTATTCCATTATTTATGAATTCTTCTAATGTTATATACAAATGATCTATGTGACTACTTTTATCTGGACTGAACACTAATATGTCATCTATATATACCAGTACAAAACTATATTTATTAAATATACTATCCATTTTGCGCTGAAATATAGAAGGTGCATTTTTTAATCCAAAGGGCATAACTAGCCACTCATAATGTCCTTGAGGGCAACAGAAGGCTGTCCATGGTATGCTTTCCTTTTCCATTTTTATCTACCAAAATCCTGACTTACAATCAAATTTGCTAAATATCTTTGCTGTCTGTATTCTATTTATGAGTTGGTCTTTATCTGGTATATTATATTTATCATCTTCTGTATTATCATTTAATCTTTTATAATTTATCACCATTCTAGCTTTTCCTCTTTTTATCTCTGCATGATTTCTAACCATAAATGCTGCGCTCCTGTGCGGGCTATTGCTGGGTCTAATTACTCCTAGATCTAGTAATTCTTTAATCTGTGTTCTAAATTCTTCTATGTCTGCTGGTGTATGATCTATTTGTGCTGAAGTAATCCTATAATCTTTGTTTTTTATATCTAGACTAGCTAAAATTTTATTTCTTTCCCAATATTTCATAGGCTGTTCTCCTAAAATTTCTGTTGTTTCAGCTAATCTTATTATCTCATCTAAATCATTTTCGGTTCTCCTGTATATTGGTTTTTTCTTTATTTTTCCTATTTTTGCAAAAATTAATTCTAAATTAGCTGGTTGTTTAAAATCTTCTAGGTTCCAATAATCTTCCTTATTTTCAAAATCAAATTCTTCTAAATCATAATTTTCTGTATCTAAATTTTCTAAAGACGTATTTGCTATCTCATTAGGTATATATTTTTGGGCTAGGTCGGGAAAAATATTTCTACTTGGAAATAAAAAACTAGCTGGAACTGAATCTACTCCTATGGTACCACCACGTTTCGCATGCAACTCTGAGGAATGGGCGATGGTGCTAAGGGCATAAGCCGTTGGTGTATGTATAGTTTGTTTGAAGAAACTAATGTTGTTTTGACTGAGTAACATGCCACCTTGTAAGCTAAGGATGAAATTAAGTCCTAAAATGAAAGGATGATTCTGTCGGGTATTTCCAATCCAAACCTGAGGTAAAGGAAACCATTCGATATGCTGATCTTGAGAACCTAGATGATGAAAACTAATCTGTGCTCCATTGATGCAATGTGTGTATATCTGTTTAGTGCCGTCTGCTATACTAACTAAAGTTGGGGTTGTTAAAGTCGTGCTCCATCCGGGGGGAACTACTTGTTGTTCAATATATGATTTACTAGCTCCTGTATCTATCATGGCATCTATACTAAGGGTTTTTGCTGCAAACTTGAGTACACAAGAGATCTCGACTAGATTTGGTTTAGGTATAACCGGATAATTAAATGGTAAGGATGTAGTATCTGGTTGGGCTTTAGAATATTGATTAAAGGGTTGAGAATCAACTAGGTTGACTAATTCTAATGAATTCATATGCTCTTCAATCAATTTGTCTTTTAAAGGATACTTATTGTGAAATTGTTCTAGCTGCTGTTTAAGCTGTCTATTTTCTAATTCTAAACATTCTATGTCAAAGCTAGTCTTGGTTTCTATCTTGTGTGTTTGTATCTTAAGCTCTCTTACTTGTAGTTCTAATTCTCTAATTGTTAAATGTAATTCTCTGTTTTCCAGACTATGATCTTCTTTAGTATTTCCTAATGCTATTTTATGTGTCATATTTAATTTTTCTAGACAGACTATACAATAGGTTATACTGCATAATAAACATTGAGCTCGTTTATCTTTAGCTGGAAACCAATTACAATAGCTGCATCTAGTGGTATCAAATCCTAATCCTATTTGAAAGTTATGCTGACATTCAGTATCTGCATTACATTCCATCATAAAGAAAGTTTCTTGAGAAGGTGTTAGTCCTATTTCTTGGTTGAGTTGTCCTAAAAGATTATCTATATTAGTATCACTTTCTGAATCACTATCTGAACTTATGGCTTCTATTTGATATTCATAATCGCTAACTATACTATATACTTCTGAATCATCACTAGTTATGCTAACTATATCTTCTTCTAAGTCTTCTATAATATGTAGTCTTTCTATCTGTTTATTAGTATTTGGTCTTTGTCTTTTTGGGCAGTTTTTTGCAAAATGATTTGGTTCTCCACATATAAAACAATTACATTTTTTACTGTTGGGTTTTCTAACATATCTTTGTTTTCTTTTATCTTTTTCTTCTCTGGGTAATTTCTTATAATTTGTCCTATTAAAAGTTCTACTTTTTCTAATGAATTTTTGCTTTTGCCATGGTTTTCTATAATTTTTCTTCCAATATTTTTCTTTTCTATATTTTCCATATTTTTTGTATTTTTTCCTATTATGTTCATCTTCATATTGCTGAGGAGTATATATTACACTGCTACAAAAGCCGTAACTTTGTTTTTTCAAGTCTTTCTGTATTTTAACTTCTATACATTTTTCTCTGAGCTTATAAAATGTAAAAACTATTCTAGGTCCTATTCCTAAAGTTCCTCTTATTCTTAATTCTCCAGTGGCTATTCTTGCTGGTAAACTTGCATAATAAACTGACCATTTGTTTTCTATTTCTCTTCCTAATTCTCCTGGTAATTTTCTAAAATATTTATTTCCTATTTCTTCATCAAAGCTTTTTCCAGTTCTTGCTGCTATGGCTAAGTATTATCTACTAAAAGGTACAATATATTTCCAACTTCCTAATGTCATTTGGTCTAACTCAGTTAATGCTATGCTTTGAGCGGAGTCATTTCCTCTAGAAGGATCATATCCTATAAGTATTTCTGTAATAAAATTTGTAAAATTCCACGGGTTATTTCCTAATTCTTTGAGCTGTTTAATTGTCTCTTCATATTTTCCCTTGAAAGTTAAATAAATATTATAAGCTGAATCTCCTAGAAGTGTCTCCATATATTCCCACATATCTGTTGATTCATAGGGGCTAGTCATCCATGCTTTTACTGCATCTTTTTCCCATCTTTCTATTACTTCCTGTCATATCTGAGGGTCGAATCTAGCTAAATCTAAAAGGGTTCCTTGATTATGGACTGGCTGTAATTGTATACTCATATCTAGTTGTCTACGCTTTCCATGAAATTTATAGCTTTTATCTGGGTCTGCTTGACTACGTCCTGAACTGGCTAATGGTCTTCTTCCTCCTACTGCATAATGCATTGGTTCTATTGGATCTTCTACAGTTGGTTGTGGATTATTAATTCCTGAGCTTTCTGTATGCATATAAAAAGTATCTTCTAGGTTAGGTTGTTTTGGTATTCTAAATATTTTGCTAGGATGTATATTATCTTCTATGATATCATCTACATATTCTGTATGAAATTCTTGATCCAAAAATGACACTGCTTCGTCATGGGTATCTCCTCTGGCTAAGTATTCATAATATCTAGCATCTAGTATTTTATTCATGTCTTCTAGGGTAAATTTTTCTAAATCTATCTCATCAATATTATATATCTTATTTTGTGATATAGTTTTTTCTTCTGTCATTACGTAAAGCTGATTTATTTCACTACGATTATCTTAATTTTCTTCCCTATCTATACTACTGAATTCATCATCTTCAGTTTTTTCTGGTGCTACATAAGTGTACTGAGTAAATCTTACTGCATAATTTCCATCTGCTGTTTGGTATAATAAATTATCTTGAGGGGCTAATCTCTTTTGTCCTAGAAAATCTCCTAGTTTCCAATCTAGTGCTGCATTATCTTCAGAATTAAATTTTTTAGCTGATAATGCTTTTATTCCTTTTGCGCCTAATAATTTAACTATCTGATCATTAGTAAGTCTATAGTGAGTATTGCTTTCTGAGACTGCTAGACCTAAAAATCCTGTACAAACTAATAAATTCTTTTCTCCCTTTTTCATTTTATATCCTCTACTCTTTATTCCTATTTTTATCTTTTTATGAAAGGTCGAGGTTGGTAGTAAAAAGTCTGGTGTAAAATAAACTATTCCTCCTTTTGAATTCATATCTAGTTCATAACTTCCAAAAATACTCTGTCCGACATCATTAAACCTATCATCATAGAGACATATAAATACTTTAGTTCCTAAATTTTCTCCGGTTAAAGCCTTAACTCCTACCACTACTAATCCTAAATGAGTCATTTTAAGGTGTTCATTTACTGCATATTTATAGCTTTCTCTTTCTATTAAATTTAGCTCTATTTTCTCATCTTCTTGAGTCACGCTAATCATTCGTTCACCATAGTGTTTAAATAAATATTGTTTTTTATGAACCTTACCTAGCTTATACACATATTTAGCTGGAATTAACTCTAACTTTTCCTTTTTAAATTTTTCTATCTGCTGTTCTACATCTATAAATTCTTCCACTTTAACATCTTCATCTTCATTACGATTTTTACTACTACTTCCTTTTATTAGCTATTTAAACATTTTATTTTCTGTAAATTCTACACACTGGTTTCCTAGGTAATTTAAGCTTTTCAAAATATCTAGTTATATCTTCCTCGTTTACTTGAGATTGAGGTTTGTTGGATTGTCCTTCTATTCCTTTTCCTTTCTGAAGTACTATTTTTTCTAAAGATGCTAGACGATTTTCTAAGCTATGTAGTTGTTCTGATAGGTATTCAAATTTTTCACACAATCGAATTAAAAATAAAATTTCTATATTATTTTGTCTTACTGATATTTTATCTGATTGATTTATTCCTTGATAACTACTAATTCCTTCCGGGTTATTATGAAAATCTTCTGCTTGTTTTAAAATAGTCTGGTAATCTCTATTAGCTTTCTTATCACTACTCATAAACTAAGACCTTACAAGTTGTTCTAAAATTTCTAATTTTTGTCTTAAATTATCTTGAATTTGATTAATTTGTTAATTTGTTTAGCTATTTGATTTGTAGCTGAAATTAATGTTTCTATTTCTAGCTTAGTAGGAAATTTTTCTAAATTTAAATCTATTCTTTTTTGTAGGATAGCACTACACTGATCTTGGATATAATCTAATTTTTTTATCTTGATCTTTAATTATACTACGATTATTACGAAGATGATCTATAGATGAAATAAAAAGATTACTAATTTTATCTATGCCTTTTTTAATATTTTCTGCAAAATTAATCTGATAATCTATGATACTATTTAGCTGAGGATTATGTTCACTGTGAAGCTGATGTGTAAAAGTCTCTTCAAAATTACACCGGAAATTATTTTTATTTATGCTAAGGCGACGGTTATGGCTGCTGAGTTCTAAATCTAGATACTCTACTTTTTTCATATACAAAATTAACTCCTACTTTAAAATTATTACAGGCTACTATAATATGAAATTTATAACTAAAATCTCCAAAAATAAAAACTACTCTATTACCATAAGCAAAATGCATAAACTAATTTACACTGTCCTAAAACCGAACACTGCTCTGATACCAATTTTTGTGTGGGGTTGAGTTAGTGGTTTACCACTATTTTGAAATTGGGCTGAGAATTATCTGACTAATTCTACAGTTATGCTAATAGATCTTCAAGCTATTGTATAGCTATTTTTAAGGCCTCTTGTTTTACAGTTAGCTGTTTATTTATTTGAGAAATTTTTAAACTGTAATTTTCTAGGGATCTGCCAGAAGCTAATGATAAAAGAAACTGATTTTTTAAACTATAATTTTCTAGAGATCTGTTGGAAGCTAATGATAAAAGAAACTGATATATAAATTTTTGATCTTCTAATTCTTGTATTAGTTCGGTACTAATTTTAATTTTATTCCTAAGGTCTTCGTCTAAGGGCATATACTTTTCTTATTTTTTGAAATTTAATTTTTATTTCTAAAGTCTACGTTTAAGGGCATACAAATTTTTGATTTTTTGAAATTCTTATATGGACAATATTTCCTTAATATTTCTACTCGGGTTGCTCTCCTTTTATTCTAAAATTCTTTCCTATGGTAAAAACTATTTTAAAAAAATGTTTGTTTTCATTACATGTACTCCCACCTTGAGACTAAGCCTCGTTCGACATAGTATATTTTTATTTTTCATTTTTTACTTTTCCCTTTCTGCCTACAATTCGCCCTCCAACGCCTAACCACGGCTCACACGGGCTCTTCAGCTAAGGTTACTCAGTAACAAAATAGAAAATTAAAGATACTACGAAGGTTCAAAGCATGTAATATTAATGAGCAAACAAGCATTCCATAAACTTAGTTTTTCCAAAAAGAAAATAAATTTTTAGAATAGAAGAGTTACCCTTTCGAAATATTTAAGGAAAAAGAGAAACTACTCACACTTCATTTTAATAAGAAATATACTTACAGAGATTATATTACAGACTCTGAAACTCTGAAAAACTTAATACACTTAGAGGTTTTTTGAGAGGGGTTGGAAAATTTACAACGCAGAGTGAAGTGGTATTTTTCATTCTGCTTTCTTCGTTGGCATGCAAGCCAATTTATACACAAAGTTGATACATACAATCCAAAAACTTTCGTCAAAAGTTCTGACAAAGAAAGAAAAAAAAGTCTAAAGGCTAAAACAAAAAAGTCTAAAGGCTAGACAATAGACTTCTACATAGATTTCCTAGACTCATAATATCTATGCCATAAATGCATAGATTTGGATGTAAGTTATTATTATGGATAAAATCTTATCAATGATATCGGGTACTGCTTTGGGCCCCATCGCATATCATTCAATCCTCCTTTTTTGACAAAATTTTGACACTACAATTTATTATAAGACACGTATAAAGATTTTCACAGCTTTTCTTTAATAAAGTAGGATAGAAAATATCCACTTTATTAAAGTAGTGAGTGAAGGAAAATTCTTATCACTAACAGACACAAATAATTACAGACACAAAATATTTGCAAAATCTTTTTTGTCTTTTCTTTGGCGTGCATTTTTCTGATATCTGAGGAGAATCCTTATCTTCTATGGATTTTGTCTTCTTTTGCTGGAGCGCCAATTATTGATGTCGACCCTTGGAGTGATTCTTTCAAAGTTGGGTCTTTGTGGAAAATTTTCAAAATGTAAAGAGTCAATAAATAATCTACTACAACATGTTTAAAATATATTATGAGTCTTGTAGTGAGACCCCCTGTTTTTTTTTTTTTATTTATTTGAAACTAAACAACTCATTAAAATGACTTATTTATTGAAAAATATAACTATCACATCATTTGCATAAAACTTTTATTTACAAATTATTAAAAAGCTCATTAAAAATTTTATTTAAAAATAGGCCCTGAAAATTATCACGCACCACTCATTATCATCCACCTAAAAAGACAAACAATTAAATACTAGCAAGTACGGGACATGGGGATGCTGCTGTGATTAAATCACAGCAGCAATCTATTGAGTCCGTGGAAGTTTTTTCTGAATTTTTTTTTTTTTTTGATGATTTGAAATGTTATATTATAAGATTTGTCGAGAGTATTATCTATATAAAAAATTAAGTTAATCAAAAATTCATAATTTTGTGATTAAATTCAAATTGTTTTACAAAAATTATCAAAATAATGTCAACTGTTTATATTTTTACAAACAAATGTGTGGCTGTAGATTTCCAATCAATTTAATTTTTTCCATAGATGATCTATTCAAGAAATCTTACAATATGAACCGTTTAGATTATTAAAAAAAGACTCAAAAAAAAGTCTCTACAACTCACAACAGATCATTATTGTTTAGGATGTTCTAAATAAGTGCATTTTTGACTTTTAATGAAATATGAGTTGTGTTTGAAGTAACGTGGTAGAGAGGTGATATAACTTAAATAGGATAATAATTTTTTGACTTTTTTTAAACATGCCAAACTTAGCCTTAGTCACAACCGCATAAGTTTTGATAAGAGCATTAAAGCTTATTTCCCAATCCACATTAATCACCTACTGAGAGGGTAATTTATGTGAAAATTGGGTCGAGCTGGGTAAATGGGTCGTTATGAACCGCAGTACAAAGGGCCGAGTAAAATGGCCATATAAGTTACTCCGGTCATGTGGATATTTTGAAGTTAGTCCGGTCCTAAGGCTGACAAGCTAGTCCGGTCCGACAAGATCGAAGATAGATCGGTCTAAAACGGTACTTTGGAGTTAGACCGGTCTTGGAGTTACACCGGTCATGACATGTTAGTCCGGTCTAACCACGCCATGGGTTGTGCAAGAGAAGCCGATGTAAGAGAAGTAAAATGAAGAGCTAGTTCGGCTTATTTTACGGCTATGCATAGTCATGTTTACTTCGGTCATATTGGAGTTCGGCCATGATAAAACCATCTCACTTGGTTTAAGCAATAAGGGGGGTGTTGAAGGATAAGCATTATCTTTCAGGAGTATGAATCCTAGGAGGACTCTACATGGAGAAGTAAAAGTCCTACTAGGATTGTGCCACACGAAATCTATAAGAGCTCACAAACATCACCTTTGGAGGGGTAACATACAACTTTGCTTTCTGAATACACAGAGCTTTTGTCTATTTGTCAAGCTTACTGACTTAGGCATCAGAGAGGTTTCTGACACACACCTGCCGGCTAGCTCACGTTTGTGTTTTCAGGTGATAAAGCGACGACGTACAGAGGAGCACAGACTTGATCAACAGGATTATACGAGAAGGTTTATTTCTTTCCCATACAATTGGCGCCGTCTGTGGGAATTTCAGACAGGACAAAACCTCTTGATCAAGCTTTACCTCTTTAGGAACAATGGCGCACATTGAAGAATTACCACAGTCCGCCATCGACGGGCAAACACCAGATGAGGGTGCTAGGCGTGAAGGATTACCTTCTATCCCTCCCATGGCAGACTTGGAGCCCCAACGACATAACTCCATGAGAGATACTAGGGGAAGGCGGATTCACAGCCCCCATCACTCTCATTCACAAAGTCTTGACAGACAAAGGCGGAGGATCGATCCTCAAGTTCTGGAGGACCGCGTGAAGGAGCAAGACGAATTAATAAGGAAGATGGCGGCAGACATGGAGACCTTGAAACGCCAAATAAAGGGAAAAGGAGTGGCGACAGGAGAGGGGCGCAAAAACAAGACGCCCCCTCGTCGCTCAAAAGACCATGGAAGATATTCCACACCATCACATGCAGAGAGTAGAAGCCTCAGGACAGGCGATACTCAGTCTAGAACCTCCAGAACTCGTTACTCTAGGTCTGAGAGAATGAGATCATTGAGGTCTTACACAGAGGGAAGTACCTACCGACCCTCGCACTCGCACCAGACATCATCCAAACAGACGAAGTTGCCCAAATCATCCGATTTGCGGATCATGCTGGAAGAAAAGGCATGATGGAAGGAAGATACCAGGGCGCGCGACCCTCGCAGAGTTTCTGCCCTTCAACGATTGGCTCCTCGATCGCATGAAAGCATCGAGGTTGGAATGCCATTACCACGCCCTGCCTACGAACCAACGGACAAGGCATTAGCAAGGCTGCAGACCTCACCGTTCGTTCCGGCAATCGAAAACGCGCCCCTACCTACAGGCTTCCTTCAGCCCAAATTCACTACGTATGAGGGGAAGACAGACCCCTACATTCACCTAAGCCACTTCCGCTAGGTTATGGCGGTATATCGGCGAAACGAGGCTGTAATGTGCATCCTCTTCCTGTCAAGCCTTGGCGATCTAGGCTTGACTTGGTTTGAGAAACTTCCAGAAGGCAGCATAGCCTCCCGGGCACAATTGGCAGAAGCGTTTGTCACAAGGTTCAGAACAAACACCAAAACCCCAGTAGAGATCGACCAGCTACTCTCCATTGACATGGGCGAAAAAGAGACACTAAGGTCCTACAATAGCCGCTACTGGGAGACATTTAACCAAATTGGGGACTGCCCTACCAATCTCGCCATTGCATAGTATAAAAGAGGCCTACCAGTCGGGAATAGACTAAGGGACTCAATCACCATGACACCACCCCTCACCATGGAAGCCTTGATGGAAAGAGTGCATCAGCACATCAGGGTAGAAGAAGATGGCGCACGTGCCAAAATAAAATCTGGCACGACCACAGTACCAGAAAAGAAGACCTTAGCAAAGGTCAATGCGGTAGATCGTCATAACAGAAACAGACGTGGCAGGCGTGACAATGGAGAGGACCCGGATAAAAGATGGTTGAGGGTCCGCACGGCCATAACGACGGTATTCAAGAAACCGATCTATCGAATTCTAAGTGAAATAAGAGATGAGCCTTTCGTCAGATGGCCAGCCAAACTAGGGGAAGCGCAGAAGGACTATGACGAAAGATCACGGTGCACCTTCCATAAAGAAAAGGGGCACCGCATTGAAAATTGCACGCCATTAAGACAGCACCTGGAGGAGCTGGTGGCAGAAGGACACTTGGGTAAATACATTGAAGGAGGGACGCAACCAGCCCCCCAGGACCATAATAACCCCAACGAGATGCCAGTCGACGCCCTACCTCAAGGCATTATCAATGTGATACATGGAGTCTTTGAACCTGAGCGTGTATGCGAGCTCAGGGGATCAATCAAAAAGGCTGAACACTTAAGAGAGGTGCTAAGTGCCCAACCTGCCATCAAGAAGGGGAAGACAGAGGCCACAAACGTCATGTCTTTTTCGGATAAAGACTTGGAACGGATATATTGCCCTCACAACGATGCCCTGGTCGTCACTCTCCGAGTCAAGGATTTTGACGTCAAGCGGATTCTGATTGACCAAGGTAGTTCATGTGAGATCATGTACTACGAAACATTTAAACAATTAAAGCTGCAAGACAAAGACTTGGCGCCTGCTGTATCTCCCCTAATTGGATTCAACTCCATGCCAGAGTGGCCTGTCGGTAAAATAATTCTTCCAGTCAGAGCAGGAAGCGTAACGAAGCAAGTGGAGTTCTGGGTATTGAAAGTCCCCTCCACTTACAACATCATCTTGGGCAGAACATGGCTGCATGCCATGCGATCAGTAGCGTCATCTTACCACCAAGTAATGCGGTTCCCCAACGATACCGGGGTAATTGAAGAAGTCTATGGCGACCAGATCATGTCAAAGCAATGCTTCGTCACGGTGAATGGCAGCCGCGCTGCCAAAGGATACGTTCATTCGGTGGAAGAACCTGAGAGCAATGAGCTATTCGCAGATGTTGGCAAAGCGGCGGATCAGAAAGCAGTGGAGGACTTGGTAGAGGTGAGAATAGATGAAAAGAACCCGAATAAGTTCTTTTTGCTCGGTTCATCATTGTCCAGCACTGAGAGATTAGAGGTCTTAGAATTCTTAACCTCTAATATCGAAGTGTTCGCCTGGACGCCCTACGACATGCCACGCATTGATCCAAACTTCATCTGTCACCAACTCAATGTCCACCCATCCGCCAGACCAATCATCCAACGCACACGCAGATCGACACTCCACCACGCCGAGATAGTGGCGGAAGAAGTAGGTAACCTGCTGGAGGCAGAAGCAATTAGAGAAGTGCACTACTGAAGATGGATCTCCAACACAGTCGTAGTGCCAAAAAAGAATGGCAAATGGCGTGTCTGCGTCGACTATAAAACAGTCAACAAGGCGTGCCCAAAAGACAACTTTCCTCTACCACGGATAGATCAACTGGTAGACCTAACGGCGGGGCACAACAGACTTAGCTTTCTGGATGCATACAAAGGCTACCACCAAATCGCCATGCATGAACCAGACCAGGAGGTCACATCCTTTACAACGCCAAGAGGACTATACTGTTACAAGGCCATGCCCTTTGGCCTAAAGAACGCAGGGGCAACATTCCAACGAATGGTCACCAAGATGTTTGAACCATTGTTAGGAAGAACGATGGAGGCTTACATCGACAACATGGTGGTCAAAAGCAAGGATGAGAATGACCATCTCAAGGACCTAGGAGAGATGTTTGAAATCCTGAAAAAGCACAAGTTGCGCCTCAATGCATCCAAGTGTGCATTCGAAGTAGGATCTGGCAAATTCCTGGGCTGCCTTGTGACCAACCGGGGTATAGAAGCAGACCCCTCCCAGATCAAAGCAATTCAAGATTTGGAGAGACCAAACTCAGTAAAAGAAGTGCAGCATCTCACCGGCATGGTAGCTGCACTCAATCGGTTCATAAGCCGATCGTCAGACAGACTACGACTATTCTTTCAAGCTTTAAAAGCCAAGTTCGAATGGGACGAAGAATGCGACCAAGCTCTGGAAAGCCTGAAAGAATACATGTCCTCTCCACCATTGTTGGTCACCCCAATACCAGGAGAAGAACTCTTCCTATACCTTGCAGTCTCTCAGCACGCAATTAGCGCAGTGTTGGTCCGTGCGGAAGGAATTCAACATCTGCCCATCTATTATGTCAGCAAGACATTGCTGGGAGCCGAAACAAGGTATTTGCCACTGGAAAAACTGGCATTAGCCTTGATGATGGCCTCTAGGATATTGGCACACTACTTTCACGTCCACACCATAGTCGTCCTCACAGCTTTCCCACTAAAAGCTTTGTTTGAGAGGGCGAACTTTTCTGGGCGAATTTTGAAGTGGGCAGTAGAGCTGGGACAATTCGACGTCAAGTTCCAACCTAGAACCGCAGTAAGGGCCTAATCTTTGGCAGATTTCGTCGCAGAGTTTACTTCTGGAAGTCATCATATCTGCCCAGTCGACCTAACTGACACAACTGAACTAGGGATGGAAGTTGACGCCGGAATAGCGCAACCCCTAGCAGAAGGTACTCAGTCAGACTCCAAGGCAGACCAGACTAAAGACAGCAAGGAAGAAGCAAACCAAGCTACAACAAACCAAGACTCACTAACAAATAAAGACTTGGTTCAATCAGATAGCGAGGGGCAGACAGCAAGCATGGACCTTGAAGAAAACACCAGTAACATTCTTGACCCCACGACATCATCCGACCCCTCCACTTGCTGGAAGTTGTTCGTTGGTGAGATGTGGAAGCTCTTTGTGGATGGAGCATCCAACCGGCATGGTGCAGGACTTGGCATGGTCCTCATCTCACCAGACGGCCTGGTTGTGGAGCAAGCAATCAACCTTGGCTTTCCAGCATCAAACAACGAAGCGGAATATGAAGCACTTCTAGCAGGACTCAAATCAGCATACCACATGAAGGCCACCAAATTAATGGTCTACAACGACTCACAGTTGGTGGTAAACCAAATTTCTAGCGACTATGAAGCAAAGGATGATAGGATGGCCAAGTACCAAGAATTGGTCAGAACAGAAATCAAGGAATTTGAAGTAGTGAGGATAGAACAGATAGGCAGGGAAGAGAACGGCAAAGCACACGAACTAGCAGGCTTTGCTTCAATGGCAGATACATTTATCCCTCATCCATTGCTCATCGACTACTTGCCAAGACCAAGCATCGAAGACCCCGAAGCAGAAGAAGTATGCTGCGCCGATCTAGGCCCCTCATGGATGGATCCCACCATACTATTCTTGAAAGATGGCATCCTACTAGAAGAAAAGAAAGAAGCCAACAAAATTAGAGCAATGTCACAGCAATTTTGGCTCTCCCCATCTTTGGCATTATACAAAAAGTCGTTCTCAGGACCCTATCTAAAGTGTGTCCACCCCAGCAAAGTGGAAGCATTCTTGTACGAGATACACGAAGGGGTGTGCGGAAGCCATCAAGGAGGAAGATCGCTAGCTTATAGGGCCATTTCACAGGGATACTGGTGGCCATACATGCAGGCAGACTTAGAGAAATATGTGAAGAAGTGCGAGAAATGCCAAAAATTCGCACACCAAATACATCAACCAGCTAGAGAACTCCTACCACTGACTAGCCTATGGCCTTTTGCAATGTGGGGCTTGGACATAGTAGGACCACTTCCAACAGCACCCGGCAACAGGAAGTTCTTTCTCGCAGCAACAGACTACTTCACAAAGTGGGTAGAAGCAGAAGCATTGGCATCAATCAAGGAAAAAGATGTAATAACCCTCATCATTGCTTACCGATAAACATTGAGTACCGTCAAACTGAACTGATTATGACTGATAATTGAACTGATTAAAGTACTGAACTGACTGACTGAAAACTGGAACTGAATTGATTGCGTACGCATGTTAATTTGTATTCTATCTGTTTGATTGTTTATTTGATCTGTTCACGTTTTATGTTTCAACTGCTAATTGAAGGCCTTATCGGCGGTCGAACCGAGAATTGATTGATGTTTTATGATCATCATAATTTATGTGATTTTATGGTATAATTATCTGAAAACTGATTAGATTAGATTAAATATCAATGAATTGCAAGTGTTAGGCTTATTTACACTTTTGCCACACTTAGTGGCCACTATCTCACACACATTTGAACCTTGTATACACTTATACACTTAGATCAAAACATTGCTCAGCCTTTCTCCTTGCCATAGTCGACCAAGAGGGGGAGAGAGTGAGAGATTGAATTGTTCATCTTGAATTGCTTGGGAACTTGAAGAATTGCTTAGTAATTGAAGTATAGATTACATATTTGAGCTCCTAGTCTTCTAATTCAAAGACTTAGGTAAGGATTTCATCTTCTCATTCTTGTGTTTGAGCTAATTCTTGCATGGTCCATGTTAAATTGTAGAGCTAAGTCATGTTTTAGTTCATACATGTTGATATAGAGCATAATCCATGCATGCATGTTTGAATTGTTGGATTTTGAGTTGAGTTCATGGCAAATTGTTACATGCATGTCCATGATTTTGTAATGGTCCATGTTTTCATCTTGTTTTTGGATCAATTGGCTCCTTAGAGCATCAAATTGAAGCTTCAAAATGATTTGAATTCATGCATGTTTGCATATCCATCCTGTTCTTGAAAATGGTTTGAAACTGGGTTTGGATTAAACACCCTTGGGCTTTGATTTCTCAAAGTTGAGTTTTGAATCATGTTTAACTATGTGTTTACAAATGTTTTCTGGAAATTCAGCCCAAGAGGTCGAGTTTTGAGTTGTTAAAACTTGGTTTTGGCTTGGAGGTGCAATCTGGCTTTTCCAGATTTTGCACTTCTGCTCAAGCGGGGACTAGTGACGCTCGAGCGTGGAATCCGAGCATCCAGTATTTTCTCTGCACTGTTTTACAGTCCGCTCGAGCGGAGGATTGGGCACTCGAGCGGAGGCATGTGTCTCACGATCGAGCGGCCGTCGAGCGTCCGTCGAGCGGAGATTTCACCCATCCAGTACTTTTACAATACGCTCGAGCGTGTACCTTCGTTGCATGTCCGCTCGAGCGGGTAAACCTGCGCTCGAGCGGGACACTGTTTTTCTGAAACTTCTGAAACTGCTTTTTGAGTACATCTTTGCATCCTCATCCCATTCTAGGCATTCTTAGGCCTAGTTTAAGGCATCTTACTGAGGATATAGATGTAGAACACACCGAGGCAAATTAGGGGTTAAGTTACTATCTTTTCCAGCTGTGTAGCTTAGTGTGTTCAATCTGTTAACTGTGTAGGGTTGGCGACTGGGGAGGCACGCTCTAGCATACTGTAGCCCAAGCTCTGTGAGTAACGATTGTGTAAAGATATGTTCACAAATGATTATTTTCTGAACAACTGAACTGTACTGTTTTCTGAACTGATTACTGTTAATTGAATGAATGTATGTCCTATATTCTGAACTGTATTGTGGCATCCTTAGCACCTACTGTTTACTGTTACTGTTACAGAGATCTCTGTCGGTTCCCTTATTGGAACCACTACTGTTTACTGACTGATGGCCATCACTACTGTTCGGTCTTTTAACACCTACTGTTTACTGTACTGATATGCTAATTGATGTACCACATATGACTGTACTGACTGAATGACTAAAATACTGTTTAAATGAACTGTTTTCAAACTGTAAGGACATTTATTCCTAATCCCTTTACGCATTATGTTATTCACTGGGCTTTAGCTCACTACTCATATATATATGTAGGTGTTCAGGTACCAGACCGCGGCCAGGAGCGTCAGCGCTACTCCAGTTTTGTCAAGCCAACTATCGTGCCTCACTACGAGGTTCCAAGCCTATCATGCTAAGGCTTAGGGGTGTTTTAGGATTCCCCCTTCTGTACTGTCTTACTGTTCTGTATAGACTGAATGTTTACTGTACTGTGATGTAAAGGGTTCAGTCCCTAGTCTGAATGATTGTGCATTTTGTACATACTGTTCTGTAATGATTATGTATATATGTATGAAAGTCTTTTTGCATACAGACTGTCACAGCTCATTGGACATTGTTTATTTACTGTTTTGGCTTCCGCCAGGCCCTGTACTCTGTTTTACTGTTCTACTGTTCTGCAGGCCTTCAGTAATCGCGGATTACTGGCCGGTTACAGTGCTAAACCCATAGGGCCGGGTTTGGGTCGTGACAAAAGATGTGAAGAAGTTTGTCTGGCAAAATATCATTACTCGATTCGGCATACCTAAAACCCTCATATCAGACAACGGCACCCAGTTTGATGGCAAAATTTTCAGAAACTTTTGTGAAGAATACAAGATAGAGTTCTACAATTCTACACCAGCGTATCTTCAGGCAAATGGCCAAGCAGAAGCATCAAATAAAGTTGTCTTGGATGGACTGAAGAAAAGGTTAGAGAAGGCAAAAGGCAAGTGGGCGGAAGAACTTCCTCATGTTTTATGGGCTTACCGCACCACACCTCGACGATCAACAAGAGAAACACCATTCTCCTTAGCCTACGGAATGGAAGCAGTAATCCCACTGGAAGTTGTCCTCCCCACAATTCGAAGTGAAAATTTTGATCCCGACTTGAATGGAGAGGCCATAACATTGGAGCTTGACCTCGCCGAAGAAAGAAGAGAAAGAGCACTAGTCCACATTGCCTCGTATCAACAAGAGTTATCCAGGCAATACAACAAAACGGTGCATCCAAGACAATTCAAGATCGGAGATTGGGTGCTGCGCAAAGTGATGGGAAACACCTTGATACCAGGAAATGGCAAGTTAGGGCCAAATTGGGAAGGTCCTTACAAAGTGGTTGGGTTAGCAGGCAAAGGGGCATACCACCTACAAGACAAGGACGGCAGAGCAATCCCCAAGCCATGGAACACCGCCAATCTCAAGTTATTTTATTTTTAGCTTTTCTCTTTCAAGCATATGTAATTTTTTCTTTCCTCAATAAAACAAGTCGATTCTTTTCAGCGTAAGTTATTCTCTGTAAAAGTTAGCTTTAGTGAAGTTAGGGATATTGCAAACATTATTCTAAGTTGGCCGGAAAAAACCAACTTAGAGGTTGGCTGGATTAAACCAACACCCCTCCTAAGCCCAGGATAAGGATCCAGGTTGCAGGACGTTTGGTCGGAATAACCAAACATTTTATTCTAAGTTGGCTGGAAAAAACTAACTTAGAGGTTGGCTGGATTAAACCAACATCCCTCCTAAGCCCAGGATAAGGATCCAGGCTGCAGGATGTTTGGTCGGAATAACCAAACATTATTCTAAGTTGGCTGGAAAAACTAATTTAGAGGTTGGCTGGATTAAACCAACACCCCTCCTAAGCCCAGGATAAGGATCCAGGCTGTAGGACATTTGGTCGAAATAACCAAACATTCTTTTCTAGGTTGGCTGGATTAAATCAACTCTTAGTACTCTTTGGCCGAAGTAAGGACATAGGCTAAAGGATGGTTGGCTGGATTAAACCAACTCTTAGTACTCTTTAGCCGACATAAGGACATCGGCTAAAGGATGGTTGGCTGGATTAAACCAACTCTTAGTACTCTTTAGCCGAAGTAAGGACATCGGCTAAAAGAGTGGTTGATTGGATTAAACCAACTCCTAGTACTCTTTGGCCGAAGTAAGGACATAGGCTAAAGGATGGTTGGCTGGATTAAACCAACTCTTAGTACTCTCTAGCCGACATAAGGACATTGGCTAAAAGAGTGGTTGACCGGATTAAACCAACTCTTAGTACTCTTTAGCCGAAGAAAGGACATCGGCTAAAAGAGTGGTTGGCTGGATTAAACCAACTCTTAGTACTCTTTAGCCAAAGTAAGGACATCGGCTAAAAGAGTGGTTGGCTGGATTAAACCAACTTTTAGTACTCTTTAGCCGAAGTAAGGACATCGGCTAAAGAGTGGTTGGCTAGTAAGCTCAGTCAGATTGCTCAACTAAGACCGGAATAAAATATCTCGACCACACTACTATTAGAAAGCAAGCTCAAAACAGGAATTTAAACCGAGATAACAGTTGGAAGTGAAAAGATCATAGAAAAGTCATTACAAGTACAACCATGCAGATCAACTGAAATAAGAGTTCAATACAAAAAAAAATTCATTCATCAAAGAGCAATTACAAAGGGGGGGCCATAGCCCTGTTACAAGAGCAAAAAGTTACAAAAGAAACAAGAAAAAGTGCAAAATCAGCTAAAAAGGTCTTCAAGGTCGGCGTCAATATCAACTTGAGCACCGGTTGTAGATGGAAGATTAGTCTCAGTAGCAACTATGTCAGTCGGCGGCTCAACAGTCAGGTCTTCAACCGTTGGCTCCAACCGAGCTGACTAATCGTTGCCTTGCTCATTAACTACCGGAGTAACAGTTGGTTCGTTTTTTTCATCTTCATCATCTGAACCCTGCAAAAATTGTTGTTGGACAGAAGCAGCATATTCCGCTAGTGAGGCCGGAATGAAGTACTGCGGAGCATTGTAGACCTCGGTTTCGGGCCCACAGCCGAGCTGTTCCACAGCACTTCTCCAGCCACACTTAAAAATAAGTCATTCACCCCCTCACATTGCGGAATGTAGAGGCCTTTTGCCTCCTTGAAACCTTCGGCGTTGGCATCTCCCACCTTCTTCTTCAGTTCAGCTATTTCGGCGTCCTTTTTCCCTTCAAGCTTGACTAGCTCACGAAGGTACTTGTCTTTCATTACGATCAACACCTTCTGTTTGTCAGCTTCAGCCGAGGTAACTAGTCCGGTTAGACGAGCTACCTCAGTCTCTAGCTCGGCCGTCTTTTTGTGGGATTCCTTCAGCTCGGTTGTTTTTTCTTCAACCTCTACCAAGGCTTGCCTAGCCGTTTTCCTGAGCTCCAATACCTTTTGATGGGCAATTTGGCTCTTCTGAAGAGACTGAAATGAATGGAAAGAAATCAATAACGAAACTGAACTAAAAGTTAGAAAAAAATTTTAGACAAAGAGGCAACTTACCATGATCATGGATTTAGTGGCCGATCGGATGGCCTTTAGCTCGGTCAGATTCTGGTGGTGTTCCATGTCTGCTGGAAGGCAAACACTCTTGGCAAGATTGAAGGCCATCAAGTGATCCTTCTCAGCAACCACCGAATCGGTATCTTGAATAAGGCGGTTCTGAAATTTCGGCTTCGGTGCCCACCTGGAAGAGCCAGCCTGGTCAGAAGGTTCCGATTGTGAAATCGGTGGAGGCGTAGTTTCGTGCTCGCCCTCTAGACGCTGCTCAGTCGGGATAGACCGGGCGCGCTTGGATGGGCGTGATGAAGAAGGCTGTTGAGAAGAAAGGGCCACAACGGCAGGTTGCGTCTGGCTTGGTGGCGGTACTTCGGGTCTGTTGGTCTCGGTCAATAACGCTCTAACTCTATTTCTCTTGGCCATTTCTTCTTCAGCGGTCAGTGGGATTAGTCTGATTTCTGGCAAGGTTGGGTCCGGTTCTGGGGCGTCCTCTAGCAGAAAGTTGGTCACTCTCGCTTTTCGACGGCCGCTGTATCTATAGGTCGGTTCGAACTTTAGTAGCTTGGCCCAACTACGTTCTGGATACCATAGTGCGGCGCGCAAGATCGCTAGATTTGGGTAACTATATAGAGAACGGAGGTGGGCAGAATCTACAAAGGAAGACAACTATTAGTTCGGCTGAAAAATTGAAAACCGAAATATTGTAAAGTACACAAGAAAACCGAAGTAATTATACCAGGTGTTCCTTTTTTCCAATTGATGCTTCGGCCAGGGATCTGGGCTTGGTGATCCTCAAAGTTCCCAGACACCCAGAAAAAATCGTCGTCATTCAAGTCTTTATCCGGTGTGTTTTTTATTATTTTCTCACGACGACGGTGTATTCTAAGATAGTACACCCAGCCATCTTCCTTCGAACCAATGGAGTATTGGTGAAAGATTTCGGCCAGACCGAGGTTGAGACCGGCTTGACGGTTTAGTTCGGCTATTTCCATAATTATACGGTATGAATTGGTGGATAGTTGGGTTGGGCATAGTCTAGTTTGCCTAAGAAACTCACAAATTAAGGGTTGGACTGGAAATCGTAGTCCGGTTTCAATTATGGACAAGAGGGTGAATGGGACAAAGCCTTCGTTTCCCCAAGGTATGACATCTTTTTCGGCTAAGATTAGGTGGACGTCGTCGGGTATATTGTAATCTTTTCAGAATTCGGCTAGACCGCCCGGAGTATTTACTAGAAACCTATACTTTCCCATTTATTGTATAATTTATGAATAAGTTAGTTCGGTCCAAAAATTGTGCTCAGTAGCTCGGTTGAGCGCGCAGAGGAGTGCCTGGGCAACCTAAGTCTGCAAAGTGAAGAACAAAGGTGTTAAGCACAGATCATTGGGCTGTGCTACGAATTAAAAGCAAGATAAAAAGAAATCCTACTTCGACTGTGTGGGATGCTACAGGTTCTGTCTCGGTTTCTGCAAGGTAATTGGTAGCTCGGTTTGAGTAGGACTTTTACTAGCTCGGCCTTGGCAAGCGTCTCGATATCTCGGTTGTGAAAACGGTTCTGTTTGACTGGTTGATCGTCTAGGGGCAGCTTTCTGAGTTCCGTCTAAAAAACTAAGAAAGCTGGTTTAGCCTCAAGGCCTAGATCGGTTGGAGGTTAGGTATCTCAGTATGCTAAGTGCAAACTTAGTTCGGTTGGTTACCTCGGCTGAGGTAACGCAAGAGGTGGTTTGACTTATTAAAACTACTGGTGTAAACATGAAGTGTTAGTTCGGTTGTAAACTGACTAGACTTTTACCTAGCTTAAACAGTGTCCTAGTTCGGTTGCATCATGATTTTGGATCAAAAACTAGTTTTCTACAGGATATTACATATACTCATGTGTTCTATTGTTAAGTTTTTTCCAGAAAAGTACAGAGCAAAGCGAAACGGGAAAATATGTTTTGCAAAAACACAGAAAACAAAATACGAAAACAAAGTAGATGTACAGTGCTTACCCGATGAAGAGGCAAGAGCTGGAGAGAGAATAACAGCTATGGAGAACACGAGCTCAGAAAGTTGAAGAAGCAATGGAGGCTCAGAGAGGGAAAAGTTGCAAAGTGTGTCAAAATGAAGAGGCTCGTTTTAGGTAAAGGGAAAAAGGCGGGACTGTTCAAAATTCACGAAGTACGAAGACGGCGTGACAGCCGTCCTCTGTCAATCAGAGCATGCCACGTGTCATTAGAATGGAAAGCGTTTCAGTCTCTGTGATTGAAGGGACGTTACTACCGGACAGCCAGAGCTCAGTGTGAAAGTAGCTCGGTTGGATAAGCCAAAAATCTATAGCTCGGTTGGAAAGACTGAGAGTTTATAGCTCGGCTGGTTGACAAATAATCCCAATCATGCTAGGCAGATGGAATTAAGGGGCAATTGAGAGGGTAATTTATGTGAAAATTGGGCCGAGCTGGGTAAATGGGCCGTTATGAGCCGCAGTACAAAGGGCCAAGTAAAATGGCCATATAAGTTACTCCGGTCATGTGGATATTTTGAAGTTAGTCCGGTCCTAAGGCCGACAAGCTAGTCCGGTCCGACAAGATCGAAGATAAATCAGTCTAAAACGGTACTTTGGAGTTAGACCGGTCTTGGAGTTACACCAGTCATGACATGTTAGTCCGGTCTAACCACGTCATGGGTTGTGCAGGAGAAGCCGATGTAAGAGCAGTAAAATGAAGAGCTAGTTCGGCTTATTTTGCGGCTATGCATAGTCATGTTTACTTCGGTCATATTGGAGTTCGGCCATGATAAAACCATCTCACTTGGTTTAAGCAGTGAGGGGGGGTGTTGAAGGATAAGCATTATCTTTCAGGAGTATGAATCCTAGAAGGACTCTGCATGGAGAAGTAAAAGTCCTACTAGGATTGTGCCACACGAAATCTATAAGAGCTCACAAACATCACCTTTGGAGGGGTAACACACAACTTTGCTTTCTGAATACACAGAGCTTTTGTCTATTTGTCAAGCTTACTGACTTAAGCATCGGAGAGGTTTCCGGCACACACCCGCCGACTAACTCATGTTTGTGTTTTCAGGTGATAAAGCGACGACGTACAGAGGAGCACAGACTTGATCAACAGGATTATACGATAAGGTTTATTTCTTTCCTGTACACCTACCTAATGTATGATTTTCAACCAGTGGGTGTTCCTAAAACAAATTATTAGTTGACAAAAAATTATATTGCATGTATAAGCTAAGAAAGTCTAAGGCCTCGTTTGGGAACTTTCTTTTTTAGTCAAAAAGTTACTAAATTAGCCAAAAAGCCAACAACCCATACCAAAAAGTCAAAGATTCTCTTTTCTCTCTATTTTTTGCACATTTTTTTATAAAAAGCTAAAAAGTCATCCCAAACATATTAATTTTTTTAACCCATATTTTAACCAAATAATTAAAAAATTACTAAATTAACCTGTTCTCAAACGAGACTTAAGTGCATAGGTGGGACTCGCTTTTTATGAGATATTTCATTTTATATTTTGTTTTATATGTTTTCTAACATTAATGGTATCAGATGGAAGGCTCTGACAAGAGATTTATTTATTTATTTTTTTTTTTTTTTGAACTTATGAAAAAATTGGTACTACTTTAAAATTTGAATTTTTCTAGCATAATAAAACCTAAAAAGTAAAAAACATTGACAAAAAAATTATTAAAAAAATCACTAATTCACAACCAAAATGTAATCTAAATACTTTCGTATATGTAAAAGCATGATGTTCACATGCAACAACCAAAATTTAACTGTACTCAGGCCACAATCGATCACACTTATTTATACCACATATTTTATTCCTCGTTCTCGCGTGTGTGTCATTTATTTTACTGAAATGATTTCTACATCATTTATTGATGCTGGCACGCTTGGTCCTATTTTAAGGTTGCATACTTGAACTGCAAATAACATTGAAAGTAGGGGAACGTGCGCAAATTGAAACAAAGATTTTATAGGGTATGTATATACATATATATTAACAGGCTAGTATAATCATTATATGATTTTGAAACTAAAAGATCCACTATTTTTCAATAATCCTTTTAATTGAATGAGGGTTAAGATTTATAATGTTTACCTCCGAATAAAAGATTTGTAACCGTTTCAGAATTGATAAAATTGACATATGTAAGAGAGACATAAAAATTGAGGTATCCTTGAGACATAAAAATGTTATTCTTGAGCGAAAAATGAAGAGGCGAGAATATTTTTAAAATCCAATTATATTGATCTCATACACTGTTTTAGTGTTTTGAGCCTCATATTTGCAATACCAACTGTTTATAATGAGTTGAATTTTACCGGCAATAGATGGAACTTGATTTGCGTTAAACCACAAAATTTTTTATGTGCTTTTCAAATATGAGTGTACTTTGTGTGGGAATATATTTTCTGAGTACCAACACGTGGCAAGGTGACGTCGATGTGTCAGCCGAGGTGCCACGTGTCCTGGTCGTAACGCCGAGGTGATCTCGACAAGGACGAGGTTATCTCTGAAGATATCGGAATCCGAGATAAAGCGAATAAAGGACAAGAGTCCTAAGACGAAGAGGGGACTTAACCAAGATAAGGATAAAGCTCTTAGGGAGTTTATCTTTATCTCTTAAAGAGTCCAAGGTAAGCACTAAATTGGAGTTCATAGAAGTCATACTTCTAGTAGGACTTGGATTGAGTATATTATAAAAGAGAGGCAGCCGTAGGTCTAAGGTATGCAATTTATGTTTTGAGTATTAAGTTTTGCACTTGATTATCTTTGAGAGATATACTGACTTGATCGTCGGAGTGCCCCCGGGTGGAAGAACCACCGCCGGAGCCTTTTCTTTCTGTTTCAGGTTGCTAAAGCCATCTATTCTGCCTGTGCTCTTCAATTGATCACTAAGCAGGCAGTGTGGTCAGATTTTCACCCACACACTTTGCTATGCATGTTGATGTTGTAATAGGTAATCTGAATTTGTAAAATAGTTGAACATCTTTAATATTTCTTGCGAAAGCTTGTGTACATTTTTTTTAGATGGGTACTTATGAGAATTTATATAATAATGTCATGTATACACACATAAGTCATATCATATTCTAATAATAATGGCGAATCTAATTATTTCCTACATATGATGTTATATGCACTTTTATAGAAAAACATTATACAAATTAATAAATTTTATATTTTTATTTTACTAACAAATATAATACCAATAGCAAAAAAATAAAATCTGAATCAGTACTCAATTAAACATGAGTACAGACCCCCCCAAAAAAATGTGAATAAGAAAATTAATTTATATAATATTATTCATACAAATATATTTTATTGCATGAATTCAATGAAAAGTTTGAAAATATCAGAAATGTTGTTTTCACTTTTTTATTGGAAGTTTTACTAATTCAACTTTTAGACCACGAAACGTTAAACACAACTAATTAATCTTTCATATTTTATAGAAGCAATGCTTGGTTACCATTTTTCAAAAATACTTTTTAGAAAATTTTATTTTTTTATTTTCCGTATTTTTTTTGTTTTTATTGAATTTTTTTATTATTTTGAGCAATTTTTTTAATTTTTAGACATACCTGACATATATATACCTAAAAAGTAAAAAAAAAAATGAAAAAAACCTTTTAAAAATTCACTAAATACCAAAAATATAAAAAAAAATACGAGAATTCAGTACATTTTTTGTATTTTTTTTGTATTTATTAATTTTTAAAAATATTTTTTCACAAATTTTTTACTTTTTAGATACATCTAAGTAAGGTGCATCTAAAAAAGTAAAAAAATTGTTTAAAATTTTAAAAAACTCAGTTTTCAAAAAATTTAATTTAAAAAACTCAAACCAAACTGTTTGGTAACGTTTACGTTTTCAGTTTATATTTACAAAAATTTTATAAACTGATTTTTATTTATTTTTTGTTTATTTTTAGAAAAACATAAACTACAAACGCGTTTGGTAATTGACAAAATATTTAAAAATATAAAAAAGAGTGAGAAATGGCAAGTGATGGCAAATGGCAGCGGAAGACGGCGGTGGAAAGTGGTGACGGTGAGTGATGGGTAGCGGGTGGTGGTGGGTGACAGTGGGTGGATGGGTGACGGTGGCGGGTGGGTGGCGGATGGCGGGTGGGTGGTGGTGGTGGGTGACGGTGGCGGGTGGTGGTGGTGGTGGGTGACGGTGGCGGGTGGTGGCAGGTGGGTGGTGGTAGTGGGTGACGGTGACGGGTGGTAGGTGGTAGCGAGTGGGTGCTGGTGGTGGTGGCGGGTGGCGGTGGTGGTGGGTGGCGGTAGCGGTGACGGGTGGTGGGTGGTAGTGAGTGGGTGGCGGTAGCGGTGGCGGGTAGTGGTGGTAGCGAGTGGGTGGTGGCGGTGGTGGTGGCGGGTGGTGGTGGGTGATGGTGGTCGTGGTCGTGGTGGTGGGTAGTGAGTGGTCGTGGTGGTGGGTGGTGAGTGGTCGTGGCGGGTGGGTGGCAGATGGCTGGTGGTGGATGGTGGTGGCAGGTAGGTAGTGAGTGGTGGCGGCAAGTAGGTGACGGGTAGTGATGGCGAGCGGTGGATAGTAGTGGTTGTAGGTAGATGGCAGGTAGGTGGTGGGTGGTGGTGGTAGTGGTGACGAGTGGGTAGTAGGTGGGTGGTGGGTGGTGAGTGGTGGTGGCGGGTGGTGGTGGCAGGTGGGTGGTGAGTGGTAGTGGCGGGTGGTGGGTGGTGGTGGCAGGTGGGTGGTGAGTGGTGGTGGTGGGTGGTGGTGGCAGGTGGGTGGTGAGTGGTGGTGGCAGGTGGTGGTGGGGGGTGGGTGGTGGTGGCGGAAGACGGTGGTGGAAAATGATTGCAGGTGATGGCTAGTGTTGGGTGATAAAAAAAAAAAAAAAACTCAAAACTCAAAACAGAAATGTATTTTTTGTGTTTTTATTTTTTGACCAAATTTATAAACTGAGACCACTGATTTATAAATCAAAAATTTTACCAAACAAGTTTTTATTTAAATTTTTAAAATTTTTATAAATATAAACAGAAAACTGAAAACGTAATTGTTACCAAACAGCACCAATGTGTTTTGAAATTTTACTCTTATGACATGCCCGCACATTACGGAAGGCAATACGAAACAAGTATCGTTTTTTAAAGACAGATATAATAAAATAAAGGAAAATGGTTGAGAGCTCGACAAATTGGCTCGAATTTTGGCTCGAAAGAGAAGAGAGGGGAAGAGAAGGAGAGACGGAGAAAGAGAGAGGTGAGGGCTCGTCGCCTCCGCCGTCCTCGTCGCAACTCGCCGATCGTCTGCCTCTACCCAGCCCCAATCGTCTGCCCAGCCCATCTGCGTGCCCGATCGTGCCGTCACAGCCCCGCTGCAGCTCGCCCCGCGCAACCCCGCCGCAGTTCTCCTCCCTCCTCCCGATTTTTATGGCCCCCTCCCCTCCAGTTCTCCTCTCCCCTTCTTCCTCCTCCTCCTCCCTTCTCTTCTTCTCCCTTCTTCTTCTTCTTCTTCTTCGTTCTGCAAAACTAGGGAAAAAAGAAGAAAAAAAAAAAAAAATCGACACCGAAACGACGTCATTTTGGTGTCGAGCCATGAAATTCGATCTACGTAGCATGATCGTAAAATAAAAATTATAATTATTTGATCGATTTAATTTTTCAGGGAAATTATAATATAAAAAAAACTCAAATTTTGACATTTGTAATAAAATAAATTTTACTTTTTTAATTTTGTCAATTTAATCTTAATCTTTTTATTTATTTTTAATAGAAACAATTCGCTTATTTTTGTCAAATGCAATCAATGAAAAAATAGTATTTTAATTACACAACTCAATGTAAGTACATATAAAAGGTATATGTTTTTGAGTTTAATGACTAAGATACCATTTCTCCATCAGTTTTATTTAATAAAAATAGGTAAGTAGTGTAAATTAAAAACAAATTAAAACATTGGAGTTTAAAATAATAAAATCAAAAATTAAAAATTTATTTCATTACAAAGATCAAAACTTGAGTTTTTTATTTTTTATTTTTTATAGTTTCCCTTCATTTTTTTCACAAATAACATACCCAAAGAAGTTCATTCTAAGGATAATGAACAATTTTGGTCGTGGACTCATGATAAGCTAACAACAAAGAATTGTGGTAAAATAAAATCAAAAGCCGCAAAGTATGGGTGTAAATTTGGTCCGTGTTATAATCACCTTCTTAATTAATTTAGTAATTTAATTTGCGTTGATTATGCGTTTATGTGCTATTATGTGTCATGTGTGAAATTAATTATGATATCATGAACATGTGTATAGGATATGAATTGAACTTGTCTAATTTAATAAATTATACAAGGTTAAATTAAATATTTAGAATAGGTAATTAGAACCTAATTCACATTAGTGTGATTAAATTTAGTTTAATTTCAATTAGATTATGATGAGACTTGATTTAATTTAAGTGAATTTGATGTAATTAGAGCCGGTGTAAATTATTAATTCAAGCTTAGAATAAATCAAGGCCTAGGAATAATTAATGATTATACGCTCCTTAATCTATTCATCAACTTAAATAAAGAAAAGAGAGAGAGTCAGTGCATATTGTTGGAGTCATACACTTCAGAGGAAGAGAGAAAACTCTGGAGAGCTCTAGAAGAAGAAAAGGAGAGGAAGAACAAGAACAAGGTGGAATTGAAGGAAAATCTTCATAATTCAACCATCTAAGCTAGGAATTCTTCTTCAATTTCATGAATTTGAGATGTTACACTCATGAATATATGGAATTTAAGTTTAACAAAGAAGAAATCAAGCTTAATTGGTAATTTTATGAAGTAGAATATATGAATGAATAAGATAAGGAACAAATTGTAAGAATTGAACTCATATCATCACATGCATGGCTAGATTTGAAGAATTTAGCTCAAGATTTTAACATGCGTGACTTCATTTCATGGAATTCTTGTTCGCATATTTGATTTCTTGCATGATTCTTTAAATTTGAGGAGAAAACTCTATGAATTTTGAATTAGAACTCATGTATACATATTTTGGTGATCTTATACTTCAATTTATAGGCTTTCGCCAACCCCTATTATTATATTCATGTTAAGCAGGCCTTTGATAATCTTGGATTACAGGTCGGTCACTTCTCTAATCCCTTGGTGGGATGGTTAAGTCGTGACAGTCCAGCCCAGTCTTGTTTATGTGGCAAAAATCTATACTCAAGTCCACTCAAAATAGGGTCGCGGGCTAGGCCTAACATTGATAGATATTATATGTATATTATTTATGAGGGATAAAAAGGAAAAAATAAATAAATTATACTATAATATTTTAGTTATGATTAATGAGATGTTTAGTTATATTTCATGTGGTAATTAGTTATGACTTATATTTTTTTTTTTTGTTATGACGTTATTTTAGTTATGATTCATGAGAGTTATTTAGTTATATCTCGTGTTGTGTTTGATTATGACTTATTTGTTTATTAAATTATGTCATTTTCCACATTAGTTATAACTAATTTTCTTCTTAAGTTATGATATTATTTTAATTATGATTAATGAGGTATTTGATTATGTTACGTTTTGTATGTATGACTTCAAAAATATGAAATTATATCATTTTCTTATTTAATTATAAGGTGCATGCATAGTCTTTCTTGAAAAAAAAAAAAAAAAAAAAAAAACTAACTAACTAAATGAATAATTTTATATATATCAAAAAGGTTTAGGTCTAGGCGGACCGCACTAGGCCACGGGCAGATTTCGAATGGGCCCAAACCAGTGGGTTAGATTTACACCCCTGCCAGTGGCAAACCCAACTCTATATAGGCAATAAAATAAAGATGGGATTGGCTTCCCTCTACTCCGTGCTGTTAGGCTTGTGGGCAGTGGCGGAGCCACGTAAGGACTAAGGGGTCGTGTGCCCCCCTTAGATTTTGTGATTTTTTTTTTTATAAATATAAAGAAAATATTTTAAATAAAAAGAATTACAAAAATATTATTAGAGTAAAATGTTAATGACATTTTAAAATTTCTGAAAATAATAATGATTGTTTTGATTGAAAATGAAGAGACTACTATAAACCATATTATCTATGAAAATTTTAAATGTAACGATAAGATCATTATTATTGACATGTAAGTATAAGTAATCTTACTATAAAGATATGAAATTTATTGAATTGTTAGTTACATTTGACATGTGAAGTTCACTCTCTATGTGTTTATATATTATTAGTTGGTGATATCGCATACTAATGATGATATGATATTACCATTATATTGAATTTTTAATCAAATTTTGTATAAAAAAATAATTTATTATTATATAATTTATTTTAAGACTTATATCTATATTTTTATATATTGTCCATGATACACTAGTTATAAATAATATTATTTTTTTGATGTTTCTTGAAATTAATTGTAAAAACTTGCGTGAAATATTTTTGTAAAAATTTTTAATATTGTAATTAATAAGTGCCCCCTAATATAACTTTCTGGCTCCGGCACTGCCCATGGGGGCTCACCTCGAGTTCCTTTCGATAATCCAAACTGTTTAATGTGTAAAACCGTTTAATGTGCAAAATTTGTTGAATATTATATGCCTGTAAATAATTACGTTAATCAGATATCGATAGCTATTTCATCAGATTAGATTTTTGTCAACCTTTTATTTTTTTCTCTGTTCATTTGTTTTTTATTTTACAAAATTAATTTGATCATGTCGCTATCGATATCCGATCAAAGTGATGTTCACAGGCATATAATACTCGACGAATTCTACACATTGCATTGTTCAAATTATTAAAACAGGATCCGTAATGAGCCCCTACAGACTCAACAATACTCTCCAGTCTAATCACGAACTAGATGGAAGCCAAACCCAATTCAACAATAATACATCTCTCTAAAACTAGAGCTCTGGTGAGGTGGAAAGTCAAAAAATAAAACTAAAAATAAAAAAACAAAACAAAACAAAACAAGACCAGACCAAAATATCACATCAAATAAATTCCATATACACATTTAGCCATAAAAAAAAATATCACATCCAACCCATAATCATTACACTTTTTTCTCATAAAAAAAGTCAAAAAAGTCAAAAAGCCATTCTCAAACCAAACTTTTTAGCCCACACTAAAATAGCCAAAAAAACCAATAAGCCAAAAAGCTAACCCACTTCTCAAACCAACCATAAAACTATTAAAATTTACAAATTAAGGGGTTGTTTGGAATGACTTAAATAAGTATATTTTTTATTTTTTTACAAAAAAATTATAAAAAAATAATATAATAAAAAAAAATAAAAAAATAAAAAGATAAATTATTTTATGTATTCCAAACTTGAGCTAAAGCTAAAAAACACCTTCCAACCCAATAAAGACAACCACCAACTCTATGCAAACTACGTTGCTTACGGGGACCACCACCCACAACACTAAAATACCTATATATATATATATATATATATATGATAAATTAAATTATTTATTTATTTTATATTTGATCATTTTTTTATTTTGATTTTAAATTTTTTTATTTTATTTTGACACTTCATGTTTTAAATTTTTTTAATTAATTTCAAAAATTAATTTATGTCTAGAAAATAATATATAGACAATCACTTAGTATAACAATATTTTATTATTTATAATTCCCACATTTAGTACAGACTTAAATTTTAATATAATAATATATTTTTTGATATTATGTGACAATTTACATGATATTTGCTATCTAATTAGAAGTTAGTTTTAAGAGTAAATTAGGAAAGTTTAAAATATAAATAGCTAAACTGACAAGTTAGTTTGTGGCTAAAATAGTTACAAAAGACAAAATAGGTTATTTTAGTCATAACAAACAAAACATCACATTTAACCCATAATCATTACACTCTTCCTTCACAAAAAAAGTCAAAAAGGCCAAAAAGTCAAAAAGCCTTTCCCAAACCAAACTTTTTAACCCAGACTAAAATAGTCAAAAAATTCAAAAAGTCAAAAAAATCAACCCACTTCCCAAACGGAAGCTCAAAGGCCAAAATAAAAATATGACCAAACATAAAGGATAAAGTATAATTTACCCAAAATGTATATATACTTTTAGAAGAAAATGAGATACTTTTATAAATTTTTTGACAAAATTATGCAATGGTGACATTAATACTATTCATTATTAAAATATTTTATATATTTTTTTCACGAGAAATGCTATTAAGTGTTCTCGGAAAATTGTTTTAATGTTAACAATTATGTAAAAAGTACTTTAATAATGGTGAAAAAAATTTAAAATAAATAAATTCTATAAAAATTACTTTGAAGTTAGTAAAATGGTGAACAAATTACAAATAATATCTTTTTAAATATTCAAAAAGTTAAAAATCAATAAACGACATATAAGATATGGAAAAAAAAAATGCAAGACATTTTTTTTACTAATTTGCAAAAATTTTCAGTAAATTATTTTAAAAACTTTTTATCACTATGACAAAACACTTTTTATATAAAATTTATAATAATCAATATCTCAAAGCCACTTATTAATATTTTTTATTTTTGTTTGCATTATTCTTATACAAGAAATATTTGCTTGCAAAAATAAATAAATAAATAAATAAGTAAAATTAAAAAAACACCCAAAACAAATCATTGACACAGACCGTTACCTCCCCGGCACAGAATGCAAAAACTTTTCAATTAATTATTTTTAAAACTTTTTTTCACTATGACAAAACACTTTTTATATAAAATTTATACTAAGCAACATCTCAAAGCCACTTATTAATATTTTTATTTTTCTTAGCATTATTCTCATACAAGAAATATTTGCTTGCAAAGCAAAAAAATTAAAAAAACACCCAAAACAAATCATTGACACACACCGTTCTCCCCAGTACAGAATGAAACGCTGCACAAGCAATGAACTGTCATCGCGTGTTAATATGTCTCTAATGGATTATCAGTATCTCTTTTTATAAATAAGTAATTTATTTACCATAAAAATTATACAAAAATTTATTTGCAATGAAAAAATGAAAAATTAGTGAAACATTCATCTCTAACTTTGTGTAGTAGGAGAGATTCAAGATATATTTTTTTATTAGCTAAAGCCTCTCAACATTTTTATAGAGAAAATTCAACTCAGAGAAATTTTATCCAATTTAGAGAAATTTCACCAAACTCGGAGAAATTTCGGCCCCAACTCATTTCTCTGATATGATCATAGAGAAATTTTGAAATTTCTTTATGAAATTAGAGAAATTTCTTTGTGAAAATTGAAATTTCTGTGAGTCGAGCAAAATTTCTCTAAGTTGAATTTTCTTTGTAGAAATATTAATGCTGTATTTGGTTGGGGGATTTGGGGAGGAATTTGAAAAGGGAAAGGGAAAAGGTGTGTGAAACTAGGTGAATTGTAGACATGTTTTATTTACATTTCACTTACCTTTTCCATTTCCCTTTTCAAATCTCTTCCAAAATCTCTTCCAAATCCCCCAACCAAACACAGCATAAAGGACCTGAACTACTACAAAAATATTGTATATTCTTTATCTTATAAAATCTTAATATAAGAGATCTTAAAAAAAAATAGATAACATTCAATTGAGGTATGCAATAAAATAAAATAAAATAAAATAAGTTATACATTAATATTTTAAATTAAATTTCTAAATGTGTGATTAGATTGGATATCAATAACTCAACTGTCACAAACACACATAAAAAAAAGATTTATTACTAGACAATAAGGTAATAATATTTATAATAAATAGAATATTATTATTCAAGATTAAAAATTAAATTAAATTTTAAAATATAATCAATTAAAATATTAATAATAATAATAATAATAATAATAATAATAATAATATATTAAAAATAACATTCTAAAAATAAATATAAAAAATGACCTTATATATTATATTTCAAATGAATATTAACAGCAAACTGGGACCACATGTTCCATAACACACAACGTGTTGTTTGGCAAGTTGATTTATGACTAAAATAGTCACAAAAGATAAAATAGACTATTTTATTTATAACAAATAAAAATCACATCTAACTCATAATTATTACAATCTCCTCTCACTAAAAAAAAATTAAAAAGTCAAAAAACTCTTTTTAAACCAAACTTTTTAAGTTAAATTAAAATAATTAAAAAAATTAAGAAGTCAAAAAAAATTAATCTACTTTCAAAACGGAGGCTACGTGGCTTAAAAATAAAACGCACCCAGAAGTGCTGACTCATCCATGCGAACTCTTCTTTTGCTTACTCAGCAATCCCAATCTCCAATTTTCTTAAAAAGGGTTTGTTGTAGAAAAATTATCACATTATTCAATCTCATATCGTACCTGATATATTTTAATAATTTTATCAATGATATATCTATTATTTTTTAATTTTTTCTATGTAAAACAACCAATAAATTTTAAAAAACATAATTTTTTTTAAAGAGTAATGTTAAAAATATCAAATTTTTTATTAAATAAATAATCAAATGCTTCATATAGATATAGATATGAGATCCGTAATTTTATGAATTTTACAGACATTTAATCATTTATTTAGTAAAAAAATTATGAGTTATAGGCTCCGTTTGGGAAGATGGATTTGGGATTCTTTTAGTTATTTTAGTCACAAAAAATAAAATAAGTTATTTTAGCCATAAAAAATAAAACATCACATCCAATTCATAATCATTACATTATTTTTTCACAAAAAAAATCAAAAAATTCAAAAAACTAAAAGGTCATTCCCAAACCAAATTTTTTAACTCAGGCTAAAATAGTCAAAAAAGTCAAAAAGCTAAAAAACTAATCCACTTCCCAAACGAAACCATAATATATATATAGAGAGTCATAATAGAGACCCCTTCTAATCACCACCCCCACAACTCCCACAGACACGTGGCGGGTGGTGATTGGAGGAACAGGAAAAAAAGAAAAAGTAAAAGAAAATGTAACCAATAAGAGAGAGAGGGGGTCAAAGGGGTGGGGAAAAGGGGGTATGAAACATTTTTTATATATATGAGTCATAATAGAGACCCCCTCTGATCACCACCCCCACAACCCCCACAGACACGTGGCGGGTGGTGATTGGAGGAACAGGAAAAAAAGAAAAAAGTAAAAGAAAATGTAACCAATAAGAGAGAAAGGGGGTCAAAGGGGTGGGGGAAAAGAGGGTCTGAAACATTTTTGATATATATGAGTCATGATAGAGACCCCCTCTAATCACCACCCCCACAACCCCCCACACACACGTGGTGAGTGGTGATTGGAGGAACAGGAAAAAAAGAAAAAAGTAAAAGAAAATGTAACCAATAAGAGAGAGGGGGTCAAAGGGGTGGGGGAAAAGGGGGTATGAAACATTTTTGATATAAGGCATTGATTTAGACCCCCTTAAAACACTCACCCCCACAAACCCCTCACACACATGAAGGTTGGGGATTGGATGAGAAGAAAAAAAAAAAAAAAAAAAAAGTTGACCAATCAAAATTAAAGGAGGTCAAGGGAGTCTCAACCTTTATTCTTTGATATATATGAGTCATGATAGAGACCCCCTCTAATCACCACCCTCACAACCCCACAGACACGTGGCGGGTGGTGATTGGAGGAACAGGAAAAAAAGAAAAAAGTAAAAAAAAATGTAACCAATAAGAGAGAGAGTGGGTCAAAGGAATGGGAAAAAAAGGAGGTATGAAATATTTTTGATATATATATATATATATATATTTTAAAAGATAATTTCTCGTTTGCTGCCATTCCTGACGTGGATTCAAACTCCCTTTTATGGAAGAGAATCACGTCAGACCAAGAATTTAATATTAATTTTAATTTTATTCTCTCTCCTCTCCTTCTCATACCACCCCTATAAATCCCCCCCATCTCTCCTCTCAAATTAATCCTTCCAATTCACATCAACAAACAAATTGTGATTTCATATTCTGATTTAGATAGAGAGAGAGAGAGAGAGAGAGAGAGAGAGAGTTTGTTGATTACAGTTTGATCTGAGTTTTATTCAACTGTTGTTTGCTCAGAAGATATGGAGACTACAGAGCTCAACATCATTACTTGTGATTTTGAAAGCATGAACTGTCTCCAAAATCCATCTCTCTATTCTCGAATATTATCAATTTCCGGTATTACAAAAGTTCCCCAACTGTACAGTTTCTGCAAATGGGGTGCTTTGATTCTCGCATTGGTCGCTACTTTCACCGGCATAATCATCCAAATTAAGCTATTAATTCTCAGATTCTATAAACATAAATTAGCCTCTTCAACATCTCCAACCCACCAGCTTGAAGACGATGAAGACGAAGACGAGAGCTCCTCGTCAGCTTCATCGGACGATGACGAAGACTACGTTCCCCCTACGACGTCGTCTCACGATCGATTTCCAGTCGATAAAGATTTTCGCGTCGCGGGTTCGAGTTTTTATCGCCGTAATTTCAGTCTCCGGCGGCGGGGGAGCCGAGGATGCGGGGATTGGTTCTCGTGGCCGGACTTAACACACGGTAAGAAGAGCGTTGTGAAGCTGTGGGATAGTCTAGGGTTAGGGTTTGAATTTGAAGAAGAAGACTTGTCGGAGAGTGTAGTGTCGATTTGGGATCTGAACAGAGATGTAAAAATCAACTCGTTTTCCGGGATGAGATGTCAGATTCCGGCGGTTGCTATGTCTTCTCCGGCGGAGGTGATTTTGTCAGGATCGAATAACAAAGGCAATGTTTTGTTGGGTTTGTATGACACGAGGGTGGTGGGTCAGATTCCGGCGATTTACACGGAGTCGCGGCCGCGGCGGGGCAGGGTTGTGGGTATCGATTCCGGCGGCGTGGAGAAGGTGTATGTTGTGGATGACGTGTCCAGGAAGTTGACGGTTGGCGATTTGAGGAGAGTCAATACGCCATTGGAGGATCTGACGGAATCTGACGGAGATACCTGGTTTGATGCTGACGCCGTTATAGTCTCTGACGACGATAGGCAGTAGTCATCAATATAGTGGTTAATTGCACCAAAACTCCCTTAACTATTAGTAAATATTAAATTAACTACTTTATTTATGAGCTCGTATAAATATATCCTTTTTGAAGATAGCTTAAAAGAGCAAAAGGTGATACATTTTTATAATTAAGGATGCTAAAATATACCGGTTCATAAATAAGTAGTGTTAAAATGATATTCGCTAATAGTTGAAGAGACATAGTGTAATTAATCTTTATTTTTATTTTTATTGTAAAAAGGGCAAAACAGTCCAGAAATAAGTTTTATGTAATATTAGTGGACGATACTGTTTGTATTTTGTAAATACTTGTTCAATTCATGGTAATTTATATTTATTAACTTCTAAATCTTTGTATTTTGCTTGACAATTTTTATTTTTTGTTTTTTTGCAAGTTAATTATTAAGCGCAGCAAACAAAATAGATAATGGATATTGCGCCCCGTTTGGTGTAGCTGTTAAAACAGCTTATAGATTATAACTTAACAGATTATAAATTATGACTTTAATCAGAAGTTGTTAATCTGTTTGGTGTATCTATTGAATTATAGATTTAAGTTGCTGAGTAGTGTTTGTTAAATAAGCTGTGAAATAACTTTTTCAATTAATTTTTATTTTTTGTTTGTCTATATTTCTCATAAAAATAATAATAATAATAATCTATAGTCTATTTGAGTCTTTTTTTATTTTTAAAAAAATAAAAAATAAAAAAATTTAAGAGTATAACCATAAATTAACATGTTCACAGCAGAAACTGATAATCAGAAGTAAGGGGTGAGCAGCTTCTCAGAATCAGCTTTTTTGAGTTAAAATAAACTGTTAGAATCAGAAGTTGTTTGAAATAAGTTTAACCAAACAATTCAAAATAATTTTTTCAAAGCTAAAAATCATAAATTAACTCTGAAAAGCTGAAACAAACACCCCTGCATATATAGCTTAACTTCTTTTGAACGCACATGTACAGCTTAATTGATGCACCTACTTTTTTGTTTTGGCAATTATTGCAAGCTCAACAAAAAAATATTAGCAAGTGCACTTGCTTTTGTTTTGGCAATTATGTGAAAGAGATGGTACAGAACAAAGAAGTTTCCTAAAAAAAATAAAAAAAGGTAAATTATATAAATAGTTTTTATAATTTGGGATTCGTGTTATTTTAGTCATTGACTTTTTAATTGTGACACATTTGATCTTGAATTTTAAATCTTGTTCCAAATAAAGACAATTAAAAATACCATTGTTTAATTTCAAGGGCAAAATCGTCAATTTAATAAAATATAAACTAATTTAAAAAAAATAAATATTAAAAAAATATTTCTAACAATTTAAAAATTATTTATCTACCAATGATAAAATTATGTAAAATTGATAAAAATTAATAAAAATTACATGATAAATTTTTTAAAATTAATTTTACATGATCATCATCCAAACACATAATAAAAATTAATTTGGTAAAAAAAATAAATAAATGTCTATAAGATTTATCAATTTTACATAATTTTATTTTTAGTGGGTAGAAATAATTTTTAAAAATTTAAAAATATTTGTTTGACATTTATTTTTATCAAATTAGTTTATATTTGACCAAATTGATGATTTTACCCTTGAAAAATCTAATGATATGTTCAATTGTCCTTATTTGGAACAAGATTCAAAATTCAGGATCAAATGTGCCACAATTGAAAAGTCAAAGATCAAAGTGATATAAGTTACAAACTAAAGAGACAATTAGTGTAATTCACCTAATAAAAAACAATAGTTGCAAAAGAAGGATGCAAAGATAATATTAGCCTAATTCAAACAGAGTTTGCCAATCTCTTTGGATTAAGCTTTTCACTAGTTTTCCGTTTTAATTAACGTTAACCTAGTTCAAACAGAGCTTGCTAATGACTTTGAATTAAGCTTTTTACTAGTTTTCTTTTTTAATTAATTTTTCTATTCCACTAGTTTTTAGTTTTGTTTTTGGTGTTTCAAAAAAGAAAGGAAAAAGAAAGTCAAAACTCACTACCACCTAAAAAGGGTGTAATAATTCAATACTTATAGGTCAATTTTCACATTGTGCTCTCAATAAAAAATGCTCTTATTTATACCAAAAAAAAAAAAATGTCTCTTAAGACCCGTCCTTTTGTATTTTTTTTTTCCAAAATTTTATCTTCACATAAAATTGCAAAAAATAAATAAATAAATAAATAAAAAAGGCCCAAAGCAAAAATTTGAAATCAATAATTTTTCTACTAATTCATATCCTTCCCACTACCATCCACATATACTGTGGCTACTTTGCCAGCAAAGCCGCCACCTCTCGTCTCTAATGCCCCCGTCTCTCCACTATTTCTACAACAACATTCTCCACCCTTGCCATTCCCTGTCTACCCTTTTCTTGCTATGTTGAGAACCACTACAATCCCTTTTTTCTTATCTTGAGCACTACGAAAGCCTTGCTCCATCCTTTGTGAATTGATCCATTGTTGTTGTTGTTGTTGTTGTTTTCTTTTCTTTTTTTTTTAAAAAAAAAAAAAAAAAATCCTTTTCTTGTCAAAAAACCCCTAAATAGTCCTTGCCTACAAACCATTACGCCGATTTCTTCTTATTCCCACTGAAAACCCTAGATCTAAAAGTGGAGAGGGTGAAAGTATGGTCGCTATGGTATATGTAGGTTGGAGTGGTGGTAGGAGGTAGCTAGGTCCCAAGGACCTAAGTCATGATGGTGATGGGTTTCGGTGTTGGTGATCATGAAAGGTGGTTGGGTCATGGTGATAAGGACCTAAAGGGGATAGATTGCAATGGTAAAGAGGACCAAGGAGGTTAGAGGTAGTGGCTACGATAATTCCTAGTGGTGGCAGTAGTAGCTGTGAAATTAGGATTTAGGGGTGTAAAAGGATAATGAAAGGTTAGTGTGGAAGGTAGAATTCTTCTCCACAGGAAAAGCGAGAAGACGTGTCCCTTTCTTTACTCAGTCAAGAGAAACCAAAATGTCAATAATCACCCCTGACCAAGATTGGTCGAGAGGACCCTCAGACGGTCAAGTCAAAATACTATTTAGCTATGAATATTGTATTTTAAAAAAGGGTTCTTGGATTACCTCTGGTCTATTTTCTTTGCTTCACCTGTTTTGCCTTTTATAGTTTTCCTAACTTGAATTCCATCTGTTGGATCAATGTTTAATCCGAGAGTTTTGCGTGTTCTTGGCTCTAGTTGGCAAAGTGGTCAAGTTGCCTTTGCCTTTGATTGTTGGATCATCCTCCTATGGATGATTTAGATTATGTCAGATGTTAGTGGTTAACTTGCCAAGCGTTGTGTTCATTGGATCAGGTTGATCGGACGGGCTTACCATGTAGTAAGCCTGATCTATACTCCTGCTTTTACTGTCTTGATATTTCTATTGTTGGATGAAGATGAATCCGACGCGCCTCTTACATTCTGCGAATCTCCTTCTAGAAGGAGATCTTTACTTTTCATTGCTTCTTACTCTCTTAGCCACGGGCCATCTTACCGCTAGCTATCTCTAATGGGCCTCTTGAAAGATCTATCTGTGCCTTCTCTTCCTTTTGGGCCGTATGCCTAATTACCTTGGGTTTGAGTCAATATTCTATCCCTCCCTAGTTAGAGATGAGAATATTTGTGATTATAGACAACATAATGATACAAAATGAAAATTTTGAATTTTAGGAAAACGCGTAATCTTAAAATGGTGTGTAGAGATATAATGTTGTGTAAATATAAGCTCTCCTCAACTAATAAAGTAGCGAAACACTTTTTTGACGGGGAGAATACTTACCTACATTTGTTAGGTAACTTTGAGATAATAATAAATAAATAAATGGCCTACTTAATGTCCTGCAATTTCTCACTTGTTAAAAACATTATGTAAACAATATCATACGATATTTTGGAATTGCCTAACAACTTTTACCTAAAGAATCTTAAAAATTAATGTTAGTTGAGAAATACTAATAATCCTAGAAAGAAAAACTTATTTAAAAACTAGTGAAAAATTGAATCCAATCCCATGATATGAAGGGATACAATTTGAAAAAGTCTAAGGAAACAATGTTGTTGCAGATAGATAATAATGTCAAAATAACATTTCTCTTTTAACTTTGTCAATTGGAACTAAGAGGTGGTTTAGGTACCACTTAAATAAATTGTTTATTTGTTTATTGGTTTATTTCTGTCATATCACATCTCTATTTATTTTTTTTATACATCTTTTTGTAATAATTAAAAGTCAAAAATAAATTATACACAAACTACCCCTAAAGTGTGGACAAAGTTCTTCAACTGTATCATTGACATTATTATTTGCATCAAAGTCACTAGGGAGTGTGAAATGAAGAAAAGGGTAAACAGACAACACGGCAAGTTAGATTAATAATTCATCCAAAAGATGCTTCACATTTTTTTTTTTTGTAAGCCACGTTTTCGGCATTGCCTTCTTCAAGATTACTGACCTTGAAGATTAAGATAATTTCTTAAAACAAAATTTAAAAAATGACTCAATTTAGGAGATTTATATTAAAATAAGATATAAAAAAAAATCTGATTTCATAAAACAAAATTAAAAAGATTGACTCAATTTACAAGACTTTTATTAAAATGAGGTTCTTGCTAAGGGTTGTCAATAAAAATGTCAAAATACGTGTAATCTCAATACATTCCTCATGTATCTATAATATCTTTGTACATCTTAATGCACTTATTATCCTCATTTTCACACGGAAAATTCTATTATATATACCCATTTATCATACTATATACACTTTTAATTATATTATTTTTTTCTTTAGTTATAATTAATTTTCTTCTTTAGTGACGACATTATTTTAAGGTATTTGGTTATAATTTTTTTGTATTTAGTTATGACTTTATTTTATTTTAATTATGATTCAAAAAAAAATAAAATTATATTTTCTTCTATAATTAAAAGGTACATATGATACACACTCTCAAAAAGTGTATATCATAATCTTTCTTTTTTCACACATACACTTCATATCGTTATTTCTGACAAGATTAATTGTGTGATTTTCTCAAAATCATTATATATATATATATATATATATATATATATATATATATATATATATATATTTAACAAAAAATATCTGAGATTTCGTCTCAACCAATATGAAGGGCTACATTTCCAGCCCATATTTCAAAGATTAGAAAACCTCATTTCAATGGTAGTTGGGAAGAGTGTCATGAATGCAAAATTGAAAGTTCATTCATGTTTTTTAATGTGGGACGCATGACATGTCTGTCTGAGTGGTCTAATGTTTTGTTTGTGATAGCTTGTAACTAAGGGGAAAAGATGTGTCGAATTATATGAGCAATAAATAGCTTAGTTGTTAATGAATTGGGTTGGATCAGTAATTTAAGATAATATCCAGACTAACCTTTTTTAAAATTGAGTCATTATTAAATAAAGTATGCCCGTAAACTGTTATTATTATCTAAGTTCTTGTTAAATGAGGTCTTATTCTGACCAATTTACTGGCACTGAGTGCGCAAAGGGAGAAATTTTTTATCAATATTTTATCAACTTTAATATTCTTTTGTTTGTATCTCAACCTCAACTGAGAAAATAAATTAGACAACGCAATTTCAATGCAACTGAAATCCCTTGTTGAAACATCTTCAATAACACCGATTTTTATATCGTCCACCTCCATTCACCTGAACATTACAAATAAGAATACATAAATTTATAATTCTAAACAGTTTTAAAGTACATTGGACTCCTTAACGTAATTTTGCATTATTTTCTACTAACAGTAGCAGCCACTATATATATAGCACCCTTCTGAATACTGCCAACGTTTCCCAATAGCCTATCTTTGTGGTCCGTCCAAACATCAACTGGGAAGAATTGGTTCACAACTTCTATCTCGTGACGAACGTACTCTTTATCCTTTCCACCAACCAACTAGAATCTCATTTTCTTTAGCATCTGAAACCTGTCGGATTGGTCAGGATCAACAATCCAGATCTCAGGATTACCCTTGCCAACTCCAATATATATCTTGTTAGGTGTGGGAACGGAATCTGACGGACTATTATCACTTATGACGAAAAACAATACGTTGTGGACCACAACTTCGTCTTTAGCATTTTGTCCCAATTGAACATTCCTAATTAATTTTATACCCTTAACCACGATCTTGTCTGATTGACGGTCACATCTTTTATTACCCAACTCAATACCATTAAGTAATCTTGCTACACCTTTATTATCAAATTTAACGTCCCTTAATTGTTCATCGTAAAATTGTAACCTCCTTACTCCCCTCTTAGTCTTCTTAATATATCGGGAAATATTCTAAATGTATTGTCTGCGAACGTACGCCGCCTTAAAAAGTACATGACCATAGTAACTACGCTTATATCCACTGGCCGCCGGTGTCCTTGACCTCCGATACGCAATGGGAGTCCGATACTGGCTGTTCATTACTCCTTTCATTTTTGATAAAACTGTGATGCCCCAAATTTTTGGAACATCAAGAGAAATTAAATAAACAAAATGACTTAATAAATTAAAAAATTGACATCTTAATTGGACATTCCAACTCTTGTACATAATCAAAGGTTCAAACAACAATAAATAAAAACTTAAAATTATCTAAATACAATATCAAATGAAATTATAAAGTCCTTAATAGCTATTATATAAAATAATAAAATTTATTCGATTCTAATCAGGGTTTCAAGTTAGCCAAGGCTCTACGTTAGCGTCAACTCTATTTCAGCTTCAATTATTTCCTCGCCAAAACCTGGCATAAAACGTCAGGGCAACAAAAATATATGCCATGAGTTTTGCAACACAGTAAGAAAACATAACCAACCTACTGTTTTTTTTAAGAGAAAAATAATAAGATTATAGAGATAACAATATAATTGTAAATATAAATTACAACCATTAAAATAATTTCAACAATTCTAATAAATTAGGTGACACTTGAAATCTCACCAAAGAGATTTAACTTACCAACCACTAAACATGACAACGGTTAATTTGAAACCCTTCATTGGTCAAATATTCAAGTGTTACCAACTGTAACTACTAGGGATGCCCACGTCCGGAGTTATATACCCAAGTAATGGCATTCGTGGTCTGCTCCAAGGAAACGGTCTGCCGGGGTTACGTAACATACCTGTGTGCCACCTGCACATCCACATTTATTCCAAAATTGAATACCGAAAAGGGTTCAAATAAGTCTCAAGCCATCTTAGGGTTTCGCGACATAATTTACGTGAGAATTCTCAAAATCAGGGCTCACCTTGAACAACCGATATTAACCATCAACCCTTAATTTTGTACACTCTTTAAAACCAAGACTCACCCTGAACAACTGGTATTAACCATCAATTGTTAACTTTGTATATGTCGTTAACCATTTCAATTAGTTTTATATTAATCACAAATAATTCAAATTTTTATTCACCAATAATGTTGTACCAACTCATTAAAATTCTCAACAAAAAATATTACACATGTCACACAAAAATAAATCAATATACAAAATTTAAATAAACAATTAATTTAAACCATGGTATGAAATAATAATGTAGATAACAAAAAGAAATAAGTCATAATCACACATATGCATGGATTTTTAATCTATAAGATTAGACTAGTGCGATATTAAATTTTAATCCAAATAAACAATTGAAGAGAAAAGTTTTGATTCCTCATGAATTTGCCAAAATTTTCAGAATGTATATCTCGCAAATAAATTATAAATAAATTACTTATACAACTCTAAAATTCATATAAATCTACAAAATACTCAATAAACATTTTATGGTCATTTTTCAGATATCATTTTCCAAAAATAAATTATAAATAATTCTTAAAAATTCCAAGAAAGTTTATGACACAGATTTATCATATTTTCTTAAATTAATTCCATACTTAAATTTATAAATCAATTCCATAATATAAAAATTTATTATGAAACTAGATTTCTCAAATTTCATTTCTTGTTTAGAAATTACTAGATTTGGTTTAATATAAAATTTTTAATGATTTTTCAAACACATAGTAAAATCTGCCTATAGCTCTAGATTTGGTTAAAAATCTATATAAATTCGTACAAAAGTCAATAATTGTTGAAAAAATTCAAGGTTGAATTAGACATCATTATAAACAACTTTGTAGCAGAAATCATCTCAAAATTTTGAGTATAAAATTGTCTAAAAATTCATACAACTTTCTGGCAGATTCAATGACCAAATAAAATTTTCAATCATCTCTTTAATGGTATAAACTACACATGCTAGCCTATTTCCACAATAATACCATGACTTTAAGACTATCAATATTTTCAAATATTTGATATACACATCACAAAATTTACATACATATATATAAAAATTTCTATTTATAAGTTAGTCATTTATCATATGAATATAATCTAAAAATTTCAACAATTAAAAAAAATGAGAGGGTTGAGAGGGTTTTTTTACTTAATTGTAGGATTGAAATGGAATGATAAAATGGTAGAAAATATATATCCTTCTTAATCTCCTCCTCCTCTTATCCTCTTACTCAACTTGGCAGATTTTTAATTTTTTTTTTCCTAGATGTCATTTTCTTCCCTTTTTCACCAAATGCAAGCATGCATGTATATATATACAATGCATTGCTCAGCACCCCCCTCTCTCTAACTCTTTCTCTCTCTCTCTCTCTCTCTTTCTTTCTTTCTTTCTTTCTTTTTCTCTTCATTCTATGTAATCAAATCTTCAATTTCCAAAGGCTATATTCTATACCACCATGCATGCAACCAAGTGGCAATGCTGCCACTTGAAATCTGCCGATTTTTTGTGTGTGTGCGTGTGTGTGTGTGTGTATATTTGTGTATTTATGTGGGTTTCTTAAATTTGATACACTAAGATTTTTAGCTAAGCTATTCAGCAAGAATAATTATCATGTTGGATCCTTATTAAAATAATTTATAAACAACATATATTGAACACCCATAAAATTATTATTTTTAATAATGTCTTTGTTAGTGATTGAATTAGGTTAATTTAAAACTAAATTTTGCACTAATATATATTTCAAATAAACTATAGATAAAATTAATTAATTAATTTATTATTATTATTTTTTTGAATAATTAAATGCGGGTTTTCACAATCTACCCTCCTAAAAAAAAAAATTTGTCCTCGAAATTAATTTGTACCTTTAGACTCAAAAAACTGAGGATAATTGGCACGTATCATATCTTCTCATTCCCACATTGACTCTTCCGTCCCACGATGTCTCCAGAGAACTCGAGCCAACGATATAGTTTTACCTCGTAATTTCTTCTCGCGACGATCCAAAATTTTGACAGGCTTTTCTTCAAATGTCACATCTTTATCAAGATTAATTTCCTCCCAATTGATGATGTGAGAAGTGTGTGGCTCGCATTTTCGTAGCATAGAGATGTGGAAAACATTATGTACTCCAGCCAACTGAGGTGGTAGAGCCAAACGATACGTCACTTCTCCTATTTTGTCCAAAATTTCGAAAGGCCCAATGAAGCAAGGTGGCAACTTTCCCTTCTTTCCGAAACGAATAACTCCTCGACGAGGTTGTATTTTCAGAAACACATGATCTCCAACTTAAAATGCTAAATGTCTTCTCCTTTGATCTACATAGCTTTGCTGCCTACTCTGAGCCGTCTTAAGTCTTTGTCTAATTAATTTCACCTTCTCGGTAGTTTCTTGAACCAACTCTGGTCCTAAAAGAGGTGCTTCTCCTACTTCAGTCCAACAGACTTGTGACCGACAAGGTCGTCCATAAAGTGCTTCATACGGTGCCATTCCAATACTGGCCTAGAAACTATTGTTGTAAGCGAACTTAATGAGAGGTAGGTGTTTCTCCCAACTTCCCTTAAAATCCATAACGCAAGCTCGAAGCATATCCTCCAAGGTTTGTATCGTCCTTGCAGACTGCCCATCGATTTGTGGGTAAAATGCATGCTAAAGCATAGGTTCGTTCTCATTGCCTTCTGCAAGCTCTGCCAAAATTGAGAAGTGAATCGAGGATCACGATCATACACGATGCTAATTGGTACTCCATGTAACCTGATCACTTCTTTGATGAACAATCTACTGAGTGAATCCAACGTATCTGATGACCCAACAGGTAAGAATCGGGCTGTTTTAGTTAGTCAATCTACTACTACCTACATGTCGTCATGTCCCTGTGGTGACCGAGGCAAAACCCGTCACGAAATCCATGGTTATGTGTTCCCATTTCCACTTCAGGAATGGTAAGGGTTGAAGTGTTCCTGCCAGTCTTTGATGTTCAGCCTTTACTTGTTGATATGTCAGGCACTAAGACACAAACTTCGCAACATCCTTTTTCATTCTGCCCCACTAATATTGGCGTTTTAAGTCTTTGTAAATCTTAGTACCTCCCAGATGTACTGCGAATGTTGAACGGTGGAATTTCTTGAGTACCTTTTCCCTTAGCGAGGTGTTGCTTGGCACGAACATTCGATCTTAATATCTCAAACCCTCATCAGTGTGAATTTCCCAACCAGGCATGGTTTCACTAGATTCCATTTGTGCCTTGATGAATGCTACCTCATGATCGTACTTTTGTGATTCCAATATCTCGCTCAAAATTTTAGACATAGCAATCTGAGCACTAAGGTAAGCCTTTTCATCTTGAACCCTCATTTGTACCCCAAATTTATTGAGCGTTCCAATCATATTCCATTCTCTAAGTGCTAAACTAGCAACAATCCCTCTATTCTTGCGAGTTAGCGCATCTGTCAACACGTTAGCCTTGCCGGGATGATAGGAAATGGTAAATTGGTAATCCTTGAGATACTTCATCCAACGTCTCTGACGTATGTTCAGATCCCTTTGGGTGAACAGATACTTCAAGATTTTGTGATTAGTGAATATCTTAAACTTTTCACCATACAGGTAGTGTCTCCAAATTTTGAGTGTGTGAACTATAGCTGCTAACTCCAAGTCATGGGTGGGATAATTCTTTTCATGTTCTTTAATTGCCTTGATCTATATGCCACCACCTTGCCATTTTTGCATTAATACGCACCTCAGACCTTCTTTGGAAGCATCACAATACACATTGTACCTAACATCATGTTCTGGTACTATGAGAATAGGGGCACTCGTCAATCTTTTCTTGAGTTCTTGGAATGAATTTTCACAAGACTCGTTCCATTCAAACTTTACCCCCTTTTTAGTCAAATGCCAATTTTGAGAAGTCTTGAATGAATCTTCGATAGTAACAGGCCAATCCTAAGAAACTGCGAATCTCTAATGTGTTCTCAGGTTGCTTCCATTCTGTCACTAGTTCTACTTAAGTTGGGTCTACTGATATTCCCTTTTTAGATACCACGTGACCCAAACACTTTACTTCCTCCATCCAGAACTCACATTTACTAGCCTTAGCATACAGTTGGTTCTCTCTCAAAGTTTGAAGTACTATTCTTAAATGTTGTTCATAGTCTCCTTCAGACTTGGAATACACTAGCATACTGGCACACCACACGAGGTAGCCCTAGTTCTATACGATCCTTATCTTCCAAAACTAAGCTGGCTAGCCACCCAACTAGGTGATTAGGCCACTTTGACTTTCCAAGTGTCAGTGATAGGGAATCTTGTCTATCCCTTTTAAATTGGAATCGTGTTCCGTCATGAGAATAAGCAGTCATCATCTTCCGATAGAAATTAATGGTGGCTCTATGGGCTGATAACTAGTCCATTCCTAGGATAACGTCAAAGTCTGACATTTTCATGACTCGTAGGTCGTAAGTTAAACGCAAACTGGAGACTCCTAGTTCACATGATTTGCATACAAGACCTACTCGAGTTTGACCTCCTAGCAGTGAAGCTACACTCATAGGTGTTTCTAATCGTTCAAGCTCTAATCCCAAGATTCACATAGTTATAGTAAAGAAAAAAGAGTATGACGTGGCTACGACAATAGCATAATTAGCATAAGAATTCAAATGGAATTTGAACAGACGGTACAGTCGGATGACATGATGATTTTGAACTTTTAATAGGGTTAAGTTTATAGAGCTGGTGACCAAACTAGATATTTGAATTGAAATTGTGTTTGGCCATACACATTTCAAACCAAAAATCTAAGATTCTTCACCCTATAAGGATTAAAAGAGTACAACTGGTTTTCAAGAGAACAATATACAAAATACTATAATCAAGGATTAAAATTTGCCAATTGATCATCTTAACGCAATACTTTTCTGAATTGGAAAGGTTCAATCAAGATACAGAAGCGATGATTTTACATTCAACAATTTTGGCATCAAGCTAGAGGTACAGTTAGGATCAAACAAGGATAGTTACTATGATTAGCATAAAGCTCACATAAACTATGAGTCACATAATTCTATTACTTCTAACACATGACATTACTCCTCAATTGAGGTTAAACCTCTTCGCACCGTCCCTAGGTATTCTAACCTAAAGCTTTGATACCAAATTGTGATGCCCCAAATTTTGAGAACATCAAGGGAAATTAAATAAACAAAATGACTTAATAAATCAAAAAGTTGACATCTTAATTGGACATTCCAACTCTCGTACATAATCAAAGGTTCAAACAACAATAAATAAAAACTTAAAATTATCCAAATACAACATCAAATGAAATTATAAAGTCCTTAATAGCTATTATATAAAATAATAAAATTTATTCAACTCTAATTAGGGTTTCAAGTTAGCCAAGGCTTTACGTTAGCATTAACTCCATTTCAACTTCAATTATTTCCTCGCCAAAACCTCACATAAAACAGCAGGGCAACAAAAATATATGCCATGAGTTTTGTAACATAGTAAGAAAATATAATCAACCTACCGTTCTTTTTAAAAGAAAAATAATGAGATTATAAACATGAGATAACAATATAATTGTAAACATAAATTACAACCATTAAAATAATTTCAATAATTCTAATAAATTAGGTGACACTCGAAATCTCACCAAAAAGATTTAACTTACCAACCACTAAGCATGGCAACGGTTAATTTGAAAACCCCCTCTTGGTCAAATATTCAAGTGTTACCAACCGTAACTACCAGGGATGCCCACGTCCGGAGTTTTGTACCCAAGTAGTGGCATCTGTGGTCTGCCCCAAGGAAACGGTCTGCCAGGGGTACGTAACCTCCCTGTGTGCCAACTGCACATTCATCCTTATTCCAAAATCGAATATTGAAAAGGGTTCAAATAAGTCTCAAGCCATCTTAGGGTTTCGTGACACAATTTACGTGAGAATTCTCAAAATTAGGGCTCACCTTGAACAACCGGTATTAACCGTCAACCCTTAATTTCGTACACTCTTTAAAACCAAGACTCACCCTGAGCAACTGGTATTAACCGTCAATTGTTAACTTTGTATATGCTGTTAATCGTTTCAGTTAGTTTTTATATTAATCACAAATAATTCAAATTTTTATTCACCAATAATGTTGTACCAACTCATTAAAATTCCCAACATAAAATATTACACATGTCACACAAAAATAAATCAATGTACAAAATTTAAATAAACAATTAATTTAAACCATGGTATGAAATAATAATGTAGATACCAAAAAGAAATAAGTCATAATCACACACATGCATGGATTTTTAATCTATAATATTAGACTAGTGCAATATTAAATTTTAATCCAAATAAACAATTGAAGAGAAAATTTTTGATTCCTCATGAATTTGCCAAAATTTTCAGAATGTATATCTCGCAAATAAATTATAAATAAATTACTTATACAACTCTAAAATTCATATAAATCTACAGAATACTCAATAAACATTTTATGGTCATTTTTCAGAAAGCATTTTCCAAAAATAAATTATAAATAATTCTTAAAAATTCCAAGAAAGTTTATGACACAGATTTATCACATTTTCTTAAATTAATTCCATACTTAAATTTATAAATCAATTCCATAATCTAAAATTTTATTATGAAACTAGACTTCTCAAATTTCATTTTTTGTTTAGAAATTACTAGATTTGGTTTAACATAAAATTTTTAATGATTTTTCAAGTACATAGTAAAATCTGCCTATAGCTCCAAATTTGGTTTAAAATCTGTATAAATTCGTAAAAAACTCAATAATTGTTGCAAAAATTCATGAATAAAGTAGACATCATTATAAACAAATTTGTAGCAGAAATTATCTCAAAATTTTGAGTATAAAATTATCTAAAAATTCATACAACTTTCTGGCAGATTGAAGGACTAAATAAAATTTTCAATCATCTCTTTAATGGTATAAACTACACATGCAAACCTATTTCCACAATAATATCATGATTTTAAGACTATCAATATTTTTAAATATTTGATATACACATCACAAAACTTACATACATATACACAAAAATTTCTATCTATAAGTCAGTCATTTAACATATGAATATAATCTGAAAATTTCAACAATTAAAAAAAAATGAGAGGGTTGAGAGGGTTTTTTTACTTAATTGTAGGATTGAAATGGAACGATGAAATGGTAGAAAATATATATCCTTCTTAATCTCCTCTTCCTCTTATCCTCTTCCTCAACTTGGCAAATTTTTTTTTTTCCCCCTTTTCTTCCCCTTTTCACCAAATGCAAGCATGCATGTATATATATACAATGCATTGCTGAGCACCTCTCCTCTCTCTCACTCTATCTCTCTCTTTCTCTTTTTCTTTCTTTCTTTCTTTCTCTTTCTCTTCATTCTATGTAATCAAATCTTCAATTTCCAAAGGCTATATTCTATACCACCATGCATGCTGCCACTTGAAATCTGCAGATTTTTTTTTTTTTGTGTGTGTGTGTGTGTATATATTTGTGTATTTGTGTGAGTTTCTTAAATTTGATACACTAAGATTTTTAATTAAGCTATTTAGTAAGAATAATTATCATGTTAGATCCTTATTAAAATAATTTATAAATAACAAATATTGAACACCCACAAAATTATTATTTTTAATAATGTCTTTATTAGTGATTGAATTGGGTTCATTTAAAACTAACTTTTACGCTAATATATATTTCAAATAAACTATGGATAAAATTAACTAATTAATTAATTAATTAATTTATTATTATTTTTTTTGAATAATTAAATGCGGGTTTTCACAAAAACACTCCAAATCTTTTATCTTACAAATTTTGCAGATTCTCTTACTTCTGCTAACCCTTCTGTTTAGACACCTTAACTTTGATATTTTTTCCCTCTGCTCCTCGTACCCACGAACAAACTTCGCCGGAGCTGACCGTTGACTTTCTTTCCAAAGTCCTATTTGCCACATCAAAAAATGTTTTACACACGTTTGAGTGAACTGCCCGTAATTCTTGGGATACTCTTATAAAGAGCACAACATTGTATACCAATACAATCAACAAAAAAGAATTACATAAAGAAAGGGACGAAACAAGGTACCAAAAACAACGTCACCACGATAACTATGCCACTGCAAAAACATATTTCTCTCTGCACACATTTGAGTGAACTATTCGTAATTCTCGGGACGAAACATTATATACCAATACAATCAACAAAAAAGAAAGACAGAAAAGGAGGGACGAAATAATGTACCAGAAAACAACTTTACCATAATAGCTATCCCACTGCAAAAATATATTCCTCTCTGCCATCAAATGTTTTTTGGTACCAAATAAATAGCCAAAGTGGCCCGCGTATAAGGACGAAGATGTCTTGTTCAAAATAATTCAAAAACATAATCCTTTTCCCGCCCTTGCTTTATGTCTGTCATTCTGTAAGAATCTTTACTTTACAACCACGCAAATCAACAGAAACATGACACGTGTATCGCACTATCCGGCAAAGGAATAAAAAGTACTCACACCATTCACACATGGGCCCGGGTGTGACTTCCTTTTAACCCCATCCATACACGTGTCCACAAGTACAACAATGGACGGCCCAGATCAGCACGGGGGGGAGCGGGAGCGGGAGGCGCTGATAATATTAATACAGTGTCCCCCCAGTCACACCATTCACACCATTCACACCGAGTTTTTTTTAACTAATGGGGAGGCTTTGTACTACTGGTGTGAGTTCACTGTTTGTCTTTACAAAATGCCTCGCCAACCCTCTTTCCGTTTCTATGCCAAGAATGTTTTCCTCACCTACCCACAATGCCCTTGTCCAAAAGAACAACTCTTGGAACTCCTCCAATCCCTTCTCTAACTAGCATGTCAGCCATACTACATACTTGTCGCAAGGGAGCTCCACGAAGATAGAAACCCTCACCTTCATGCCATGATCCAATGTACAAAGAAGATCCAAATCTCCAACCTGAGATTTTTCGATCTCATTGGAACCAATAGGAGGATCTATAATCCAAATATAGAAAAACTCCATTCTCCAATAACGAGTCGACAATATATACAAAAAGGAGGGGACTTTGTAAAATGTGGAGAATTTTCATCGAAGGGGAAAAGTCCCTCAAAGAACAGAGATGAACTCTAGCGGGGAATACTTGCAGAAGTAGAAATGGATGAACAATTTTTTGCACTCTGCAAAAAGAGATGTCCCATCGATTATGCCACAAAATATCCCCAATTAAAAACATTTTTGAAGGATCATTACAAACGAGAGAGGCCCCCATATATTAGCCCCTTTAATTTATTTCCTTTTCAAATGAAGAACTAAAAAAATGGGTAGAAAATAATATTTTGTCTGTAAGTCAAAATTTTGTCTAATACGAGTTATGTCAAAATTGTTGTCTTTCCGTTTGGAGGGAAGATGACTGAATTAGATTAGGGATACACAAAAATAATATCAATAATTTATATACTGGCGAAGAACTCTCCTCCTCCTCTAATAACAGGATCTAGAACGGCGCCCATCCGCCCAATGTCCCTCTACCTTGAAGGACCCTTAAGAACAAGAAAAATCGCTTGGGCCAGAAGTCTCAGACGACACAATTACTTCTCCTGCAGAATAAGCTTCAAGGACTACGATCAAGACGCTGTCTACAACGTCATAGACGACATCAAATACTCGACAGTCCCTACCAAATTAATGAAGAATTTCGTAGGTTGCCATAGAGACTTCCATGTATTTGTTAAATTCTAACCAGATCTCACTATTAGAGAAGGAATTCCTTATATTATATTAACTAATGAGGACAGTAGTTGGTTAGATGCAATGTTCCCAAAAATAAGAGAATGGTTTGATGTAAATGTATCCACTGTCATGATTAATGAAAAAATTTATTAATTTTATTTATGAAACCATTCAAACTTTTATTTACTTACTACATTTCCCTTACCATCAACTATTACCTCTTGAGTCACATCACTATTTTTTACACTGATTATTACATTTCATAAAACATCAAAAAATTTAGCAGGGTCCATAACAACTGATCCTCTCTGATCAACTTCTTCTTTTTCTAACACCAACCTTTGAAATCTACGAACTAGGATCAGCATCCCTAGCACCATCACCACCTCTGCGTACATTAATCTCAGACAAACTCAGACGACCTTCGCGTTCATAAATAACTGAACCACTTTTCTCAAAGCCTCTTAACAACAAATCTCTTAGCCTCTCTGGTAAACCCACAGACATAGTCCGAGTCAGGATCGGAATGGCCTTGGTCGGAGCACAGTGCCAAACATCAACATTATCATTAGTATATTTTTTAGATAACACAACAATAGATGATAGGGCCTTCATTTGTGAATCTTGTGGCATGTCACTAGTATAATACTTCAAATACCCCTTCATTTTACAATACGTAATCCCCCTTTTAATATTAGAATTTTCAAGTCGATACTTCACCATCCATGGCACCTGTTTGTCGTTAATGGAACAATAACTATTCCCATAATACACTAACTTGCACTGGCAATCCACGAGAAAAATAAAGTACGCCTGTAAACTTCATTACCATGTAACCTTCTATCATACACATTTACTCTGACCAACCCACTGGCATTGGGTGCGCAAATGGGGAAATATTTTATCAATATTTTATCAACTTTAATACTTTTTTGTTTCTATCTCAACCTCAACTGAGAAAATAAATTAGGTAATGCAAGTTCAATACAACTGAAATCACTTGTTGAAACATCTTCAACAACATTAATTTTTATGTCGTCCACCTCCATTCACCTGAACATTACAAATAAAAATACATAAATTTATAATTCTAAACAGTTTTAAAGTACATTTGACTCCTTAACGTAATTTTGCATTCTTTTCCACTAACAGTAGCAACCACTAAATATATGGCACCCTTCTGAATACTTCCAACATATCCCAACAGCATATCTTTGTAGCCCGTCTAAACATCAATTGGGAAGAACCGATCCACAACTTCTATTTCGTGACGAACGTACTCTTTGTCCATTCCACTAACCCGCTTGAATCTCATTTTCTTTAGCATTCGAAACCTGTCGAACTGGTCAGGATTAATAATCCAGATCTCAGGATTACCCTCGCTAACTCTAATAAATATCTTGTTAGGTATGGGGATGGAATCTGACGGACTATTATCACTTATGATGAAAAACAATACGTAGTGGACCACAGCTTCATCTTTAGCATTTTGTCTCAATTGAACATTTCCAATTAATTTTTATACCCTTAACCACGATCTTGTCTGATTGACGGTTACATCTTTTATTACCTAACTCAATACCATTCAGTAATCTCATCACACCTTTATTATCAAATTTAACGTCCCTTAATTGTTCATTGTAAAGTTGCAACTTCTTTACTCCCCTCTTCGTCTTCTTAATATATTGGAGAATATTCTAAATGTACCATCTGCGAACGTACGCCGCCTTAAAAGGTACACGACTATGGTAACTACGCTTATATCCACTGGTCGCTGGTGTCCTTGACCTCTGGTACGCAAGGGGAGTTCGATATTGGCTGTTTATTACTCCTTCTATTTTTGATAAAACACTTTAAATTTTTTTTCTACAAATTCTAGAAATTCTCTTACCTCTGCTAACCCTTCTGTTCAGACACCCTACCTTTGATATTTTTTCCCTCTGCTCCTCGTACGCACAAACAAACTTCGCTAGAGCTAACCGCCGGCTCTCTTTCCAAAGTCTTATTTGCCAAGTCAAAAAACAATCTACACATATTTGAGTGAACTGTTCGTAATTCGCGGGATACTCTTCTAAAGAGTACAACATTGTATATCAATATAATCAACAAAAAAGAATAACAGAAAAAAAGGAACGAAACAAGGTACCAGAAAATAACATCACCACAATAGCTATCCCACTGCAAAAACATATTCCTTTCTACCATCAAATATTTTTTGGTACCAAATAAATAGCCAAAATGGCGTGCGTATAAGGACGAAGATGCTTCATTCAAAATAATTTAAAAGCATAACTATTTTTCCGTCTTTGCGTTATGTCTATCATTCTACAAGAATCTTTACTTTATAACCACGCAAACCACCAAAAATGCGACACGTGTATCGCACCATCCGGTAAAGGAATCAACAGTACTCATACCACTCACACCTGGGCCTGGGTGTGACTTCCTTTTAACCCCATCCATACATGTGTCTATAGGTACACCGATGGACGGCTCAGATCAGTGTGGAGTGGGGGGAAAACTGGTAATATTAATACAGCACCCCTCAATCACACCATTCACACCATTCACACCGGGTTTTTAACTAATAGAGAGGTCTCGTACGACTGGTGTGAGTTCACTGTTTATCTCTACACAATGCCTCGCCAACCCTCTTTCCATTTCTATGCCAAGAATGTTTTCCTCACATATCAACAATGCCCATGCCCAAAAGAACAACTTTTAGAACTCCTCCAATCCCTACTTCAACTAGCCTGTTAGCCATACTACAATACTTGCTGCAAGGGAGCTCTACGAAGATAGAAACCTTCACCTTGATGCCATGGTTCAATGCGCAAAGAAGATCCAAACCTCTAATCCAAGATTTTTCGATCTCACTGGAACCAATGACAGAATATATCATCCAAATATAGAAAAACTTCATTCTCCAACAGCAAGTCGATAGTATATACAAAAAGAGGGTGACTTCGTAGAATTGGGAGAATTTTCATCTAAGGGGAAAAGTCCTTCGAAGAACATAGACGAACTCTGGCAGGGAATACTTGCAGAAGCAGAAACGAAGGAACAATTCTTTGCACTCTACAAAGAAAGATGTCCCACCGATTACGTCACAAAATACCCCAAATTAAAAATATTTTTGAGGGATCGTTACAAACAAAATAGACTTCCATATACTAGCCCTTTTAATTCATTTTCTTTTTCAAATGAAGAAGTAAAAAAATAGGCAGAAAATAACATTTTGTTTGTAAGTCGAAATTTTGTACAATACGAGTTATGTCAAAATTGTTGTCGCTCTGTTTGGAAGGAAGACGACTGGATTAGATTAGGGATACACAAAAATAATATCAATAATTTATATATTGACGAAGAATTCACCTCGTCATCTGATAATGAGATCTAGAATTGTTCCAGATTTGTTGTGCAAATGGGTAAAAAAAATTAGCAGGTAGTTCGGAAATATGTAATATTGTTTAAATAATTTTTAGACCTAAAGATAACATAAGTCATAATTTTTGTTTTTTTATTAGGATTCAAAACACAAAGCTGTTAAGTGGCGGAGACAGATAAGCTGACAACTAGTGACATATTGTAAATATATAAACCACAGGAGTGTTGTTACCCTACCTTGCCTTTGGTGAGGGTCGAACCCAAACCTCCCTTATGTGAGAGGTGAGGAAATGCTATTGGGCTAGAAACCTTTGGCAACCCAATTTGTTAGGCCTATCTAAAATTACATTAGTAGTTTTATATTTTATGATATTTTTAAAATGTGTATTAAGATTGCCTTTTGAAAATTATTTGTGGGGGCCAAGAAGAGGGAGTCGTAGAGATTCCGGATAGTCGAATCTCGGAGAGTCGAGATTCGAGCCACTCGGCAATTGGCTCGCATGTTCAAATCCAACCCTATTCGGCCAAATAGTCGATTAGGCAAGGGGCCGAGTGAGGGTCGGTCTATTATAAGATGTGCCGAATATGAGTTGGAAATGGACCTAATCCTGAGGCCCATGGAAGAAAATATATAAATAGAAGAACATCAGCCAAAAAGAGGTATGTGAGAATTGTAGTGCTTAACTTAGAATATAAGTATTCTTGAGTGCGGTTACTGACTTGTCCGTCGGAGTGCTAATTTCGGTACCCCCGCCGGAGTGTATATTCCTTTTCAGGTGACCGGAAGAAGATCTCGAGCGTTTCCCAAGATCAGAAGAGTATTTCCAAACCACTTCTCCATAATTGGCGCCGTCTGTGGGAATACTTAAGCACATCCATGGCGAGAGTGACGGAAGATCCTCTGACAGTCACTGTCGACCCTATACCACAAGATGCAACCACTCCAACAACCATGCTTAGAACAGAGACTTTCGCCGCGAGACGTGCCTTGAATTTCGCCTCACCCTCGACTTCAGAGCACGACGCAATGCAAGCGATCCTGGAACAAGCACAACAAAATGAACAACGATTGGAGAACATGATTGCAATGAACAAACATCTCCGTCAGGATTTGGCCTTGGAGGTGGCAAAGTCTAAACAAGCTGCATATCAAGGCCCGGAACGACCCATGAGGGCAGCTGGTCGACGATCTCGAGCCCGACAACAAGATACTGATAGCAACTCCGACTCATTATCCTTAGAGCTCAAGAAGAAGAGACGATCTGAAATTACCAGTTCTTCTGAAGAAAGTCCCCGTACAAGGCATAAGCAAAGAAGAAACAGCTCGGATGACGATCAAGAGGATCCTTTTTCACGACTGATCCCAAAGGCAATGCTACCCAAAAAATTCAAAGCACCGTCATTCACCCTATACGACGATAAATTGGTACAAGACAGCTAGCTACAACAGTACGTTCGAAAAGGCAACCCAACCCAAGCAATAGCCTTGGCACGGGATTCACGTTCGCTCCGCGCGATCCACATGATATACAGCCTGCCAATGTCATCGGTGGTGCACGCAATTCAGTCAAAGTCTAACCCTCAAAAGCAACTCACTCCGGCTAAACGGCCCCATGAAGCCGAGGTTATCACTTTCGATGTTTCAGATTTGGTCGGAGTAACATTGCCCCACATTGATCCCTTGGTAATTGAGTTGCGGGTGAACCGATTCACTGTTGAGCGCGTACTCATTGATCCGGGGAGCATATTGGAGATTATGTACAACAAGACATTCACCAAACTTGGCTTCTCCGAATCTGATCTCTCTCTGGCCCCTTACCCCCTATTCGGCTTCAATGCCAATCTAGAGTACCCGTTTGGAAAAATCAGACTTCCCATACGAGCAGGTACCCGAACAGTGGATATGGGATTCTTAGTCGTCAAACTGCCGTCGCCGTATAATCTCATCATGGGGCGATCCTGGTTGCATACTATGCGAGCCGTCCCCAGCACCTATCATCAGCTACTCCGCTTCCCGACAAAACGCGGTATTGAGCAAATCCGTGGCTCCCAAAAATCGGCATAAGCATGTTATCTCCTTGCTGAGAAAACGCCAAAGGAACTACAGGTGAATTCCATTGAGTTGCCGGATCGAGAAAGCCTCGACGATGTTGGGCGGCCTCCAAATGAAAAGGCAACGGAAGATTTAGAATGAGTTCAAATCGATGGAAGCCCCGACAAGTTCTTCATGGTTGGCGTCTCCTTGCATCAGGCCGACAAACGGCAGTTAATATCTTTCCTGCTCAGCAACCTCGATATCTTTGCATGGACTTCGTACGAGATGCCGGGTATAGATTCGTTAGTTTCACAGCACCATTTGAATGTCGATCCTAAGTGTAAGCCGATCATTCAGAAAAGCTGGCGGTCAGCCACAGAGCACACTGCCGCCGTTGTTGAGGAGGTTGACAGGCTGCTTGACGCCGGAGCAATTAGGGAAATGACCTACCCTACATGGCTCTCTAATATGGTGGTGGTGAAGAAGAAAAATGGGACTTGGCGAGTGTGCGTCGACTTTACAAACCTAAACAAAGCCTGTCCAAAGGATTGTTTTCCTGTTTCCAGGATAGACCAGCTTGTAGATGCTACGGCGCGCCATCAGCGTATGAGCTTCCTTGAAGCCTATAGAGATTATCATCAAATCGCTATGCACCTAGAGAACCAAGAGAAAACTGCATTCCTTACCCCAAGAGAAGCCTATTGCTATAAGGTAAAGCCTTTTGGGTTACAGAATGCGGGGGCAACCTACCAGAGACTGGTCACCACCGTGTTCAAGGAGAAACTCGGCAAAACCATGGAAGTATACATTGACGATATGGTAGTCAAATCCAAAGAAGAGCAGAATCATATAGCCGATCTAGAAGAGACATTCGTTATCCTACGCAAATATGGAATGAAGTTGAACGTTTCCAAATGTGCGTTTGGTATCGGCTCTGGCAAATCACAGCAATCCTAGAGCTCAGCTCCCCTCGTTCAGTAAAAGAGGTCCAAAAGTTGATGGGGATGGTTGCCGCACTCAACAAGTTTATACGCCAGTCCACAGATCGCTGCCGACAATTCTTTCATACACTACGGCAGGGCAACGCCTTTGAATGGTCCATCGAGTGCGAAGCCGCTTTCAACGGCCTGAAGACCTACCTCCGCTCAATACCACTCCTGACAACACCCTCTGCTGGTGACCCGCTCATTTTGTACCTGGCAGTTTCTGACCAAGCCGTTAGCGCCGTATTGATAAAGGAAAAGCTGGGGGAGCAACGACCAGTATATTATATGAGCAAGGCAATGGTTGACGCCGAAACACGCTACCTTCCGCTGGAAAAGCTCATCCTAGCCCTAGCTATGGCGGCAAGGAAGCTCGTGCATTACTTTTAGGGGCATAGCATTGGGGTGCTGATAGATTATCCCCTCCGATCAGTACTACGCAGTGTGGAAGCGTCTGGACATGTATCAAAGTGGGCTCTGGAACTTGGCCAGTGCGATATTCAATTTCTATCCAAAACCTCAATTAAGGGACAGGTGCTTGCCGACTTCGTCGCCAAATTCACTGGGGGCCTTGCCGACTTCAAGTCTGATGTCACCAACTCCAAGTCAGATGAAATCCGACCAAAGCCGAACTAGAGGATTTATGTTGGGGACATATGGCAGTTGTATTGTGATGGATCATCCAATCAATGGGGCAGCGAAGCTGGAGTTGTAATCATGACCCCCGACGACGCAATAATTGAGCAGGCCGTCAAGCTCGGCTGCGAAGCATCAAATAACGAAACCGAATACGAAGCCCTTTTAGCCGATTTGCGGAACGCGCATCTTTTAGGTGCTCGTCGTCTACTTGTATTTTGCGACTCAAAACTGGTGATCAATCAACTAAAGGGGAAATACGCGGCAAGAAACGACCGTATGGAGGCCTACATGAAAACGGCCAATTCCCTGTTAGCAAAATTTAACCATCATGAGTTAAACCAGATAACACGTGATCATAACACCTATGCAGATGCCTTGGCTTGCCTAGCCTCCGCAATCAACTCAAAGGTTAAATGGACCATCGAAGTAGGATTCATCCCAAAGCCAAGCATTAGCCCTCCGGAGGACGTCCAAATCAACATTGCCGAATCTGCACCAAGTTGGATGGATCTCATTGTTGCATTCCTATCTTCTGAACAGTTCCCAGAAGACAAGAAAGAAGCACACAAGCTGCGAAACAAAGCCATGCGATACTACCTGGATCCGCAAGGAAGGCTTTATAAAAAGTCACTCTCCGGCCCATATTTGGAATGTGTGCACCCGGACAAAGTCAGAGAGCTTCTGACTGAGATACACGAAGGCAATTGTGGAGTCCATTCTGGCGGACGCTCTTTAGCCCATCGAGCTATAACGCAGGGGTATTATTGGCCGACAATGAGAGCGGACGCCAAGTGTTATGCAAAAAAGTGTGAACAGTGCCAGAAATTCTCCCCATTAAACCATCTGCCTGCTGAAGAATTAAACTCTATCATCAGTCCTTGGCTGTTCGCCCAATGGGGGCTTGACATCGTAGGACCATTGCCGAGGGCCCCAGGGAACAAGCGATACCTGATCGTCGTAACAGATTACTTCACAAAATGGGTCGAAGCAGAAGCATTAACACACATCCAAGATGTTGACGTTAAGCGCTTTGTGTGGAGGAACATCATAACACGATTCAGCATTCCCAGAGCTCTTATCTCAGACAACGGCACCCAGTTTGATTGTGGCGTATACCGAGAGCTGTGCAGCAAATATGGTATTCGGCCTTACTTTTCTACGCCGGCTTACCCCCAAAGCAATGTGTAGACGCGCCCGTGGGCCTCGTGCTACAGTTCGGACTCGATTTGTGTCACGGTTCTTAATCTGAACCAAAGAGTCCAAATCTGGCAAATCGTTTTGAGAAACAGATTTTTGAAAAGTAGTGCCAAACATGGACTGCTTTGCCAGATACAGAGTCACCACCTAAATATTTTTTAATAGGAAAATTTAGGAAACCCTGACTCGGTGCCGAAGGCCACATGTCCGTCATCACCGGAGTTGTCTCGGCTCGGGAGCTTGGGTACGATCGGGGAAGGTCAACTATGAGCACCCCCTTTCGCCCGGTCCGAAGACCGGCCTCTACTAACCGTGATATCCAATTTTGAAAACGTTACGTGTTCTTATTCCATTTATTAGCCTAGAATTACTATGTTATGCGTGCAGCAAACAAGTATAGATTAGATTGCCTAATTTGGAAAGAAACATTGCATATCCGTTTGTTTTGGAAAATGCTTTGGATTTGCTACTCGCAAGTAGGCTAAAACACGGATTTCAATGAGTTCTTCCAACTCAAACAATCCAACCTTCACCCACAGGCATCCAAGCAGTTTATAACACATAAGCATCTAGCCACATGTTAAGCATGCTGACATGGCAACATTCACACTCATGCGATATGCTAAAGCGGAAATACTTACATCGTACTCCGTGCTAAAACAAAGAACTCGTTAGCAAACATGCATGATCCAAGTCCATGTTAAGTGCCTAATGCATCGCATACAAAATGTTGCTAGAATAGGCTCGGCTATCCTAAACATGGCATGTGAGAATGCACAACTATCACATATTCAGTTTAGAATTTGAAGTACAAATGCAGTTAGCATGATATACCGAGCCTAATGTATGTAATACAAATGTATGGATGCACGCATGCGTAGCATAAGGTATGCTTATTTAAACGTGCCCTAATCTACCATCGTAAGCAGGTAAATAAAAGGGAAGAAAGAAGTGAGGTTGGAAGACATACACACCACCCACGCACACTTATTACAGATTTGCCCTCGCTCGGAGGGACCGAATAAATATTACAAATTAATTAACTACGCAAGCTAATTAAATATTACAAATTGCCTAATTTAATTAACAAATTAAAATAGACTAAGAAAAGCAGATAAATCGCCTCGGGAAACGTGCCGCGATGCACAAGCTGCCTCTGTTTTTTTTCTTCTGCTCCTCTGGAGGCTGTCAAAACCTCAGGACTGCATCCTTAGACACTGGGGAGTGTCACCGGCTGAGTGGAATCACCACCGGCACTGGTGTGTAGCCATCAGCACAAAATGAAGCTGTCGGCAGAGAAAAGATTGCCGGCCGGCACCTTACACTGCCGGTCGGCAAAGAAAGCGTGCAGAACCTGTAACTCACAGCAACAGAGGGCAAGGCAAAGCATGGCAGCACAATTCAAGGCATGTATGCACCAAACATGTCCCTTATCATGATAATGACTCAAAGGGGCATGTGCCTCGATTCTCGGACCACCAATCACGCATTTCCATGCATGATGGCCCAAAGAACTAAGTATGCAACTTTGGTTTCAAATGCAATGCAAACCAATCAAACAAACAAGGCCCTATTCCTATCACCAATTCAAGAAACAAGACATGCATGCAAGATGCAATGCAACCTAGGCATACAAGCTAGGAATGCAACATGACATGGCAAGGCACTTATGCAAGCATGCAAGCATACATATGGCAATGCGAATAGATGGGAAGATGGACTTAAACATGAATTAGGCAACTCTAAAATAGGCCTAAAACAGTAGCCATAATGACCAAAACAAGAAGCCAAAACATATGCACACATACACATGATGGAAGGCCTACACTTAGGCACAAATTAAACAACCCTCAAGCACACTTGAAAGGGACAAACATGAGCAAGTATCATGCAACATAAGTATTGAAATCATGTCATGAAATGATGCCAAATTATGCTAAACAAGACAAGCAAATGCATGCAAACATGGTCCAAGTGCTCAAAGCAAACCAATGGGGCATTGAACTACCCTTAGTGAGACCAAACATGGCATGAGTGTGTTGACCAAAAACAGAGTTTTGGGACATTAATACAAGGCCCAAGGACCGCTTAGATGGCATCTAAATGGCTCAAATACAAAGGCATACATAGACACCAAAACATGGAGCATTGCTACACAAGCTTCCAAAACGTTAAAGAGGCATGCAAAGCAATCAAACAAGCATGGAAATGGGACTGAAATAACATGTGGAGGGACCCCGAATCACCAATTCGATGCAAAGATGTCATGCTACACATGCACATACTCAAGGCCAACAAGCCCAAATACAAAGGAGCTATATAATGCATGCCAAAATCAACCCAAATACTTATGGACAGATCTAAAACATGTCAAAATAAGCACAAAATCTTCACAAGACCAAGCCTAAAACATGCTCCAACTAAGGCTAACAACCTAAGACATGTTAAGGCATAAACAAGGCATTACAAGGTAACTATGCTAAGCATGCATGGAGTTCCAAAACCAACTTAAAATCATGTTATATTATGGATATATAAGCATGAAAAACAACCTAAACATGCTCAACACACACTCAAGCATAATGCTCTCTCAAGAGGCCAAAATATGTCCTTTTCAAGGACAACAAGGAGAGGGGGTGGCCCTCTCCTTCTTGGGACTTCAAAGCATCATCTTCACCACTGAAATCCCTCAAGATTTCAGTGGTGAAGAGATCTCAACACCAAAATCCCGGAGTTAGCACAAAATGGCTCAAAATGAGGCCTTTCAAGGCCTAAGGGTGGTCAACAACCCTCAAACCAAGAAACACTCTTAATAAACAACAAAGAGGGCCTAAAAACAGAACTTTTTTATGTTATACAATAAGCACAAAAATAGCTCTAAGATAGGTATAAAATCAATGCAAAAATGGGAGAAAATGGGACTAGATTCTCACCCTTGATGACCCATTTACAAATGGTGCTCCAATGGCCTCCTTTAGCTTGAATCCAACACCAAAACTTCAAAACAAACCTTTTAGAACCTCAGCTCCAAGGGGAAGGTGAAACACTAGGTGTTTGTGTGCAATAGTAAGACACAAAGCACCTAGTGAACAAAAGAGTGGGAAAGAGAGATAGAAAATGTATCTAACTCAAACCCTAGAACAAGAGCTCAACAATGGCTGTTTTTGCTCTCAAAATATCTCTCTCTCTCTAGCCTAAGTCCTCTCCTCTTCTCTCCTTTTTGTTACAAGAGAGAGCCTCTCTCTATATCTCTTGTAAAGCTTACAAGACAAGCTTTACAAGAGGGAGATCCCTCCATACACGTGTATGGAGGGGAGCAAAAGCAAGACAGCTGTCTAAAAATATCTGCAAAAGCAGATGAACAGCAATCGGCCGGCTAAAAATGCTATCTTGGCCAAAAGAAGTGCCGACCGGCACAAAATAGTGCTGACTGGCAACAAAAGGTGCCGGCCGGCAAACTACATTGCCGGTGGCAGCAAACACCAGCCGGTGGCCTCTAGCCACTGCCGGTGGTGGGTGGGGATGGTCTACAAGCCCTACCCTGCCTTTCCAAGGCAAGATGCAAGTGTTTGGTGCAAAACCAGACACTAAATGGTCGAGTTCGGGGATCCTGAAGCAAGGCGCGCGAGCCGAGACTTCCGGGAACTCCAAACGAACACAAACATGGATAATCACCGAGTGTTCAAACGGTGACGTCCAAGTCTTGAGGACGGTCAAAAATGGGGTGTCTACACAATGGCCAGGCCGAAGCCTCTAATAAATCCATCTTGGACGACATCAAGAACAGGCTGGAAAAAGCCAAAGGAAAATGGGTCGAAGAATTACCGAGTGTACTGTGGGCTTATCGAACTACACCGAGAAGATCAACTGGAGAAACGCCGTTTGCCCTATGCTTTGGAACCCAGGCAATCTTGCCCCTGGAGATCGGCCACCCAACACTCAAGTCGCAAGTTTTTGATACGGGCCGAAACGACATGATGCTGGCTTTGGACTTGATTCTAATTGAAGAACGAAGAGACCAAGCCCTTGCGTCCATGGCACGGTACCAGCAACAGCTGGCAAAGTCATATAATCAACGGGTTCAGCTGCACCGCTACTCACCAGGAGAATTGGTCCTGAAGAAGGTACTTTTAGCTGACAGGAAACCAGCCGATGGAAAATTGGGTCCTAACTGGGACGGCCCCTACCAGATTGATTCAATCGCCGGAGTAGGGGCATATCAGCTCAAAGACATGTCAAAAGGAGTCTGCCGCGACCTTGGAATTCCACGCATTTACTCAAATTTTATCATTAACCCGACTTGTGAGACATGATGCTTGTTCCGAACTGTTCGCTATGTACATCTCTTTTTCTATAAATACAAAGATTCTCATTCACCTACTACAAAATCCAGTTCAAAGATGTGCCGATAAAGTCTCTGGATTCGGAGTTCCCTTCGTGGATATCACGATTGGCCGATAAAGCCTCCGGATTCGGGGCGCCCTTCATGGATATCACGGTTGGCTAATTCAAGTCTCCGGATTCGGAGCCCCATCGACGAATGATGTCTTTGGGCTGATAAAGCCTCTGGATTCGGAACACCCTTCGTAGATATCACGATTGGCCAATTTAAGTCTCCGGATTCGGAGCCCCATCGGCGAATGACGTCTTTGGGCCGATAAAGCCTCCGGATTCAGAGCGGCCTTCGTAGATATCACGATTGGCCAATTCAAGTCTCCAGATTCGGAGGGCCCTTCGTGGATATCACGATTGGCCAATTCAAGTCTCGTGATTCGGAGCCCCATCGGTGAATAACGTCTTTGGGCCGATAAAGCCTCCGGATTCGGAGCGCCCTTTGTGGATATCACGATTGGCCAATTCAAGTCTCCAGATTTGGAGCCCCATCGGCAAATGACGCCTTTGGGCCGATAAAGCTTCCGGATTCGGAGCGCCCTTCGTGGATATCACGATTGGCCAATTCAAGTCTCCGTATTCAGAGCGCCCTTCATGGATATCACGATTGGCCGATAAAGCCTCCGGATTCGGAGCGCCCTTCGTGGATATCACGATTGGCCAATTCAAGTCTTCGGATTCGGAGCCCCATCGGCGAATGACCTTTTTGGGCCGATAAAGCCTCCGAATTTGGAGCATCCTTTGTGGATATCACGATTGGCCAATTCAAGTCTCCGGATTCGGAGCACCCTTCGTGGATATCATGATTGGCCGATAAAGCCTCTGGATTCGGAGTGCCCTTCGTGGATATCACGATTGGCCAATTCAAGTCTCTGGATTCAGAGCGCCCTTCGTGGATATCACGATTGGCCGATAAAGCCTCCGGATTCAGAGCGCCCTTCGTGGATATCACGATTGGCCGATAAAGCCTCCGGATTCGGAGCGCCCTTCATGGATATCACGATTGGCCAATTCAAGTCTCCGGATTCGGAGCCCCATCGGCGAATGATGTCTTTGGGCCGATAAAGCCTCCGGATTCGGAGCGCCCTTTGTGGATATTACGATCGGCCAATGCAAGTCTCTGGATTCGGAGCGCCCTTCGTGTATATCACGATTGGCCAATTCAAGTCTCCGGATTCAGAGTGCCCTTCGTGGATATCACGATTGGCCAATTCAAGTCTCCGAATTTGGAGCCCCATCGGCGAATGACGTCTTTGGGCCAATAACACAATGATGCCGATTAAATCATGCTGAACAATGTCCATTCAATTGTCTGGAATACATTTATTTAAACATTTATATAATAAAACGCATGGAAGCATGTGTGTGCCGAACAAAACTTATAACAAAACATTGAAAATAAAATGCTTTTTTATTCGACCAACCAATAATTACATAATCTTAGACGCGATCTGCGTTTTAACATTTATAACGAATATTTTTATTCGGCGTCTCCCTCATCATCGCTCTTTTCAACTTCAAAGGTGGAAAAAGGCAAATGATCACGATGATCCAGGTCACATAACTTGAAATCGACACCTTTCGCTCGGAGAGCCGTAAGCCAACCATGCTTAAAGTCGTGATTCTCGCATCGGCAGACCTCCTCGGCAAGTGTCTCTTTCGTTTTGTCGATCCCAATTTTCCGGCCAGCACGGAAACCCTCCTTGTAACCTTTGGCCCTTGCATTTGCTACGGCAAACATGCTTGCCGTATCTCGATCGGTGATGGCATGACTCAATAGCTGTTGGGTCACCCTCTCGTCCACAACCGGGTTAGATTGACCCGCCGCATGCGGATCGGCGACTTTAACCTTTCTAAGCTCCCTAAGCTCGCCCTTCGCCTTCTCCGCACGAGCCTCCGAATTGCGGACTCGTTCGTCCATTTTCTCCATCTCCCGCCGCGCGGCGCGCAGACACAGGCCAACTTTGTAGGCGGTGTACAGCCCCTTCATCGCCCCATGAATTCCTTCTCGAAACACTTCGAAATCGCGTCGTCCAACCATCGATTGTTAGACTTCTGGTGGAAAGATCTATCGGGCGAACTCGGCCGCTACACCCGGATCATTGACGATGGAATCTGCCTCAGTCATCGGTTTATTTCCCACGAACACCGCAAAACTCAATGGTCGTGGCATTGTGTCTAACTCATTCCTTAGTCGTGGTCGCGGGGAGCTTCTCCGTTGATGCTTCTCTCTTCGGGGTGATCTGCTTCGACGGCTTGAAGGTTGACTTTTTCACTTTCCTTGGACGCCTTTCTTCCCGCATCGCAGGCTCGCCGCTGCGATTCATCGTAGTATCTAGCTCAGCCAGCGTTTGTCCCTCTCTTCTGCTGTTGAAGAACAGCCTGTTTGACATTCGCCCTTGCCCTAAGCTAGTTCAAATCGAGTCTGAATAAGAATAAGTGGACCCACTGGCGCGAGCTCACCCCATTTATTCGTAGGTATGCAGCGATCCCGAGGAAATTTCATTAACGTTTTTGGCAGCCTCCAAACGCCCTCGCCCTATGCCGATTAAAGTGTGCCACAGTCACTTCATGTACTGATTTTTGGCTTTTTAAACGGCCTAATTATCTAAACGGCGATTATGGGCGAATGTCTTGAAGTCCATGCACTGGCTGGGGTAAGGGCAGATTTATTAATCTAACCGGCCGAGCATCTTGGCCCCATGCCGATTAAAGTGTGCCACAACCATTTCATGTACTGATTTTTGGCTTTTTAAACGGCCTAATTATCTAAATGGCGATTATGGGCGAATGCCTTGAAGTCCATGAACTGGCTGGGGCAAGGGCAGATTTATTAATCTAACCGTCCGAGCATCTTGGCCCCATGCCGATTAAACTGTGCCACAGCCATTTCATGTACTGATTTTTGGCTTTTTAAATGGCCTAATTATCTAAACGGCGATTATGGGCGAATGCCTTGACGTCCATGCACTGGTTGGGGCAAGGGAAGATTTATTAATCTAACCGGCCGAGCATCTTGGCCCCATACCGATCGATAGGTGCCACAGCCACTTCATGTACTGCTTTTTGGCTTTTTAAACGACCTAACTATCTAAACGGCCTATCATCTAGTCGGCAAGTATACAAAACGTTTTATCCAAAACAGCAACCAAACAATTTCGTTCATTAGTAACAGCAAAGTACAAAATGAATTTTCATTAAGTAAATTGGGCACAAATTGTAACCATTTTACATATGAAAATTACTAGACAAAAAGCTATAAAAAGCTAAAAATTACATGCAAATCCTAAAACAAAAAATAAGAGCCACCCAAATTAGTCCTTGAAGTCAGACTCCAGCGGCTCAACATCCACTTGCTCGTATGGAATTGGCATAGCCAATGTCACATCAGCAGCAGCAAAGGCTTTGAGCCAGCCATGTTTAAATCCCCGATTTTCAAATTTGGGGACTTTGTCTACATATTCATCAAAAGCAGATTTTTTTCCAGCATCGAATGCGCTGGAAGCCTTCAAGTCGGCCATTTCCTTCGCTGCCTTCATCTCTTCCAACCCAGCCTCCAATTTAGAGATCGCCTCCTGGGCCAATTTAAGCGCGTCGTCGCTTGCATCCGCCCTTTTCTCGGTGACTGATCTCAATTCTTCAGCATTGCGGGCGCTCTCCATCTCGGCCTTGGCACGGGCACCCTCCGTCTGCGCCCTACTCCTTTGGCCCTCAACCTTCGCTTGTAAACGGCCAATTAGGTCGACGGCATCGTGATAACGACGACCCATGTTAGCTATTCTTCCGACGGCCTACAAAACAGGAAGATAAGAACAAAATAATATTTGCGTAAAGAAAAAAGACAAAGTGTAGATATATACCAAAAGAGTCGATTGCGCGGCCAACCCAATTGCAACCAGATTCGGCTCTGCCCGAAAAACTGCCTTGTCAGCAGGCAGTGAAACGAACGTCGCCAAGCTGAGTGCAACCGTTGGATCTTTGATCACCGAAGCATCAGAGGAGATTGGCATATTCTTTATCTTGGGTTGGATAACAAAAGGTACGATCACATCCGACTCCTCTAAACAAGGTCGTTTGTCGGCACGTTCTTCTAAGCCGGTCTCGACATCGGTAGGGCGTTTCTCCACCCTTTGCTCAACTTCCACACTTGCCTGCACAAAAGGTTTTGCCTCGGTATTTCTGTTCTTTGCCATCCCCTCAATAGCAGGCAAGGAGGTCTGGTACTGAGATTCAGCAGTCCAAATCTCCTCCGCCCTTCGCCGCGCGGCCATCCTTTCCATATTTGCCTTCTTGGCAAGTTTAGTGAGGCTCAACCCAGCCATATCTTCTGCGAACGCGCCGGGAAGGTCCTCTAGACCGTGAAAAATATCGTCGAGCGGATGGTCCTCCCGACCCGAAGTGGACGGAGGATCAGCCGAATTGAGGCCGGCTTCTTCAAATGCTAACTTCAAAGCCTCGTCAACCTCAGTTTCGGATTGGTCTGACACAGCGGCCTCAACTATTTTTGGTCGCTCCGAATCTGATCCCTCGCGACCGATTTGTCTCAAATTTCTGAAATCAGTCAAGATAAGGGCGATAAGAAACTCCTCACCCTCCGGAATTGAAATGTTCTCCGCTGCCGAGCGGAGCAGAACGTGGGCCGCCTTCCCTTGCTTTTGAAGACTCGGTCGGCCGAAATACTTAAGCGCAGTCTCGATTTCTAAAAGGACGGCGTCGTCGGTCGATATCAAGACTTTCTTCAAATCGTTTCCTGCAAAAGCAAAACCATGAGGTCCCGAAAATAAAGTTTAATAAATATAACAAGTAAATAAATAAAAAAAGATACTCGGCTACTTGGTTCGCCTATCCGTCTAGGAATACGATTAAGGCGATCCTCACCTTCGCCGAATTCCCAGTTTCCTTGGACGACGACCATAACATCATCGACTCGCTTCCCAGAGCTGGAAAGCATAGTCACTAGTTGATGGTCGGTGTCTTTGGCCCTAAGGAAATAACGCTCGTGTCGACCAGAAGACTTGGCCAAGGCGTAGCAATGCCGAATAGCGGGAATGCCAAGGTTAAGCCTAAGGCAGCGATTTAGTGCGATAATCCCCATCACGATCCTATAAAAGTTAACGTTGGGTTGGGAAGGGATTGACCCCCAATGGCAAAGCACGACCCTAAGGAGAGGGTGAAGGGGAAAACGGACCCCACCCTCTGCGATTGATAGAAGAGGGAAGACGATTGTGGTCTCATCAACCCTCTCCCTATCGAGGGTGCCGTCTGCCACAAATGATAGACGAATATCATCAGGAATGGAAAAATGGCGTCGGAAGCTAGAAATTCGATCTGGTGAGAGGAGATCTTTTAAATGTTTCGCCATTCCCCCAGCCAATAAGATTATGCTAAGCCAAAAGAAAAACAAAGCAGAGAAGGAAAGAACTTACAAGAGGCGAAGGAGATAGAAAAGAGTAGGAAGTTGCAGAGGTAGTTCGGAAGGCAATCCAACGACGGGCGTCTAAAAGCATGTATGCAATTGAAAAGACGTCGAAATTTCAAATCGCAATAAATAGAAACGTATGAAGAGGCGGGAAGTTGAAAAGATAACCGGGAAGCGTGTGTACAGACATTTGTGTTGGAATACGGTCAGCCGCCGAATTTCGGCTCTGACTCATCAAGTTCGAAACCAAACATTCCAGTCAACTGTCGTTAGTAGAGTGCTTGGGGGGCAATTGTGGCGGCCGAGAAGAAGGAGTCATAGAGATTCTGGATAGTCGAATCTCAGAGAGTCGAGATTCGAGGCACTCGGCAATTGGCTCACATGTTCAAATCCAACCCTATTCGGCCAAATAGCCGATTAGGTAAGGGGCCGAGTGAGGGTCAGTCTATTATAAGATGTGCCGAATATGAGTTGGAAATGGACCTAATCCCGAGGCCCATGGAGGAAAATATATAAATAGAAGAGTATCAGCCAGAAAGAGGTATGTGAGAATTGTAGTGCTTAACTTAGAATATAAGTATTCTTGAGTGCAGTTACTGACTTGTCCGTCGGAGTGTTAATCCCGGCATCCCTGCCGGAGTGTATATTCCTTTTCAGGTGACCGGAAGAGGATCTCGAGCGTTCCCCAGGATCAGAAGAGTATTTCCAAACTACTTCCCCACATTATTTTAATTTTTCACAATGTATAATGATGTGATTTTCAACTACTTTCCATGCTATTTAATAGTATCAATATAACCTAGTCATTTTTATTTATAGAAGAGGTGTATGTCTTTTTGTTTTTATATATAAAAAAACATGTATACTTTTTATTTACTAGATATTGTTAATCAACAAAAATGCTTTATTAATAATTTAAAACTTTATAAAAGAATTAAAAAAAAAAACTAGTTAGATTTATTTATTTTTGTTCTCATAATTTTTTTTCCCACAACCTTTACATAAGAAATTATCTTCTTTTATTAATGTACCAAAACTAAATATTTTTTTATGCACACACCTCGGCCCCCTGGGCATATATCTTAAGGAAAATTCTAAATATATATAAAATTCATACAAAAAACTTTACAAAATGATGTGATAATGTCATTATTATTGAAAAATCTAGAAATCCCCTAGATGTTGATTTGTGATTATGTAACAATTTTAAGCAGAATATAACAATCCCAATCAAACAATCAAACAATCAAGACAAAGAGACACAGCGATTTAACGTGGAAAAAACCACAATTGGACACCTCCAACTGTGATCAAAAAACCACGGGCAACAGCCACAAGACAATCCACTAAGAAGAATTAAAGGAATTACACAGGTATACTCTCAATTACCTAGCGAATCCACAACGCCTAATTGAACCAACCTTTATGTGCCTCTTCCAACCCCATCTTCACCACGGAATTGTCTTTCTGATGAGCCACTCCGGATTCCACCAAAGCTTCAGGCTCGAATTCTTCAGAATACACAACTGAAGAACAACACTCTCTTTTGTAGAACAAAACACAACCTTTGATGTACTCTCTTTAGAACATGAGTTGAATACTCAATAAAACATCAAAGAAAACTCCCAAAGTATCCCCAGATATAAACCCTAGAAACCAAAAAGAAGATCTGGAGAAGTTATCCTAAAATCTGACCCAACACGCGAATTTATAGAATCTGTCCCGCGATCTCCGCTCGAGCTCAACACAGCCCGCTCGAGCGGACTGACCAAAAACTGCGTGCGAACAAACTGAGATGCGCTCGAGCGTAGGAGCATCCGCTCGAGCGTAAAATCACACCTTCCAGTATTTTTACAGGCGACTGCAGAGATGCTGAGAGCTTCCAATCCCCGCTCGAGCGCCTGTTCCTCCGCTCGAGCGGACAGGCCAAAACTGGAAAATCTGGAAAAATAAAACATGATCGAACAGGCAACTTTGAATGCATTTTTGCATTTTGCTTCGGGGGCGCTGCCCCTCAACCCCGCCGTGGCGCTGCCCCGGACCCGCCAAGGGGCGCTGCCCCCTGGACCCCCGCGAGCTGACCGGGCAGCTCGATCCCCGTCATAATCAGCGAAGTGGCAATCTTGAAAGCTTTATCATCACAAACTTCTCTGAAATGCTTGATTCGGGTTGGATTCGCATCTAACAACTCATAGCCTCACTGAAATAAAAATGCGAACAAAAATTACAACTCAAAGGAGTTTTGTCAAACGGGATTGCCAAGAAATAAAACCTAACAATTATAAATAAAAATATTTTCAATGGTGTTTTGTTTTGAAGTGAATAGTTTATAATGAGCCACATCATTATGTATGAGTTTTTTATTTGTATAGTATTACTCAAATCTTAATTCCGCGCCTGCTTGTAGTTGTTTTTACTTGGAAGATTATACCAAGTGTTCGTCGCTAAAATGTAATTTTTTTTTTTTTTGGGTGCTAGACTTGAAATGACATGATTTCATATCCAAAGTGTTTTTGGACACTGAAAGTTCTGAGGATTTTGTCAACAAAAGGTCTGCCTAAACCACAATACTAGCTGCCTAGTGTGAACTTTTCGGCCTGTTTTAGTTTCAAACTTCAAGAAAAGAAATTAGGAGATGGGAGCAATAGAAAGAGCTGTCGTCCAGTGGGCTGCTAATGTTAAGCTTAAATTGGGCCCAGTGTAAGCAGCAGAACATTTTGGAGAACAAGGTTATTGGTGCACTGAAAACTAATAACAATAATAAAATGTGCAAACTAATGGGTATAATCTACCATTGGGCTGAATTCTGTAGCTTACTTTTCAATTTTCGGGTAAAAAAAACTGCTTTTTAAATTTTTTTTTTAATAATTTAAATTTTGTGTTTGGCATGGGCTTCTTTAGGTAAAAGCCTAAAAACCAACCTAATGGTATTTTAAGATCCATTTTTCGCTCCAAAAAAAAAAAAAATAAATCCCAATTCTAGCGCCATATAAGTGTAATTTGGCTTCTCTATTTTGTTGTTGCTGTGAGAAATATTATTTATCAAAACTAGATTGTCCAAGCCACTTTAAGTGACCGGAGAGAATTTAGTTCCATTCAATTCCCGTCAATTAGTTTTTTTCAAATGAATAATAACTTGTGTTCCTTGATACTGTATTTGATTGGGAGATTTAATGAGAGATTTAAAAAAAAAAGTAAAATATTACTACAAGTTGATTTATTATAATTTAGTTTCTAGAATAACATTACTAATTAAGTTGCTTGATTTGATTTTCTTGTGAATGAAAAGTACAATAAATGACCATTTTTCGGATGCCACATGATGGGGTCGAAGAAAGTTCCTCCAAATCCAGCTCGGAGTTAAGTTCTAGTTTGTACTCATTGCTAATTTAGAACAACTTAAAGAATACCTAATTTTCGGGACTGAAATCTATTGGATAATTTTCACTGTATTTAAGTAGATTAAATTCTGTTGTCTACTAAACAACAATTAGAATATAAAGAAATAAAAGAAATGAGATAATTTGTTTGATTACAAAAATCAAATTGATTAATTTCTTTTAATAATTATTTGATCAAGTCCAGTGTTTGACATTGTATCCTTAAAACAGATTCGTCCTCTCCACGGTGCTTTCAGAATTTGGACGTCTATCTCCCAGGCTAAAATGATCTACTATAAACAATAGCAGCATTACAAATTGTTTGCCTAACGAACACACTAAGTGTTTATACTCTCTCACAGAAGAAAATAATGCAGCAATATGAAAGAATATTCGCAGAATTATGAAGGACGAAATTATTAGAGTTACAAAATCCAAATGAGGGATGTCCTATTTATAGATGTAATGGTGGCTGCAGATTTTGAATTGAACAGGTGCAAATCTGTTGGTTTTGAATTCAAATAGATTTGAACCTGTTGGGTTTGATGTACAGTAAAACCGGACCAGTTTATTTTCAGTTTAATATGAATTTTGAATTTTATTTTATCAAAAATAAAATTAAATTTAAGGCCAAGTTTGGTAACTCTTAAAAAATCTAAAAAGTCAAAAAGTTACTATCCTATTTAAATCACATCATCTTATTTAAGTCACATCACCTCTCTAACACATCACTTCAAATCCAACCCAAACCCAACCCATATTTCATAAAAAGTCAAAAAGTGTACTTATTTAGTCTTCCCAAACTTAAATGTTTTTGGCCCAAAAAGATTAGTATTGGACCGAACAAACCCAACCACGCACCCGCGCCCGCGCCCAGGCCCAGCCCAGCCCGCCCGGACAGACGACGGCGCGCGCGTGTGGTGATTTTTGGGTCCAATGGGTCTAGCCTATTTTGCCCATAACCTCTCCCTCTAAAACACTTGGGTACCCCTTAGGGCATACCCCAAGTACCAAACCCATGCCTTATAAACTCATTCAAAACTTCCCATCAAATCAATGTGGGACAAGCCATTTAAGGAATTTCCACTAAAACTCCATTTCCATGGAGCACACTTTGGCTTCAATTTCCCATTCACTCAGTAATGGTTTTGAGCAACCAAATATACCACGTAAATCACAGCGTGGCATAGAACGCGTTATCACTTTGACCCGCGAAAATCGACGCTTGGGGCCCACCTAAAAAATAGACCAAACTTAGGAAAAAATTCTGATTTTACCCAAAATTTTATAACCATTTCCAACAATCCCCCACATGAATGGAATTTGATGACAATGGAAATGCAACAATATGCAGACCTTATCGAAAAAATATAAGTCGAAAATATCTTGCATCAGGGTAGGTAGCTTTCGGCCTTGAACCTTCCATAGTGATAACCTATCGGACTTACTGGCTAACCAATGGACGTGATGCTTTGAATTGTTTAGCCGTTTGTGTAAGCCAAGACAATAGATTTCACACAAAATATCTTCTAACACATCGTGGTTCTCACTGTTGTGTTCATTTTGGCCTTGAATGCTCCTGGTTTTCATGAATGTTTCTAAAGAATTTAGCATTTTCATTCTCATAGAACCGGTCCCAGTTCGACACTCATATAGGTGATTCTTATTGTGAGTATCTCCTTATACTCGTCTTGATTTTATGCCTTAATCAAGATATAAGTAATCATTGAAAGCAAAGCTTATCCTTATACCCCTGCAGACAACACATGTTGTAGATATCACTCTCACCATAGGAATGGGTAAGGAATTTTAATCCCTTGGTGATTTCTGGCGAGCCATACATAACTTAGTTGTCCCTTTGAACTTAGTTCTTGAGATCTCCAGTTATATAAGTAGGGTTACCATTATGACGACTCTTATGTAATAGGCTTTAATCCCATCCCTTCGATGAACTATACACTAGCTCTTCTGTCAAACCTTTTGTTAACGAATCCGTAATATTCTCTTTAGATTTTATATAATCTATTGAGATTATTCCATTTGACAACAACTGCCTTACGGTATTATGTTGACGACGAATATGTCGTGACTTACCGTTATACATGTGATTCTGTGCCCTGCCTATTGTAGATTGACTATCACAATGAATGCAAATAGCTGGCACAGGTTTTGGCCACATTGGAATGTCTTCTAAAAAGTGACGAAGCCATTCTGCTTCTTCTCCTGCTTTGTCCAAAGCAATGAACTCGGATTCCATTGTGGATCGTGCGATGCATGTTTGTTTCGTGGATTTCCAAGAAACAGCAATGCCCCCTAGAGTAAAGACATATCCACTTGTGAGTTTTGAATCTTTAGTATCCGATATCCAATTTGCATCACAATAACCTTCAAGTACTGTTGGATATCGAGTAAAATTCAAACCATGATCACGGGTGAATCTTAGATATCTAAGAACCCGAATGATCGCTTTCCAATGGTCTTCTCCGGGGTTACTAGTGTACCTACTCAATTTACTGATAGCATAAGCTATATCAGGACGAGTACAATTCATTAGGTACATTAAGCTTCTAATAATTTTGGAGTATTTTAACTGAGACACTGCATCACCTTTATTTTTCGATAAATAAAGATTGACGTCTATAGGTGTTCTAGCTAAATTCATATCATCCTTGATAAATTTACCAAGAATTTTCTCAATATAACGTGATTGAGATAATGCATATCCGTCAGATGTTTTAGTAATTTTCATTCCTAATATAACATCTGCGACCCCCATATCTTTCATATCAAATCTTTTGTTAAGCATTTGCTTAGTTGATTTAATCATGTTTTGACTACTTCTAATGATAAGCATGTCATCTACATAAAGACAAACTATGACATATCCTTGGTCAGTGTTTTTAATGTAGGCGTATTTGTCACATTCGTTTATATTAAACCCATTAGTAAGCATTGCATGATCAAATTTTTCATGCCATTGCTTAGGTGCTTGTTTTAATCCTTAAAGGGATTTTACAAGTCGACAAACTTTCTTTTCTTGCCCTGATACTACAAACCCTTCGGGTTGCTCCATATAGATCTCTTCATTTAGATCACCGTTTAAGAAAGCTGTCTTAACATCTATTTGATGTATTTCTAAATTAAACAACGCTGCTATAGCAATAAGCATGCGAATGGATGTTATTCTTGTAACAGGGGAATATGTGTCAAAATAGTCCAGACCTTCCTTTTGTCTGTAACCTTTAACTACAAGTCTTGCTTTATGCTTGTCAACTGAACAATCTGCTTTCATTTTTCTCTTGAATATCCACTTATATCCAAGAGGTTTAGAACCTGGTGGAAGATCCACCAATTCCCAATTATGATTTTGCATAATGGATTCAATTTCATTATTAACAGCCTCTTTCCACAAAGGTGCTTCAGGACCTGTCATTGCTGCCTTAAAGTTTTGAGGTTCATTTTCTAACAGGTATGTCAGAAAAATCTAGACCAAACGATTTTGAAGTTCTCGCTCTTTTACTTCTTCTTGGTTCATCATCAGTTAAATCCTGTTGGTCGAGACCATTACTAGTCTCTTGTGTTTGATTGTCATTAGTCTCTTGACTTTGTGTACAATCATAAGCTCTTTTCTGTGAACTGAATTCCTGTCATTTCTTGTAAGAAAAGACATGTTCAAAAAACACAGCATTTCTTGACTCTATAATAGTGTTCACATTTATATCAGGTATTTCTGATTTATAAGTCAGAAATCGATACGCACTACTATTCTGAGCATAACCAATAAATACACAATCTACTGTTTTTGGTCCAATGTTAGTCTTTTTAGGAACAAGAACTTCAACTTTTGCCAAACACCCCCACACTTTTAAGTATTTGTAGGAAGGCGGTCAACCTTTCCACAATTCATAAGGAGTGCTGTTGGTTTTCTTGTGGGGTATTCTATTAAGAACATAATTAGCAGATAATATTGCTTTCCCCCACAAGTTCTGTGGTAAGCCTGAACTTAGTAACATGACATTCATAATTTCTTTTAGGGTTCTATTCTTCCTTTCATCAATACCATTTTGCTGTGGAGAATAAGTGGCTGTAGTTTGGTGAATAATGCCATGTTGTGCACAAAATTTATTTAATGGTGCATCATATTCACCACCCCTATCACTTCTAATATAAATCAACATAAAACATCCATCACTTGTTGTCTATGATGTGCTTGATTCAAAAATTTCAAATGAAAAATCCAAAATAATTATGACTACACAAATCAGAATTAATGTTTTGACAAAATCATATCCTCATAAAAATTTTGCCTAAGAAACAAACAAATCGAAAATCTCATTTGATTGTATAAATTCTTGCAACTCATTTACGAATAAGTAACACTATCACAAAAAATATTTGTGATAAAAGAAAACTAAATTATCTCTTCTAATGCAAGAGATACACTTCCATATTAAAATAATGTTTTAAGGTTTAACAAATTCTACTACGCAAGTAAAATAATAATTAATGACATCTCATGTCACAAATTTAAAATAAACTAATAATAAAACATTTCTTAAATTTACTTCCAATTAAATGGAACGATATAACTACATACATCTTCATGTTTAAATTTCTCTGGTGTTTAAATACCCATTCAAAATTAATGAGAAATATTCAAATTAATCTGCTTATGTCCAAAGTCAACATATCAATTTATCATTCCAACTCACATGACATTATTTTTTAAAGAAATAACTTGAGTTGATATCAATACATTCATATCAAACGCATCAACTAAAAATAATGAATTAACAAAATAAATTAATCATGCATGATCCCAAAACTTTCATCATGAGATAAAAAAACCCATAAATAAGATTCAACGCGTTTTAAATTTTAAACTATAAAACATATCTTTATTTAATCAGTTTGATTAGTCCATAAATAAACTAATTAAATATACATTAAAATGTTCTTGTGAATATATTTATATATATATATATATATATATATTTTTTCCGATTCAAGTGCAGAAACTATTCACAGAATTAAAGAATAAATCAGTAAACCAATAAAGAAAAAACTTGCCATAAAGGTTTTTTCGTAAAAAAAATAAAATTAATTTGTAAAACTAATATTTAACTCCAGAATCAAATACTTCTAAGTACTAACTGTAGCAACCCTCACCTTACTCTTGTCATACCTGCATACATTCATGTATGATCTCGTTTTGTTATGTTGTTTTGCAAGTTTTGCCTTGCCTTGTTTTGTTTAAATGTCGCTTGCATGATTTTGTTCCTTGCTTGGTGTGTAGCCGAGGTCATCTTGAGCTTAGTTCACCTCCGAACCTTTGTATTTAGAACTGTTTTGGAACCGCATGGTCGACCCCCATCTTTACCCCGGGTTTGTTACCGAGATGTTTTGCACTTAGTGATCCTTGTCCTTGGGCAGGTATGGCCTAGACCGAGGTGTGGCACACCCCAGCCAAGGTGTGACACAGCTTAGTCAAGTGTCGTCCTCCCTAGCCGATGTCTTTGTTACCCTGTTGCCGAAGCTTTAACTTTAGCCGATGTCATTACTTGCCGATGTGTCTTGCCTTAGCTTGCTGCATACGCTTTGTCATAGAGTTGTCTTATCAATCAGTCACCCTTTGAGTTGAACCAACCCGGAAGCGCCACGTGTCCGAGCTGAAGGTTAAGTCAGCCGGCAGGCCTGTGAACATATCATTCTTTTGTATCATTTTGTTGCAAGTTTTGTTCTTGAAGAGAGAGAAGCTCTAGAAGAGAGAGAAGGAGTTTTAGAGTGAGAGAGTAGATTTTCGAGTTGACCTTTGGAGTTGAGCCGATAGATTCGAGCTTTGGGGTAAGAATCTTAATCTACTCTGGTTGTTGTTATTGATCATCTAGCTGCATTGCATGATCGAATTTGTTTTGCATGTCATGCATCGATTTGAAGTTGGTTTCGGAAGAGAAAGATAGTATTCATGTGTTCTTGAAGAAAAGTCTCGTTTTGATCCGAAAGTTTGGAACAAGAACCATGTTTTGTGTTTGTTCTTGCATGATCTTCTTGTATGGGTACCCAGGTCCATGTTTTGAACTCATGGCATGAAATCTCAAATTTTTTGTAACAATTTATGATCTTGCATTCATCTTCCTCATGATCATGTTCATCATGTTCTTCATGTTCTTCAAAGGGAAACCCAGGTTTTCCCGACTTAGCTTTTGAATGAGGCCATCGGGACCACACCTCGGCAAGGAGGTGTAGGACCTCGGCAAAGACCTGGTTGGTACCCAGTGTGTTTTCATGAGACGGTAGCAGTGTTTAAACTCCCAGCATGTTTTGCTTTGTCATTGACTTGGATCTGGTGAGAATGTCGGGATCATTTGCATGCATATAAAGCTTGTTTTGAGAATGTGATTGCCATGTGATTGTAGGTCCTTGATCTTTGCTTTGAGCCTACACCCGAGGAGATCTATGTGAGTGGTATTTTTAATAAAGCTATGCTATACTGTTTTGATAAATCTTGCTTTGCTTTGTTTTGACAAAAGTATTTGTTAAGCATGAATGAATAGCTCTGTTTTGATGTATCAAGTATAAGTTTTGTTTTGATGTCATCCTTGAAAAGTCCCTTGTGCTAGAGGACTCTAAACTTTCGCAGCACTAAGTATAAAAGGATACGGTCCTTTCTTGGAAAGACTATCGTGTTAAAACGGGCTACGGGCCTAAGTAACACAAGACTATCGTGTTAAAGCGGGCTACGGGCCTAAGTAACACAAGATTATCGTGTTAAAGCGGGCTACGGGCCTAAGTAACACAAGACCATCGTGTTAAAAAGAGCTACGGGCTTAAGTAACACAAGTCCCTTGTGCTGGAGGACTATAAACTTTCGCAGTACCTTCGACTAATCGATTACGGATCGTACAGTCTTTGTTTTGCCACTGACGGTTTACCGCCTGGATTTGTTTGTTCGGAAAGCTTGATTTGTGTTTTGCCGATGCCAGTAAACATCCCTTGAGACTTGTAAGACTTGATAGATGAATACGGTTCATCTCTTGCTTTGATAAAGTTTTGATGTGTTTTGCTCTGAAAAGATCTCGGCTAATATTCGTATGGTCTTGGCATGTTTTGTTTGGAAAAGACTTCGGCTATATTCATGCAAAACCTTTATTACTAGTACCATTCACTGAGTATCCAAGCTCACCCTCTCTATATATATGTAGGTGATGAGCAGGACGGCGGCGACGCCTAGAAGTGTTTTGCAAAGCTTGTTTTGGATTCTTGTCATGTCGGCTTGACTTGTTCTATGTCGGAAAATTTGTATTTACGTCGGCAAATCTTGAAGATTATGCTTCTTTGGCTTGTAATTGTTGTATTTGCACATGTCGGCTCTAGAAGCCTTTTGATCAAGATTCTGATATCTATTTCGTTTATTATCAACCGAATGAGAAACTATGTCATGTATGTCATTACATTTGATCTATGCACAGCTCTTATGGACCACTTGTATTTTGATTTATCGCTTCCGCATCTGTGAGCCCCCTATACTATACTCTGATTGTGTTAAATTTTTGAAAGCTGGCCTTCGATAATCTCGGATTACTGGCCATCACGGCACCAAACTACTAGGGGTGGTTTGGGGTCGTGACAGAATGGTATCAGAGCACAAGTTCCTCAGTATACGTTATTTACACGCTTTGAGTCCTAAAGAGCATAGGATTTCCCTTAGAAAGATGTTAGGATTTGCATCATGGTGCTTGCTATTTGAACGAGGTGTGCATTGTCTTGACATACCTATTTGTTACTTGCCTACGTGGTTATTTGCTTATTTGTTTTAAAGTCACACTTTGCATGCTCATAGCATCATGAAGAGAGGTAGACCTCCAATTGGCCGGGATCAGCTCGAAGACAGATTGGACAGACTGGAAAGAGTAGTTGAAGGTTTGGCCCGCGAGTTGAGGCAAACAAGACAGCAGTACGCTAGTGCTACATCGACTCAGGCCGAGCAGACCAACGGCTGAAATGTAGTTCCGCCTCCACCTCCTCCAGTGCCGCAAGTTCCTCCGCAGCCAGCCTTATATGGGGATGGCACGATAGCTTTGATCAAGGAGTTCAAGAAAATGAAACCACCGAGATTCTCTGGGGGTATAGAGCCGATGAAGGCTGAGGCATGGGTTTTGGAAATAGAAAAGTTGTTCGAGATCTTTCCTAGCACCGACGCTCAGAAGGTGACGTTGGCAGCATTCACGTTAGATGATGACGCTCGCAGATGGTGGATGATGGTTCGAGAAAGCAATCCAGATCTGACTTGGACCCGATTCTTAGAGTTGTTCTACAACAAACACTTTCCCCTAAGTGTTCGAAACCGCAAGGCTACCGAATTTCAGACTTTGACGCAAGGCAACCGAACAGTGGCGGAATACGACCGCGCTTTTACTGAATTGGCGAGGTTTACACCTCACATGGCCAACGATGAATACATGAAGGCTAGGAAGTTCGAGAGTGGGCTTCGCGGACCGATTCAAGACCGGGTTAACTTGCACAATATGCCGACTTACGCCGAAGTGTTGGACAAAGCCATTCTGGCCGAAGCTAACCTGAATCGATACCAGAGCTCGGGGGAGAACCAGCGAAAGAGACAGAACTATGACAATCGCCGAGCACAGCTGGGCACCAAGAAGAAAACGAACATGGGCAGTGCTGGTAACCTAAGGCAGGAAGGTAATGCTAAACCGACGTGTTTGGATTGTGGAAAGCAACATTTTGGGGTCTGTCGTCGGACGTCTGGAGCTTGCTATGAATGTGGCGAAATGGGTCATTATGTGAAAGATTGCCCTAAGACAAAGGCTGATAACAACAAGAAAGGTGAGAATATCTCGGGTTCCGTCCAGAAGGTTAATGTTGGAAAAGGACAAATGAGACAGGGCAGAGTATTTGCGCTAGTACCAGGGGACACTCAGAATGCTGAGACAGTGGTGTCAGGTATACTCCTAATTTGCTCCCAAGATGCCTATGTGTTGATTGATTCGGGTTCTACGCATTCGTTTGTATCTGCTAAGTTTGCCAAGAAAATTAATAGAGAATTAGAGCCCCTTGATTATGTATTATCTGTGTCTACTCCATCTGGGAGATCTATGATTGTTGTATCCGTTTATAGAGCATGTGTTGTTGTGATTGAGAATGTTGAACTGTTAGTAGATTTAATGCCTCTAGACATAACTCATTTTGATGTTATACTGGGAATGGATTGGTTAGTCGCAAATCATACATCTATTAATTGTGTTTCGAAAAGTGTCACGCTGAGACCCCCAAACCTAGCCGAGGTTATTTTCCAGGGTAAAGGGATAGTGCCCCCACCTTACTTGATTTCGTCCATTAAGGCCTATAAGTTAATTCATAAAGGGTGTCGAGGCTACTTGTGTAGTATACTGGGTGATCAGAATAGAAATGTTAATTTAGCCGACATCCCAGTTGTTAATGAATTCCCCGACATCTTCCCGAATGAATTGCCTGGCCACTTAGCCGATAAAGAGATAGAGTTTACTGTTGATATCATGCCGGGAACCCAGCCGATCTCCAAAGCACCCTACAGGATGGCCCCAACTGAACTTAGGGAATTGAAACTGCAATTACAAGAATTGTTGGATAAGGGATTTATTAGGCCGAGCACTTCACCATGGGGAGCACCTGTTTTATTTGTTAAGAAAAAGGATGGCACACTCCATCTTTGTATTGATTACAGAGAACTTAATAAGGTCACCATTAAGAACAAGTACCCATTACCTAGGATTGATGATTTGCTCGACCAGTGACAAGGAGCACGAGTCTTTTCTAAGATTGACCTTAGGTCTGGTTACCACCAGCTTAGAGTTAAAGCCGAAGATGTTGAGAAGACTGCTTTTCGGACAAGGTATGGCCACTACGAGTTTCTAGTAATGCCTTTTGGAGTGACCAAGGCCCCTGCTGCATTTATGGATTTAATGAACAGAGTCTTCAAGCCATATTTAGATGAGTTTGCAGTTGTCTTCATTGATGATATATTGATCTATTCCAAGAGTAAAGCTGAACATGAAAATCATTTGAGACTTGCCTTACAGATTTTGAGAGACCGGAAATTGTATGCTAAGTTTAACAAGTGTGAGTTTTGGCTTCCTACTATCTCATTCTTGGGTCATGTGATTAATGAAGAGGGTATCTCGGTTGATCCTAGCAAAATTGAAGCCGTAGTAAATTGGCCGAGGCCGACTAATGTGTCCGAGATTCGTAGTTTTCTGGGTTTGGCAGGTTATTACAGGAAGTTTGTGAAGGATTTCTCAAGAATTGCAATTACATTGACGCAATTGACTAAGAAGGGAACATTGTATGAATGGACTAAAGATCGGGAGTCAGCTTTCCAGGAACTGAAGACAAGGTTAGTTACAGCACCAGACTCGTACTCCCATCAGGTAATGAAGAGTTTCATATTTATAGTGATGCATCGCATAAGGGTTTGGGTTGTGTATTGATGCAAAAGGGTAAAGTCATAACATATGCATCTCGTCAGTTGAAACCACATGAAAGGAACTATCCCACCCATGATTTGGAGCTAGCAGCCGTCGTATTTGCTTTAAAGATTTGGCGTCACTACTTGTATGGAGCTTCTTGTCAGGTTTTTATGGATCACAAGAGTTTAAAGTACCTGTTCACTCAGAAAGAATTGAATTTGAGACAGAGAAGGTGGCTTGAGTTGTTGAAAGACTATGATATGCAAATTCAATACCACCCAGGTAAAGCTAACAGCGTGGCCGACGCTTTGAGCAGGAAGTCAGATGGAAATTTGGCGTGTTTGACCATGATAACAGTGGAGCCGACTATTGTTGATGAGGTAAAGACAAGACAGATGGAGGATAAATTCTTCAAGAAAGTAGCCGAGGAGATTGTCACAAAGCCGAGATCAGGGTATACTATCGAAAATCAAGTGCTTAAGTTTGAAGGAAGGTTATGTGTGGCCGACATCCCAGAGTTGAAAAGGAAGATTTTGCAAGAAGCCCACAACTCCAAATTTGCCGTTCATCTAGGAAGCACCAAGATGTATCAAGATGTGAAGCGGACCTTCTGGTGGCCAAATATGAAAAGAGAAATAGCTGAGTTCGTAATGCCGGGATCATTTGCATGCATATAAAGCTTGTTTTGAGAATGTGATTGCCATGTGATTGTAGGTCCTTGATCTTTGCTTTGAGCCTACACCCGAGGAGATCTATGTGAGTGGTATTTCTAATAAAGCTATGTTATACTGTTTTGATAAATCTTGCTTTGCTTTGTTTTGACAAAAGTATTTGTTAAGCATGAATGAATAGCTCTGTTTTGATGTATCAAGTATAAGCTTTGTTTTGATGTCATCCTTGAAAAGTCCCTTGTGCTGGAGGATTCTAAACTTTCGCAGCACTAAGTATAAAAGGATACGGTCCTTTCTTGGAAAGACTATCGTGTTAAAACGGGCTACGGGCCTAAGTAACACAAGACTATCGTGTTAAAGCGGGCTACGGGCCTAAGTAACACAAGACCATCGTGTTAAAAAGAGCTACGGGCTTAAGTAACACAAGTCCCTTGTGCTGGAGGACTATAAACTTTCGCAGTACCTTCGATTAATCGATTACGGATCGTGCAGTCTTTGTTTTGCCACTGACGGTTTACCGCCTGGATTTGCTTGTTCGGAAAGCTTGATTTGTGTTTTGCCGATGCCAGTAAGCATCCCTTGAGACTTGTAAGACTTGATAGATGAATACGGTTCATCTCTTGCTTTGATAAAGTTTTGATGTGTTTTACTCTGAAAGGATCTCGGCTAATATTCGTATGGTCTTGGCATGTTTTGTTTGGAAAAGACTTCGGCTATATTCATGCAAAACCTTTATTACTAGTACCATTCACTGAGTATCCAAGCTCACCCTCTCTATATATATGTAGGTGATGAGCAGGACGGCGGCGACGCCTAGAAGTGTTTTGCAAAGCTTGTTTTGGATTCTTGTCATGTCGGCTTGACTTGTTGTATGTCGGAAAATTTGTATTTACGTCGGCAAATCTTGAAGATTATGCTTCTTTGGCTTGTAATTGTTGTATTTGCACATGTCAGCTCTAGAAGCCTTTTGATCAAGATTCTGATATGTATTTCGTTTATTATCAACCGAATGAGAAACTATGTCATGTATGTCATTACATTTGATCTATGCATAGCTCTTATGGACCACTTGTATTTTGATTTATCGCTTCCGCATCTGTGAGCCCCCTATACTATACTCTGATTGTGTTAAATTTTTGAAAGCTGGCCTTCGGTAATCTCGGATTACTGGCCATCACGGCACCAAACTACTAGGGGCGGTTTGGGGTCGTGGCACTAACACCTTTTCACAACGAGTTTAAGTGACCTTCCAAACGAAACCGTAAGTCACGTACAAAATGTACAGATTGTAATCGAAACACAAAGTTACATGATTGATTAACAAAATTAATTTTCTAGTTACTAAAACCAGAAAATAAATTATAACACAAAATAATTTTATTTTTCTTGTTACTAAAACTAGAAAATAATATAATTTTATTTTCCTTGTTACTAAAACTAGAAAATAAAATGCCACAATAATATCTGATTACAAAAATCAGAAAAACACACCACAAATTAATTTTCCAGTTACCAAAACCAGAAAATAAATTAAAACACAAAATAATTTTATTTTCCTTGTTACTAAAACTAGAAAAATAAAATACTACAATAATTTTCTGTAATACAAATTAATATTCTGCAATTGTTAATGACACCAGTATATTACTACTAGTTGTCAAAGAAAAGAGACAGTATATTACTACTATCTGTCAAAAAGCATAAATCACTATTTGTTTTTCCAATCAGAATATATCTTTATGAAATTACAAAAAATTAAATACAATGAAGATACCAAAAATGAATCTGTCTTAAGATTGTTGGACAATCTTCACTGTATTTAAGTAGATTAAATTCTGTTGTGTACTAAACAACAATTAGAATATAAAGAAATAAAGGAAATGAGAGAATTTGTTTGATTACAAAAATCAAATTGATTAATTTCTTTTAATAATTATCTAATCAAGTCCAGTGTTTGACACTGTGTTCTTAAGACTTGTCCTCTCCACGGTGCTTTTAGAATTTGGATGTCTATCTCCCAGGATAAAATGATCTATTACAAACAATAGGCGCACTACAAATTGTTTGCTTAACGAACGCACTAAGTGTTTATACTCTTTCACAGAAGAAAATAATGCAGCAATATGAAAAGAATATTTGCAGAATTATGAAGGACGAAATTATTAGAGTTACAAAATCCAAATGGGGGCTGTCCTATTTATAATAGATTTGAATCTGTTGGGTCAGATTTGAATCTGTTGGGTTTGATGTACAATAAAACCGGACCAGTTTATTTTTGGTTTAATTTGAATTCTGAATTTTATTTTACCAAAAATAAAATAAAATTCAAATGTTTTTGCCTCAAAAAGATTAGTATTGGGCTGAACAAGCCCAACTACACACCACGAGCCCAGGCCCAGCCTGCCCGACCGGCCGGACAGACGGCGGCGCGCGTGTGGTGATTTTTGGGTCCAATGGGTCTAGCCTATTTTGCCTATAACCTCTCCCTCTAAAACACTTGGGTACCCCTTGGGGCACACCCCAAGTACCAAACTCATGCCTTATAAACCCATTCAAAACTTCCCACCAAATCAATGTGGGACAAGCCATTTTACAACCTTAAGGAATTTCCACCAAAACTCCATTTTCATGAAGCACACTTTGGCTTTAATTTCCCATTCACTCGGTAATGGTTTTGAGCAACCAAATATACCACGTGAATCACAACGCGGCATAGAACGCGTTACCACTTTGACCCGCGAAAATCGACGCTCGGGGCCCATCTAAAAAATAGACCAAACCCAAGAAAAAATTCTGATTTTACCCAAAATTTTATAACCATTTCCAACAAAATCTTATCAGTGATTTTTGACTAGACAATTTCCTCACTCATAAGAGCATCTCCAATGGTATTTGCTATAATACCATTGCTATTGCTATAATTTAGTAATGAATAGTAATAATTTGTCAAATTATAGTAATGGTGCTCCAATGGTACACACACTACTACAAAAATATTTAAAGATCACACTTTGACAAAAAAAAAAAATCTCACTTTTATTGGAAGTGTGATAAAAAAAATTAAATTGATATTTTAATCACACTTAATTTGATTGAGTGTGATAATAGTTATTTTTTATGTCACTTTTCAATTAAGTGTGATTATATATATATATTTTTTTAATCACACCTTCTAATTAAAGTGTGATTATATATACACTACTACTTTTTAATCACACTTTTTAAACAAGTGTGATTATATATATATTTTTTAATCACACATTCTAATTAAAGTGTGATTATTTATATATTTTTTAATCACACCTTCTAATTAAAGTGTGATTATATATATACTACTACTTTTTAATCACACTTTTTAAATAAGTGTGATTATATAGATATTTTTTAACCACACATTCTAATTAAAGTGTGATTATTTATATATTTTTTAATCACACCTTCTAATTAAAGTGTGATTATATATATACTACTACTTTTTAATCACACTTTTTAAATATGTGTGATTATATAGATATTTTTTAACCACACATTCTAATTAAAGTGTGATTATTTATATATTTTTTAATCACACCTTCTAATTAAAGTGTGATTATATATACACTACTACTTTTTAATCACACTTTTTAAATAGGTGTGATTATATAGATATTTTTTAACCACACATTCTAATTAAAGTGTGATTATTTATATATTTTTTAATCACACCTTCTAATTAAAGTGTGATTATATATACACTACTACTTTTTAATCACACTTTTTACATAAGTGTGATTATATATATATTTTTTAATCACACATTTTAATTAAAGTGTGATTATATATACATTACTACTTTTTAATCACACTCCCTAAATAGGTGTGATTGTATAAAATATTTCAATTTGATTTTTATATAAAATATACAATTCCCAAATCCGCGCCTCTATTCTACCCATGAATGATAGAGAGGACTCACTACTAGAAAATGAGGCTTTAGACACGGAACTTTTTCACCCATTTTTTCATCTTTCTATCTCTCTGTCTCTGTCTCTCTTCTCTCTCTCTCTCTCACACTCTCACTCATCACTCTTCTCTGTCTGTCTGTCTGTCTGTCTGTCTCTCTCTCTTTCTCTCTGTCTATCTCTCTCATCTCTCTCTGTCTCTCTTCTCTATCTCTCTTCTCGTTATCTCTCTCGCTCATCTCTCTCTGTCTCTCTCTCGTTTATCTCTTTTCACTCTTTTTTTCTCTCCCTCTCTCTTTGTCTATATCTTTTCACCTATTTTTTCATCTTCCTCTCTCTTCTCTTTCTCTCTCTCACTCATCACTCTTTTTTTTCTGTCTATCTGTCTCTCTCTCTCTCTGTGTGTCTCTCACTCATCTATCTCTTCTCTCATCTCTTTTCTCTCTCTGTCTCTTTCGTTCATCTCTCTTCTCTCTATCTCTCTCATATTTCTCTGTCTCTCTCGCTCATCTCTCTTCTCTCTCTCTCTCTCATTCATCTCTCTTCTCTCTATCTCTCTCTCGTTCATCTCTCTTCTCTCTCTATCTTTTTTCTGTCTCTCACTCTCTATCTTTTTGTCCCTATCTCTCTCTTCTCTTTCTCTCTCTCTTTCTCTCCCACTATGTTCGCGTTGCTCACTCTCTCCCTTTTGCCTTCTCTATTTACTGAGCTCCCTCTCGATTTATCTATCCACTACAAGAAAATGCACTTTTAGCGACCACTTTGTCTCTCTCTTGCTCATCACTCTGTCTTTGTCTCTCTCTCTCTCTCTCTCTCTCTCTCTCTCTCTTTCTCTCCTCTATCTGTCTCTCACTCATTTGATTTGATTAAGTGTGATAATATTTATTTTTTATGTCACTTGTCAATTAAATGTGATTATATATATATATATATTAATCACACCTTCTAATTAACATGTGATTAAAGATCAACTAAGAAAAATTAAAAATATCTCACTTTTATTAAAAGTGTGATTAAAAAAATTAAAATGATTTTTAATCACACTTAATGTAATGAGTGAGATAATATTTTTTTTAATCACACAATTTAAATAAGTGTGATTATATATATATTCTAATTCAAAGTAATTGTAAATACATTCTCACACACACAATCAATTCCCAATCAACCCTAATTCATATCCCCAAAACATCTCATTCGACTATGTCTACCTCTTGTTGCTTCTCACCTTACCGATCGCCTCTGCCTCCGCTGCTACTAGCGTTGCCAATCGCCACCGCCGCTAGCCCTATCGGTCACCGTCGATCTTTTCCTCTTAGATCGCCTCACCGCTGGCCGATTCGGTAAGTTTGTTTTTGCTTTCTCTTTGCTTTCTCTCTCTTTGCTATTTGCTTTTCTCTCTCTCTCTCTCTCTTTCTCTCTATGCTTTTGTCTCCCTCACTAAGTTCAATATCTTGTGGAGGACGGTCTTTGATTGTTTGAGGGCACCGTAGAGACATTTTTATAATCTTCACATTTTTGAAATCTTTGCAATATCCATTCATATGGATCTCAGCAGTGTATCACCTTTCTGTGGAGTGAATTCCTAATTATTGACTAGGCATTTGATGAAAGGTAACTGCTGCAAAAAGGCCAAAGAATAGTGCATTAGAAGTTGATCTAGATTTCGAGCACAATGTGAAACCTGCCCCTGTAATCACAGAGGTATGATTAGCTAGAGTTTGGTTCATTTATACATACAGACAAGCTTCAAAGAAGCCGAGCTGCAACTATTCATGAGCAGTTTGGTTCACTTGCAGCCCTACCCTAGTCAAACAGATAATAGTTTGCCAATAATACTCACTGCCAAGGGTCACTTACAAATATAAGATGTTATTCGTGATTTCTAATTTATGTTGTGGAAAACTGTATTATTTGCTGTCACAGGAGTTCTGAAGTATGCTATCATGAAAAACACTTTCTTCAATGAAAAGTAGCACAATGCCCCAAACTTTAGTAGAATTCCTGGACATTACTATTTTACCTTGTCATTCCTGTTATGGTACACTTCTATGAATCCTATTGTTTTATCATTTTGTTCAAATGTTATTTTCTTTTCTTACTTGTGATACTCACTATTAGTGTTGCTCAAGCATTGTTGATTGTTACTATACCAACTTGTTATGGTATACATCTATGAATCCCCTTGTTTTATCATTTTGTTCAAATGTTACATTCTCTTTTTACTTGTGATGCTCCATTTCTTCTATCAGTGTTGCTCTGATATTGTTGAACATTTGCTTGAATTGGCTTTGGCTATCTCTCTATGCATATATATATATATATATATATATGTGTGTGTGTGTGTGTGTGTATATATGTATACATACATATACATGTCACTGAATTGCTAATAAGAGATATCTATTGTATCATATTTCTTAGGGGCATTTTGATGATGTATATGTATGTATAAGTTCTCCATTAGGTACTTAGGGACTTGCTAAAGTTCACGAGGTTCATATATCCTAAACTTCATTAGTTGTTTGATACACAAATTCGTTGGCTGCTCATTTATGATGTAGACTAAGTTCTCCATTAGATACTTAGCATTATGTGATGCCTATCAGTCCATTAATTGTGAAATGATGTGCATTTATTCTTCTTTAATTAGTTTTAACTATCATACATTGATTGGTTTTTAATCATTGCAAGAAGAATATGTTCAGAAAATTGGCCTAGTTCCTGCAGCATTGTCTTTCTCAGATGAACAGAAGAAAGAGGTGCACTTTGTTTGCTTCACTAGATGTTTACTGCCTTCTATTTCTATCACATTTAGTTAGTGATTATATCTCTAGAGTGATTGAATTGAGACAACTTATCTCTGTTAGCTGAAGATCAGTATCACTACTACAAAAGAAATAAATAGAATAGGCTACGTGCTCATCATGATAGTGATTGGCCTTCTTTTGTTCATACCCTTTCTTTTGGCCTTATTTTGTTCACACGATGTCTTCTTTTTTATGCCAATTCCACTGCCCATTAGATCATATATAATATAGCCATCATTGGTATAATGAAATATTAAATCTTAGACTGTCAAGCTTGAGTACTGTGTAATGGTCATTTTAGGTAATGAATACATCCAATGAAACTTGTTTCATATATCAAATAATTTTTACATATAAGAGATGGAAGGAACCCAGACGGTGTTTGCCTTTTTGTTGGTTCTTGTTGTCGTGGGTTCAAGGATAACTCTACGAGTGATGTCATATTCAGTCTCATTAGTTAGGTCTCTATAATTAACACACACATACACACAAAACTGATATATAAAACAACCTTGTGATTTTTTTTTTAAATATTGAATTAAATAAAGCACAAGTTTATAATATGCATGTCTGGTTGTTGACCCTGTAGTTTCTTTTGTTTTTTTGTAGATGCAGATAATTTTATATGCAGAATTATATGTAAGTACAACTGGTTCTTCTGTGTTTTTGTAGTTTCTTTTATTCATATCATTGGATCCATACTACTACTAGAGCAACTTGACATTGATCAGCTAAAGTTGCATGACATAAAGGAAAAAAATTCTGAATGTGGGTCAATAGGGAACCATCCATGTCTTGATAGGTTTTACAATTTGGAAGGTAATGGCTATTGGTAATTGTGTCTTTAACCAGTGACTCATCTGTCTAATAGTAAGGTGATTAAAGGTCTAGGTTTCGGTGGTTTGTTGTCGTGGGGCCTATATTTTCCACTATAGTTCTCATTTGTTTGAGATATCTATGTAATGAGAAATGCCTCATGAAACAAGAATTCCACCATATCAGCCAACCATTGGCCCCATAGGGGTAAAAAATTGCCGGAAATTGGCCTTCTAATAGGGGAGTAGGGCACCGTTGAGGTAAAATTCCTACTCTTGTCAATGTGACAAAAATCTGTTTGGACCCACCAATTATAGAATCCACTTGATCATTTCTATATGTAGAAAACTGGGAATATCATTTTTTGAGATGATTTCTATATGTCACCGTAGGGAGGAGGATCCTCAGGTGAGTGATATATATTTTCTATCTTATTTTTATCATTGTGAAACACTTATATGATGACCTATTAGCTAAGGGTTTTAAATGCTGCATGACACCTCGGAGATTTTCTATGTAGAAGTTAATTTGATTGGGTTGTTGTCCCTGACGGGTGCCTTCTACCATTTTGGAGAATAGTTTTTGAGCAAAATATAACCAAATAGAGAAAATATTGCAAGGATTAATTTATTCAATCTAAAACAAGTTTCATTACTGACTAGATTTAACCTGCTCACATTTTTTACCATGCATTCATTGGTCTTTTCTAGCTTGACACACATAAATAACACTCCTTTGTAAATGAAAACTGTTCATCAAACTTCATAAACGGCTTAGCAACATTTTCTGGCTTGACACACATAAATAACACTCCTTTGTAAATGATACAAAGTATCATCGAGTGTGGAATTCATATTGTGTCTGTTATTGAATCTGTTTTGGCATCTAATTGTGTCTGTTATTAATTGTTTTGTTTGGAATTTAGATTGACCAACTAGGTAGAATTCAGAAAAAATAGGTGGAATAATTTTGGTATGAATCTGTCTGTTAATTTTGGTATGAATTTAATAATAGGTGGAATAATCTGTATGAATCTGTCTGTTATTAAATGTTTAAGAAAGTTCTCGCCAATAGTGATGAAAATAACAGAGAAAAGTAGTATCCAGAACATAATTGATAAATGCTGACTGACTAAAACAATTGAGTAAGCACTCCATAACTTGAAGAAAAACCTGCAACATGATTAACTATAGTTAGAAAACTATTTTGTTGAGTGCTTTCATATTTAAAACATTTAGGGAAACTTGACCACTGACTTTTAGAAGACTTGATCACTGATGGCTCCCAAAAAAAATAAGTTCATTATATATTTGGAAAGACAATGAACAAGCCAAATCTTAGTGGATTTGTTGCCCTCCATGCCATATTGGTCATGAAAAAGTCACGCAATGTTCAAATAAGTATTTCCAGCCCAGATTAGAGGCTTATATCAAACTCCAGCTACATTCCTCAATTTTCAATCTTCCTTTGCTTGAATTTGCTATATTTTTTTATTTCTCTATTTTTTTGTTTTGAATTTCCTATAGTTTGAATTTTGAAAAAATATTACACGGAAATGCTGATTTTGTACTCATCTTCATTCTTCCACACAAGGTTTTGTGACCAGAGATTACTCATTTAGCAATTCAAGCCTACAGTAAAGAAACTAGTCTCAGAGTTGGGCAACTTGGTAAGTAAATAAATTTTCTTTTATGATTGTGCTTCAGTTGAACACTCACTGCCCAGTTAATTTCATGAATTTGTGTCTGTTAGTCTGTGTCTGTTTACATTCAAACTGAATCTGTGTCTGTTTACATTCAAACTGAATCTGTTTACATTCAATCTGTTTAATTGAATCTGTGACTGTATTTTATATTTTATTAATATTTTATTAATCTGAATCTGTTTAAAGGAATTCAATATTTTATTAAAAAGGTCCAAAATAAAGATTGACAAAATAGGAGAAAAAAAGGTTTAGAAATGGACTATAATTGCTATAATTGCTTTAATTTTGCTCTGTTATGTTATTTGTTTATTTTTCACTTTTGTTCCACAAGTTTGGTCATAAAAGAGAGATCTTCATTTTACAATTTCGACTAGTGTTTTTGGTGTCTTGTATCAAATAAAATGAACTTGAGATTTCAATGACATTGTTTGGTATTGTTTGGTTTTGCTACTTTGGAATCTGATTTTCATAATTTTGCTTATGTTTGGTGTAATATGGAATGAAATGGACTATAATTGCTATAATTGCTTTAATTTTGCTTATGTTTGGTGTTTCATAATTTTGTGTTTTAGGCATATATAAGGAAACTTTGTTCATAAGGTTTGATAGAACTAGAGTTTGTCATAGTTTTATGTATATCATTTCACACCTAGATTCAATTAGCAAAGATTCTGAAGAAGCAAAAAAATAGCAAGGGGAGTTTAATGTGTATTTTGCTGGGAAATAATTTGAGAGAAGTGAGTGGATCTATAAGTGACACCGAAAAAGCTTGAATGGTGTAGACTGTATTGTTTTAGACTAGCACAATACATTGATCTATAAGTGAGTGGATGTATACATATTACCCCTACTCTCTTTGTTGTGTCATGCTTAGTATCTAATCTTTTATTAAATGTCTTGTTTCTCAAATAATATTGTCATTTTCTACAAGTGCATATCTTGAGTTTTAGATCACTTTTTTGTTTTATTATTAAATTATTCTAGCTTAAGAAAGTTTGAAATCATTCATGCCTTGATGATTTATTTTGGCTTCTACAAGGGTATCAATATCTTTTGTAGCTTTATACTATTTGTGTGGAGAATCAAAATAATTATGTCATTTTTGGTGGCTGTGAGGAAAGGATTGGGGCAGTTTAACAGCTGGATAAATTACATTATTTTTGGTGTGATCTAAATGTAAGTTTATAAATTAATTAGTAAGTTTATTCATATGCTTCTGGTGGTTTTTAAATTAATTTGTTTTTTTATTTTTCAGGTCAGAAATTTCTTGGAGAGATGCAAAATATAGTCAAAGAATTCAAGAACTTACTTTTTTCAAGTTTTTTATTTTTTATTTTTTAATGTATGTAATCACAGTTAATTTTTTTTTTATTAATTTCTTTGTATATACTTTTAAATATTTAACTTTCATTTATGAAATATATGATATTATTTCATTCAATATATGGTTGTGATTCAAAATATAGTATATAGTGTGTATTACATTATTCAAATGCGCGTGCAAAAATAATATTAATTATTCTTTAAATATGTCAATTTTTTTTATCATAGGTTTTATTAGTTATTAATCACACTTAAAAGGTGTGATCTAAATATTTTTAATCACACTTAAAAGGTGTGAACTAAAGTTTTTAATCACACTTAAAAGGTGTGATCTAAATGTTTTTAATCACACTTAAAAGGTGTGAACTAAAGTTTTTAATCACACTTAAAAGGTGTGATCTAAATGTTTTTAACCACACTTAAAAGGTGTGATCTAAATGTTTTTAATCACACTTAAAAGGTGTGATCTAAATATTATTAATCACACTTAAAAGATGTGATGAAAGCATTTTTTAATGACACTTAAAAAGTGTGATTAAAAATGACCATTTTTAATCACACTCCTAAAGACCACACTTTAATAAAACTTAAAAGGTGTGATTAAAAAACATACATCACACCAAAAAAGTGTGATCTTTATCTATATTTGTAGTAGTGACATGCTATTTTGGGAAATCTCAACCATCTTTCTTCCCAAATTTGTAGGAGGTATTGTTTGGATATAAATTTTTTACTGACTAGACAAATATAAAAAATGAAAAAAAATAGAAAAATTAAATATTTTTTGTTCCACTGTGTTTATTTTTTTTTTATATTATTGTTCCATATCTGGTATATTATTGTTCCACTGTGTTTATTTCTTCCATGAAAATTTTGAAACTAAATTCTGTTTATTTGGATGATGTGGCAAGTTTGGCAATTGCCAAATTTGTTGCCAAATTTGGCAACTGTTATAGCAGCCCATTAGAGCAACATTTTTTAGAACTCTTGTCAAATTTTGACAATGATAGCTCAAATAACTTACCATTGGAGATGCTCTAAGCTAGTCAACAATAATATTACAAAATAAATAAATAAATTACATTGACCTCCTTTAAAAATTAAAAAAAATAAATTTTATAATTTTGACATAATTATAATACTTTTTTTAATATTAAATAAATCAAAACTAATATAAATGTATTAAGACACAAATTAAGATAAAATATATATTTCTATATAAAAGAAATAATAATATCATTCTTCTATTTATATGACTAACGAATGACATAACTTACATATATCCCTCCGCCCCATGAGACCAACAAGGGATAGTACAAGGGTGTTCACTTCTTGTTCATAGATCATACCCACATCCATGTGAGCGTGTGTAAAGGAAAAATCTTGGTTGTGTATTGCACACCACATGTAATGACTTTACATAAAATTATTTAAAATTTTACAAATTTACATAAATAATTTCACAAATATATATAAGTTCAACATAAATTTACATAATCATATAAATTTTCGTGACCTCATGTGAATTTATATTTAACTTATAAATTTTTGTATAATCACTAATATAAATTTGTAAAAAATTACGTAACAGAGATGTACACAGCGGAATCAGATTCTCTTCAATAATTAGTAATTCTTGCAATACAATTGTAAGGTTCTCATATAATGATTTGAATACCCAATCAATTATAAATCATTTTAACCATCATTGACACCTCCTTAAACCAACTTTGAAAGGATTATCGCAAGGGATAATCACAAGAGCATTTCGCGGTCTTATATATAAAACCAACACCTACAGTCCCAATTTGGAGAGATCAATAATCTTCTCATTCACGGCGAAAAAATTAAATTGAATATCTTCCCATTCACATTTTGATGCTTTACAACCTCTATGTAATAATCAACAGTTTTTTGAACACAGAAAAAGAAAAGAAAAGAAAAGATTAAAAATAAAATAAAATGAAGAAACCAAACCTATGGACAATGAATGAGAAAACACGCAGAAATCATTAGGGAGTTATTTGAATCGATCATCGATTTCAATATTGTGGAAGTTCCTTGATAGCTTCAAAAACAGAACCCATGTTTGGCGATGGAAACATTGAATCCACATATCTATACAGAGGCCGAGGAGACATAAACAAATTGCTGGAATTCGGCGTGAATAGCGGTATATCGGCCAAGTATTGATTCGGCACATCGTTCAGATTGAAAGTACTAGGAGACAAACCAAACTTGTCATCATCTATAATATTTCCTGAAGAGGACTCGTTTTTATCCTCAATCTCAATACCCTTCGTTTCAATCTCATCTTTTCTATTCAACAAAGACCCATTTTTTCGAGGTTGATTTTGAGCTTGTGGTGCAGAGGAGCTTGATAGACCCGTGAGTTTCTGAACCAATGCCATGAAATCGCGAGGCTGGGTATGGATGATTTTGGGAGAATGAGCGTAAATGATTACTGGGTTTTGTTGTTGTTGATGTTGATGTTGATGTTGGTGAAGATGGGTTTGATGATCTGATGTGCGAGGATACGAAGAAGAAGATGGTTTTTGGATAGAATGAGAGTCTTTGTTGATCCTCAATGGAGACGGACGTGGACCGTTGATTTCCCTTCTTGATGGATCATCGCCATGGAACTTTGATGGGCTCATTTTTGGAATGAATTACACACACACAACCACAAAGAGAGCAAAGGAGGATTTTGGGTAAAATATAAAAAGAAGAGAGGGATTGTGATGTGTTGGGTTTGGAGGGGATTGAGAAAGCTGAGAGAGATATATAAGTTTGTGTGCGAAAGCTAGCGATTTTTGACCGTTGACAAATTTAGGTGTGGAGGGGGGCTGTTGTTTTGGAGGCGCATGTGATGTTGAAATATGTGAGAGAGAGATAGAGCGAGAGCGAGAGAGAAAAGAGGGTGTTTGAAGCTTTTGAAACCATCACAACATTTCTCTTCTTATAATGATGAGCTCATGTCGGCTGCATGCGACGGCGCACGCAGTTGGCCGTGGGCAACTTAACCTTCGTTTGGAGTGTCAAATTTTTTAACCTTTTAGTTATTTTAATTATAAAAAAATAAAGTAAATTTTTAATCTAACAAGATAAAATATAATTATTTTATTTTTTTTTAAAGTCAAAAAAATCAAAAAAAATTATCCTAAACGAAGTTTTTTAGTTACAGATTAAAATAGTCAAAAAATCAAAAAATCAACTTACATTCCAAACCAACCCTTAAAATGCAAATTACAAATATACCCTGAGATTTTCTTAAAAAATATATATTTTTTTATAATTTTGAAAATTATAAATATTTTATGAGTTATAGGGATTGAATAAAGGGTTGAGTTTTATTTATTTATTTATTTATTTATTTTTTATTTTTATATTGTGATCCCAGTACGAGAGAATTTGAGAGATTTGTAGGGTCCATCATATTCGAACAATTTACTTTTTAAGACTCATAGAATATTTTATGTAATGTACCTATATGTTTAAATCAAATTTATATTACAAAAAATAAATAGTTATTATTGAAATTATATTTGCCGTCTATTTTTTTTAAATAAACATGATTCAAATATATATAATTATCAATGTCTAATTATTTGGATTTTTTTATATGAATATTCAAAATTAATTTTAAAATGAACCTATCAATTCCAAATGCTTTCTTAAATTGAGATGATGACAATTTGAGACAAATCAAACTCTTAAATAATTACTTGCCCTTTATGTAATTGATTATTTTTTTAACTAGAAAGCTTATTGTTAGGTCCCTATGTTGTCAAATCCGGAGACAAAACTTTGTGGTGGTTCAAATGTAATTTTTTTGTGTTTTTGTTCTGTCCGCTCGAGCGGAGACTTGTGAGCTCGAGCGTAGATTAGCAGGTTTCAGTATTTTGACAGGGCAAGCACAAATACTGGTGGGAGTGATTTTACGCTCGAGCGGATTATCATACGCTCGAGCGCATCTCAGCTCATTCACACGCCGTTTTTGGTCAGTCCGCTCGAGCGGGATGTGGTGAGCTCGAGCGGAGATCGCGGATCCAGATTTCTATTTAAAGCTGTTAAGGGTGTTTTTGTGAGGCGCGTTTTCCTTGACCTGATCTAAACAAACTAGGGTTGTGTTTAAAGTTTTCTTTGGAGATTTTTCATAGTGTTCCTTGATGTTCTTGAGAGAGTTCTGAACTTATGCATTGAGATTCATACATCAAGGAGGTTGCTTCTTAAGTTTCAAGTGAGTTTTCTTCGGTGGATTCCGAAGATCAAAGCGTAGGATTCAAAAGGCGTTTGAGTCTACGTAGTCGTTAATTCGACAAGTGAAGTTGTGGTGTGGAATCAACTTCAGGATCAATTCCGTGACGAAGGTGTGGTGAAAAGAGTTACAGCAGATTCAGAGACAAATTGACTAGGGTTGGGTAATTTGTATGATTTCTTTGTAATCTTTTCGTTCTTCAGTAGTGGATTGATAGTGGCGGTTCGCCCGTGGTTTTTGATTACAATTGAAGGTTCTTCAATTGTGGTTTTTTCCACGTAAAAAATCGTTTGTGTTGATTTATTGTTCATTCTCAAAAACAAACAAACTAAAATCACTCTCGTAAGTGTTTGATGATTTTAGGTTGAGTGTTTGGAATTTATTGGGTTTTGGAATTAGTTAATCTTGATCTAATCACGAATCACGTAGGATTTTCAATTGGTATCAGAGCGGGTCACTCTTTGTTTTTTCAAAACTATAGGAGTGTGATTTCGTGTGATTAGTTTCATGGATTCTATTCGTGAAGGTAACTCCACTCATAGACCCCCTTTACTTGACGGTACAAACTATTGTTATTGGAAAGCTCGTATGAGAGCATTTTTAAAATCCATCGATGAGAAAGTTTGGCACGCCGTAATCTTTGGGTGGAGTGAACCTACAATCACCATTGATGGGATTGATATTCCTAAACCCCTTGATAAATGGGACACAACCGATTACCAGAATTCGAGTTGGAACAGCAAAGCTCTCAACTCCCTCTTCTACTCTGTCACACCTGAAGAATTCCGTCGAATTTGCACGTGTGAAATAGCAAAAGAGGCGTGGGATATTCTTGAAACGATTCACGAAGGTACTACCTCTGTTAAAAGGTCAAAACTTCAACGTCTCACGTCCGCCTTTGAAACCCTTTTTATGCGCGACGATGAGACGTTCGATGAATTTTATGCTAAACTCAGTGATATCGTGAATTCCTGTTTCACTCTCGGTGAAAAAATCCCGGAAGCAAAAGTTGTTGGAAAAATTTTGAGGTCCCTTCCCGAGAGGTTCCAACCAAAGGTGACAGCCATTGAGGAGGCTCAGAATGTTGATACCCTCAAGCTCGATCAATTGGTTGGAAATTTGCAGACTTATGAAGCCCACCAAATTTCTAAGAAAAAGCAAAAAGAAAATATGGCTTTCACGAGTGCCCATGAGACTGCAAAACCTCCGGAGACTGAATTTGATTTAGAGTCTGAGATGACGGCTATGCTTACAAAACAGTTTAAAATTTTTTTGAAAAAGAAGCCGAATTTCAGAGCCCCTATTTCAAAAGATAAGAGTAATGACAAACTCAAAACTGTTCCACCAAAATTTGCTCAAACTACTGAGAAAAAAATTGTAAGGGGATCAGGGGTCAAGTGCTATGAATGTCAAGGTTTTGGTCACATTGCCCTTGAATGCCCTTCGAAAAAGAATCGAAAGAAAGTCTACACTGTAACTTGGGATGATGAAAGTGGGTCGGAGCAAGAACCCGAAGAACCTGAATCTGGAGAAGACGGGGATAGTGCTTTCATGGCATTTTGGTCTACTTTCACACCGCCTCCTCCTAAGCCAGCAGAGTTAGCTCGTGGTCAGAACTTGCATCTTGCTCCTACTTTTGATGGGAGTAACTACCTGTTTTGGAAAATCAGAATGAGAGCTTTTCTGAGAGCTTTTGATCCAGAAGGCTGGCAGGCCATTGAAGAAGATACAGACAGGGCTGACAATCCGAGCAATCAGAGAGCCCTGATCACTATTCGTGGGACAATTTCTCCTGAAGAACAGCAACGGGTTGTTCATTGCACAAAGGCTAAAGAGGCATGGGAAATTTTGAGCCAATTCCATGAAAGAGAAAATTCGCCTTCACTACCATCCAGCAACCTTCCTGTCTTAGTTGCTAGACTGGATGAGGTCAAGGAGAATGAAGAGCAAAAAGAGGATGATGAAACATCTGAGGATAATGATGAGATCAATGGCGATGAACTACAACAAGCCTACGAAAAGCTGTACGAGGAATCTTTGAATTTGTCCAAACTCAATGACAAACTCTCTCTCAAGCTCAAGACATGTGAGAGTGAGAATGTCAGGCTGAAAGGAGAACTTGTAGAGGCAAAGCAGAATATCGTCAAGATCTCGAGTGACAGGCAAGACTTATGTGGAAAATTACTATCCTGTGAAACTGAAAGGAATGAACTTCTGAAGGTGTATTCCACATATGAAGAAAAGCTTGAAAGTCTTGAGCTGTCACAAGTCAGATTGGAAGAGATAGTCTGTCAAAAGGATGAAGAGCTTCGGGTTGCTAGAGCCACTATTGCCATGTGGAACAAAGGTTCCAAATCTTTAGAAGACATCCTCGGGTCTCAACAAATGGGTTGCGACAAAAGTGGGTTAGGCTATGGTGCAACAGCTCACAAGGGTCAGGCCTCTACTTCACATGACAAGAAGAGTCAAGCAAAGGGAAAATTGAAGGTAGACCAGGCTGATCTCTCTCTCCGTCTACCTAAAGCTGGTAAAATCAACAAAAAGGAGGTAAAACCGGTTTTTATTTGTCATCACTGTGGTAGGTATGGCCACATTCGTTCTTACTGTTTTGAACTGTTTGGTAAGGTGTCTCAAAAGGGTAGAAATTCTAATACTTTTTGGGTTAGGAGACAACCTTACATGTCTAGGCTGAACACCAAGACTAAAAAGATTTGGATTAGAAAAGAGGATTTGACTTGTTTTGTTGCTCACACTGCTCTAAAAGCACGTGATTCACACATGTGGTATCTTGATAGTGGGTGTTCTCGTCATATGTCCGGTAACAAATCCTACTTCACCTCCCTTGAAAAATATGAAGGAGGAATTGTTACCTTTGGAGATGGCGGCACTTCGAGAGTCATTGGTAAGGGCTCTATAAGTGTTGCTGGTCTTCCCAAGCTAGATAATGTTCTACTAGTTGATGGTCTTAAAGCAAATCTTTTAAGCATTAGTCAAATGTGTGATTCCCATCATGAAGTATTGTTTTCAAAAAATAAATGTGAAATTTTGGATAAAAAGGGAAATACTGTCTTACATGGGGTTCGCACATCTGATAACTGCTATGGGATTGTTACTACTAATGATCTCATTTGTCACTCTGCCATCATTAGTAACATTGACTTGTGGCATCAAAGATTAGGTCACATGAATTTCAATGGCCTAACTAAGATAGCCAACAAAGAGCTTGTGAGGGGAATACCTAAACTAGGTAAGAATTTGAGCCATGTGTGTGGACCATGTCAGCTTGGCAAGCAAACCCGTGCTCCTCATAAAAAGGTGAACAACTTTACAACCAAACGTCCTCTTGAATTGGTTCACATGGATTTAATGGGTCCTACTTGCACTGAAAGCATCGGAGGTAAAAGATACATTTTTTTAACTGTTGATGATTTTACTCGATTTTCGTGGGTAAATTTTTTAAGGGAAAAATCTGATACGTTTGATACTTTCCAGGCCTTAGTCCTTAAAATCCAAAATGAACAGGGTGTTTCCATTGGGCGTATCACAAGAATCCGAACTGATCATGGTCGTGAATTTGAAAATAGTTCGTTTTCGGATTTTTGTGATATGCATGGAATCAAGCATGAATTTTCTGCTCCTATTACTCCACAACAAAATGGAGTTATTGAGAGGAAGAACAGGGTTGTTCAAGAAATGGCTAGGGTCATGCTCCTTAGTAAGAACCTTCCTCCTAAGTTTTGGGCTGAAGCCTTAAATACTGCTGTGTATGTCATAAATCGCGTGTATTTAAGGCCCGGCACTTTACAAACTCCATATGAATTGTGGAAGGGTTTGAAACCTAATGTAAAATACTTCAAAACTTTTGGGAGTAAGTGTTACATCTTCAAAGATAGAGAGCCTTTGGGCAAATTTGACTCCCGAAGTGATGAAGGTATTTTTCTAGGGTATTCAACCACTAGTAGGGCGTTTAGAGTCTATAACCTGCGAACTTCATCTTTAATGGAATCTATCAATGTGGTTATAGATGACACAGGTGCACCTACTCCAGCAACAAATGAGGATGATAATGATGAGTCTCCAATCTTGGATACGGAATCACAAAATCAAGGAAAAGGTGCGGACCCATCACAAGAAATGGTTACAGAACCATCTTCACAGGTAAGGTCAAGTCCAAAGAGTGCTCCAAGGGACATCACTCCTGTTGCCCCTGTCACCGCAAGTCCTGAGCTTAAACCATCAGCTCGGGTGAAACTAAATCATCCAGCTCAACAGGTGATTGGAAGTGTCTCGGATCGAATGAAAACCCGAAGACAGATTCGGGATGAGGTATCACATATGTGTTATGTTTCATTAATTGAACCTAAAAATTTGAAAGAGGCCTTGCTAGATGATAGTTGGGTCAATGCTATGCATGAAGAATTAGGTCAATTTGAACGTAACAAAGTTTGGACTCTAGTTCCCAGACCTAGAGACATGAATGTGATAGGTACCAAGTGGATCTTTAAAAATAAATCTGATGAGAATGGTACAGTTGTTAGGAACAAAGCTAGGTTGGTTGCTCAAGGCTACACACAAGTAGAGGGTGTTGACTATGATGAGACGTTTGCCCCAGTTGCACGTCTCGAATCTATTCGTATTTTGCTTGGTGTTGCATGTTTTCTTGGCTTTAAATTGTTTCAAATGGATGTGAAAAGTGCCTTTTTGAATGGGTACTTGAGAGAAGAGGCATATGTTGAGCAACCAAAAGGGTTTGAGGACCCTAAATGTCCTAATCATGTCTACAAGTTAGACAAGGCTTTGTATGGTTTGAAACAAGCCCCTCGAGCTTGGTATGATAGGCTTACTACATTTCTTCTTGACAATGATTTTCAAAGGGGTAGTGTGGATAAGACTTTATTTGTGAAACATACTAAGTCTCATATTCTTGTTGCTCAGATTTATGTTGATGATATTGTGTTTGGATCCACTGCTGAACATCTTGTGAAATATTTTTCGGATTGCATGACACATGAGTTTGAGATGAGCATGATGGGAGAGTTGTCTTATTTTTTGGGTCTTCAAATTAAACAATCTCCTTCAGGTATATTTGTGTCTCAGTCTAAGTATGCGAAAAATCTTGTGTTTAAGTTTGGTCTTGAGTCTTCCAAGCATGCACGCACTCCAATGAGCACCAGTCTTCACCTCTCCAAAGATTCCTCTGGTATTGATGTTGATCCTACCCTGTATAGGAGTATGATAGGGAGTCTTTTGTATCTCACCGCCAGTCGTCCTGATATTTCTTTCAGTGTCGGTGTTTGTGCTCGTTACCAAGCCAGTCCTAAAGAGTCTCACCTTCTTGCGGTAAAACGCATCATCAAGTATGTTAATGGGACCTTGGGGTATGGGGTTTGGTTTTCCACTGATACTACAGCCGAAATTACTGGTTTTTCTGATGCCGACTGGGCAGGGTGTGCTGATGATAGGAAAAGTACCTCCGGGGGGTGTTTTTACCTTGGGAATAATTTGGTTTCTTGGCATAGTAAAAAGCAGAATGCCATCTCTCTTTCCACTGCTGAGGCTGAGTACATTGCTGCAGGGAGTTGTTGTGCACAAATGTTGTGGATGAAGCAAATGCTTCATGATTATGGAATAGAACAGAATACCCTCACTCTTTTTTGTGATAACACAAGTGCCATAAACATTTCAAAAAATCCTGTCCAACACTCTCGCACCAAACATATTGACATCCGTCATCATTTTATTCGAGAGTTAGTGGATGAAGGCCTTGTTGTTTTGGAACATATCCCTACTGAGCATCAAAAAGCTGATATTTTTACAAAACCCCTTGATCTTCTTCGATTTGAGTTTCTTAGAAAGACCTTGGGTGTAATGCTCAGTAACTAGATTGTTTCCTGTATTCGTGAGGTGAGTGTGAGTGTCTGACTTACTATTCTTAGATATGTTAATCTCATTGTGTTTGAGTCCTGGTATCTTTTGCTCCAAAAATATTCAAATGAACACTGCTCATGTTTCGTACAAAATTTGTTTTACATCTTTGTTCATAGCTCATTCTGAATGCCCATACTCATTTACTTCGTGATCTCATTCTGTACACATTCTTGAGCTAAACTGTTGCAGGGGTTTCCGCATAAGTGATCAAAGTTCTCTATGGACCACTGATAGTGTTTCGTGTACTTTTGCGGAGAAATTGACCTATACTAGTATATCATGGGTGATGTTAAGTCCCTTAACCATCTACCGCCTTAGTTCACTTCCATGGTTTCTCCCTCAGTACATGATCTCCGGGCATTAGGAAAAGGCTACCTCAGAGGCACCAACCAGGCCATCATTTTAAGTTCATTCTTCTCTGGTTGGAATCCATACTCTTGAGCGTGCATGCCACCAGTGAGTGCCCACAAGAAAAAAAAAAAATATATGTCTGAGGGGGAGCTTCCGCTTTTACTTAACAAATACCCTGTGATTCCTAGTGGTTTGACTTTTCTCTGTGATAGTTAGTTACTCGTGTCGGAGGTCCAGCCATCCGATCACTACTAGGATTAACTCTAGCTTTGTGGCTCTCAAGGATTGCACACACACACATTTTTACATGAGCTCTCATGTGTGTTTTTGAGTTATGCATTCTCATGATGCGTGTGGCTTTGATCTAATACTATCTGTGTTGTTCATGAGCTGGTGTTTCATCTCTTTTCTCAAAATTTGCAGGACTCATCATTTGATGGATTTTCTTGTCTTTGTGGTTTAGTCTCACTTGCTCTCCTTGCTTGTTACAGGACTTTCTAGGTGTGTTTTGCTTTTTTTTTTTTAAAAAAAAAAAAAAAAAGGGGGGGTTCTTTACGCTCGAGCGGCATGTTTTACGCTCGAGCGCTTTTTTCACTCTTGCAGCAGTTTGTTCGTGTTTTGTCAGTTCTGAGAGATGGATTTTTGAGCTCGAGCGGCCCTTTGCACGCTCGTGCGGGAGTCTGCTAGCATTGTTTTACGCTCGAGCGGTAATATGTACGCTCGAGCGTACCTGTTTCATACTTAACTCCCTCTCTCGTCTCTTCGAGTCAGTTCTTTTTTCTGTTTCATTCTCTCGATCTAGGGTTTGGTTTGTGGCTGCATTGTGGTCGATTTTCCCTCACCTTCACCGTCCTGCCCACCGATTTGTTCTTTGGTAAGTTTTACCCTCTTTTATTTTCGTTGATTTTTTTGTTCCTTTTTGTTTTAATAGGTGTTGGGTTTGTGATTTTGTGGGGTTTGTATCTCGTTTTTTTGTGATTCTCTCTCTCTCTCTCTCTCACCTTGTCCTCGTCCTATTGTCTGATTTTTTTTTGTGTGGTTTCTTTAGTGAGTCTGGTGTATTAGGGTTTATCTGTGTTCTCTTCTTCATGTCTTTATGGGCTGTTGATGTCTCTGTGCGTGCGTATGAGTCTGGTGGTGAATATATTGCTTTGATTTTCTTATGCTTCATAGTTATGTGTTTTTCTATACCATGCTCACATTGTTCATGCTTGATCTTTTGCATTGTACATTGAGTGTTTCATGCCCTGTTTTTTAATTTGGTTATTGCACTAATGCTTTGCTTTGTTTTGGTTTGGTGTGGTTTGGGTTTTCGGTTTGTTGGTTTGTTGGGTGTTATAGTGTCTTTTTCGTCATGTTTGCCCCTGCTCCTAAACACCGAAAGGCCACCGTCTCTCGCCCTACCTATAACCCTGCTAGGTTTCAGTCAGCCGCTCAATCCAAGACCTTTCACAAATCTTTTGTGACTCGCACAGTTCATTTAGAACGGAATGTTCAACCTGATACATTTGAGTCCATCCAAATTCGTCCTTTGTTCGACCCTCTAGGTGGTGACCTTGTTTTATTGTTTTCTGGGCGTCAGAATCTCGATTGGGTTCGAGAATTCTATTGTAATATGGAGGGTATTCGTGATTATGAGCCATCTTTCACTACATGGGTTCGGTCAAAATCCATTTCCGTCACTCCTGCTTTGATTCGCCAACTTCTTCAGATTGAGCAAGTCTTTCCTCAATACTATCCTTTCCCTGTTCCTGATCGTCCTACTTGTGACTTTGATGATGTGGCTTTGGAGCTGTGTGGTGTTGCCCGTCCTTGGCCTAAAGGCGGTTTGATTAAACAGTTTGAACTTCTTCCGGAGTTCAGACTGCTTAATCTGATTGTCTGTGCTAACATCATTGTCACTACACACTCATCCGAGGTCAAACAAGACCAAGGATTCATTTTGTCCTGCATTGCCCGTCACTGGTCTATTGATCTTGCCTCTCTTATTATCAGAAAGATGATCAGTGCTCATGGGCATAAAAAACTTGGCCTTCCCTACGGTTGCTTGATCAACCGAATTTTGTCTGACCTTGGGACCCCTATCCTAGAAGATGATGAGTTTGCCTCTCCTTCTCGCCCTTTTACCAAGAAAACTGTGTCTCAAAGTCGGGCCCATATTAAGGGGGAGTCATCTCGGGTTGGTCCTTCTGCAGGAGTTGCTGCTGGTCTTGCTGAAGAGGCCGAGTTTGATGCCGCCGCTGCCGGTGATGATGATGAGGCTCCTGTTCTACCTAGCTCTTTTCCTGATCAACTTCGGCACTTTGAGGAGGCTATGACCTGGAGGTTAAACTTTCTTGATGCTCGTTTTGACGCCTTTGATGGTCGTCTTGGTCAGCTGGAGCAGACTGTCGCTCACACTACTTCGCAGCTGGACCACATCATTTCCTTACTGAATAAGCTAATATGCTAGCTGTACTAAGGAGTGTCACACGACACGAAATCTTGTTTAAAATATTTTTTCTCTTGTCTCATAATAATTTTAATATTTATTTGAATGTTTTTAAGTTTTTATATTTTAAAATTTTATGTTTATGAATAAAAGAGCGAGAAGATGTGAAGACAAAGAATCATTAGAAAAATAAATAAATAAATAAAGAGACTAAGAAGATGGCAATGGTGTGCATCAAGCGAAATCATGACCCCTTCAGATTGACAGATTTGACGAGAAAAAGAAATAGAAAAAAAAAAAAAACGGATAGAAAGAAATTTGTCATCACATTTTGGATAATTAAAGAGTTGAGAAAATGTGAGAGAGAAATAGTAAAAGTGATAAATTTCTTAAAATTTATATTTTGTCTCTCATTTAAATAATTAAAGAAATGAGAAATGGGAAATATATGGTGTACTCCCCTAAAAAGGAATAGATCGTAAGAAATATTACAACACATTGCAGTATTAGTTATGATAATTTGAGATAGAAGTTACGAATAAGTAAAGGTATAACGTGAAGTGTACTCTTAAAGTGAAAATTATGAACTATTATGATTGTGTTATGATAGTATAATGTAAATGTTATAAATCATTTGTAGTGAGAAATGTTAAGAAGATAAAATTTTTAACATGTTGTGATGTTTATAATATAAGGTATGTTTCTTTTTAGAAGTGCATACCACACCAACTCGAAATGAAAAAATGTGTGAAAGGAAGGAAAAAGCGGAATTTCCCCCCTTCAAAACTCACGTTTTATATGTTACTAAAAGTAATAAAATTTAGTGCAAAATCAAATTACCTGTTACAAATAATTTATAATTTCTAAACTATTCATCTAAATATTTATTTATTTATTTAATATTCATCCAATGTGAAATCACAATTGTTTTGTTCTTTATCCAATTACATGAGAAGAGAAACCACAATCCTACAATTTTTAAATTTTATTATTATTTTGCTGGCCTACCATACCAAACGGAGTGTTGGTGCAGAGGTGTTTCCTTTTCGCACGATAGAGACTGAAAATGAAAGCTAGTCAAACAACCAATTGGCTGATCCATATTGACAGTTTGATTAATAAACTAAATGTCGAATTTGATTAAAAATTAAAGACCAATAAACAAATAAAAGTTAAAAAACAAAAAGAAGAGGAAGAATCTAGGAAGGGGTTATTGACCAAATGACAAGAATTATAAGAAGATAATAAGAATCTTAGAGGCTCAACTACAACGTTCGTCACCATCGAGCTCATCAGAAACTAAGATACGATTAAAACAATTAATATTATAAACACGAAAGGTCAAAAAATTTAATTATTAAAATCAAAGGATCTAGTACAATGTTTTATTTTTTGTTATTAAAATCAAAGTAAATGTATTGCTTTGAAAAAGATGATCTATACAATGCATTGTCTATATTATAATAGTCCTTAGCCCCCCCCTTTTTTTTTATAACTAATTTGGTCTTTGTAATTTTAGTTGCATTAATTTTATTTTTCATTTTTTTTACATTGTATTTGTTTAGTTCAATTGATAATATCCATTAAAAAATTGAAAAAAAAAAATCATAGATAAAATAGTCCATTATTTTCGAAATAACTGAATAATTGACGTACAATTTGAAATGACGCATTCTATAATCCATTCACTCTCTTAAAAATGACTGAGAGGTTGATGTACAATTTGAAATGATATAATTTTTTTTTTAAAACAAATCATTTTGTTCTTAATTTTTGTCCAATTATTTAACAAAATTATTTATTAGACTAAATTAACATGAAAAATTAAAATGCAAAAATGACCAAATTAATACAAAAAGAAAATTATAGGGGCCACAGAAATAATTTTCCCAATATTAATTTATCCCTTTATCTTTCAATAGTCATTAACTCCTTTTGAAAAAAATTCAATGTGGAATGCATATGTACTTTGCTATGAATTTTTATGATAGATGTTATGTATTTTTTATGACAAATGTTACATAATCATGTGGTAGAGTTATGATAATTTATTATTTAGGGTGTGTTTGGTAACGTTTACGTTTTCAATTTATATTTACAAAAATTTTATAAACTGATTTTTATTTATTTTTTGTTTATTTTAAAAAAAACATAAACTACAAACGCATTTGGTAATTGACAAAATGTTTAAAAAAAATTTTAAAAAGTGAGAAATGACAAGTGGTGGCAAGTGGCGGCGGAAGACGGTGGTGGAAAGTGGTGACGGTAGGTGGTGGGTAGTTAGTGGTGGTGGGTGGTGGCGGGTGGGTAGTGGTGGTGGGTGGGTGACGGTGGCGGGTGGTGGGTGGTAGCAAGTGAGTGGTGGTGGTGGCGGGTGGGTGGTGGTGGCGGGTATGTGGCAGGTGGTGGCGGTGGGTGGGTGGGTGGGTGACGGTGGCGGGTGGTGGGTGGTAGCGAGTGGGTGGTGGTGGCGGGTGGTGAGTGGAAGTGGCAGGTAAGTGGCGGATGGCGGGTGGTGGCGAGTGGGTGGTGATGGCGGGTAAGTAGCACGTGGTGGTGGTGGGTGGGTGGGTGACGATGGCAGGTGGTAGCGAATGGGTGGCGGTGGTGGTGGCGGCGGGTGGTGGTGGCAGGTGGGTGGCGAATGGTGGGTGGTGGTGGGTAGGTAGTAGGTGGGTGGGTGACGGTGGCGGGTGGTGGGTGGTGGTGGCGGGTGGCGGGTGGTGGTGGTAGGCGGGTGGCGGGTGGTGGTGGTGGTAAGTGGGTGGGTGACGGTGGCGAGGGGTAGGTGGTAGCGAGTGGGTGGTGGTGGTGGTGGTGGGTGATGGTCGTGGTGGTGGTGGCGGCGGCGAGGGGTGGGTGGTGGTGGTAAGTGGGTGGCAAGTGGGTGGTAGGTGGTGGTGGCGGGTGGTGGTGGCTGGTAGGTGGTGGTGGCGGGTGGTGGTGGTGGGGGGTGAGTGGTGGGTGGTGGTGGCGGCGGAAGACGGTGGTGGAAAATGGTGGCGGGTGGTAGCTAGTGTTGGGTGGTAAAAAAAAAAAAAAACCTCAAAACTCAAAATGGAAACACATTTTTTGTGTTTTCATTTTTTGACCAAATTTATAAACTGAGACCACTGATTTATAAATCAAAAATTTTACCAAACAAGTTTTTATTTGAGTTTTTTAAATTTTTGTAAATATAAACAGAAAACTGAAAACGGAAGTGTTACCAAACGGCACCTTAGAAAATAAAGTTATGCATTTTTATAGAAATGTTACACATTTTTTCATCGAAACAATTTTGAATCATAAAAATGCATAACATTACTTAAAAAAAAATGTGTAACTTTATTTCTAAACAAAAATTATCATAACTCTAGGACAAAAATATATAACAAAATACAAATAGGTTGCATTTTTAAGGGGGGCGTACCATAACATTTCATTCTATCATATTTCAAAGGACAAGTGAGCTGGAGTTGAGCACAATTCACACAATTGGCTCATCAATAAAGGGGAAAAATGGAAAAAAAAAAGAAAAAACAGAAAAGAAAAAGAAACACAGAGATTATTTGGAGTCTTAGAAAGTAAGGTTGTGAAGTCTTAAATACGAGAGAAAAGAAAAGATAATAATTAAAAATAATAATTATTTGGTTTCTTGTCTTTTTCAATCTCCACTTTTTAAGAAATTCAAAATGAGATTTATAAAAAAAAATGCGTTTCTCTTCATTTTATTTCATTTCATCCCATTTATCTCCTCATTGCTTATACAAACAAGTGATATGAACTAAAATATTAAAATAATAATAATTTTTTTCCCAAATCAACCAATCTAAATGGCTTGAAGGCACACCGTGAAACAAGTTTTTTTTTTCAAGAGAAATTATTCAATATTCCTAGAACAAATCTAAATGATGTTTCAAATTAGTAGTAATTGGTCTAAATGATAAAATTCATTATTTTTGTATTAGAGTTTAGAAAATAAAATGATAGATGTCACCTGTAAATAAAATGGAATAATGCTCCAAAAACATTCAATAAGCTCTTATTTTTCAAACATTAGTAAAAAATTTCACAATTGCTGAGGAACACTTTCAAATTCTAAATCATTGCAGTTATTGACGTATAAGTAGCCAAAAGCCTTTCGAAAGTTTCTAACAAGTTTCCCAAATACTACTTTTCACATTATAGTCAAATGTTCTCCCTTAGCACAAAAAAAAAAAAAAATCCCACGTGTTACAACATAGAAAAAAATTAAGTAGCGTTTGATAGAGTTTTTTAAATATGATTTGAGAGTAAGAGTTGTATTTTTAGTTTATGAGTTTTGGAATTATAATTTAAGTGTAAAAAATTTGTTTGATGAAAGAGTTTTAAAATTTTTTTTGAAAAGAGTTTTGAATTGAGTGGAGAATTTTTGATGTGACATATGATGTTTAATATAAAAACTTACAACTCATAACCAAACACACAATTCAAAATTCTATTAAAACTTATAAAAAATTTTAAAAAATTCGAAAAATATTTTTTTCGAATATATAAAAATTAATGTGTCAATTGCAAATAAATAAATAAATCAATCAATCAATAAAATATTTGCACTGTTCCAGTCAACTGGCCGGACGATCGGTGAAACATCCGGAAGGACGTCCTGTGGGACGACCGGTTAGTCCAAACTTTTCCGCTTTCGATCGAGTTTTCAAAAGTGAATGTGAAATTAATTTTTGAAACTCATGAACAAATATCATGTGTAAAATAAGCCCTGAAACTAATGTTCTAAAACTGTACCAAACAGAGGCTTAATCATCATCATATCCAAAGACTGAAAAATAAGATTGCCTTAGCTGTGATGGCGAACCATAAATTTCAACCGCAAAGATGGTAATCAAACTCTTTGAAAACCATTTTGGACAGTACATAACCTTGTTTTTCTCATTGTTGAAAGTCCTAGGTATGAAAACTAAACATCTACTGTATTGTTGATTGGTAAGCAGTTGACCAATTTGATGTTCTTTGTCTAATTTTGAAATGTCATAATGGGTTAAGCAAATAAATGAATACTTTTTTTTTTCTTTTTCTTTTTCCACAAATGGTAATGATGAGTTTGCCTTGAAATTTGACTTAATGCATTTCTCAAACTTGAGGCTTTTCTTTCCAACTCCATCGAGTTCAAACATTGCTGCTCTCTGGACAAGTCATTGTCTTGCACACCACTCAATTTGTCAAAATTTGTATGGATGGAAAGTATATAATATATATATATATATATATATATATATATGTATAAAATAGTTGGCATACGTAATATATATGTAATTTAAATAAGTGAAATTAAAAATAAATAATAAATAAATTAATATCCTAATATATGTGTGGTCAAAGTAATATGAGTTTTTTTTTTTTTCAAAACCAAGATCTTGGTTTCGAATCCCGTTTAGTTAGCGAAGTGTTCTGGACACCACAAGACTTGTTCATCTTATCTATATTATTATATATATGAGCACATGAGTTAGTGTCTAATAGTGTGGTGGCTTCTCATTCTGTCACTTGACAAATTTTTCTATTATAAAATAAAAAAAATATTATTCAAAGGTGTAAGTAAGATGTAGCAAATTTTTTTATCATAAAATTAAAAAATATTATTCAAACGGTGAGTAAGATTTAAATCCAAAATCTTGAGTTTCATTAAGAATGCTCTTACTATTTAGACAACATACATATTATGATATTAATTTTTTTATTATTTGTTTTTATTCTTACTTATCTGAATTACACACGTATTGTGTGTACTACCCACTAGTATAATAGTAAATATGCATATATATATATGAAAAATGATCAAGACCCTCTTTCCTCCCACCCCCTTTGACCCCCTCTCTTTCCTGATTGGCCAATTTTTTTTTTTTTTTTTTCAATCACCACCCACCACGTGTGTGTGGGGGTTGGTGATTGAGGGGGTCTCATTTACAGCCCTATATATATATATATATATATATATATATTGGTCTCTAAAAAATTAAGGTTTTATTTGTCATAATCTAAAAAAATTAAAAAGTTACTATCCTATTTAAGTCAAATCATGTTATTTAAGTCACATTACCTCTTTACAATATCACTTCAAACCCAACACATACCTAACCCAATTCATATTTCATAAAAAGTCAAAAAGTACACTTATTTGGAACATCTCAAACCACTTCTAAATTGTTTCACTTCGGTCCCAAGAAAATTAAATTTTCTTAGTTTGGTCCATAAATTCAAATCAACTAATCTCAAAACCATCCTACCTCCAAACCCACCAAATTTCAAAAACCACTTTATATTGAACGTACAAAAATGAAAAATTATAGTATGTGTCAATTAAGGAACAAGGAAGCTGCGAATCGAAATGTAGAGGCTAATGAAGGAGATCAGGTGGTGGGTTAGAAGAGCAAAATGTGGTCAATTATGGGGGTAGTGTGAAAGAGCAAATAAACTGAGAAACTTATATATATATATATATATATATATATATATATATATATATATATATATATATATATATATTACACAACCTAACTTTTCAAAGTTAAATTGCTTAAACATAGAATTTTATAAATAAGTTTTGATGTGCTAATTTATATTAGTGACTAACAAGTTTCATTATATTAATTAATCAATGGATGCTCCTATAATGATGGGGTGAAAAATGGACCTAGCCCTAGCTGGGATTAATACATCATTGAATTTTGTTTCATTATTTTTGGCTGAGGTCATACTAAACCCCAATCAAAAAATTGAATTTTATGGGATTTGGGCCCAAGGCTGGCACATATTTTAAGGCCCATTAAGAAGGTTAAATTTTACAACATAAACGTATGATGGGCTGAGCCAGCAATTTTGTATTAAGGACCCGTATTACAAATGGCTGTTTTAGTTAAAAAGTCAAATTAAAAAATGTAAAAAAAATAAACTTATACAACAAAGTTAAAAATTTCTTCGCATTCACTCCACAAGTCAAAATTGTGGTTTTTGTTCACACTACTTTTTATACATTTTTTTTCTTAAAAAATTCTACTCAGATATATTTTTCACTCATATTTTAATTAAAAAATCAAAAAAACATTAAAAAAACTTCTTTCCAAACTGACCCTAACCAAATAGACCACTATTTTGTGTTAAGCAAGGGGTGAAGATGGGCTGGACCTGGGTCTGAAAGTGTTTGATAACTCTCGGTGAGGTAATGTCTGGAGATTTATCGTTATTATTATTATTATTATTATTATTATTATTATTATTATTATTATTATTAATTAACTGGGGAGGCCAAAGGCCAAATTATCCATTAATAAATAAATAAATAAATATTAAGCTACTTAATTCACTTTTATGGGCTGAGGTGTGAATTAACTTCACAAACCAAACTTGAAAATTCTGTTTGAATTGCTGGCAGAGGTGAGGGAAAAAGGAAGAAACGGGAAGTGATTGAGACCCCCTCCCATCACCACCCCCACCACCCCACACACACGTGGCGGGTGGTGATTGGAGGAGAAGGAAAAAAAGAAAAAGAAGAAAGAAAAACTGACCAATCAGAGAGAGAGGGGGTCAAAGGGAGTGCCTCCTTGAGGGGGTCCAACTCATTTTTCTTAGAAGAAAGTGAAGTATGTTATATAGGAATGTGGGTGAGATTTATTTTTCTTTCTTTATTTTTTAATAGACAATCTTAGTATTATGAAAAATACATACCCAATTAATCCGTTTCTCATAAAATTTAATTACTTTATTGAAAAATGAAACTTGTAACATAAGAGAGTTTTCTTTCTCTCCATTCTTATCATTTCTCACTTAACTTAAATAAAATCAAATTAAGTCTTAAGTCCCATCAAAATATAAGAAAACAATTTTTCTCTTCATTTCTTACCAACGGATTGCAACATATTTTGAAACTTGTAAAGTTTTATTATTATTATTATTATTATTTTTTAGTTTGGTCTGATAATTTAATATATGTCATAAAATAAAAAATTAAGCTACTTGACCTCAACTTATGATTGACTCAATTAAAGATCATTTGATATCAACTCGAAAGATTAAACAAATTAAATTTGAATAACCCATTAGTCATCTTGTTTACAATCTTAATGTATGTCATGAGTGTTTTTTTTTTTTTTTGGTAAAAATATATGATTCTTTTCCTTCGACGGTGAAAACTTGGATTGACAATTAAATACTAAAACCATTTGCATTTTTTATTCTCTAGCCATAAGAAATGAGTTCCACATCATCGCACTTGAACAAAGAATAATGAAAAATTTTGATAATATCTGAGAGTCTAATTTATCAAATGAGACCATCCCTTGAAAATCACGACAATAGGACCAATCACATAAAAATACCATCAATTATATATAAATAATCAAAGCATGAAGAAACATAATCAAGTGAAGAACAAGTTTAAACATGGTCAAGTTGAGTCAATGTTGATAGGCCACTTCTTGTTGCTTTTTATATAAAAATTGGCATGCTATAAACATCTGTAAATAAATAAACAAACCCCACATATACATTTCATTGTGCTTGTAAATGGTCAAGAGCACAGCAGTCTATCAATGGTATAGTATTAAATAGTGATATATAAATAAAAAATTATTTATTAAAAAATATATATACATATATAAATAAAAAAAAATATTCAAAATATTTATACAGAACTCTATAATTAAATGTAAAATTTTTATTTTAAAATATAAAAAAGGTTTAAAACTCATAAAAAAAAAACTTTTCACAATGATGTGACACAATATATATCAAATTTTCATTTATCATATATTTAATTGTGCATGTTGTATTTCTTTTGCCATATCATTTTAGATAAATTTAGGTATCCAAATTGTGGGTCTCTACTATTATTAATTTATAAAATAAATTTATTTACAAGAATGTTGTCACTACATTATTCTTATAGAATTTTTTGTATTTAATTTTTTTTTTCATTTTAGAAATGTGTGGAATATAATATAATGATAATAAAGTTTCATTTGACATTGGTTAATATAGTTAATTTTTTTGTGTTGAGACTATTTTAGTCTCATTTGGTTTGAATTTTTTGATTTTTTAAATTTTTAAGATAGAAAATATAATGATTATAGGTTCAATATGATATTTTATTTTATTATTTTATTTAGTTTATTTTATAATTTTATATTTTTTTAATCCTAAAATAATAGCTAAAGCAGGGCTAAGTAGTAATTATGATTATGGTTTTGGGGGCTAAAAGGAACCGCACGCCTACTGCCACTTCCGCTCTTCTATTCCTGGCAGAGGGAATGTCATCTCGATTTTTATCTCTAGGGAAACGCTGCTACTATAAAATATTTAACTTTTGTCATAAATAATGTAATTTATTTTTGTGAGGATATATTTTTTGAGTATTAATACGTAATTAAGGTGACGCTGACGTGTCAATCGAGATGTCACGTGTCCTGATTTCGGCTAGGCTGAGGTTATCTCCGAAGATATCGAAATCCGGAATAAACGGATATGGGACAAGAGTCCTAGAATAATGAAGGACTTTAGCCTGGATAAGGATAAAACTCTTAGGGAGTTTATCTTTATCTATCGAAGAGTCCACAATAAGAACTGAGCTAAAAATCCATTGAAGCAAGGCTTCCATTGGGACTAGGATTGAGTTAACTATAAAAGAAAGGCACCCCTATTGGTCTAAGGTACGCAATTTATATTCTGAATAGTGAGTTAGGCATTATTGATTATCTTTGAGATAACTGACTTGATCGTCGGAGTACCCCCGGGTAGACGAACCACCGCCGGAATCTACTCTTTCTGTTGCAGGTCATTTAGGCGTCATCTATTCTGCCAGTGCTCTCCAGTTGAATACTGAGTTGGCAGTGTGGTCGGAAATTCACTCACACAATTTGGCGCCGTCTGTGGGAAAGAAATGAGAATAGATGGCCAGCGACGGAGAGAAGGATAAGGTTGGGGACGAAACCCCTGCTGGGAACGGTAAGCACATTGATCCTAATATGGAGGAAGATGGTCGCAACGACGAGACTCAGAACCAGAATCATGGCAAGAAAGGCGTCGGCCAGGACGACGACGCGCCAAAGAAATCAGATCAAAGCAGGTACTGCAACGAGGATGACCTCCAGGTATGGAAGGATAGATGCCTGCAGAGGGACGAAGAGGTGAAAGAGATGGCGAATAAATTGGCAGACTTGCAATTGGTAATCAATTTTATGATGCAAAACAACGTCATGCAGCCACTATTCCCGTTGCACGACACGCCGATTCCAGCGGCCAATGCCCAGAAGAAAGGGCAGAAAACACTCCCTATAGCCCCCCAGCACACCAGGAGTGAAAAACACTCTCACTGGCCTTCAAGGGAGATCGGGCGAGGAGAGTCGAGGAGGGAAGAGTCACGAAGGACACATCGCACCAAGGAGGCAGACCCCAAAGAACATCGGCATGTTCAAAGGCAGGCGCTGTGCTTCGACACAACTAATGGAGAAAGGTCGAAAAGGGCTCACAACGAAGCTGAGAGTAGTGCGCCAAAAAGACTCAAATCAGGAGATAGCCGAGCTCCTGGGCGGACCAAAGAAGACTTGAGAGATTACCTCAAGAGGAAACAACAAAATGCCGATGCCGAGGTAACCTCCCCTGATAAGCCGAGAACTCCATTCTCAATGGAGTTAGACAAATTTGAGGCTCCAAAGAGATTCAGTATGCCGAGGTTCCAAATATACGATGGTAAGTCAGACCCCAACATTCACGTTGGATTATACCTGAACTTAATGGCATTGTATAGTGGGAACAAGCCGCTGCTCTGCAAGGTGTTCCCCTCATCCTTCGGGGAGATTGCATCAGATTGGTTTCACAAACTGCCAAAGGGAAGTGTGAAGACCTGGGAAGGCCTGGCCGAGATGTTTGTGGCCAGGTTCGTGAAAAACAAGCTACAACCATTAAGGGTGGACGCATTGATGGCTCTGCGAATCAGTAAGGATGAAGACCTTAGGGTCTATGCAAAAAGGTACTATGAGGTATTCAACCGAATACCCGAGTGCAACCAAGAGGTGGCAGTCGTGTATTTCAAGAACGACCTAAAGACAACTGTCCACTACGAAAGTCTTTGGCAAAGACATTGCCAAAAAAGCATGGAAGAGCTCATGGCTAGAATCGAGAAGTATGCCAGAGCCGAGGAAGACACGTTAGGAACTAAGGAGACAAAGCAAGAGAAAGGTAACGGCTCGCCGAAGCGAGGCCGAGGTAACAACGAATCCAACAAAGAGATAGGACTGAGGGCTACACAGGCAGTCACAACTGTGTTTCGAATCCCAATTCACAAAGTCGTAGACCAAATCCGATCCCAGCCCTATTTGAGAGCATCAGCTAGGGTGCCATGAGAATTTATGGAAAGAAGCCTTGGAAAGCATTGTGCTTACCATAACGAAGATGGGCATATGACTTAGGGTTGCAGAGCCCTGAAGACACACCTGGAAGACCTGGTAAGGTAAGGCCATCTGAGGGACCTTGTAGATGAGGCCAGGACAAGGAAAGAACAGGCAAGATTGCCTCAGGCACCAGCAGCTCCACCTCTCCCAGCACAGCAACCTCAGGCAGGAGGACCTCGGGTAATTAATGCAATCCACTCGAAGGTCAACGAAAACGAAATTAGGGGGGAGACTCAGAAGGTAAAGCACTTACAACATGTGTACCAGGTCGGGGCGAAGAGACATCGGACAGAGGAGTGCCAGGGACCAGTAGTGTCCTTTACCGAAGCCGACCTTGAGATGGTGCAGCACCCGCACAACGATGCCTTGGTAGTATCCCTCCAGGTTGGGGAGTGCCAAGTGAAGCGCATCTTAATTGACCAAGGCAGCTCTTGTGACATCATGTACGTCAGGTGTTACAAGGAGCTTGGCCTTCACCTAGACGATATAGAGCAATCCAATGGCCCAATGGTCAGGTTCAATGGAATGCCGACGTGGCCACTGGGAACAATGAGCTTGGAGGTGTAGGCAGGCACAAGGAAGATAAAGACAGAGTTCACTATAATCGACACACCCTCTCCATATAATGCAATCCTGGGAAGACCATGGCTGCACGCAATGAGGGCTGTTCCCTCAATATTGCATCAACTGCTGCGGTTCCCAACAGAGCATGGGATAGAAGAAGTCAAAGGGGATCAACTGCAGGCAAAGAATTGCACCATGGCAGCAATGAAATCTACCTGTAGCATACGAGAACCAGAGAGGGCAGAGATCGAAGACGAAGACGTGGAAGTCCTAGAGGACGTCGGCAAGGAGCCAACCGAGAAAAGTGAGGAAGCACTGAAGAAAATCCTCGTCCAGGAGGGGGATGAAGAACGCTTCTTCCTTCTCGGCTCGGGCTCAGCCAAAGAAGAGGAAAGAGAGTTGGAGGCTTTCCTGAGAGCAAACATTGAAGTGTTTGCTTGGACGCCTTACGAAATGTCTGGCATTGACCTCGAGGTCACTTGCCATAAACTGAACGTTGACAGGTCGGCCAAACCTGTAATCCAACGAGCAAGAAGACCGACATTGATGCACGTCGAAGTAGTAAAGGAAGAAGTAGACAGACTTCTGGAGGCCAGGACCATTCGAGAGGTAAACTACCTGATATGGCTATTGAACACAGTAGCGGTGAAGAAAAAGAATGGTAAATGGAGGGTCTGCGTGGACTTTACTAGCCTAAACAAGGCCTGTCCCAAAGATAGTTTTTCTCTACCCAAAATTGACCAGCTGGTAGACGCCACTTCAGGGCATGGAAGGATGAGCTTCCTAGATGCCTACAGAGGGTACCACTAGATAGCCATGTACCTCCCAGATGAAGAGAAGACTGCGTTTATCACCCCAAAAAGGCTGTATTGCTACAAAGTGATGCCTTTTGGATTGAAAAACGCAGAAGCAACTTACCAAAGGTTGGTAACCAAGATGTTTAGACACCTGATTGGCCGAACGGTGGAAGTTTACATCGACGACATGGTCGTGAAGACCAAGGAACCTTAAGGTCATCTGGCTGACCTAAAAGCAGTATTTGAAATCCTTAAAACATATCGGCTCCGACTCAATGCATCGAAGTGTGCATTTGGAGTTGGATCTGGTAAGTTCTTGGGATACTTGGTGACCAGAAGGGGCATTGAGGCCAGTCTAGATCAGATCAAGGCCATCTTGGAGTTGAAGGGCCCGACGTCAGCAAAACAGATACAAAAGTTGACTGGAAGGGCCACAACCCTAAATAGGTTCATAAGCAGAAGCTCAGATAAGTGCAAACCTTTCTTCAACTTAGTGAAGAAAGTCACAGACTTCTTATGGACCGAGCAGTGCGAAGCCGCCTTGGCCGACTTGAAGAAGTATCTGACTACGGCTCCAGTTCTTTCAAATCCAGAACCTGGAGAGGAGCTGTTCCTGTACTTGGCAGTTTCAAAACATGCGGTAAGTGCAGTGGTAATCCGAGAGGAAAAAGGAGAACAAAGGGCTATTTACTATGTAAGCAAAACCCTGACCGATGCAGAGACTAGGTATTTACCCCTAGAAAAGTTGGCGCTGGCCTTAGTAATGGCTTCAAAAAAGCTAAACCATTACTTTTAAGCCCATAAAATTGTGGTGCTCACTGAACATCCATTAAAGTCCCTGCTGCAGCAGGGAGACCTGACAGGGAGAATAGCCAAATGAGCAGTGGCCTTGGGCCAGTATGACCTGGAGTTCAGACCCAGAACAGCAATCAAAGGCCAAGTTTTGGCCGACTTTGTGGCCAAGTTCACACCAGAATCCATCATACATCGGGCTCCGCTGAGCTGAGGTGAACGATATCATAGCAAACAAGGAGGAGCCCAGCCGAAGGTGACATAACAAAGGAAAGAAGAAAAACTCAGACCCTGCAGCATCTACATTGGCAACTCCTTCCGACTGTTTGTCGATGGGAGTTCAAACCGACAAGGAGCAGGGGTAGGAGTAATACTGGTATCTCCAAATGGACAGATATTGGAACAGTCCATTCATTTGGGGTTCAAGGTCTCAAACAATGAAGCAGAGTATGAAGCATTGATTACAGGATTGAAGCTGGTAGTAGCATCAGAAGCAGATAAGGTAATAGTCTTCTGCGACTCCTAGCTCATAGTCAACCAGACGACATACAAGTTTGCAGCCAGAGATGAGAGGATGTCAGCCTACGCAAAAGAGGTCAACAGGTTGGTGGCCTTGTTTCAGAATTGCCGACTACATAAGGTTAGCTGAGATAATAATAGTCATGTTGATGCACTGGCCAACCTCGCTAGTGCAATACAACCTAGAAAAGTAAGGACGATAATGGTCGACTACTTGTCGGGCCCGAGCATCGAACCGCTGACCACAGAGCGTGAAGCAATGTGTGTGGACATGGGACCAAGCTGGATGGATGCAATAGTAACATTCCTGAAAGAAGAAAAACTGCCAGATGATCATAAAGAGGCACACAAGATCAGATTGAAGTCGGCAAGATTCAGTCTGACAACGGAAGGACATCTCTACAGAAGATCCTTCACTGGACCCCTTTTGAGGTGTGTACATCCTTCACAAGTTGAAGATTTTTTATACGAAATACGCGAAGGAATTTGTGGAAGCCACGCTGGGGGCAGATCACTAACTCATAAGGCCATCACCCAAGGGTATTGGTGGCCCTACATGGAGAAAGATGCAGAGGCCTATGTTAACAAGTATGAAAAGTGTCAAAGGTTTGCACCTCTGATACACCAACCAGCAGCAGACCTAAACCCAATATCCAGTCCTTAGCCGTTTGCCCAATGAGGCATGGATCTCGTTGGGCAACTGCCCCAAGCAACTGGACAAAGGAAGTACCTGCTGGTGGCAACAGATTACTTCACAAAGTGGATGGAAGCTGAGCCCCTAACCAAGATCCGAGATGTAGATGTAAAGAGCTTCATATGGAAGAACATAATCACAAGATTTGGGATCCCAAGAGCAATAGTTGCAGACAATGGAACACAATTTGACAGTAAGCTAATCAAGAGCTTCTATGCAAAGTTCAAAATCAAGAATTACTTTTCAACCCCAAGCTTTCCTCAAAGCAATGGACAAGCAGAAGCATCCAACAAAGTCATCTTAGATGGGATTAAGAAGAGGCTACAAGTAGCAAAAGGGGAAGTGGGTAGATGAACTACCAAGTGTACTCTGGGCATATCGAACTACGCCAAGAAGATCAACTGGGGAATCCTCATTTGCCATGGCCTACGGCACAGAGGCAGTCATTCCTCTGGAAGTCGGCATCCCAGGGATCCGAACTCAGGGAGTAGAGAATGGGACTAATTATATATTATTAGCCCGAGATCTGGATCTACTAGAAGAAAGAAGGGAGAGAGCTGCAATTCAACTGGCAGCTTACCAGCAGCAGCTTGCCAGGGCCTATAACAAGAAGGTCAACCCAAGGGAGTTTCAAATCGGTGACCTCGTCTTGAGAAAGGTCGTCGGCAACAAGAAGGATCCCAGAGAGGGCAAGCTTGGCCCAAATTGGGAGGGACCCCATAGAATCATCTCGGTGTTGGGCAATGGGGCATATCGGCTTGAAGATAATGAAGGCAAAGAGTTACCAAGGCCTTAGAATACTTGCAATCTGAAATTTTTCTATCATTAGATTATCATGTTCTTTGTTGTTTAATAAAATTCTAGCTTGATTTTTCACATTTGTGACTGATAAGATAGTTGATGATATTTCTAGAATGCATGCATAATAAGAACCCAAGTGGAACTTAAGTTCACATTAGGGGGCAAAGAGTTGGAAAATGGTTCCTGGAAAGATAGAATACCCAAACTAAAATTAGTTTAACACTTGTTGAAATTTGTGAAAAATTTACAAGTTGAAGTTAAACTGAGGTTATGTCTAACACTTGCTGAAATTTGTGAAAAATTTACAAGTTGAAGTTAGGCCGAGATCATGTTTAACACTTGTTAAAATTTGTGAAAAATTTACAAGTTGAAGTTAAACTGAGGTTATGTCTAACACTTGTTGAAATTTGTAAAAAATTTATAAGTTGAAGTTAGGCCGAGATCATGTTTAACACTTGTTGAAATTTGTAAAAAATTTACAAGTTGAAGTTAAACTGAGGTTATGTCTAACACTTGTTGAAATTTGTGAACAATTTACAAGATAAAGTTAGGCCGAGATCATGTTTAAACACTTGTTGAAATTTGTGAAAAATTTACAAGTTAAAGTTAAACTGAGGCTATGTCCAACATTCGTTGAAATTTGTGAAAAATTTACAAATTATGGCCAAGTTTGTATTAAACTGAGTACTTATGTACTTGCCGATGTAAACCGTTGATGGGTATAGCCGAGGTATATCACCCTGAGAAAAACTACACAGTTCAGGTGTATGTTGAAGATATGCAAAATATTCTAAGTATGGAATCATATAAGAGCAGTAAAGGGAAGACAAATATGCAAGCAAAACAAAGAAGTTGTATTTATAAAAAGGCACATCGGCCATATGAAGAGCTTACATTGTTTCTAAGGAAAACCAAAGTGCAAAGTACAGATGCAAAACAAAAAACATCCAAACTAAGACTCTTCTGCGTCTTGAGGAGGTTGGGTCTGGAATTCAGAAGACTGCTGTGAAGACATCTCGGCGGCCTTCTCAGCAGCGAGCTCGGTATCTATCTCTTGAAGGGTTTGATAGAGGCTCTTGTCAGCAAGAGGGACGTTCAATGATGCCTTCTCAGGAGTAGCATCCTTGGGAACCTCGTCACCCTCCTCATCTTGAGTCAAGTCCAGGACTTGCTCAATTGGAGTTGGAGACTTGGCCCCAGTAGCTTCCTTTGACTTCCTCAGCAAAGCCTCCTCCTCAGACTCAGAATCGTCTTTAGATTGGCTTGGAGTTGGGAGGAATGGCAGACGAAGGACGTCGGTGTTCCTGAGGGGGGAGTCATCGGGGATTTCAAGCTTTTTTAGCAAGGTCATCCAACCAAGGGTGAAACCCTTGTTGCATGCCTACTTTACCTGTTTCTTATAATCCGCCGTGACATCGGCCACCCCCTCATTGTATCCCTTCTGATCAGCGGCCTTGAGCTCAGCGTTCTTCGTGGCCAAGGCATCTTGCAGCTCTTTCTGGGCCTCGGTCGTCTTTTCCTCGACCTCTTTTCTCTGGGCCTCAAGAACCTTCTTTATGGCATCAGCAGCCTCTGCCTTTTCCTTGGCCACGTATTTGGCTTTGACAACAGCCTCGGCCTGATCTGCCAGAGACTTCATTTTTTATTGCAAGTTTTTGTTAGTCTTTTACAGACCAGCGGCCTCCCTAGTTTTGTTAGCAAGCGCTTTCCTTGTCTCAAAAGATTGCATTGAGAAGGAGTGGGCATGCTGGATTGCCTGAAGAAAATAGACAAAACAAAAGTTGTTAGAAAAATTTTCTAAGTATAAAGAAGAAAAGAAAGACACCAAGTGTGAAGACTTACTTGAACAGAGCGCTGGAGCATCAGAGCAAAGTTTTCATACTTGCTCATCTCGGTGTTTCGGTCGAGATCGCCAGGAAGTAGTAGAGCGGTACTAAGAGCGACGCTGATGTTAACATCATCGGCACTATCGCCAGCCATCACTGGCTTGTCTTCCAGTGTTATTTGGGGGGCCCAGGGGGAATCATGCTTTCGAGACCCTGAGGTGGCTGCAGAGGATGACCTCGGCCTCTTTGATCTGGTAGACTTAGAAGGTTGGGCCTCGGCAGGCCTCTTCTTGGTGGCAGAATGGGACTTATCGCTCTCAGCCAATTTGGAGATTGGCAAGATGTTCTCAGTGTCAACCTGAGTTACCGTTGCCTTTGGCTGAGCCTTCTTTATCATTCTTTGCTTCAACTTTGGCTGAGATGGCGCAGGTTGAGCGTCTACGGTAGAGGGAATGTTGGCTATAAGATCTTTAGTAACTACTTTCTGGCGGCCCATCTCGGTAGCAAAAATAGTTCGTCGCCGGCATTGGCGCTGGGATATTGGGATCAGATATGGAGCCGAAGTTGACGGCTGCTCTGCTGGATCAGAAGTCGATCCTTGATCTGGCTGAGATGTGGAGGTAGCTTGAGGAGTTGTGGCGGAAGGAGGAGACAGACTCTTCTTCTTCTTCTTCTTTGGAACGTCGGAAAGAACAGACTTGTAAGTAGGAATGAAATTGAGTACCAAAGGGGCTCTTCTTTTGTGGACTGGCAGATCCAATAGTTTCTTCAAGTCTTTGCTGGGAAAGAAAGACTGGCAGAAGCCCTTTGGCGGCTGAGGAAGAACTGCAAGAAAGAACAGCGCAGACATTAGATCAAAGTATTGGAGACTTTAAAAAATAAGTAGTATAAACACTGGGCTCTTACCATTACCCTCTACAAAAACTGTTCGAGGAAGAGGGTAGTGGTGGAAGTCCTCGTCTGGAGCGAACTCCCAGTTCCCCGAGGTAATGAAGTAATCATCCCCAGCTCCCTTGTTGGAGTCTGGGAGGTCGGCCACGATTTTATACTCTGTGGACCTCGGCTTGAGGTAATAGATATAACCTTTCTTTTTCAGTGAAAGGCCGCACATAGTATAACAGTATTGAATGTCGGCTAAGGTAACCCTAGCATTCTCTTGTCGGGCTAAGGCTATTATGCCATTGATAACTCGGAAGGAATTGATGGCGAGCTGCATCGGGTTCAACTTATAGTAGTGGATGACTTCTTGAAAAAGGATGTTGAGTGGGAGCCTAAGACCACACTCAATAAAGGCCACAACAGGGAAAGGCATAGAATCAGTTGTAGGTATAATGGTGTCATCCTCCCCAGCCAACCTCAGATGGATGTCGGCAGGGATGAAAAACTCTCGCCTAAAGTATTCTAATTTTGTCGGGGTGTCTACCCTATGCTTCCACATTCCCATGATCTCGGCTTAACTGGAAGAGATGGATTTCAGAAGGAAGTGTTTTGGTGGGTTTTAGGGACCTCGGCTAAAACCTAACAATACACAGAATCTGTGGGGAATCATTTTAGTTTTTCCTAAAGATTTGTGGATTCAACAAACAAAAATCCCAAACTTATATCTATAGAGATGAAGATTGAAGGCACGAATCTGGAAAAAACACGGCAAACAGAAACAGGAATGCGATTCAGAGTCAAGAATAGTGATGAGTCATCAAGAAACACAAGGTAAAAGTTTTCACAGGTGTGTCAGGCCAAGAACAGTGACAACAATCAACAAGTGTGTGAACAGTGTGTATTCAAGAAACAAATGGGGCAAAAACAGAATCATGAAACAAACATGTGGTGGAGAACAAGATACAAATTAAAATATCAAAGATATGAACAAGATTGCAGAAGTAAAGCAGTAGAGTTCAGAAAAACAAAACAAAAAACTGAAACAAGAAGTTAAATCGGGAAGAAATAGTAACTCACCGAAGAGAGGAAGCCGGTGTTGAGATCGCCGAAGTTAGACTAACGGCAGTAGCGGAAAAGATTAGCAAAAACCCTCGCCGGAAGGGAGTGAACGGAAGTAGTTGCAAAAAGCTTCGTGGAAGCAACAATGTCGTATTTTGAAGAAGGAAACTAGAGGGAGAGAGTTTTGAGAGCTTGAGAATGAAAATACAAAAGTGAAGAGACGAAGAGAGAGAAATTGATTTTGATCAGAACGCAAAAACGGCGGCAAAGAGGCCATTAATGTGCCTAAAAGAACGTATGCGTCAGATGGCGCACGCGAGAAACATTCGACTTACAGGCGCGTAACAGGTACGATCTAGTAAGGGGTAGACGCGTGTCCTAAACGGTTGAGTTATTATGCATGGCAGCTCATACGCGTGAAGGAGCTCTTGGAATTCTTGTTCTTTAAAAAGACATGTCGGCCTATATGATGATCTCGGCTAAAGAAATTTTAAGCCGATGTACTGGAAGGAAGTTTTGATATAGGTTCCATCACCTCAGAGTGCCGAGGTAATAGAACCTAAGGGGCAGTTGTGGGGATATATTTTATGAGTACCAACACGTAGCCAAGGTGACGCCGACGTGTCAACCAAGATGCCACGTGTCCTGGTCACGACGCCGAGGTTATCTCCGAAGATATTGGAATCCAGGATAAACGGATATGGGACAAGAGTGCTAAAATGAGGAAAGACTTTAGCCTGGATAAGGATAAAACTCTTAGGGAGTTTATCTTTATCTATTAAAGAGTCCATGATAAGCACTGAGCTAAAAATCCATTGAAGCAAGGCTTCTATTGGGACTAGGATTGAGTTAACTATAAAAGAAAGGCACCCCCATGGGTCTAAGGTACGCAATTTATATTCTGAATAGTGAGTTAAGCATTATTGGTTATCTTTGAGATAACTGACTTGATTGTCGGAGTGCCCCCGGATAGACGAACCACCACCGGAATCTACTCTTTCTATTGCAGGTCATTCAGGCGCCATCCATTCTGCCAGTGCTCTCCAGCTGAATACTGAGTTGGCAGTGTGGTCGGAAATTCACTCATACAGTTTTATATAAAGAATATAATTTTTTATTTGTTAAAAAAATGCATAATTTTTTATTATAAAAAGTAAAATTTTAATTATACATAATTTTTAGGTGCACATCATAATTTCACCATTTATAACTTTCATGAAAAAAATTATACTATTTTTTTACAATGTGCAAATGCACATTGTAATATTTCCCATGTCACTAATCATTACCAAAAATTAAGGTTTTAGAGATTAAAATTTAGGGATAAAATTATTTTTTAAGAACCAAATATTTTTGTTGCGAAAAATGTTGTTATTATATTTTTAATAATGAAAATTAGACATTAGAGATGAATTATTATCTTTTTGGAATCAAATTTTTTGTCTCAAAAAATAAATCATTTTGAGATCAAATTATTTTGTCCCTAAAAGTGTTTTTATTGGTGACATTTTCAAAATTTTGTCGCTAAAAGTCTTATTTTTGACTTTTAGAAATGGCCTTTTAGCGACTATCCTCACGACAATAGAAATTGGTCCCTAAATGTCTTTTGTAACAAAAATTTTATTTTTAAAGACCAAAAAAAATTTCATCTTTAAAACTCTTATATATTGTAGTGAATACATTCAAATTTGAATCAAACTAGGTGCATTAAAATTGTAATTTACTCAAAAAGAAAAGAAGAAAAAAAAAGTTATGTTTTATCTGCTTCTTGTTTGACAAATAGGAGAAAAAAGAAAAAAGAAAAATCTCTTATATCTTATTTGGTTAAATTATATAAGAGAAAAAAAAATTGTTTCATAATATTTTATAAGTGTCAATATTTTTATTTATTTTATATCAACAGGGCAATTCTGATATTCTGAAAATAGTAATCTATTAATTTCTTTTATCTTACAAATTTCTACTTTTGGAGAGATGCAAAATGAAGGTTTGATGATTTTTTTTTCTTCATACCTTCCCATTTGATTCTGTTATCCCAGGTAGGCAACTCAAGAGGGAGGTAAATTGGGTTATTAAAAAATTTACAATATTAAAATTAACACAATATTCAGAATTTTAACAAATAAAAAAAAACAGAATAATAATTATCAATATAAAAGTAATAGAGATAGGGAGAGAAAATCAAACACTGAGATTTATAGTGGTTCAACACGCCAGGCCTACGTCCACTCCCCAAGGAACCTCCTTAAGAATTTCTTTACTATCAATTGAATAAATACACCACTAAGCTTGTGGATTTGGCACAAGACTTACTCTTATCTATTGAGTTTTACTTAACAATAAATGCCTTACTCTTACAAAATCTCTCACAAAAATAATGAATAAAAATAAGTGGTACTTAAACCCTCTTTTACAATAATTCTCTCACAAAATGTAGATATAAAAGTGTAAAAATAAAGGCTACACTTAGATCTGAAAGTGAAGAGTAGAATGCAATATACTCAGAATTTTGGAGCACACAGAAATTTTTTTCTTCAAGTTCCTGATTTTTCTCCACACACAACACTTCTATTTATACACAAAAATATACTCGTTAGAGGTAAGACGCTCCTTGCTGACATCATGGATGACATAGACACCTTTTCTTTTGTCAAACTATAAATTTTTTTTGTTCACTTTTTCTTTTTCATTTTGTAAGAAAATTCAAAGAATTTGCAACTTTTTTCCTTTTTCATTCTGCAGGCAAAACATGTTCAAAAATTTACTATGAAAAATTACATAAGTCTTTTCCTGTAATCATTACATTATATTAGACATGGGCACCTTTTCTTTTGTCAAACTATAAATTTTCTTTGTTCAATTTTTCTTTTTCTTTTTCTTTTTGTAAGCAAATTCAAAGCATTTTGTAACTTTTTTCCTATTTCATTCTGCAGGCAAAACATGTTCAAAAATTCACAATGAAAAATTACATAAGTCTTCTCCTATAATCATTACATTATATTATATTACTTTCAAGACTTTGACTATATATATAATATTTAGAACTTTGAATTTAAACAAGCAAAATATGAAATTATTTGCTCCATCTTTTTCTTCTTTTTTATTATAATAATTTATATATACATATATATATTTGACATGATATAATCAATTGTGTAAAAAATCTAATTGCTCATGTGATGTATTCTATTTATATTATATGCATTATATATAATATGCTACACAAATATTTGCATACATAGTAAAAAATCTCTTTAAGTAATATTTATGATAGATCTGAACTTATATACCCTTTTTAAATTTCTGTATATGTTGTAGAGATTTTAAATTAAATATAACCTCTCACTCCATGTGGATATGTCACTTTTGTCAAAAGAAGACAACTTATCAATATCAAATTTATCAAAATAATACAACCAATCAATATCAAATTTGTCAAAAGATGAATAGTGATCAACCTAATTTTTCAAAAAGTGAATAGTAAAGTTTTCAAAAAATATTTTTTATTTAAATAATATTTAACAAATGTATCATATAATATATATTTTAAATAGATAATATTTTGTGTCAAATAATATAAAATATGAATATTATTTACAAATTTTCAATTAATATTTTAGGCATCATCAAAATTAAATAACATGATTAACAATCTCCTCCTTTTTGATGATGTCAATATTTGTATGGATTTGACACAAAATAAAAATCAACAAGTTATTTGATAATTTTGCAACATGAAATATTTAAAGCGCATGCATGCGTAACAATTCAAAGTCATATTTTTTTCCCCCTTTGACATTATCAAAATAAAATATGGAGATAGAAAACAAACATATTTGATAAATTAATCTGAGATGCCAAAAATATAATAATGGTCCGTAGATCTTGTTGAGATCATTGTGGGGATTTTGGAGCATCTCGAGCGCACAAAATGTTAACAAACAAAAGATTTGAGCAGATATGCATTGAGGATTGGATCGATGGAGTGTATAAAAAGTGACAAGGATGATAGGCAAATAGACGAAAATATCAAGTGTTGGAGAGAAAATTTTCTTTTACCTTCTTGTGTAATCATGTCATTCCTTACCTTAGCCATCAATGGTTCAGACCTGCATGAGGTGCCTGTAATGCAGGCAAATGAGAGGGCACTAGTGGTGTAGGCACATGCCATGCCTGTAAATGAGGGTCCTAGTGTTATTGGTAATCGAAATGATATCGATGCTATTAATAACACTATGGCTCTTAGTACACAAGCAATGACTGCAGTTTCTAATATGGCATAACGATTACAAGTAAGAGTACAAGAAAATCAGCAATGGAGAGATGAGGTGTGCTTGTTAAAACGACAATTGGGTAATATGTGTAAAGAGAAGAAATAGCTAAAAAGGAAAAATGCACAGTTGGAGAATGTGGTGCAATATTATGCAACGGTTATAATGCCGAGACTCACAAAAGTCAAAAATAGAGAGAAGCATGTAAAAGAGGCTCATGAAAAATTGTTGAGAGAAGTGAAAAGGAAAAAAATCTATGAAGCCTTCTAAAAACTTACATGTTATCAAGTAAAATTTTCTTCTTCTGAAATAAAATTACAAGCATTTCTTTTCCCCTTTTTATTTTTTATTTTATTTATTTTATTTATATACATTCTGTCTTCAAAATTTTTTTTTTGGTGGTGTAGATAAGAAGTAGTGCAAAAAAAAATGTATATACTCCCCCTAAAATTTTGCACAGAATATACACACGCCCTTTTTATTTATTTATTTATTTATTTATTTATTATATATATATATTTATAATAATTGTGAATCTCAAAATATATGAATCTCCCCCTAAATTAATACACTAAAAATTACACAAATTTGAAGAAACAAATTACCAATCTATAGTACCAAGGGCCATTAAGATCCGGCCATAAACAACTACACCAAGTGCACTGGCATAAAAGGAGAAAATAAAAATAAAAATAATTTCTTCAGACAAGATAGAAGCAACCATTATTAAATCCAGGAGAGTTTGGAGCACATACAACAAGTAAAAAAATATAACACAATGCAAAAAGAATTTTAACATGTTGATTGGTGATGACCTTGATGATCAGAGGAAATAGAGAAGATCGTGTAGATCGGTGACGAATTTTTGTAAATCGACAATGGATCTTGATGGATTAGTCATGGATCTTGATAGATCAGTCACGGAACTTGATGGATCAGTGAAAAAACTTGATGAATTGGTAAAGATGGTGATGCAGATTTTGGGTAGAGAAGTGATAGAGCTCGGTAAATTGGTGAGGAATTTGGGTGGATGATAGACGATATTACGGATGATGGGGCTGGTTGTAGACGATGGTGAAGATGAAGATGGAGTCGGCTGAGGATGAAAACAAGAAAGAGAGAGCGACATAGCGAGAGAAAGAGAAAACATAGAGTGAGGGAGAGAGCGGGTGTGAGAGAAACGGAGTGGGTGAGAGAGAGAGAGAGAATATATGTATATAATTTATTTTTATTTTTATTTTTATTTATAATTATTATTAGAAATATTTATTTAATTATTTATTTATAAAAAAATTATTTTTAATATAAACATTATATTGGAATATTCATTATACCAAGTTATGTTCTAATATAACAAAATTATTCTTCATTTAGAGGCTTGGTAAATGTGTCAGCTAATTGACGATTTGTAGGCACAAATTCGAGTTCAATGTCATCTTTGAGTACATGATCTCTTAGAAAATGATGCCTTATTTCAATGTGTTTAGTGCGTGAGTGCTGAATAGGATTTTTTGAAAGGTTAATAGCACTTGAGTTATCAACTTTTATAGGAATATGATCATAGTCAAGTCCAAAATTTTGAAGTTGTTGTTTCATCCAAAGCAATTGTGCACAACATCTAGTGGCAGCAATGTATTCTGCTTCAGCAGTTGACAAAGCCACTGAGTTTTGCTTTTTGCAAAACTAAGAAGTGAGGGAGTGTTTAAGAAAATGACAAGTGCCACTAATGTTTTTTTGGCCAAGTCTACATCCCGTAAAGTCGGCATCTGAGTAACCAAAAAGTTCAAAGGTGGTTCTCTTAGGATACCATAATCCCAAATTTGGAGTGCCGACAAGATATCTGAAAATACGTTTGACTGCGGTGATGTGTGACTCTTTCGGTGCAGATTGAAAATGTGCACACATACAAACACTAAACATTATGTGGGGCCTACTTGCAGTAAGATAGAGTAAAGAACCAATCATACCTCGATATTTCTTTTCATCTACAAGTTTACCTTGCTCATCTTTGTCAATTTTTATTGATGTGCTCATTGAAGTTGCTGCAGGCTTTGATGATTCCATTTCAAACCTTTTGAGTAGATCTTTGGAATATTTCATTTGATTTAAATAGATTCTATCATTAGTTTGTTTAATTTGTAGACTAAGGAAGCAATTTAATTCCCCCATCATACCCATTTCAAACTCACCCTGCATGTCTTTAACAAACTCCTTGCACAAATTTTCATTAATAGCACCAAAAATGATATCATCAATATAAATTTGAACAATTAGTATATCTTCATTTTTGATTTTCATAAAAAGTGTTGTATCAATTTTTCCTCTAGAAAAACCTTTGTCAAGTAGAAAATTACTCAATCTTTCATACCATGCTCTAGGAGCTTGTTTCAAGCCATATAAAGCTTTTGAGAGTTTAAAAACATGATCCGGGTATTTATGACTTTCAAAACCGGAGAGTTGTTCAACATAAACTTCCTCCGAAATGTATCCATTTGAGAAAGCATTTTTAACATCCATTTGATTCAATTTAAAATCTTTAAAACATGCAAAAGCAAGTAACATTCTAATAGTTTCAAGTCTAGCAACCGGTGCAAAAGTTTCATCAAAATCAATGCTTTCTTCTTGAATATAACCTTGGGCTACCAACCTAGCTTTATTTCTAGTAACAACTCCGGATTCATCCATTTTATTTCGAAAAACCCATCTTGTACCAATAACAGGATGATCCTTAAGTTGAGGGGTCAAAAACCAAACTTTATTCTTTTCAAATTGATTTAATTCTTCTTGCATTGCTAAAATCCAGTTTTCATCATTTTCAGTTTCTAAAAACGATTTTGGTTCAATTTGTGAAACAAACGCTAAGTTACCATAAACATTTCTAACAGAGGAACGAGTTTTTATACCTTCCGTCACATCACCTATGATGAGGTCTTTGGGGTGGCCATTTGCATACTTCCATTCTTTTGGTAGATTTGAGTTGCTTTCTGGAAGAACATATATTTCTTGAAGTTTCTCCATTGTCATTTCTTCTTCATATTCACGTAATGGATTTTCTTCATTTTCTTTTATGTAAATGCTCTCCATGCTTGGTTGATTTTCTACAATATCATTACTTATAAGATTCTTGGAATTAATGTTGTTAGATTCTTCAAAAACAACATGCACAGATTCTTCAACAAGTAGAGTTCTTTTATTGAATACTCTATAAGCTTTACTGGAGATTGAATAACCAAGAAATATAGTTTCATCCGATTTATCATCAAATTTTCTTAAGTTATCTTTATTATTATTCAATACAAAGCATTTATAACCAAATGCACGCAAGTGACTAATGTTAGGTTTCCTATCTTTCCAAATTTCATAAGGGGATTTCTTAAGAATAGGTCTAATCATGGCACAGTTTATAACATAGCATGCAATGTTAACAGCTTCCGCCAAAAAATATTTAGGCAAATTATTTTCACAAAGCATAGTACGGGCCATTTCTTCAAGAGTTCTATTTTTTCTTTCAACTACTCCATTTTGTTGAGGAGTTCTAGTGGTAGAAAAATTATGATCAATTCCGAACTCATCATAAAACATAATAAAATCATCATTTTCAAATTCTCTACCATGATCACTTCTAATACTACAAATATTAAGATTTTTTTCATTTTGAATTCTTTTACAAAGTCTTGAGAAATTATAAAAAGCTTCATTTTTATGTGTTAAAAATAATACCCATGTATATCTAGTATAATCATTAACACAAACAAGAGCATACGATTTTCCACTTAACTTAATGTTCTAGATGGTCCGAATAAATCAATATGTAACAGTTGAAGCGGTTTAGTAGTTGAAACGATATTTTTGGATTTAAAAGAAATTCTAGTTTGTTTTCCAAATTGACATGCATCATAAAGTTTGTCTTTTTCAAAAATAATTTTTGGTAAACCAATAACTAACTCATTTTTGAAAGTTTGGAAATTAAATCAAAATGAGCATGTCCTAATCTTCTATATCAAAGCCAACCATTATCATTTATAACAAATAAACATTTAATATTAAAATGAGAAGAAAAATAATGCAAATCAAACACATATACATTTTCATGTCTATAACCTACAAATAAAGTTTTGTTTTTTAGGGTGTTTTCAATAGTGCAATGAGTTTTTTCAAAAATAATTCTATAACCTTTATCACATAATTGACTAATACTAAGCAAGTTATGTTTTAAACCTTCAACAAATAAAACACTTTCAATAATAGGAGAGGGATTTTTACCAATACTTCCTACACCAATGATTTTACCCTTGTTATTGTCACCAAAAGTCACATATCCGCCATCCTTTGGTTGGAGTGTGGCGAATATAGCTTTATTTTCAGTCATGTGCCTCGAACATGCACTATCGAGATACCATCTATTGTTACTGGATTTTGTCTTGAAACATACCTACAAAAATTTGATTTCCCTATTGGTACCCATTTTTTCTTGGGTCCATAAAAGTTAGAATTTGACACTCTTGAAATGTCCTTAGGGACCCGCATCTTTTTTTTTTATTTTAGCAAAATGATTTCTTTTAACAGGACATGACGGTGAAATATGACCTTTTGTACCACAAAAATGACATGTGAGATGAGAGTGATTAGAAGATGCATACACAAAGCCACTTTTGACAGTTTTTACTTTTGAAAAAAGTTTATATACAATTTCGACTCTACCAAAAGTACGATTTTGATTTTAAGAATTTTATCTAAAGTCTCTCTATCTTGAGTGAATTTTGAAAGAGCATTCTTCAAATCTTCAATATTTTCTTTCAAAATAATTTGCTCATTTTTTAAAGACTCATTTTCTTTTTGCAATACAACTAAATGTTTTTCAGAAATTGAAGACTCTTTTCGAGTTAAAATCCCATTTTCCTTTTTTATTTTCATGGCTTCATTTTCTAAAACATTTATCTTGGAAGTTAATGATTCATTTTCTTTTGATAAATTTGAAATCACTTTCTTTTGACAATTACTTTTCAAAAGTTTTTTTAAATTCAGCATGTAATTCATCAAAAGCTAATTGTAATTTATCAAATGTAAAGGATTTGTCATTTACCTCATTTTCGTTTCCAAGTGCCATTAAGCATAGGTTAGCAACCTTATTTTTGCAAACTTCGGCTTCTGTGTCGCTTTCATCGCTATCTTCTCCCCATGCTGCAATCATAGCTTTCTTCTTGTCTTTCTTAAATTTTTTCTTAAGTTCTGGACATTTTGATTTGTAGTGTCCAAGTTTGTTGTATTCGTAGCAGGTAACTTCAAATTTTTTGTGATTTTCTCCTTTTTGAAAATCCCTATTATTGAAGTCTTTTCTGAAAAATTTTCATACGCCTTGTTTCTTTTTCACAAACCTTTGAAACTTTCTAGTGATGAATGCCATATCCTCATCCTCACTTGAATCATCTTCCTTATCCTCTTGATGTTTCGAGGTGGATTTGAAGGCTATTCCTTTCTTTTTGTTATTGTCCTCCTCTTCCTTTCCTTCTTGCATTATGAGTTCATGAGTTAAGAGAGATCCCGTTAACTTATCTAGACTTAGCTTTGATAAATCCTTTGGCTTCGGTAATGGCAATGACTTTTGTCTCCCAACTTTTTGGCAATGACCTAAGCACTTTTCTTACAATTTCAACATTAGTATATATTTTTCCAAGAGAAATTAAACCATTAATAATATTAGTAGAGCGAGTTAACATTTGAGGAATAGTCTCATCAGGCTTCATTTTAAAGAGTTCATAATTATGGACTAACAAGCTGACTCTAGATTCTTTAACTTATTTGGTTCCCTCATGAGTCACTATAAGCTTGTCCCAAATTTCTTTTTTGCAGTTTTACATGTGGAAATTCTGTTGAACTCGTTGGCATCTAAGGCACAATACGATATGTTTGTGGCTTTGACATTAATTTGGGCCATTCTAGTATCTGATTCATTCCACTCAACTTCAGGTTTTGGTACCCTAAGTCCATCTACGGTTCTGGTAGGAATTTTTGGACCATTGCAAATAATTTCTAGCATTCATAATCATTAGATTGAACATACATGGTCATCCTAGTTTTACAATATCTAAAATTCGTGCCACTAAATAGTGGTGGCCTATTGGATGCTTGTCCCTCAGGTAAGGAATAACTAGGGGTTGCAATGATCTACTCTAAGATGGTTAAGTTACACAAACTAGAGTCTAGGCTTTGATGCCAATTGTTATCCCAGGTAGGAAACCTAAGAGGGGGGTGAATTGGGTTATTAAAAATTTTATAATATTAAAATTAACACAATATTCAGAATTTTAACAAATAAAAAAATAGAATAATAATTATCAATATAAAAGTAAAAGAGACAGGGACAAAAAATCAAACACTGAGATTTATAGTGGTTCGGTACGCCAGGCCTACGTCCACTCCCCAAGGAACCTTCTTGAGAATTTTTTTACTATCAATTGAATAAATACACCACCAAGCTTGTGGATTTGGCACAGAACTTACTCTTATCTATTGAGCCTCACTCAACAATAAATACCTTACCCTTACAAAATCTCTCACAAAAATAATGAATAAAAATAAGTGGTACTTAAACCCTCTTTTACAATAATTCTCTCACAAAGAGTAGATATGAAAGTGTAAGAACAAAGGCTACACTTAAATCTGAAAGTGAAAGAGCAGAATACAATATATTAAGAATTTTGAAGCACACAGAAATTTTCCTCTTCAAGTTCTTGATTTTTCTCCACACACAACACTTCTATTTATACACAAAAATATACCCGTTGAAGGTAAGACGCTCCTTGCTGACGTCATGGATGACATAGGCACCTTTTCTTTTGTCAAACTATAAATTTTTTTTGTTCACTTTTTCTTTTTCTTTTTGTAAGAAAATTCAAAGCATTTTGCAACTTTTTTCCTTTTTCATTCTGCAGGCAAAACATATTCAAAGATTTACAATGAAAAATTACATAAGTCTTTTCCTGTAATCATTACATTATATTAGACATGGGCATCTTTTCTTTTGTCAAACTATAAATTTTCTTTGTTTACTTTTTCTTTTTCTTTTTGTAAGCAAATTCAAAGCATTTTGCAACTTTTTTCCTTTTTCATTCTGTAGGCAAAACATGTTCAAAAATTCAGAATGAAAAATTACATAAGTCTTCTCCTATAATCATTACATTATATTATATTACTTTCAAGACTTTGACTATATATATAATATTTACAACTTTGAATTTAAACAAGCAAGATATGAAATTATTTGCTCCATCTTTTTCTTCTTTTTTATTATAATAATTTATATATATATATATATATATGACATGATATAATCAATTGTGTAAAAAATCTAATTGCTCACTTGATGTATTCTACTTATATTATATGCATTATATATAATATGCTAAACAAATATTTGCATACAAAGTAAAAAATCTCTTTAAGTAATATTTATGACAGATCTGAACATATATACCCTTTTTAAATTTCTGTATATGTTGTAGAGATTTTAAATTAAATATAACCTATCACTCCATGTGGATATATCACTTTTGTCAAAAGAAGACAACTTATCAATATCAAATTTATCAAAATAATACAACCAATCAATATCAAATTTGTCAAAAGATGAATAGTGATCAACCTAATTTTTCAAAAAGTGAATAGTAAAGTTTTCAAAAAATATTTTTTATTGAAATAATATTTAACAAATGTATCATATAATATATATTTTAAATAGATAATATTTTGTGTCAAATAATATAAAATATGTATATTATTTACAAATTTTCAATTAATATTTTGGACATTATCAAAATTAAACAACATGATTAACAGATCCAATTTCTCTTATCTTTAAAAATTAAAAAAAGTTATTTGAATTAAGAAATTATGGGACGTATTTTGTGAATGACAGCATGTGGTTAAGGTGACGCCGAAGTGTTGGCTGAGGTGCCACGTGACTTGGTTATGCACGAAGATGATTTCGGCTAGGCCGAAGTTGTCTGCGGAGATACCGGAATCCAAGATAAGCCGATAAGGAACAAGAGTCCTAGAACAAAGGAGGGCCTTAGTTTGGATTAAGATAACGCTCAAGAAGAATTTATCTCTATCTAGATGAGAGTCCAGGATGAGCATTGAGCCTGAATCCATTGAAGTGAGATTTCTTATGGAATCAGGTCACTGCTGGTTGGTTTGTCTTAGGACCTCTTCTCACGATTTTAGTGTGGTTAGAATGTCCATTTCTTCACACGATTTCTGCGTGTTTGGGATTTGTTTGTCCTCCTCTCATGATTCCAGCGTGGTTGGAGTATGTCACACTTATTCATTTATTGCATTGTCCATTGCATCCATTACATCATGCATCATTTCTATGTTAAGCTTAGTTTGGCATGTGCCCATACTTTTCACGTTAAAACATAGCTTTGCATGTGTATGCGCCTATTCCGCAAGAATTATGGTTAGAGTGCTCCGGCACCTTTTCTATATAATACGTAGTTTGACTTGCATCGCTAATCCTTTATGATATTTGTGTGTTTTGTACTGCCTGTAGTTTGATTATTTTATTACATTTTATATCATTTTAACTGTTTTGCATCTTGCATATCATTTGCATCCTGTCCCTAAACTACACTGGTTTGATTCTTTGCAAAGGAATACGTAGGCAACCCTCGGGTTCAACCAACTGCATCTGCATTTTGTTTGTTTGCCCAAGTCTTACGGCTTTGTCAAAATGGGTCGTCCTTGGGCTTTGACATTCATTCACGTCATTTCATGACTTTGACCTCTGTCAAAGAGGGGCAACTGTAGATACCCCATTTTTGACCGCCCTTATGACTTGGGGGCAACAGGTTGGTTGCTCGAAGATGAAAGCTGTGTTGTGCAAAAGTGTGATTTTTTGGGCAATGTGAGCTTCAAATCCCAACCTTACACCCTATCTTTGATCAAAACTATTTTGACCAAAATGATTTTTAGACCTTAAAACCCTTTTTTTCAAAATATTTTTGAAAAAAAAAGTTTCTATGATGTTCAGAGGCTCGCATTTCGTTAAATGTTGTGCTTTTCGGTAAATCGAGCAAGGACAAAGTGGAAATGAATGAAAGAGAGATGAAATCTTTGAAAAATATTTCAAAAAACTTCATTTAGAGGTTTTGGAGTTGAAGAAAATTGGAGGAGAGGAAAGAAAACTAGTTGGGGAAGAAGTTAGGCTTGAAACTGTTGAGAGAGAACTGGACAACCTCACTAAATCAAGCCTATCCTTTTGTACACTTGGACTTTAGTTGTGAGGCCACGGCCATTGGAAAGTGGACTTCCGGGGCTTCATTTTACACTCAAGAATCCCTTAAAGCCGAGTCCGAATGAGAGAGATGTGGCTGTTTGAAGTTAGGCATCCATCCGCTTAAGCCAAAATTGAGCAGTTTTCACTAAAATAGGCATACCTTTTTTCACACTTAGAATTTTGATGTGAGGCTTACACCATTGGAAAGAAGACTTCTGGGGATTTAATTTAGACTCAAAAATGACCTGCAAAGGAGTCCGGATGAAGGAGATATGCCCATTTGAAGTCGGGCCCAAAAAGCAGATTTTTTATCCAGCCATTGAATAAGGCTTGCCGGCCATGTGCCGGCCATTGATAATTTTTTCCAGCCACAAATGAATTTTTCCAGCCATCACTGATGGCTTGCCAGCCATTGGTGTCAAAATCAGTTTTTTGTGCAGATATTTTCCCTCCAACTATTCCACACTGCTCCAGCTGTTCTATATGGATATTTTTGACCCTGAAGCCATATATTTCTATATATAGAGGGCATTCTCTATGGTTTTCAAGGTTGGAAAAACTTTAGGAGTCTCTCTCTCTATAATTCTCTCTCTCTAGATTTCTGTTTCTCTCTTGAACTTTTGTGCATACAACTGTAGATATACTTCAAGTTTGCCTATCAACCCTTAATCAAAGTTGCTTATCTTTGGACTGAGGTTAATTGGGACCCTCTTTAAGCTCTAGAAGGTGGTCTTGGTTTGATTTATTACCTCAATTGTGTCTTGGCTTTAAGAGGTATAGCACTTTCCTTTTAAGCTTGTTTTGCACAATTGTTTTCCTATCTCTTTCCATTATTTTTGGAATGTTTTTGGCCTGTCTTTGGACTGTAAAAAACTCTATTTTTGTGGCCTAAAAGTGGTGGATTGAGGCCATTTTCAGTGAAGGGGTGGTTCACCCTTCTTACTTCTTTGCTTGTAAAGCTTTTGTGTCTTTGTTCACCACTTTAAAACCAACTTTTTTTTGGGTCTTTTAACCACTGAATTTTAGAGGTTTCTCAGTGGTAAAAAAAACTCATTTTGAAGTCCAAAATTGGAGGGGTTAGCCTCCCCTTCTTGTGTCTTGTTTGCATGCCTAGTTAGCCTCATATATTAGCTTAATGTTTTAGCTTTTTGTGGCTCAAGTCCAGTATGTTTTAGGCTCTGTTTTAACCTGTTTTAGCCCTGTTTTGGGCTGGTTTGTTTGTTTGTTTGAGTCTTGTTTTGCTTAGTTGTAGTGTTAATTTTTTCACTAGCTTAGTGTTTTAAGGCTTTATACATCATTGATGTGACTTGATTGTATGTTTTAGTGCTTTTTATCACTCATTTTTAGCACCTAAATCTCTGCAATCTCCTTATTTATTCACTTTTTGGTTTTTCTTTGAAAGTGGTTTCAAACCCCTTGTTTGCCTAAGTGTGAAATTGAGGTGCTACACTTAATGGTTTAATCCCTTAGGGGGTTCATTACCAACAGTGTAATGCCTCTTTCATGCCCAAAGCAACTTGTGGTTTGAACCCTCCTTCCATTAGAGGACACTCACCAATGGACAAATGGATTAATGAATGGTTTGGTAATTAAAATGAGAAAACAAAAATTGGCAAGTAAAAGAAGCAAGATAAGCATTCTTTGTGTTGCATTGTATGTGTTTAAATCGGATGTTAATTTGAACACAAGGCAAATGGGACATTTCATACTCAATAGTGATGAAATGTGCCATTTTCCTAGGTTTCCATTGCCCATGATCATGCATGATAGGGTGATGGACATTATGAGTCTTGTTTTTGCATTTATTGAACTTGCACAATTAGTTTCACAAGCCATCATGTAATGAAATTGCTTGATTGGTGGTTTTGTGAACCAAATCTTGTCCCTCCTTTGATTTCCCCATGAAAAAGAAAGACAGGGTGTGCAGACAACCCTTGGAAAAAACCCATTTTTGCTCTGTTTGTGCTCTATTGCAGCATGGTGACCTAGAGCATCAGTGGCCAGCAGTGCCCCATCAATGGCCGACAATGTTTTATTTCTGGCCGGTAGTGCACATTTTTGGCCGATAGAGGGTCGGCAGCAGCCATGCATGGCCGACAGGCCACTGGTGTAACTCTCAGCAAAGATTTGGTGAGTTGGAGCAGAAAGGTTCTGAAGTATGCTCAACCCTGCAAACAGAGCCTTTCGAGAGCAAAACGGAAGACTTTTTGGGGCGAAAACTGAGCGCATGCATCTTCCACTTCCCAAGGCGGAGCAGTGGCAGCATAGTTTAATGCCTTGCATGCTTAGTTAGTGTGCATTTATTTTAATTAATTAGTTTACTAGTTGATTAAAGTGTTGTAATAATTAGTAATTAGTTTGCTAGTTATTCATTTGATCTGTAATAAATAGCCTAATTAGTTTAATTAGATTAGCGTAGCTTAGATTAGCTTAGCTCTTATTTATTCGGACCCTCCTTTGCGATGGCATAATGTTGTAATAAGTGTGCATGCATATGTGTATGTTTTCCAACCCCACATCTTTCTCCTTTTTATTTAATTGCTTTTGATGGTTAGATTAGAGACATATTTCAACTTAGCATATCCCATGCTTGCATCTATTCATCTTGTCTTTCATGCACCGAGGCTCGACGCATCATTCAAGCTGCATTGCTATTTCAATATCTTCTTTGAATACGTGTTTAACCGCATATCATTTAAATGAATCATATGCCATATTAGTAGCCGAGCCTATTAATTATATTATTGCATGTGTTACATTAGGCTTTTTAACATAGTTAGGATCATGCATCTTTCTAACTAGTTTCTATTTTGGCTCGGAGTACTAGGTGAGCTTTTATGCTTTAGCATACTTGCATAGGTGTGAATGCTGCCATATTTAGCATACTTGCCATGAGGCTATGTGCTTAAATGCTGAACTGCTTGAATGCTATTGGATGAAGGCTTGTTGTTTGAATTGGAACGATTCAACAATTGTGCGTTTTAAGCCCACTTTGTTGAGTGGCAAATCATATTTTAAGGCTACTATGTTTGGTGGCAAATCCACATCTTTTAAGCCCACTTGAGGTGGCAAATTCAAACCATTTTCGCAAAAACAAACATGAGTTGAATTGTTCCAAATTGAGCAAACTAGTCCATACTTGCTTGTGCGCATCACATAGTAAAGCTAGTTTAATAACCGGAATAAGAACACATAATGTTTATAAAATATCATATCATGATTAGTAGAGGCCGATCTTTGATCAGGCGAGCGGGGGTGCTCAATTCAGGACCTTCTCCTCTCGCACCTAAGTTCCCGGGCCGAGACAACTTTGGTGATAACGGACACATGGCCTTTGGCAAGAGTTAGGATTTTCTAAATTTTTTCAAAATAAAATATTTAGGTGGCGACTCTGTATCTGAAAAAGTAGTCCAATTTTTGCATTATTTGATTTAAAATCAATTTTCTAAAATGATTTGCCGGATTTGAACTCTTTGGTGTTTATCAGTTTCACATTGCACTTGTGAGACTAGATTTAGAACCGTAGGAGTCCGAACTGTGAGGCTTTTATTTCAAACCTTCCGAAGGGGGCGCAAAAAAAAGGCGAGTCCACAGGAAGACTGTGGTTGCACGTAATGAGGGTTGTTCTCTTAACGTTGCACTAACTGTTGCGTTTCCTAACGGAGTATGGAATTGAGGAGGTCAAAGAGGATCAGGTGCAGGCAAAAAATTGCTCCATGGCAGCAATGAAGTCCACTTGCAATGTACGAGAAACAGAGACAGTTAAAATTGAAGACGAGGACATGAAGGTCCTAGATGATGTCGGCAAAGAACTGGCCGACAAGAGTGAGGAGGCTTTGAAGAAGATTCTAGTCCAAGATGATGGAGAGTGCCTTTTCTTTCTTGGCTCAAGCTTAGCCAATGAGAAGAAAATGGAGTTAGAAGCTTTCTTGCGAGCAAACATAGAAGTGTTTCTCTGGACGTCCTATGAGATGCCAGGCATCGACCTGAGGTCACGTGCCATAGGCTCAATGTAGAAAAGTTAGCTAAACCTGTTATCTAGTGGGCAAGGAGGCCGACATTAGTACATGTGGAAGCAGTTAAGGAGGAAGTGGGCAAGCTGCTGGAAGCCCAGGCCATCCGAGAAGAACACTATCTAACCTGGTTGTCCAACACAATGGTAATGAAAAAGAAGAACGACAAGTAGAGGGTTTGTGTGGACTTCACCAGCCTGAATAAGGCTTGCCCCAAAGATAGTTTTCCACTGCCTAAGATTGATTAGTTAGTAGATGCTACTTCAGGGCATAGGAGGATGAGTTTCTTGGATGCATATAGAGGCTACTATAAGATAGCAATGTATGCCCTAGATGAAGGGAAGACAACATTCATCACCCCGAAAGGACTCTATTTTTATAGAGTAATGCCTTTCGGGTTAAAAAATGCAGGAGCAACCTACCAGCGGTTAGTGACCAAGATGTTTAAGCATCTGATTGGGAAGACAGTAGAAGTCTACATTGATGACATGGTTGTGAAGACCAAGGAACCTAGGAACCATTTAGCCAATTTGAAAGAAGTTTTTGATATCCTAAGAGCATATCGACTCCGACTCAATATTTTGAAATGTGCATTTAGAGTCGGGTCTGGTAAGTTCATGGGATACTTGGTCACCAGGAGGGGCATAAAAGCAAATCCAAATCAGATCAAGGCTATCCTTGATTTGAAAAGCCTGACTTCAGCTAAGCAGGTCCAGATTTTGACCGTTAAGGCAACAACCCTAAATAGATTTATCAGCCAAAGTTCTGATAAATATAAACCATTTTTTCAATTATTGAAGAAGACAACAAATTTTTTGTGGACAAAAGAGTGCGAAGTCGCCTTGGCCGACTTGAAAAGGTACCTGACAACAGCTCTAGTTTGGTCAAATCCAGTATCTGGAGAAAAATTGTTCCTATACTTGGTCGTTTCAGACCACGCAATAAGTGCAGTGGTAATTTGAGAAGACGATGGAGAGCGAAAGGCAGTATATTATGTGAGTAAAACCCTAGTAAGTGCAGAAACCAGGTACTTGCCCCTGGAAAAGTTGACACTAGCCCTGGTGATGGCTTCCAAAAAATTGAATCACTATTTTCAAGCCCACAAGATTGTGGTGCAGACTGAGTATCCCCTGAAGTCCCTGTTGCAGCATGGTGATCTGACAGGTAAAGTAGCCAGATGGGCAGTGGTGCTGGGCCAATACGACTTGGAATTCAGGCCTAGAACAGCGATCAAGGGCCAGGTTCTGGCTGACTTTGTGGTCAAGTTCACCCTTGGTACCATTTGAAGTTGGGCTTCGGTGCATCACCGCTTGGGTTGTCCAGGAGAACTATAGGAAACCCAACTGGGGCCAAAGAACCCCATACTAGCAGCGCAGAAGAAGGAAGAGAAACCAAAACCCTTCGATATCTACATCGGCGATTTCTTCCACTTGTTTGTTAATGGAAGTTTAAATCATCAAGGAGCGAGGACAGGAGTGGTTCTGGTATCGCTAGAGGGGCGAATAATAGAGCAATCTATTCGTTTGGGATTCAAGGCCTCAAACAACAAAGCGGAGTATGAGGCATTAATTACAGGACTAAAACTAGCAGCAGCCAAGGAAACCGATGAGGTACTAGTCTTCTGTGACTCCCAGCTTATTGTGAATCAAGTAACGGGTGAATATGCAGCCCCAGATGAAAGGATGATAACCTATGTTAAAGAGGTTGTCAGGCTGCTAGCACTATTCTAGGATTGCCGGCTATAGTAGGTTAGTCGAGATAATAACAGTCATGTCGATGCCTTGGTTTACTTGGCTAGTGCAATAAAATCAAGGGAACCAAAGACAATCATGGTTGATTATTTGATAGGACCAAGTGTAAAGCCTTTGATAATAGAGTATGAAGCAATGGGCGTGGAAATGGGTCCTAGTTGGATGGATGCCATAGTTATGTTCCTCAAAGAAGGCAGACTGCCAGAGAACGGAAATGAGGCACACAAAACCAAGTTGAAGTTGGTAAGGTTTTGTCTATCGACAGAAGGCTATTTATACAGAAGATCCTTCACTGCACCTCTACTTTGGTGTGTGCACCCGTCTTAGGTAAAGGACTTTTTATACAAGATCCATGAAGGAGTTTGTAGAAGCCATGTAGGGGGCAGGTCACTTGCCCATAGAGCCATCTCTTAGGGATACTAGCGGCCATACATGCAAAAGGATGCTAAAGCCTATGTTAGGAAGTGTGAGAAGTGTCAAAGGTTTGCACCTTGATACATCAGCCAGCAGCAGATCTAAATTCAGTATCCAGTCCTTGGCTGTTTGCCTAGTGGGGCATGGACCTGGTGGGACCACTATCCCAGGCAACTGGACAAAGAAAGTTCTTGTTAATAGCCACAGACTACTTTACAAAGTGGGTAGAGGCTGAACCTCTTGCGAAGATTCGAGATATTGATGTGAAGAACTTCATCTAGAATAACATAATAACCAGGTTTGGAATCGCAAGGGCCATTATAGCAGACAATGGCACTCAATTTGACAGTAAGCTGATTAAGAGTTTTTGTGTAAAATACAAGATCAAAAACTATTACTCTACTCCTAGTTTCTCCTAGAGTAATGGTCAAGCAGAAGTATCCAACAAGGCCATCTTGGATGGGATCAAGAGAAGGTTGGAAGCAGCTAAGGGAAAATGGGTGGAAGAATTGCCCAATATTCTGTGGGCATATCGGACTACGTTGAAAAGATTAACTAGGGAGTCTCCTTTTGCCATGGCTTATGGCACTGAAGTAGTCATCCCACTGGAGGTTGGCATCCTTGGCATCAGAACACAGGGAGTGGAGAATGGGACCAACAAGGCATTCTTTACCCGAGATCTAGATCTATTAGAAGAAAGAAAGGAGAGAGCAACAATTTGGCTAGGGCATACTAGCAGCAGCTTGCTAGGGCTTACAACAAGAAGGTCAATCCAAGAGAGTTCAAGGTAAGGGATCTCGTCCTGAGGAAATTTGTCGGCAACAAGAAAGATCCTAGGGAGGGCAAACTTGGCCCAAACTAGGAGGGGCCATATAGAACCATCTCGGTTGCCGGCAATGGGGCATATTGGCTTGAAGACACTAATGGCAAAGAGTTGCCAAGACCTTGGAACACTTGCAATCTGAAGTTTTTCTATCATTAGTTTTTGTTTTTTAAGATTTATGTCATGATTTTATTAGCCGAAGTTTTAATAAAGTGTTAGTTTGATTTTGTTTTTATGAATTTGAAATTTGTGCGATAGGACTGAACAGTCTTATGACGATATTTTCGATTGAAACATAATGAATAACTTAGACTTGTCATATAGTAGAGTGAAATTATACTTGCCATACGATAGAGTTGAACTAAGTTGGCGATGTTTCTGATTGAAACATGATGAATAACTTAGACTTATCATATGGTAGAGTTGAATTATACTTGCCATACGATGGAATTGAACTAAGTTGGCGATGTTTCCGATTGAAATATGACGAATAACTTAGACTTATCATATAGTAGAGTTGAATTATACTTGCCATACGATAAAGTTGAACTAAGTTGGCGATGTTTTCGAATGAAACATGATGAATAACTTAGACTTATCATATGGTAGAGTTAAATTATATTTGCTATACGACAAAGTTGAACTAAGTTGACGATGTTTTCGAAAGAAACATGATAAGTAACTTGGACTTGCCATGATGGCAGAGTTGATTTAAGTTTGATTTAGTTAGATTAATAGAGAAACCGAGGTGGAAAACATCAGCCAATCTTTGTTTGAATCAAACCTCGACCAAAAATTGGAGTTGCATGCTTAATGTGAACTTAAGAGAGACTTAGGTTTACATTAGGGGCAGGAAGTAGAGGAATGAGATAAAAGCAGAACACTTGTGAAATTTTCTGAAATTTCAAGTTGAAGTTATGAATAACAGTTGAGAAATCTTCTGAAAAATTCATCTGAGATTGTTGATAGATCAGACTATCCGAGATGAGTTAATCTAAGATGGGAGCATTGTATTATACTCGAAGTATAATTGTCTCAGATACCTAGCCAAGGTGTTAGACTTGGAAGGGTGAAGCCTTGCCAGAGGACAGTGAGTACAAGTGAAGAAACAGCACTTGTAAAGATATTTTATATTTTTAAAAGTGTTGTTTGGCCGAGAAAAACAGTAAAGGTTTTTAGTTGAGGTGATATTTGTTAAGGTATACTTAGGAGAAGTGAAAAAATATTCTAAGTATGGAAGCATGCAAGGCATAAAAGAAAAACAGTAAGCATTCATGAAGAGGAGCATCCAACACTTAGAGAAAAAGAAGACTTGCATTCAAAAATGAAGTTTTGGATTACAGTAAAGGGCACATCGGCCAAACAAAAGCAAGCATTGTTCACAAAGCAAAAAGATTACAAGTAATGAAAGCAAAAAAGTTCAAAGAACAAAGGAAAATATCCTAAGTACAAGAGTCTCCAACATTTTCCTCAGACTGTCTTGCTGTCATGACCCAAACCCACCCCTATAAGTTTAGCGTCGTAACCGGCCAGTAATCCTTGGATTACCAAAGGCCTCTTAACAGAATAATATTTAATTAGGGGCTGCGGAAGCAAATAGCAATTAAACAATATCCATTGAGTTGTGCAGACTTATATGAGACAGAAATTTTTTAAAAATTTACATATATATATACACAAATTAGACAAAAAGAGACTTAGCCCTATTTACAAAATACACAAGACTTGACTAACCAATCAAGGAAACAAAACCTAAACGTTGCATCATATAACCATAGTCACTTGACATATCCGGGACCTCCACGGGAGGCACATAGGTTGGCTGACAAAAACAGATTCCAGGCAGATGCCTCTAAGTCTGGTCACATGCCTGTTCACCTACATACATAAATAATACAGTGAGCTAAAGCCTAATGAATAATAACAGAGTAAAGGGTTTTAATGAATGATGTCCATATCGAATTCAGAAATCAGATTTCAAATCTCTTATCAAATCAGAAACATAGTCATATTTATGTTCGTATTTGTATTCGTATAAAAAACAGAGTCATATTCATATTCATACTCAAATCATGTGTGGTACTTCCTTTAGCATAACATATCATGTTGGTCAAGCATATCAAGTTCCATAATGGAACCTCTGGTACTGGGTAACACATCTCATACATGGGCCACAGTATTGTTTCCCTCGGGCCAGGGCCTGTGCCACGATATTATTTCCCCTGGGCGAGGGCCTGGGCCACGGTATTATTTTCCCTGGGTGAGGGCCTGGGCCGCGGTATTAACCCTCGAGTTAGGGCCCCATGACCATAAGCCACAGTATTATGTCCCCTGGGCGAGGGCCTCTGCTAAGGATACCACAATTACGTTTCAAGAAAAATTGGACAATCATTCATTCATACAAAACATAGCATTTCAGAAACTTATCATCTCATATCATCATAAAATAATTAAAGTTAAACATGACTTTACAGAGTTATTACTCACTGTGGGTTAAGTCGATATAAGGCCTCGGATGCCCACCTATATAAATCACATAACAAAAACACAATAGAAGCACCTTTCAATATTCATTTCATCTTAATACAACTCTCTTTATGTGTTTCTAGTTTATTCCATGACTATGAGAGTCCAATTGGTGCTTAAGAATACTTAGAATGTCATGAGGATGTAATTATGCATTTAAAAGAGTTAGTCAAAAATTGCTGAAAATAGGGTCTTCGCTCGAGTGCCACTTTGGTCGCTTGAGCAGACTGTAAAATTTTGAAACACTTCCAGGAGCTCGATTTTCATGCTTGAGCAAGACTTTCCTCGCTCGAGTGGACAGTGTGAATTCTGAAATTTCCAAGATTGTAATTGAAGTTCAAATTTGATATTCAAAGTATCAAAACTTGTATTTTTTTAGTACAAAAATATGGAGAATCATTGTACAATTTAGTATACACTCTCAATTGGAAATCATTTATTCAAAATCATGCTCTAATTGTCCAAATTTAGATTTAATTTATTTTCTTCATATCAAACCCAATTTCAAACCCACAAATTTTAAAACATAAATTAACCTTCCAAAACTCTTACAAATTCATGATGCATGAACAATTGAACTTAATTTCAAGTAAAGACAACTAAATTCAACACAAAGTAATAAATTTCCAAACTAATTTTCATAAATTTGATCATAGCTCCAATTTCTCATTTTCTATTTAATTACATAAAATCGGCCTCAAGTTCTTTCTATTTTCCTTGAAATCATGAAATTGGAGTCATGAAACTTCTTATAAAATCATTCTCACGTATGAACTTGACATCAAAATTACTAATTTTATATTCTTATAAATTTTCCAACTAATTTTCATAATCTTAAACTTAACTTAATTTGTGACCGCAACTTAATTCATAATCATAGATGTTCCAAAGTATGTTTAATTTAAATAAAATCTTAAATTACATTACATGCATGGATTAAAAAAAATCTAATTATAAAATCAAAACTTTATCTAACATTAGGATTAATTCTAAATTTCCATAAACTTGATGTTCATAAAACATTTCCTTATTCTCTTCAAAATATGAACTTAAATGGCTCAATTTCTTCAAAATCCATGATGCATGTAAATATAGATTCAAATGCTCATAGAAATCCCTCATGCATGTAACAATGGAACTTAATCTCATGCAAGATTACAAAAATTAAACTCAAAATAATTAATTTCTAAATTTATTCCATAATCATCCCCATGCATGTAACCCATTTCATGTTTAGAATCAAATTCCAAATTAGCTTCCATACTCTTATACTTAAGTCAATTTTTCTTCATCCTCTTGCTATTGATTCCAATTTCACCTTTAATTTCAAGTGTAATGTAAAGATCCTACACAAATTAACATAAATTCCATACCTTAAACTTTAAATGGGTTGAAATTCTTGAACTTTTCCTTCCTCTCCTTGGTTCTCCTCTCGTATTTCTTCCCCTTGTCTTGAACCCAACAGCACAATTCTCTCTCTCTCTCTCTCTCTCTCTCTCTCTCTCTCTCTCTCTCTCTCTCTCTCTCTCTCTTCTCTCTTCCTCGGTTCTACTCTCCTTCACTTCGGCTCTGTTTTTTTTTTTTTTTTTCCGCACACACACACATTACTTGATGATACATGAATCTATCACTACTAGAAATTAGACTTTTTGCGTCTATTTTTTTGCGACCGATTACTTAACCGTCGCAAAAAATCAAATTGTTATTTTATTTAAACCCCCAAATCCTGTTCTTAACTTAAAAAAAAAAAAAAATCGATTTCGGTTCTCTTTCAATTTCCCAAATCGATCCCTTATTTCCCAACAAACGATTGACCTAAGGACCGACCTCCAACCGTAGCTATCCCTTATTTCTTTCAGCCCTATCTATCCCTTATTTCCCAAATCGATTTCACTCTCTTCATTGAAGATCGACCTCTGACGGATGAACTCTAACTCTCTCTCTCTCTCTCTCTCTCTCTCAAAATCTCACTTTTCACTCTGCACTGTCTCTCGTTCGACTCTCTCTTTGGACTTTCCATCACAATTTTATTGTTCATTTGAAGATTTTGATCAATTGTTGATGAAGATTTGAAGGTTTTGATCGATTGTTGATGAAGATTTGAAGATTTCGATTGATTCATAATCGGTAAGCCTAATTTCTATGAATGAATCCAACTTTCTCTCTCTATTATATCTATTAAATGTGTTTAATGATTTCAATATTCTGCGATTTGGAGGTTTTGGGGAGGTTTTAGTTCTCTCCTCTTCATTATTCTGTTGAATTTCAATATTCTATTGATTTCAATATTCTGTTGAATTTAATTCGTTCTTGAAAACAATAGAGGTGTTTGAACCTCTTGGAACAATCTCTATCTACTCTTACTGTTTCTACGGTGATTTCATCTGTGTTGTGTTGATCCAGAATTGTTGATCCAATTGCTTGTACACAACTATGTTAGGTACTAATATCATGAGTACAAATAAAGCTTTGAGTATGTTGTTGGTTCTATAAGCATTTTATTTATTGTTCATTTTACATCATCACAAAAGTTAAAGATGAAAAATCCTTCTATAGTTCGTCAATATTTATTTAAGGAGTGCTTTTCTCTACAAAAGTTATTTTGTACTGAATATCCTTAATTGCAAGTGTGAAAAAGACACTTTTAATCTCTATGAGATTATGTTAGTTGTTTTGATTTGAATAGACAGGAACTCCAGGAAAGATATGGACAGTGGCCACATTTGAGAGTACAAATTCTTGTTACAAGTTGTTTGTTAGTGCAGCTTTGATTTGTTTTCAATGTCTTTCACATCAAGTTTGTGCCCATACCATGATATTAAATGAAGCATTCAATTTAGAAGCTAAATCACCTTTCAACTTCCATAATACCCTACATCCCCCTACTATATTGAGCTTAATTTAGTTACATTATATGTACATGTGAATAATACATTTATGAACCCTCTTTGTATGTTTTTTCATTACAACTTTGTTTTTCCAATATTTTATAAGTTTATTACGTTTTTAGATAAATTGAAAAACAATCCCTCTTTGAAAGTGAAGGAATTCTCAAAAGATAGTGTCAGATCATATTACTGGCCAAACTTTTACATTTCGCCAATTGGCTTCTACAACAAAAAATTTTAGGGGGAACTGTCTTCTTAGAGAGGTAGGTTTTGGAAGAGTATAAAAAAGGCGACTTGAAATTTCTAATCAGGTTGACAAAGTTTATCTTTACACAAAACTATTTCTGCAATAAAGAGAAAAGAAGATCAGTCGGGAAAAAAAAAAATTTCACAAGTGCTTTTTTTGTTTTTGGGTTTTTTCTTCCAAAAGGCTTGCTAGATTGTGAAAAGATTATAGCTTAATATTGAAAATAAACCCAATGATCTCTTTCTTTTACTAATTTTTATGTGTTAAGATATCTTGAATTTGGGTAGAAATAAGAAAATGGAAGCAAAAGCTAAGGGAAATGAGTCAAATTGTAGCTTACATATATTTTGTTCACATTTTCTTTTCTCTTTTCAAATCCATGATGCAAAACAAGATTAATTTTTTTTAGTTATGCTCATTTTCTAGTTGTTCTTTAACTTAAATTGCATTTGTTTGCAGGAACTTTCTAGCTTATCTTGAATGCTGTCCTTCCTTTGAATGCTACCCAATTGGTCAGTTTTTTTAGTAAAGAAAAGAATTGGCATGCTTTTTACAATCCATTTATGCATTTGTAATCTCCTTGTAAATTAAACACTTGCATCAATGAACAAAACTCTAAGGTGTGTCACGAGCTCAATAATTTCAAAAATAATCATGTTTTCAAAAATGTGAAAGATCAGTTCTAGATTACAAGAAAAAAGATGTAATTTCATATGGCATCACTTTTTTTGTGATGAAGTTATATTTGCATTATTTCCATTTTCATGGATCCATACTGCCTTTAAATGCCATGAAAATAAACTGGAACCTGTTTACTTGGTGGTGGGTCTTTTTACCTGAATTTTGAACTTTGGTGGTCGAGGAGGTTCGATAGAGCTCTGTGCAGTGGAGAAGAAATTAGGTCCAGACACATGGAGACTCTCAAAGAAAGGGGAAGCAATGAAGTGAGGAGTGTAGGTTTTTAAGGTTGATGAGGGACCGAGTTTGAGTTTTACCTCGGAAGGGAGGCTGAAAAGATGGTTTGAAATAGAATAAAGTTTCCTGTAAAGATGTTTGGAGATTCTATGGTTTGTTATGTGAAAGAAACCCCATTCTTTGCAGGTTAGAGAGAGGGAAGATAGAGAGAATGCGGTTGGGGGTTGCGAGATGTCAAATACAGGAAGTTGCAGAGAAGTCTGAGTTGCAGTCATTATTGGTTTAGCAATATAAGAAGGTAGGTCAGTTTAATCAGTTGGTTTGGGGTGTTAAATAGGTGGTTGGTTAGATGTATAAAGGCATCTACTTATGAAACACAAACATCATGTATACACAGATGCATATATGCATGAATAATCGCATTTTGTATACCTCAACAGATTTTTTTTTTTTTTTTTAACATAGTTAACTATCCTGAAATTGTATACCAACTTGGTTCAATTTATAAGGATAAAGAGAGGTCAAAACCAGGTAACCAGCTATATAGTCACATGAGTATTAGGACCAATCTATTAGATCAACAATTAGATATGCCAGGTTCAATTTTTAAATTAGATACTATTACATGAGTATCATGATATGCCAGGTTCATAACAACTGATATGGTAAGCTGGAATCACTAGTGGAGGACATTGTTGCGGAGTATGTAACTGATGTGGTAATCTGGGATTACTTGTGTCTACTTCATGAATTACTGGCAACTCATAGTAAAGGATTTCAAACTCCGTATCTCCTCATCTTTCCCCACTAATGTTTGGTTGGTAGCATATTGGCAATTATGTATATTTATTTGTTGCGATGTAGTGTCCTAATTTTTATTTTATTTTTTTGAACATTGCCATGTTGGGTGTCAGGGTGTACATATTGTGTTGGATTTGTGTTCTGTGTCCATAACTGTGTTTCTTAGGGTGGGTTTATGTGCATCACTTTGCGAGATGGTAGTTGCAAATGCTAGGGGGAAATCTTAGCATATAAAACTAGATTCTTAGAACATTATGTGTATGATGCTTTCAAACGTAGACTGTTGCCTTGAATTTAGATCACTCAATTCTATCATGTTTGATTTCAAAAGTCTACATATGTTGCTTTGTATAATCAAGATAAGGGAAAAGCTTAGAGAAATCTTTAACATTTCGTGAAATTTAAAACCTTGTGTTTAAAATTTCTAATTTGGATCACAAAAGTGTTAGGGTGCTAGGATTTTATGGGCATGCTGGTTAGAGAACCTTACACCTGCAAAGGCATAAGGGTAGGTGGTCACTTTGGTCCATTGTCTTGCTTTACAAGCCCTCAAACGCTCTTGGAAGTTAACAGAAGATGGGGCGCCTATGCAACAAGATTTAGGTTGTCCTTCGAGAGGTCAATTAGCATAGTATAGGAATGAACATGATCAAACAAGCTAGCCCATCTACATTTAGAATTTCCATTGTATGTCTCATTTGCTTTAACTGTCTAACCAGAGTTAAGCATAGTCCTTCTCTAACTCTATTGGTGTTCTAAATTATTCTTTCTCATGTGATATGGAGTTTTTAGGATGGTATTAATGCAAAACCCTCTTTTTGTTCCCTTTGGGTGTCATGTAGGCATTGCCTATAGTACACTTTTGAGAGAGTTCATTTACCACTGTCTGTTAACCCCTTTGACTACCTCATCAAATTTCTTTCTCACACAATGAGATGAGTTTCTGTCATGTCTTGATAATGGAATGGCTTTCCAATTCAATCTTTTACTGTTTTGTTTATGCACGGTAGAAAGTTGCATTATGTAGGCCTTTGTTACATGCTATTTTTGTGGTTTTGTTGATTGTTCATCACTTGCAGATGTTGTTATTTGGTTCATTCATCGAAGATGAAATCAAGTCCTTCCAGAGGCAGCCACCAGAGATTGATATAGAAATTAAGTTTGGTTCTTTGGATGTTGAAACTTTAAGATCTTTGGGCATTTTCAATAGTAAACTGACAGAATATGACTTTTCTACAGGTGCATAAAGCTCAAGATACTACATCAAAAAGGGCAAAGCTGCTAATTGATGACTTCACGTTCTTAATAGGGAAGGTACCTTTCTTCCTTGCTCTCTCTCTCTTTTTATACTCTTGTTTTTTTCACATGTAAACCAGCGAAGCTTAGTATATCTGAGATCAAAATTGCCGGATTAAGTGATCCCATAGTTAAGCATGAAGTTGCTCTCAAGGTAGTTTAAACTCTTGTTGCAAATCACTGATTTGCCATAGAGAGAGGTCACTGACATAGTTTTATTTTGACTATTTCAAGCTAAACTAACACATTGAAGTGCATTAAATTTTCAAGTCAAGTTTGATATATGTTTTTGCAGATTTTGTTGAGGGAATAGTTGATATGATCGAGCGGTTGATGTTGGGAGCCAAAGATTATGTTGCTTTTTTTTTTTTTTTTTTTTTTTTTTTTTTTTTTGAAGACTTGAATTTTTTAGTACAATTTTTTTGAGGATGGTTAATGGATAATGTCTATTATAAATTTAATTAATTTGTTAATTTTGTTATTTTTCATTTACAAAAAATTGTTTGGTGCTTGTAATTGATTTTTTTTGTTGTAGCAAACCCATATATGATTTTTTTTTAATAAATAATTATTTGCGACAGTAAAACAATGGTCGCTAAAAGTGTTTTTTATTTTTTAATTTTTCTTGCGATGGAAAAATAACTGTCGAAAAAAGTAGTTTAGGCAGTCGCAAATAATTTGCGACCGTTACTTTGCCGTCGCAAAAAGTATTTGCCACCCCCACATTTGCATCCCCCATCTGCGATCGCATAGGCCGTCACAAAAAGTCTTTTGCGACTGTATTTTTATTATTTGCGACGGCATGTGGCGGTCGCAAAAAGTGTTTTTTTTAGTAGTGTATCTTTGTTGCCTTAGACTTTTAATACACCAACATTCCTTGTAATATAATTATAACAAAAATAAATTAATATACCATTTACATTTTGGTTTAATTGAACATTATTTAATCTTAATTAATCTTGATTAGCCCAAACACAAATCCTACATAATTTAATTAGTCTGATTGACTTGCATTAGAGCCCAATTAATTATATTTAAATTTATCAATTCGAATCAGATTTTAATTAAACTCCCAAAAAGGCTCCAAATATCAAATTGAACTCATTCTCATTCTCAGTTTTGTTTTCTTAAGTCATTTAGGCCTTCAATTTCAGCTTAAACTTCAAAATCTTCGTCAATAAATTACATATTCAATGGAACACCTCATAAATAAATTTAATTCGCAGAAATCTTAATTCTTAATTCGTATAACTTAATTAACTCCGATTCGGATCCAATTAATCAAATCTCAATTTTACTAAATCCGAATCGAATATTTAATTAAAATCCCATACGGTCCGATACTCGAAATTAAATAATTAAATTCGCCATTCGTACTTTCTTGAGCCATTTAGGCTTTCAATTTCTAATTTCAAAATTAATCCTCAATAGAACTATGTTAGGTTTTATTTTTTGGCAATCCCGTTTGAGTAAACTCCTTTGAGTTGTAATTTTATTCGCATTTTTATTTCAGTGAGGCTATGAGTGTTTAGATGCGAATCCAACCCGAATTGTGCCTTTCAGAGAAGTTTGTGATGATAAAGCTTTCAAGATTGCCACTGCAAAAATGCATTCCAAGTTGCCTGTCCGCTCGAGCGGACATTACCCCGCTCGAGCGGAGAATCCTTGGTTCCAGCAGTTTTGGTCGCCTGTAAAAGTACTGAGATGTGTAATTTCGCGCTCGAGCGGGTTCTATAGCGCTCGAGCAGACCTCTGTTATATCACGTGCATGTTTTACTGAAGCCGCTCGAGCGGGCTGTTGGGCGCTCGAGCGGAGATCGCGGGACAGATTCTATAAATTCGCGTGTTGGGTCAGATTTTAGGATTACTACTCCAGATCTTCTTTTTGGGTTCTAGGGTTTATATCTGGAGATACATTGTGAGTTTTCTTTGATGTTTTGATTGAGTATTCAACTCATATTTTAAAGAGTATACATCAAAGGTTTTGTTTGTTCTACAAAAGAGAGAGTTGTTCTTCGGTGGATTCTGAAGAATTCGAGCCTGAAGCTTTGGTGGATTCCGGAGTGGCTCATCGTAAAGACAATTCCGAAGTGAAGACGGGTTGGAAGAGGCACATAGAGGTTGGTTCAATTAGGCGTGGATTCGCTAGGTAGTTGAGAGTATACCTGTGTAATTTTCCTTTAAATCTTCTTAGTGGATTGTTTTGTGGCTGTTGCCCGTGGTTTTTTAATCACAGTTGGAGGTGTCCAATTGTAGTTTTTTTCACGTTAAAATCGTTGTGTTGATTTGTCTTGATTGTTTGATTGGGATTGTTATATACTGCTTAAAATTGTTACATAATCACAAATCAATATCTAGGGAATTTCTAGATTTTTTAATTGGTATCAGAGCAGGTCGTTCTATTTTTTTTAAAAAAATTCTTTTAGAATGAGCTCTTGTTTGATTTGTGATAATGGATTCAATTCGTGAGGGAAATTCGATGGTTCGACCACCCCTACTTGACGGATCCAATTATTCTTTTTGGAAAGCTCAGATGAGATCGTTTTTGAAATCTATAGATGAAAAAGTTTGGCAATCTGTCATGAATGGGTGGACCGAACCAACAATTACCGTTGATGGAGTTACAATCCCCAAACCAATTGATAAGTGGGACACAATTGATTACCAAAATAGTAGCTGGAATAGTAAAGCTATCAATTCTCTCTTTTGCGCTGTCACACCTGAAGAGTTTAGTCGTATTTGCAATTGTGAAGTCGCAAAAGAGGCTTGGGATATCTTACAAACTATTCATGAGGGCACTCCTTCAATTAAACATTCAAAACTTCAAAGGCTCACATCTAGTTTTGAAAACCTTTCAATGAAAGATAGTGAGGCCTTTGATGAATTTTATGCGAAGTTGAGTGACATTGTAAATTCCAGCTACAATTTAGGTGAAAAAATACCAAAATCCAAAGTTATGGGAAAAATTTTGAGATCCTTGCCCGATCGATTCCAACCAAAAGTTACGGCTATTGAGGAGGCTCAAGATGTTGACAACCTCAAGCTGGATCAGTTGGTTGGAAATCTCCAAACTTATGAGGTACACAGGAATTTCAAAAAGAAAAATAAAGATATTGTTTTTAGTAGTGCTCATAAAGTTAGAGAGGATTCTGATGAGGATTATGAGATAGATTCCAAGATTACGGCATTAAACAATTTAAAATATCTTTTTTGAAAAAGAATCCTAATCTTTTGGAATCTACTCATACTCATAAATCTAAAGGCAAAGATAAACTAAAAATTAATTCTATAGCCAAGAAGGAGAAAGGAAAGATACAAGGGAGATCTGAAAGACTCCAATGCTATGAATGCCAAGGATTTGGCCACTTTGCTCAAGAATGCCCCACTCGTTTGAAGAAGAAGAAAGCCCTTGCTATCACTTGTGATGATGAATCAGAATCTGATAAAGATGAAAGTGACGATGAAGATCAAGGCGAAGAGGGGCATAAACAATTTCTTGCTTTCATGGCGGCTTCCGAAACTGAAGGACAAACAGAGTCTTCGAAGAGGTCAGTTGAGAATACCACTGATGATGAATCCTCGGAGAGTGATCATGAAGAGCTTGAGCAAGCTTATGAAAAGTTGTATAAGGAGTCTCTTAACTTATTCAAATTGAATGACAAACTCACAAAGAAACTCAAAGCATGTGAAAGTGAGAATGTCAAACTTAAGGAGGAGATTTTCGAGGCCAGGATTGATGCCATCAAGATAGCTGATGATTGATAAGTTTTTTGTGCAAAACTATTGACTTGTGAGATAGAGAGGAATGAGCTACTGGAAACCCATGCCATGGATGAAGAAAAGATTGAATCTCTCGAGATGTCACAAGTTGCTTTGGAAGAACTATTGATCAAGAAAGAGGAGGAGCTCAAGTGTGCTATGGCTATCATTGGTCTTTGGAACAAAGGATCAAAGACTTTGGAGGATATCATTGGGTCTCAAAAAATGAGTTGTGACAAGAGTGGCATTGGCTTTTGTGGTAAGAAAGAGCAAAAACAGAGTGCTTCCACATCTCATGATACAAGAACTCAAGGAAAGGGAGAACAAAAAATTCAACATAAGGGTGGACTTCTCAAACTTCCTAGAGTTTGTAAGGTAAAAGAAAAGAAGGTACACCCTATTTTTATTTGTCATCATTGTGGTATGCATGGTCATATTCGCCCTTATTGTTATAAGTTGCATGGGAGAGTGTATTTGCCTAGACCTAGGAATAGGAAGTTGGAAACTATGTCGAGACGGGTTCCTATTGCAGGGGAAAGGAACCACAATGTCAAGACACCACCCAAGAACCGCAATTCTCACAATTTTGTTCGTACTAAAGCAGTTTGGGTAAGAAAACTTGACTTGTGTTAATTTGTTTTGTCATTTTAGTTTTTGGGTTTCTGTGTGTTTTTTTTTTTTTTAGTCATTTCATGTGTGCATGTTCGGTTTTGGTCTTGTTTTATTTTTTGAAAAAAAAAAAAAAAAAACCCAAAAAGATTTTCTTAGTATGGTTTTGCAAGCTTGAAATTTTTGAGTAGTCCTTGGTGCATATTGGAATTGATGAGAATTTCCATTACATGTTAATATATGTGTGCTTTCTGTGGTCATTACTCATTTTGGAGTGTGTGTTTTTTGATTAGTATGTCTCATTCTGTACACACTCTTGGATTAGCAAATTTTGGAGTCTTCCGCCTTAGTGATTATTTTTTTCTATGGACTTCTGGCATTGGTCTTTTGGGTTTCTAGAGGAATTGACCAATACTAGCATATCATGGGTGATGTTGAGTCTCTTAACCACCTACCATCTTTTTGCATCTCCATGGCTTTCCCCTTAATTCTTTGCAGTCTAGCCATGAGGAAAAGGCTACCTTAGAGTCACCAACCAGGCCATCCTTATTATATCCATGCTTTTCTGGTTCAGTTTCCATACTCTTGAGCGTGTCAGCCGCCAATGATTGTGCAAAAGAAAAAGAAAAAGAAAAAGAAAAAGAAAAAAATTATGCAAAAGAAATAAAAATGTGCAAAAGTAAGAAAGAGAAAAAAAAAAAGAAGAAAAGATTCATTGATTGAGGGGGAGCCTCCGCCTTTACTCACCAAATACCCCTTGATTTCTAGTGGTTTGACTTTCCTTTGTCGTGCTTAGATTCTCTTGTCGGAGGTCCGGCTTTCATATCACTACTAGGATTGAATCTAGTGTTTGTCAAACTCCAAGAGTCACACACACACTTTTATCATGGGATCTATACTTTTCACACAATGCATCACTTTCTTGCATGAGGAATCTTCTACAGGCTGTGCACATTGTGTTTACTAGTAATTGTGCTTCTTGGATAATCTTATGTGTTTTAAGGTACTAATCTGAAATTACTTGTTTGCTCCACCATATTATTTTTATCATTTTCTTCTTGTTCACTGTTTTCAGTGTTTGTAGTTGCTTTTAGTGAGGGGGAGTTTGGTTCATCTTGATTTGGGTTGGTAAGGGAGTTTGGTTTTTCATTGCAAGAGTTGTTTAGCATGAACACTTTGATATGTTTGATAAGGGAGTTTGGTTTTTCATTGCAAGAGTTGTTTAGCATGAACTTTTTGATATGTTTGGTAAGGGAGATTGGCTATGTGTTTTGTAAGTTTCTATGCACTGTTTGCTAATTATTTCCTTCTTCCATGTTCCTGGTATTCACATCGTTATATCTTGACTTGTGTGGTTTATGATCTTGTTTTTGTTGTATGAGAGTTGTTTTCATGAGTCTTAGTTTCATCTATTCATGTTTTCCATCTCATGTTTCAAGATAATCGTGTCATATGTCTCTTGCTTTTTCATATACTCTTGTGGGACTAATAGTTGTTTTGGAGATTGTGGCACTAATAACTGTTTTGCAGATCATGACCTTGAGAAAGAAGTTGGCTTTTGTTGGCTGTAATGGGTTGGGTGTTTAGGATTTTATTTGTTAGGTGTGTTTTGTCACGGCATTGCCAAAGGGGGACATTGTTAGGTTTTATTTCTTGGCAATCCCATTTGACAAAACTCCTTTGAGTTGTAATTTTATTCGCATTTTTATTTCAGTGAGACTATGAGTGTTTAGAGGCGAATCCAACTCGAATTGTGCCTTTCAGAGAAGTTTGTGGTGATAAAGCTTTCAAGATTGCCACGGCGAGGTCGAGGGGCAGCACCCCCGAAGCAAAATGCAAAAAAGCATTCCAAGTTGCCTGTCCACTCGAGCGGACATTACCCCGCTCGAGCGGAGAATCCTTGGTTCCAGCAGTTTTGGTCGCCTGTAAAAGTACTGAGATGTGTAATTTCACGCTCGAGCGGGTTCTATAGCACTCGAGCAGACCTCTGTTATATCACGCGCATATTTTACTGAAGCCGCTCGAGCGGGCTGTTGGGCGCTCGAGCGGAGATCGCGGGACAGATTCTATAAATTCGCGTGTTGGGTCAGATTTTAGGATTACTACTCCAGATCTTATTTTTGGGTTCTAGGGTTTATATCTGGGGATACTTTGTGAGTTTTCTTTGATGTTTTGATTGAGTATTCAACTCATGTTTTAAAGAGTATACATAAAAGGTTTTGTTTGTTCTACAAAAGAGAGAGTTATTCTTCGGTAGATTCTGAAGAATTCGAGCCTGAAGCTTTGGTGGATTCCGGGGTGGCTCATCGTAAAGACAATTCCGAGGTGAAGACGGGTTGGAAGAGGCACATAGAGGTTGGTTCAATTAGGCGTGGATTCGCTAGGTAATTGAGAGTATACCTGTGTAATTCCTTTAAATCTTCTTAGTGGATTATTTTATGGCTGTTGCCCGTCGTTTTTTAATCACAGTTGGAGGTGTCCAATTGCGATTTTTTCCACGTTAAAATCGTTGTGTTGATTTGTCTTGATTGTTTGATTGGGATTGTTATATACTGCTTAAAATTGTTACATAATCACAAATCAATATCTAGGGGTTTTCTAGATTTTTCAAACTATATATAAATAAATCTCCATAATTTTTGTAAATCCTAGATTAAATTAGAATAATTGGCAATTCAAATTCAAATTTCCTTAATTAATTAAGTACTAATCATTATACGTGGTGGAGTCGTCACAGCCTTCCCCCTTAAGAAGTTTCGCCCTCCATACTCAAGACACTTGTACCGAAAATCAGTCATATAACTTGGCCTCGCCACATTTCCTCCTCTAGGTAACTTCTTTTCCAATGGACTTTCTTCACATAAAGTGAACTTATTCCCAATCACTTAATGGTTAACAACCCGAATTGGCGATTCATTAATGTCTCTATTAACATCAATCACATAACTTATATACTTTAGTTCATCAATCTATAATTCATATATTTCCAATAGTAGAAGATTTATTATAAGGAATGTTCATGATTCTCCTTATTTTTCAAACAGATCGAAATATTTTGCTATTGACATGTTAGATTCTTCAAATTAAATTTAATAGTCAATGCATCACGTTTCAAGAACATAAGTTCTTTATGAGTCATTCACACTATTGCCGACTCAACACATTTCTCAACATGTTCCACCTTTTGCCGGTTTGATACGACGGTATAGGGGGAACCCAACATTTATGTTTTTCCACATTTGCCGACTTGATACGGTGGGGCAATTGGACACCCAAAAACATTTCTTTCTCTCCATTTTTTATTTTTTTATTTTTTCATGCATATATAGTAGTATCCCTAAATAAGGTTTCTCATGCTAATCTATCATAGAAAATCCCGAATCATGTGGATATGTAATCACATAGTAATGGTCTCAATTTCAACAAACATCTTGGATACCAATTAACATGAATTGTTCCGAAATAGAGGGACACATCGGATTCAAACAAAAATATATCAGAGTCATAACAGAAGCATATTATACGAAAATTCATTGAGTCTGCCTTTTGTAAGTAATCGCTATTGGGTTGTACTCATATGGTAGTAGACAGTCACACAGATCAGAACAGAACTTTACATACTTCTTGTTAAATTAAGATTGCCATTTTTGCCAATCTTTCTCATACTATCGTCTCAAAGTGGTGATTCAATTTCACAGCAGGTCTACATTTTACGCGGTCTCATTAACTTCCTTGTTTATTTAAAACCACACCTACATATATATAATTCATATTATATTGTCTTTATGTAAATTCCAATTCGTAGACCCATATAGACATATTCATTAAGTTTGATCAATTGTCACATGGTAACTTAGGGCTAAACTTTTAAATTTTCCTCAAATCATTACGATTAATCAATTACAATTCTTATGTTCGCAAGGATTCTTTAAGACATATACGTTTGTCATTCCAACGATATTTATTTTTTCCAAATCATTTAAATCTTTTACTTAGCTTAAGTCTTGGCGATAGTCTAACATTCTTTAACATTCTCAGGTTGAATTCCAAATAGTCAAATAGATGGGTTCTAATAACTTGAGTCTCTCCTTTCTAATTCTCATTGGTGTCCGTCTCCTAACGAGGAGTACACCTTCCCTTCTATTCAAACAAGTTCCCAAAAGCATATAACTTTGTTAAACTAAGCGGAAGTCCCAATTATTTTTCCGTATTCATCAATTGATTAAGTCTTGCTCACATTCTTCTAATTTTTGACAATATCAGGTCAAGTCTTAAATATCCAAGTAATGGTTCCTAACTTTATTAATTGTTCATGTATGAATATTACTATGTCAGAATAACTTAAGCATTGTCTATTCTCCTCCATTTTTGTTTGATGGGGGATAATTCTTCTAGATTCATAATTCAATATATCATAATTGGTCACTTTCAATGTTTTCACTGGTTCCATAACAATATAATTTCAGTAAAAAAAAAAGTCTTACTTTTCAAACATCAAGTAGAAGAATCTTCATTGGCTCAAATTGTTTAGTCTTTTATTTAGCTCAAGTCTTAGCGATGCTTTAATCATTTTTAGCAATTTCAAGTTGAGCTCTAAATGGTCCAACAAATGGGTTCCATCTTTATCAAACAATACATAACATAGTTTGTAACAAAACATGGGATGAATCGAGTTCATCAATCGAAATCTTTCAAAGCTTCTTGGGATGTTTACAAACATCTACCTAATACAAAGATGACATTCCTGACAAAACAAAGGAATAACTGCCCCGGAATCGAAGCACACCCGTTCATGACTGTCGGTGGCCGACCTGAAATCGGTTAGACCACCCACCCGGAAAACCGTCAGTGGCAAAACATAACCCACCCGTACAAGACCATTGGTGGTACCATCCATACATGACCGTCGATGGCAAAGAGATAACTCAACAAAGGTGCTACATAAACTTAACGTCTCCTGGAACAAAAGGACCTTTCAAGAATGTCATCAAAACAAAGCTAATACTTGATACAGAACTAATGGATAATCATTCATGCTTGATCAAACACTTTCCCAAAACAAAGCAAACCAAAGCTTTATCAAAACATTATAACATAACTTTATTATAAAAAAAAATATGCCACTCACACATAAACTGTTAACTTCAAGCAGTCCTACTTGTACTTAAGTACTATCCTTAACCAATTAAATTATTTGAGATTTCTCTTAGATTTGGGGCGGTCTTTTATTTGATGCCCCAACTTCTCACTTTTCCAGTAATTCGATGACACAATCCTTGATTAATCTTGTGACATATTGACATAGTAGGATAACTTACTCCTCTTACAACCTTGACTAGTATTACTTGTCTTTCTTACCACAAAATTCTTAGTTTTCTTCTTTGATTCACTTTTCACTTCCACACTTAAGTCTTCCTTTTGATCTTGCCATGTATGATAGGATTCACAACTTTCACCACGTTCTCTAGTACTTCTTCTACTTTACCTAATCACTCTAATAAGGACTCAATTTCTACTCCATTCACACTTTTCACTATCTTTTCCTAATGTCGGAAGAGAAGGGTTAAACACAAGAAGATGGTTGATAATACTTAGCTTAATTTAATTGACTTAAATTATAACACAAAACACATATCATACACAAGTAGACATGCACATATAGGCATATAAGGACACTGGTAGCGTAACCTATTCATTCCCATGGAATATACCAAGAATTTCCGATTCGAAGCAACGCTGGCTAAACGTGATTCCAATCAGACTTTCAAGGCCATTCTATAAAGACATGAGACTCTACGGTTTAACATTCCACATAATAGGTTCCCACCAAAATGTACTATCTCACATATCAAATGACTTTTCTCGTCCTCAATTACCATAGTTCCACATATTTCATTGATCTTCAAATTCCTCAATTTCTAAATATTCTCATAGTCCCATTTGACATATAACCCATATAGCTTTCATGACTCTCATTAAAGATTCTAATTTCTCGTAACATCATGTTTCCATAAATCAACATAATTGTACTCCCCAATATTCTAGTCAAAATTATGATTTCCTTATGACATTTCAAATTTCTCAATAATTCTTAACTTTTAACCTCATTGCTAAATTAATCAAACGCACTCTAGTTTCCTTATAATTATCAAAATTTCGTAATAGCTCATAATGCTTAGTTTCAATACTTAAACATACATAGTTTCGAAGAAACAACAGTTGCCAAATGAGGTCTAAGACAAAAAGTCACATTAAATCAATAATCATTTTATTTTTTCTCTTACAAATATCACATCTAATTACAAAAATATACAATTATTTTTTCAAACATAAAAATTTTAACTTATTAAAATAGTCAAAAAAATTAAAATAACAATTTTTTAAACACCCACCAAACCAGCATGTCCATGTTCAACCTTTTCTGATCTCAGCCTCAATTGTATGAGCTGTGCGTGCTTAACAGTTCGACGCAAGCACTTCCACATGTACCAATTTAAAATTTTGATTTCTAAAATTTTGATTTGTAATAATAGCGTCTCATTATTTTTTCAAAACGAGAGAAGACTTGTTTGATACAACTTATTATAAGTTAAAAATTAATAATTAAAATATTAGAGTCAAAAATATTTTTTCTTCCATTTGGGAAAATTTAACTTTTATTAGTTTTTTTAAATTTATTTTTTCTAATAAACAATAAGCAGAAACTCCAGTTAACAATATGACATAAATTTTCAAAATAAAAAAAAAATACAAGCCTTCAAATACGTTGTCCCAAGCAATCCAGAAACTACAAATTATTTAATACTTAGCCAGTAAGGTTATGATTAATTTTTTACTAACTGAAATTATACTTATCATATTATTTCAGTAAATTTCAATTATTACATATCTTATTACTTAAATTTCAATTCTTAGCTATTCAACATACCAGTTGTTTGGGTATTTTTAAAATTTACTTTTGAAGTTTGTAGGTGTATTTTCATTGCTCATCTTAAAAAACATGAACCAAGCTTGTGAGTAGGAATGTAATTGGTTCAGTACGGTTGGTATTTAGGTAAAAAATTATATCGAACCAATAATGTTGGTTTTATTATTTAGAACACTAATACAGACCGCTTCTTCTATCAAACCGTACCAAACCGAACCAATTGAAACGGTTCGGTTTGATGCGGTTTAATCAGTTTAGGATTTTTCAAACTTGAGCCACTTTTAAATATAATTATTAATCTATATAAAAACATTAAATTAATTATTTGTCTACCGTTTCAAACATATCTAATCCATCCATTTAACATACTTGTGGGGACATAATTTTTGAATGACGACACGTGGCCGAGGTGTCACCGGAGTGTCAGCCGAGGTGCCACGTGTCCTGGTCATGATGCCGAGATGATCTCAGTTAGGCCGAGATTATTTGGGTGAATACCGGAATCCGAGATAAGCGGATAAAGGACAAGAGTCCTAGAATGAGAGAAGACTTCAGTTTGGGTAAAGATGAAACTCCTAGAGAGTTTATCATAATCCTACTGGGAGGAGTCCAAGATTAGCAGTAATCCTAAGTCTATTAGAGCTAGACTCTTATTGGGATTAGGATTGTGTTGGCTATAAAAGAGAGGCACCCTCATGGGTCTAAGGTATGCTTTTGATATTCTATTGAGTGAGTTAAGTACTATTGATTATCTTTGAGAGATATTGAGTACTGACTTGATCGTCGGAGTGCCCCCGAGTGGACGAGCCACCGCCGGAAACTCTTCTTTCTGTTGCAGGTCGTTCGGGCTTAATTTATTCTGTCGGTGTTCTCCAGTTGAGCACTAAGTTGGTAGTGTGGTCAAAAAATCAGCCACACACTTTTCAATTCCTAAATTAACAAAAATAAAAACAAAAAAAAGTTTAAAAATACTAAGGTTTCAAGAATAATGAGTTAGACTTAAGATTATATATAATAAGAGTTTACAAACTTAGGTTATAAAGATGATAAGGTTAATTAATTAAGGTTAATAATTTATTATACTTATTAATATCATTACATTATTAGATTATATATATATATATATATATATATATATATATATATATAATATATGCTGAAAACGGTTGGTTTCAGTTTAAATCGGTGCACAAGATGTTTAAATCGATACTGATTCAAAAATTGAAAAAAATCAAATTTAAAAACTATACAGACTGATTCTTGTTAAAAAAACAAACAAAATATAGCTGATAGTCTGATTCAATTGATTTAGTCAATTTTTAAAATTTTTAATATTTTGTGACATGGACTTCAATTGTTTATATCCCACATTAGTTATTATCTCATAATGAAAAAAAATAATTTAGTTACAGAAATGATCAACCACATGACACGGTTTATCAAATTCTAAGGCAGAGACACACAGACATTAATTCCTTCCTTCCTTTATTAAATCTACTGGTTGGTTTCAAAGGAGTTAGAAAACATTTGGAGAAACTGATTATTCATCAAAAAACTGAAATGAGTAAATTGTATTTATTTGGGGTGTACAGGTCTTTATGAGCTGGAAATGTGTAACTATATATGTACTAGTGATGGCGTAAAGTGATGTGTTTATAATTTTATATTTAAATTTTGATGGCGTAAAGTGATGTTTATAATTTATATTTAAATTTTGAGTAGTTTGATGAATAAGAAAAAAAATTTAAAATTTTTGGGAGATTCGATGAATGAAAATAATTGTGGCAGTTATTAAGGCATAGTTTGACAAAACTTAAAAAAGTCAAAAAGTTAAAAAGCCACTATCTTATTTAAGTCACATCATCTTATTTAAATCATATCACCTCTCTACCACATCACTTCAAATCCAACCCCAATCCATACCTAATCCATATTTTATAAAAAGTCAAAAAATACACTTATTTAATTTATCCCAAATAACCCCTAAATGTAGATGGCATTCTTGAAAAAAAAATAATAATAATTACTTGTTTCACACTAAATGAAGTGTGCACGTCATATAATCCAATAGAAAAATAGGATGAGTGATATCTTCTGTGTGAGATTTAATTTTTTGATTCAAATAATCCATTTTTATTGGACTTACATACTACTGAGTAGATAATGCACACTACAAGAAAAGTGGGCAAATAACACGGAACATTTTGCGACGGCATGTATATCGTCACAAAAAGTGGTCTTTTGCGACGGTATATGAAGCCGTCTCAAATAATATTTTTTGCGACGGCAGTTTCCCCGTCGCTAATAAGTACAGAACAAAAAGTCACTTAGATACAAAAGTATTAGCGACGGCACTGTGCACTGTTGCAAAAAATATTTTTTTTGAAACGGGTGAAATTTACCGTCGCAAATAGTGGACATTTGTGACGGGAATGCTCGGTCGCAAAAAAAAACCCTTAATAAAACGGGGTCGTTTTATAAATGGATTTGATCATTTGTGACGGTTGCCATGCCGTCGCAAATAGTCTGAAATTTCATCTCCCTCCTTCAGCCGAAATGGCGCTCGATGAAATTCCCTAAAATCCCCAAAATGCCTAACATCTTTCCCTCAAAACCCCCCAAATCCCTAAATCCCTAAAATCCCTAAATCCCCAAAATCCCTAAATCCCTAGACACGAGTTCGACGACGATCTCTCTCCATCTCTCGACGAGCGACGACGGTAACGGCTAGCAGTGTTCGAGTTCACCGACGATCACAGCGACGATGGTGAGTGTTCACCGACAATATCTCTCTCGACGAGCGACGACGGCGTGTTACGATCTCTCTCTCTGAGCTCAGTCAGTACGTATGTTTGTTTAATTGAGTACACACACACACACACACACACACACACACACACACACACACACACACACTGATTGGGGAGCAAAGTTGGAGCTCTGTCAATGGCGGTTTCATCGTCCCCTCAACCTTCATTTCTCTCTTCTCTCCACCTCAACAACACAACCACTGCCAACCTAAGTTGTTCGTCTTCTCCCAATCTACCATTTTAAAGATCATAGCTGGGCTTCTTACTTCAGACAAGGTATTTGCCTTAGCACGTTTTTCAGATTGGTTATATATTTCATTTCATTCAGTTCAGTTCGTCTTATATTGATTCATACTGGTTAGGCATCTTCTTTGTATCTCTTTATTTTTGTTTTTGATTTTTTTTTAGTGTTGTTTGAACAAGAAAATTCTTATAGCACTCATTGTTCTTTGTCTTTTTTTTATTCTTATTTTTGTTATAGTGCACCACTAGGATTTGAATAAGAAAATTATTATAGCACTCATTGTTGCTTCAACTCTCCTTTGTGGAATTTGTTGGACAATCTTCACTGTATTTAAATAGTTTAAATTCTGTTGTGTACTAAACAACAACCAGAATATAAAGAAATAAAAGAAAGGAGAGAATTTATTTGATTACAAAAATCAAACTAGAAATAAAAATAAATAAATAAAAACAGATTTTATTTTGTTACAAAAACAAAATTAAAATCTGATTTAAATAAATAATAATAACACTGAAAATAAATTAAATAACTTAATTGATTAATTCTTGAATAATAATCTGATCAGGTCCAGTGTTTGACACTGTGTCTTTAAGACAGATTAGTCCTCTCCACGGTGCTTTCAGAATGTGGACGTCTATCTCCGAGGATGAAATGATCTATCAACAAATAAAAGCAACACTACAATTTATTTGTTTGTCAAACACACTAAGTGTTTATACTCTCTCTAACAAGAAAATAATGCAGCAAAATGAAGATTATGTATGCAGAATTTTATGGACGAAAATTATTGAAGTAATCCAAATGAGGGGCTGATCTATTTATAGATGGATTGGTGACTTTCCATTTTGAATTAAACAGGTACAGTACCTGTTCAATTTGAATTAAACAGACAAATCTGTTTAAGGCACTGTTTGGATTGAAATTCGGGTGGATTTGAATTTGAATATATAAAAACGGGAAGGGCCTTGTTTGGGTGTATAGAAAAAAAATCGAACCAGTTTAATTCTGGATTTTATTTTTCAAAAAATAAAATTTAATTCAAATGTTTTTGACCAAAAAATATTAGTATTGGGCCGAACAAGCCCAACCCAACTACACACCACGCACCCGCGCCCAAGCCCAGGCCCAGCCCAGCCCGCCCGGACGGATGGCAGCAGTGGCACGCGCGCGTGTGGTGATTTTTGGGTCCAATGGGTCTAGCCTATTTTGCCCATAACCTGTCCCTCTACAACACTTGGGTAACCCTTGGGACATACCCTAAGTACCAAACCTATGCCTTATAAACCCATTCAAAACTTCCCACCAAATCAATGTGGAACAAGCCATTTTACAACCTTAAGGAATTTCCACCAAAACTCCATTTCCATGGAGCATACTTTGGCTTCAATTTTCCATTCACTCGGTAATAGTTTTGAGCAACCAAATATACCACGTGAATCACAACGCGGCATAGAACGCGTTACCACTTTGGCCCGCGGAAATCGATGCTCGGGGCCCACCTAAAAATTAGACCAAACTTAGGAAATATTCTGGTTTTACCCAGAATTTTATAACCATTTCCAACAATCCCCCACATGAATGGAATTTGATGACAACGGAAAAGCAACAATATGCAGACTTTATCGAAAGAGTATAAGTCGAAAATATCTTGCATCAGGATAGGTAGCTTTCGGTCTTGAATCTTCCCTAGTGATAACCTATCGGACGTACTGGCTAACCAATGGACGCGATGCCTTGAATTGTTCAGCCGTTTGTGTAAGCCAAGACAACAGATTTCACACAAAATATCATCTAACACATCGTGGTTCTCACTGTTGTGTTCATTTTGGCCTTGAACGCTCCTGGTTTTCATAAGTGTTTCTAGAGAATTTAGCTTCTTTATTCTCGTAGAACCGGCCCTAATTTGACACTCATATAGGTGATTCTTATTGTGAGTATCTCCTTATACTCGTCTTGATTTTATGCCTCAATCAAGATATAAGTAATCATTAAAAGCAAAGCTTATCCTTATACCCCTGCATACAACATATGTTGCAGATATCACTCTCACCATAGGAATGGGTAGGGAATTTTAATCCCTTGGTGATTTCTGGCAAGCCATACATAACTTAGTTGTCCTTTTGAACTTAGTTCTTGGGATCTCCAGTCATATAAGTAGGGTTACCATTATGACGACTCTTATGTAATAGGCTTTAATCCCATCCCCTTCGATGAACTATACACTAGCTCTTTTGTCAAACCTTTTGTTAACAAATCCGCAATATTCTCTTTAGATTTTATATAATCTATTGAGATTATTCCGTTTGACAACAATTGTCTTACGGTATTATGTCGACGACGAATATGTCGTGACTTACCGTTATACATATGATTCTGTGCCCTGCCTATTGCAGATTGACAATCACAATGAATGCAAATAGCTGGCACAGGTTTTGGCCAAATTGGAATGTCTTCTAAGAAGTGACGAAGCTATTCTGCTTCTTCTCCTGCTTTGTCTAAAGCAGTAAACTTGGATTCCATTGTGGATCGTGCGATGCAAGTTTGTTTCGTGGATTTTCAAGAAACAGTAGAGCCTCCTAGAGTAAAGACATATCCACTAGTGGATTTTGAATCTTTAGTATCTGATATCCAATTGGCATCACAATAACCTTCAAGTACTGCTGGATATCGAGTAAAGTTCAAACCATGATCACGGGTGAATCTTAGATATCTAAGAACCCGAATGATCGCTTTCCAATGGTCTTCTCCGGGGTTACTAGTGTACCTACTCAATTTACTGATAGCATAAGCTATATCAGGACGAGTACAATTCATTAGGTACATTAGGCTTCCAACCATTTGAGAGTATTTTAACTGAGACACTGTATCACCTTTATTTTTCGATAAATAAAGATTGACATCTACTGGTGTTCTAGCTAAATTCATATCATCCTTGATAAATTTATCAAAAATTTTCTCAATATAATGTGATTGAGATAATGCATATCCGTCAGATGTTTTAGTAATTTTCATTCCTAATATAACATCTGCGACCCCCATATCTTTCATATCAAATCTTTTGTTAAGCATTTGCGTAGTTGATTTGATCATGTTTTGACTGCTTCCAATGATAAGCATGTCATCTACATAAAGACAAACTATGACATATCCTTGGTCAGTGTTTTTAACATAGACGCATTTGTCACATTCGTTTATCTTAAACCCATTAGTAAGCATTACATGATCAAATTTTTCATGCCCTTGCTTAGGTGCTTGTTTTAATCCATAAAGAGACTTTACAAGCCGACAAACTTTCTTTTCTTGCCCCGACACTACAAACCCTTCGGGTTGCTCAATATAGATCTCTTCATTTAGATCACCGTTTAAGAAAGCTGTTTTAACATCCATTTGATGTATTTCTAAATTAAACAACGCCGCTATAGAAATAAGCATGCGAATGGATATTATTCTTGTCACAGGGGAATATGTGTCAAAATAGTCCAGACCTTCCTTTTGTCTGTAACCTTTAACTACAAGTCTTACTTTATACTTGTCAATTGAACCATCTGCTTTCATTTTTCTCTTGAATATCCATTTATATCCAAGAGGTTTAAAACCTGGTGGAAGATCCACCAATTCCCAAGTATGATTTTGCATAATGGATTTAATTTCATTATTAACAGCTTCTTTCCACAAAGGTGCTTCAAGACCTGTTATTGCTGCCTTAAAGCTTTGAGGTTCATTTTCTAATAGGTATGTTAGGAAATCTGGATCAAAGGATTTTGATGTTCTCGCTCTCTTACTTCGTCTTAGTGCATCATCAGTTAAATCCGGTTGGTCGAGACCATTACTAGTCTCTTGTGTTTGATTGTTATTAGTCTCTTGACTTTGTGTACAATCATAAATTCTTTGCTGTGAACTTAATTCCTATCCTTTCTTGTAAGGAAAGACATGTTCAAAAAACATGGTATTCCTTGACTCTATAATAGTGTTCACATTTATATCAGGTATTTCTGATTTATAAGTCAGAAATCGATATGTACTACTATTCTGAGCATAACCAATAAACACACAATCTACTATTTTTGGTCCAATCTTAGTCTTTTTAGGAACAGGAACTTCAACTTTTGCCAAACACCCCCACACTTTTAAGTATTTGTAGGAAGGCGGTCGACCTTTCCACAATTCATAAGGAGTGCTGTTGGTTTTCTTGTGTGGTATTCTGTTAAGAACATAATTAGCAGACAATATTGCTTCCCCCCATAAGTTCTCTGGTAAGCCTGAACTTAGTAACATGGCATTCATCATTTCTTTTAGGGTTTTATTCTTCTTTTCAGCAATTTCATTTTGCTGAGGAGAATAGGGTGCTGTAGTCTGGTGAATAATGCCATGTTGTGCACAAAATTCATTTAATGGTGCATCATATTCACCACCCCTATCACTTCTAACCATTTTAATGGTTTTACCAAGTTGATTTTCAACTTCTGTTTTGTAGAGTTTAAACATTTCTAAGGCTTCATCTTTACTTCTAAGTAAATAAACATAACAATATTTTGTGCAATCATCGATAAATGTTATGAAATACTTTTTGCCTCCTATAGTTTGAATAAATTTTAGATCACATACATCAGTATGAATTAATTCTAGAGGTTCGGTTTTCCATTCAACCGATTTAAATGGAGCCTTAGTTAGTTTCGCTTCTACACAGACTTCACATTTATGATTAGGATTAATTTCAAACTTTGGGCTATAATCGAAACCAATTAATCTACGCAAAGCATCATAATTTACATGTCCTAATCTACCATGCCATAAATTTGACTCAAGAATATAAGCAAAAGATGTGTTATTCTTATTCATAGCAACTTTCGGTATAACTGTCATTACATTTCAACTTAAAGAGACCATCACTCATCCCTTACCAACATACATACCACTCTTTGTTAATACAAATTTATCAGACTCAAATATAAGCCTAAAACCATTTTTACTTAACAAAGACCCAGAAACTAAATTCTTCCGGATGTCAGGTACATGCAGTACGTTGTTGAGGGTCAGTTCTTTCCTTGATGTCATCTTCAAGATCACTTTCCCTTGTCCAGCCACAGTAGAAGTAGAAGAATTTTTCATATAAAGTTGTTCATCATTTGCAGCCTCATTGTAGGTAGTGAACATCTTCTTGTCCGTACATATGTGACGAGTTGCTCCAGTGTCAACCCACCACTCTTTGGGATTTCCAACCAAGTTAGCCTCAGACACTACAGCAGAGAGGTTGATGTCATTCACTCCGTCAGAGATGTAATCCAATTCTATTACATTGGCCTGATTGGTGGTTTTCTTACTTGTACTTCCATGATCCTTCTTAGGACGGCGGCAGTCAGAAGCTCGATGTCCAGTCTTGCCACAGTTATAGCATTTTCCTTTGAACTTCTTGTTGCCATTGTTGTCGCCTTGTTTAGGACCATCTCCAGTAAACTTCCTCTTTTTGTTATGTGGTTTATGAACTTGTTCAACCACATTAGCCTTGGACTCAATGGGATTTTTTCCATTCCTCTTTTTAGCCTTTCGGTTATCTTCCTCAATTCTTAATCTTACAATCAACTCATCAATGGTCATCTCTTTGCGTTTATGTTTTAAATAATTTTTGAAATCTCTCCAAGTCGGTGGTAACTTTTTCACTAAAGCAGCGACTTGGAAAGACTCGCTAAGAGACATACCTTCTGAATGAATATCATGCAAAATTATCTGAAAACTTTGAACTTGAGATATTATCGTTTGGGAGTCTATCATAACAAAGTCCAAAAATTTACCGACAACAAATTTCTTCGTGTCGGCATCCTCTGTCTTGTATTTCTTCTCCAAAGAATCCCACAATTCTTTTGCTGTTTTAAGAGGACTGTATACATTATACAGCATATTGTCAAGGCCATTGAAGATGTAGTTTTTGCACAGGAAATCTGAATGTTTCCAAGCATCTACAGCGGCAACAACTTGCCGATCACTTTCACCCTCTTTAAGTGCTGGAGCCTCTTCATGGAGAAACCGGGCCAAATTAAGAGTTGTAAGATAGAACAGCATCTTCTGCTGCCATCTCTTAAACTCGGTACCGTTAAATTTTTCTGATTTTTCTCCATGATTGATTGGTACATAAACATGGTTCTGGATAGGGACCGGTGTTGGTGTAACAATAGAAGTACCACTACCAGATGCAGTTTCAGTTGCAGTAGCCATAATCTCTGATTACAAAAATCAGAAAAAATTAAAACACAAATTAATTTTCTAGTTACTAAAATCAGAAAATAAATTATAACACAAAATAATTTTATTTTCCTTGTTACTAAAACTAAAAAAATAAAATATCACAATAATTTTCTGTAACACAAATTAATATTCTGCAATTGTTAATGACACCAGTATATTACTACTAGTTGTTAAAGAAAAGAGACAGTATATTACTACTATCTGTCAAATAGCATAAACCACTATTTGTTTTTCCAACCAGAATATGTCTTATGAAATCACAGAAAATTAAATACAATGAAGATACCAAAAATAATCTGTCTTAAGATTGTCAGAAAATCTTCACTGTATTTAAATAGTTTAAATTCTGTTGTGTACTAAACAACAACCAGAATATAAAGAAATAAAAAAAAAAGGAGAGAATTTGTTTGATTACAAAAATCAAACTAGAAATAAAAATAAATAAATAAAAACAGATTTTATTTTGTTACAAAAATAAAATTAAAATATGATTTAAATAAATAATAATAACACCGAAAATGAATTAAATTACTTACTTGATTAATTCTTGAATAATAATCTGATCAAGTCCAGTGTTTGACACTGTGTCCTTAAAACAGATTCGTCCTCTCCACGGTGCTTTCAGAATGTGGACGTCTATCTCCCAGGATGCAATGATCTATCAACGAATAAAAGCAGCACTACAATTTATTCGTTCGTCGAACACACTAAGTGTTTATACTCTCTCTAACAAGAAAATAATGCAGCAAAATGAAGATTATGTATGCATAATTTTATGGACGAAAATTAGTGAAGTAATCCAAATGAGGGGCTGATCTATTTATAGATGGATTGGTGGCTTTCCATTTTGAATTAAACAGGTACAGTACCTGTTCAATTTGAATTAAATAGACAAATCTATTTAAGGCACTGTTTGGATTAAAATTCAGGTGGATTTGAATTTGAATATATAAAAACGGGAAGGGCCTTGTTTGGGTGTATAGAAAAAAAATCGGACCAGTTTAATTCTGGATTTCATTTTTCAAAAAATAAAATTTAATTCAAATGTTTTTTTACCCAAAAAGATTAGTATGGGGCTGAACAAGCCCAACCCAACCACACACCCGTGCCCAAGCCCAGACCCAGCCCAGTCGGACGGCGGCGGCGCGCATGCATGTGGTGATTTTTGGGTCCAATGGATCTAGCCTATTTTGCCCATAACCTCTCCCTCTAAAACACCTGGGTACCCCTTGGGGCACACCCCAAGTACCAAACCCATGCCTTATAAACCCATTCAAAACTTCCCACCAAATTAATGTGGGACAAGCCATTTTACAACCTTAAGGAATTTCTACCAAAACTCCATTTCCATGGAGCACATTTTGGCTTCAATTTCCCATTCACTCGGTAATGGTTTTGAGCAACCAAATATACCACGTGAATCACAACGCGGCATAGAACGCATTACCACTTTGACTCACGAAAATCGACGCTTGGGGCCCACCTAAAAATTAGACCAAACTTAGGAAAAATTTTGGTTTTACCCAGAATTTTATAACCATTTCCAACAGAATTTTGCTGTCTCTGTTTTGTTTCTGGATCTATAGACACAAAAACTTGAAGAACTCCATTGCAAAAAGCCAACAGAGTCGTGGTATCTTCTTTGTAAATAAAATCTCATTCACTATTCCTTCAAGATTCTTGAGAAAATATAGCTACCCCTGTGATGCTTCTTGTTCACCTTATGTGATTTTTTTTTTCTCTTTAAATTTGAATTTGAAGATGCTGTAAATGGAATTTCACTGGGTCCAATTTTGGGTAGATTCAATTCTTTGAGAATGGCTGATAAAAAAGGTTTTGCTGCGTTGATTAACTATCAATTGTTAGTAGCCACAACAAATAATTTTTAGTAAAACAATGTTTTGGGTGAGGGTGGATTTCGACGCATGGACAAAGGTTGTTTCAGTGATAGCTTTCTTGCAGCTGTAAAAAGACTCTGTGGCATAAGTCACGATGCTGAAAGAGAATTCGAGATAATTTTGACTAGATATCAAGTTTAAAATCTATATGTTGATTTTGTTTTTCTCGTTTCAACTTATGGATTGTTTTTAATTACCAATTCAAATTGCAAAGTGAGATGGATTGGTTAAGTAAAATTGAGCATCAAAATATTGTTTCGCTATTGGGTTACTGCATTCATGGTGAGGCAAGGTTTCTTGTTTATGGGATAATGCATAATGGGTCTTTGGAATCCCAATTGCACGGTATTTAAAAAAAAATTAAAAAAAAATTCACTGTCCACGTGAATATGCTAATTTTTTTTTTCTAACTTATATTTTTATTGATATTTTAGGCCCATCTCATGGATTCGACTTTAACTTGGCATCTCTGGATGAAAATTGCTCTAGATGTTTCAAGGTATGCCAATCTTCCAATATCTTGTTATTATATGCATCTGTAATTACAGAAAGTACCAGGTCTATTATGTTATTTTACTTTTGAAGGTAAACCCACTCTTGATTGCTTTGATGAAACTATGTTATCAATAACTTGGCACACACATTATATTGGAGTCCTTTCTGACAGAGGGATACATTTGCGTAGGTATGTCTAATAACAATTAGTTTTATTGAGAAAGATTGATCAACTAGAGATGCCTTGGTTCTATTGTTTTGTTTATTTATGAAATTTTTCCCATTTAATACGTGCTTTCAACTTAATGCAAGTTATAGGGGTCATTATTTTCAAATATGGCTTTGTCTTATACTTTGTTCACTTCTATATAAAGTTGTAAACATTGTGCAATGGATTTTCTTTAGATGGAATTTTTTTGTACTTTTGTTCTTTTACAAAACCCAAAGGAAACTAAATTGTTGAAGAAACTTGTGAGGTTGAAAAATTGTTCATTCTTACCTATCAAACCATGTGATCATCATTCAAAACAACATTTTCATTGATTTGAGTCTGAATATTTCATATTTATAAGATATATTTAACATCTAAGGTGTCGTTTAGGAAGAGCTCATTTGGGCTCTTTTGGCTCTTTGAGCCACAAAAGACAGAATAGGCTATTTGAGCTACAACAGACAAAACATCACATCCAACCCATAATCATTACACTCTCCTCTCACAAAAAAAGTCAAAAAAGCCAAAAAGCCAAAAAGCTCTTCCCAAACCAAGCTTTTGAGCCCAGGCTCAAATAGTCAAAAAAGCCAAAAAACTAACACACTTCCCAAACGGAGGCTAAGTGTGTAGATAAATTTTTCTCACCAAGCAAAGATTTTAGTTGCCTCTAATACTCTTCAAATCAACAAAAATGTTAACTCTAAAATTCTTTGAATGGAATTATTATTATTTTACTTGGAAAATGCCCTAAAAAATCACCCACTTTCAAAAAAGACAGATCAACTGCAAGTTCTCCATAGGGGTGTTCTCCTCTTTTTAAAATTAACTTTGACAGCAAAACACAACACATACAAACAACAACAATAAAAAGGTTAAATAAGCTTTTGCTTTTGTTCAACTTTTTTTGACTTTAATTATCGCGGTGGGGAAAGTGAACCCTTAAACAATAAGTAGACATCAGAAATTGAAAATTGAGAATCAAAGCTGAGATGGAAAAAACAAATCTGCGGCTACTTGTCTTTTCCATCAAAGAAAAATGGAAAAGTAGAATAGAACACGGAACTCATGATTGTTATATGAGTTTCCATTCTTATATATTCTTGTTTCCAGATCTAGCATATAACAAAAAAGTTTATAGTGATCATATATGGTCTGTTTGGTTGTTGAGAAAATGCTAAAAGTCAAGGGAAAAAAAAAATCATATATTGAAGATATCAAAAGAAAAATTAGTTAGTTTTATCTCCTCATTGTTGATAAATGTGCAATTGCCTTCAATATTACTGGTTAACCAATCTACCAAACCTGTCCAATTTGATAGAGGAACATTCATATTGCACATATCCTGCATAACTTTCCAAACCCTGTAGTAGAATGGACAATTAAAAAACAAGTGATTATGATCCTCAGTCCCAGTATCACAGAGACAGCAAGTAGCAGAGTTCCTAGTACCAAATACTACAAGTCTCAAGAGTGTTCAGTCTATTATGAATGGCAACCCAAACCACAGTACTGATTCTAGGAATAATAATCTTAGCCCAGGCAACTCTAGAACTATAGAGAACTGCCCATCAGAAGATGCAGCCACACCACCTTATCAGCCACTAAGGAAGGCTTCATATCCTCAGTTATAGCAGCCTTAATCTCATCTAACTCCCAAGTTTGACAAACAGGTCAATTCCACCTAGAACCATGAATAATAGTCTCCTCTAGGTCGATTGTCTTTAATTATTCTGGTATTTAATTCCTGCTATTTGTGCTGAATAGGTTAAGATAGCTCTTCTTGGCCAATTTTTTTTGTAATAATGATTAAAATCCCATTCCTATAGTTCCTATAGTTCCTATAGACAGTTCACAACTTTCTTCGGATTGTCCATTAAAAACTCAGTAGATCATTTTTTTTCTCCAACTAAATTGTTGATTTGTTGTTTACAGGCTGTTAGTCGGGAATTTCAAAAAAATATTGACACAGAGAGTAGCCTCATTCAACATTGCCTTGGACGATGTGTCTATCACAGGCCTAACTTTTGGGAAGGAGTTTACAGCTGCAATTGAAGCAAAACAAATTGCTGCAGAAGAAGCTAAGAAGGCCAAGTTTGTTGTTGAGAAAGCGAGCAGGACAAGAGAAGTGCTATTATTAGAGCCCAGGTGAGAGAAGTGCTTTTCAACTTCATCCATATGTTTATATGAGCTCCCTCTTTCTCTCATATTGTTGTCAAAAATATTTTATATCTAGGGTGAAGCCAAGAGTGCTCAACTGATTGGCGAAGCCATTTCCAAAAATCAATCATTTCTTACACTCAGGAAAATTGAAGTTGCATGGGATATTGCACAGACAATATCTAAATCTGCCAACCGTCTGTTCTTAAACTCGGATGAACTTTTGCTGAACCATCAGAGGATGAATGCATGTTTAAATCTAAAGATTCAGACTAGGCATCAGAAAATGAAGAGCAATTGTAATTTGCATAGATTGAATTGATTCTTTGTGTATGGATTAGTAGCCTTCTTTAAATATCAATTTGATTTATTTGTTGTTCCCGGCAGAGTGGAACACATTGCTATCATGTAAGCAAAACCAATTGTAGTTTCTGATATGGTGTATTATTCTGTTCTTTAGGTTGAGCCAGATTACAATTGATTAGTAGCCTTCCTTAAATATCAGATTTTAAATAGTGGGATAATTTTGATTGTTATGAATTTTTATTTATGTATTGTTATGAATGGAACAACATTATGAATTTTTATTTTGTGCCAACTTTTGTTTATGTATGTATTTATATTATTATGTAATTATCGGATTTTTTTTCGTTATTTTTCATTTAATACAGGTTATTTTCATATTTTTAATAATTTTAATACAGTTTTTTTTTTTTTTTTGAGACGACAGCACACACATCGTCCCAAAAAGAAAATTGAATCAGGGTTTTTTGTGACGGCAGCTTTACTGTCGCAAAAGACAGGGGAATTGGTTGAAAAGTAGGGCCTTTAGCGATGGTGTTATTGCTGTCTCTAATAGTCCTTTAGTGACGGCATCAGGTGCTGTCTCAAATAAACTTTTAGCGACGATATTTTTTGCCGTCGCAAAAAACCCTTTTAGTGATGGCAACACAATGTCGTCTAAAAAAAACTCAGATTTTCACGCGTTATTTGCGACAGAATTTTTCGATCGCAAAAAAGGCATTTTGCCGTCACAAACAAAAGGCAACGGCGTTATGCCGTCGCTAAAACCCTTTTGCAACCCCCTTTGTTGCGACCCCCCCTGGCCGTCACAAAAAGCCACTTACTGTCGCAAAAAACCTTTTGAAACGGCGTTTGGGGTATTTGCAACGGCGTTTTACCGTCGCAAAAAAATAATTTTTTTGTAGTGGCAATCGAAAGAACTAATTGATTTGATAGTAAAAACTACTAATCAGATCATGTTTTTATTGAAAAATAGACGATTAGATCAATTTTATATTTAAACTAAAAATGAGCAACAAATTGCTAAAAGATGGATTTGAAAGCCGTGCAACATCGAAAGATAATCAAAAAGCATACAACAACAAGCTCTGCTAATTGAATTATTTATGTAAAAATCAAATTGTTCAAATGGTAGACAAAATCGAATTTTACAAGATGAACAATTCTAATTACAATGAACTCGTGTCTGGAAGTGTGTGACTCCTATACGTGTCTTGCATCCTTGTTTAAAGAAAATGGCTATCAATCACCCAAAGGATAGGTATTATAGACGACAAAAAGAAGAGAAGCAATGGTTTGAATGCGATGGAGAACTGTCTAAGTTGAAAAATCTAGAAATCCCCTAGATGTTGATTTGTGATTATGTATCAATTTTAAGCAGTATATAACAATCTCAATCAAACAATCAAGATAAATTGACACAACGATTTTACGTGAAAAAATCACAATTGGACACCTCCAATTGTGATAAAAAAAACCACGGGCAACAGCCACAAAACAATCCACTAAGAAGATATAAAGGAATTACCAAGGTATACTCTCAATTACCTAGCGAATCCACGCCCGAATTGAACCAACCTCTATGTGTCTCTTCCAACCCCGTCTTCACATCGGAATTGTCTTGACGATGAGCCACTCCAGAATCCACCAAAGTTTCAGGCTCGAATTCTTCAGAATCCACTGAAAAACAACTCTCTCTTTTGTGTAGAATAAACAAACAAACCTTTGATGTATGCTTCTTAAACCATGAGTTGAATACTCAATCAAAACATCAAAGAAAATAAGCAAAATATCCCTAGATATAAATCCTAGAACCCAAGAAGAAGATCTGGAGAAGTTGGTCAAGTTTTGGGAGAAAACCAACTACTTATAGAAATCCAAAGTAATCCTAGTTTTGGAAGAAAACCAATTCCTTATAGAAATCCGGCTTTTGAAGCTCGCTCGAGCGAAGCTTCTTTCACTCGAGCGAGAACCTTAACTCGCGTGATTTCCACTAGTGCCTTCGCTCGAGCCACGAACCCTTCGCTCGAGCGACCAATAAGCTTTTTCAGGTTTTTGTATAGACGCAATCCTTCGCTCGAGCGAGCTTCTTAAACCATGAGTTGAATACTCAATCAAAACATCAAAGAAAACTAGCAAAATATCCCTAGATATAAATCCTAGAACCCAATAAGAAGATCTGGAGAAGTTGGTCAAGTTTTTGGAGAAAACCAACAACTTATAGAAATCCAAAGTAATCCTAATTTTGGAAGAAAACCAATTCCTTATAGAAATCCGGATTTTGAAGCTCGCTCGAGCGAAGCTTCTTTCGCTCGAGCGAGAACCTTAACTCGCTTGATTTCTACTAGTGCCTTCGCTCGAGCCACGAACCCTTCGCTCGAGCGACCAATGAGCTCTTTCAGGTTTTTGTACAGACGCACTTCTTCGCTCGAGTGAGCACTTCTTCGCTCGAGCAAGCAAGGGCGGACAACCAACTTTGAATGCAATTTTGCATTTTGCTTCGGGCGCGAGCTGACCAGGCAGCTCGACCCCCGTCATAATCAGCGAAGTGACAATCTTGAAAGCATTAGCATCACAAACTTCTCTGCAAGGCTCGATTCGGGTTGGATTCGCATCTAAAACTCATATCCTCACTGAAATACAAGAGCGAATAAAATTACAACTAAAAGGAGTTTTGTCAAACGGGATTGCCAAGAATAAAAACCTAACACAAGTAGTTTGGTCCCCGCCGTGTAACCAAACTCAAAAGTGCAAGAAATTTTGGTAGCAAAAAAAATATTTAGACTGTGTTTAGATCATGAATTTTGGTATGAATTTGAAAGGAGACAGAAAAAATATGGATAAAATATAATATAATTATATTTTATTCATATCTCACTCATTATTCTCTTTCTTTTCGCAAATTATTACCAAAATTCATAATTCAAAAATAATTTTTGGAAGATAGATAGAGAGTGTCCATCGAAGAGGAAGTCTCAAAGGGACACACAGATCTTGAAGACCTAGGTGCTAGCATTACAAGAAGAAGCTTCCATTATAGTAATAGTTTCAGAGAAATTTTGGACTCAAATTGTTGGTACTTTGTGTGTGCACCCCCATATACATTTGGTAACTTCACAATTTTGAGTCCCAACACTACCAAACTTTGCCAGCAATATATATTGTTCCCATCATTGTCAATTGGCATCAAAGACCTCCAGCTCACAACATGTAACATGATTTTTTGGAACCTATCGTCATTATTTGACCGAGTATGGATTGACTACTGTTCATGCATAATGATACGGTGCAATGAATGGAGAGTTTTCACTTTGAAACAAAATATTCATAAAAATTATTTATATTTACAATAATATCACTATCATATAATTCTTATGATATTTTTTATATAAATTTTATGTATGAATAATATATAAAACATATGATTGCATGGTTCAACCTCAACCTATGCATTGCATATGTGCACTCTAGTTTATATCATAGGAGCTAGTTGGTAGTTGGTTTGATTGTGCTTTTTATTTAAAAAAAATAAAATAAAATAAAATTTAAATACAATTTTTTTGGTTGAAAATTTGGTAGCACTTGAATTTTTTTTTTTTTTTTGTGTGTTTGATATATATATATATATATATATATATATATATATATATATATATTATTGGCCTTGTTTGGGAAGTAAATTTTTAGCTTTTTTTAGGCTAAAATCTATAAAAGGATAAAATAAGTTAAAATAGTTGATAAAATAAAATGTCACATTAAATCCATAATCATTTTTTTTTCTTGCAAACATTACATTTAACTACAAAAAAATCAAACCATCTTCTCATACACAAAAATTTTAACCTATTAAAATAGTTAAAAACTAAAATAACCTAATAAAATAGTCAATTTTTCAAACGAAGCCATTGTGTGTGTGTGACTGCATACAATAATAGATACAAACTATCTTAATAACTTTAATAACTCCCAAAAAAAAAAATTTAGTTCAAAAATAAAATGTATAGACCACATTTATTCTGAATATAATAAAAGATGATTTGTCCGATACCTTTGCCATGCATTTGAAAGTTAGGCAGTGAACAAAAAGTAAAGACAACAAATATTAGTAAATCAAACATTAGAATGAGTATTCTGATGAATAGTCGTTAAATTTCATCTTTATCTCAATAAATCAAATGTACGTTTAGGATGACATGAATCTTATAGTCTTTTTCTTTTCAAATTAAAAACATGTCACATTACTCTAGTTCATCTTCACTATGTCAATACTAAGAAAATCCTAGATTGATCACTTATCACGTCTATGATCTAAGAAAGCAGTATCTAATAAAGAAAGATTGTTAAGTAGATTGTGGACCACCATAGAATTCTTAAAGAAAGATCTTAGGATTTATACCTAATTTTTCATTTGTAACTGCTTCATTTTCTTCTTTCCATGTTTGGCAGATGAGATTTGTTAGATTTAAATTTTTACTATATCTTGGATATAAAGGTGATTAATCACAATCTCACTATGCTTCAATTGGCCATGGCTAGATAATCAATTTTGTTGGATGTTTGTACATTTTAATATTTATTCATTTATCTAACATCTCTCACATATGATGCATGAATGGGGAGTCAGTGGGAGTACTACACATTATTGAATAGTTACTGTTTCGAAAGATGAGGAGTCCTACATGGATTAATAGAGAAGAGAACTTGGGATTTATATCAGTAATGATTCATTCTCTTAAAATTAGAATTTTAATTGAGTTTTAGTGATGTAAAAAATTTAAAAAAATTTAAAATATCATATTAGATGGAAGCCACACACATATTAAAGGTATTAAAATTCCTTCTCTAAAGCTCCCAAACATTTTCCGATTTATATTTATCCATATGATTGGGTATAACTCGAAGAAGATTGATCAAATCCGTGGGCACTGGAAAGAAACAAAAACAAGTCAAATTTGCTTATGCTAAAAAGTTTTTAGAAAAAGCAAAAAACATACCAAATAAATTTACTTTTGACATTAATTTTTTTGAACACTTGTAGGTTTGGTTCGGGAATAAAGTATTTGGAGTTTTCTTAAGTGTGCAAGTGCACACCATGTGCCACTTACACAAAAAGTGTAAGTGTAAGGTGTAAGTATAAGTATAAGGTGTAAGTGTAAGGTGTAAGTGTAAGGTGTAAGTGTAAGTGGGTTGCACATGGTGTGCAACCTCAAAAAAGGTGTAAGTGTAAGGTTTAATTTTTTACAAAAGGTGTAAGTGTAAGGTGTAAGTGTAAGGTATAAGGTGTAAGGTGTAAGTTGCACACCATAACCAAACCCAAAGTATTTTAGGCTTTGTTTGGAAAGAAGGGTTGGAGTTATTTTAGTCATAAAAAGATAAAATAGATTTTTTAGTCAAATAAGATAAAATACTACATTCAATCCATAATCATTACATTCTTTCTCTCATAAAAAAATTAAAAAATCAAAAAACCAAAAAGTCCTTCCTAAATGAGACTTTTTAGCCCCAGGCTAAAATAGTCAAAAAACCAACCCACTTCCCAAACGAACCCTATTAACTTTTTAATTTTTTACGAAAAAGATGTGAAAAAAAATAGAGATAGTAATGTGATAATTTATAGTGACTTTTGACTTTTTAACTAAACCATATAATTGTCAAACTAGATCTTAATTTACCCTCAAGGGGTGTTTGGCACAAGAATTTTTTAACTTTTTGAACTAAAATTCATAAAAAGACAAAATAGGTTAAAATAGTGAATAAGTCAAAAAGTCAAATCAAATTCATAATTATTTTACATTTCTTTCACAAGTATCACATTCAATTATAAAAAAGTCTAACTTTTTTGCGAAACACAAATATTTTAATATATTAAAATAGTCAAAAACTAAAATAACCTACTAAAATAATAAACTTCCTAAGTGAGGCCTTAGTCAATAAATTAAATTTTTAGTCAACTCCGAATAAAGCAAAATATCTCAAAAGTGAGTCTTATATATAGATGAAGCCTTTTCTACTCTACTATTATTAACGACAACCGAACTTTGTGTGTGTGAATTTGTGGGTTTTGCTTGTTCTGCTATGTTATAAGTCATTTTGTCGGTTGTTGACTAATGAAAGATGTGATTCACTCCAATTCATCGCAAGATCATGTTGGATTCTATTTAAGACAAATAACAAAGGTTAAGAGGTGGAATGATATACATTGACGATGGTCTAAAACAACATTACACTTAGAATGCTTCTTTGAGATTACAGGGTACATACATTTCACAATAATTAACAATATGATTCTGAGCCCTTTGTTTTTTTACTGTGTTTTCTCATCATGGGACTTGAAGTCTACAAAAAGATTTTTGAAACCATTCCCAGTCCCACAACTTTTGATTGATATCCCTCCCAAAAAGGCAGCTGCAAAGGCATGTTAAAACTCAAACTTCAAAAATTGACAATTCCATCTAAAAGTACAATTGTCATTCAAATTCAAATGACAACAACTGAACCAACCAGATGTCATTCTGAGCCAATCCTGAAGAAAGCTGGCAGTGCAGTAGTTTATAATAATTTGGATGAAATGGACAAGAGAGGGTATAGCCTTTTCATGCTACTACCAAAATGGAATGAAGGTAGAATGCTTCTCGTCCTTGTCCTCCTCCTACACCAAATACAAGACCATCCCTAAGATTAGGACAATTTAGCAATTTAGTTTATTTTTCTATCAATTCATTTTTTATACTTCGGGAAAATGTTTAATTTTATGCATGACTGTCATTAACAAAATAAAAAAAAATAAATTAAATAGTTATAATGATTTAAATGTCAATTGAAATTAATGTGAAAGGTAAGACTCGATTAAGAGAATTAAAAACAAAGAGCTACTCCTTTAGTATTCAAAAAAAATTATAATCTCTTTATTACACAGTTTGGAAATAAAAAACAAAAAACAATAATATAGATATACCACCACATGAGAATCTGAACATGGCAATTAAATTAATGTATTTTAAATATGTGATAAAATATTTATGCAATAATTTGAACTTTTGACATTACAACTAAAAAGGATTACAAACTAGAATATTCACAATATAAGGATTTTCCACCCAAACTTTGAAAAGATTCAAAAAGAGTAGTGAAATTGGGTGCTTCAACTCTCCCTTTTGGAGATCATGTGGAAACATATATAATTTTAAAAAATTTATATTATTTTATCATTATATAGCATTATCGCTAAAAATATTTTCATAATATAGCTTGAAAATATATAGAGGTGGAAAAAAACAAAATGCTTTTTTTGAAATTTTTTTTAGCAGGCCCTCCAAAAGACAAAATTTAGAACCACCACCACACCCCAAAATTGGTAGCCCAAAAAAAAAAATGGAAGATCCAAAAAAAAAAAAAAAGAACCAATTTTTTAAAAAAATAAAAATAAAAAAAATGGAGAGAGAAAGAGAACCAAATATAAGAAACTAGAGAGAGAGAGAGAGAGAGAGCTGGAAATAGCTGGAAAACCTACTCCTCCAATTTGCGCTTCACAATCTTCATGCTTGGTTCCAATACTTGTTTCCCCCAAATTTCTGACGACTTCCCGGAATCTGACTCACCGTCCTCCATTGCCGCCCTAAACGCTTCCGTGGCATCCAATCTCTTTAGGTCCCACCCGGCACTCTTCAACCGTTGGATCTTCCCCACTTGCCTCTTCGCCAGTTGACACGTGTTGTCCTTGATTGCCCTCACGGCCTCCTCATATGCAACCCTCCTCAGTGGATCATCCTTTGGAGCCCCGCCTCCACCAAACCTCCTAAAATAAGGCTCGAACTCGGGCACACCTATTGCCTTCCTCAACCCAGTCCGAGTCCCCCGACTCGCCTCCTCATCGTCAAACTCAAAATAGTCGGCTAACTCGTCGAACATGCCCGAGTCAAGCATCTCGTCAACTCGTTTTCTCAGGTACTGATTCAAAACGGGCAAAGCCACGTCGACCCAGATGAAACAACAATCGTACCGGAGCTCCGAACATACCGGGTCAGGGTGTGATTCGCGGAAGACATCGGATCCCGGGTCGAACCGATTTGCGACGAGTGAGTAGATGAAGGAGTTGGAGCCGCCGACGACGAGTGGAAGTTTCCGGCGAAAGGAGATGGCGGAGATGGTGGCGGCGGCGGCGGAGCGGAAGTCGGAGGGAGACAAGTCGGGGCGCTGGGATGGGTCGAGATGGCCGAGGAGGTGGTGGGGGACGGATAGGCGGTCGTGCATTGGAATCTTGTTGGTGGTGATGTCGAGTCCACGGTAGACTTGCATTTTGTCGGAGTTGATGATTTCGGAGGGGAAGCATCGGGTTGCGAGGTCGATTGAGAGCCGAGATTTGCCGGACCCAGTGGGACCCATGATCACGACGATCTTCTGCGGCGGTTGATCGAGGTGGACGTGGAGGTGCTGGAGGTGGTGGTGGTCCTTGCGGCGGCTGACGGTGGTGGAATATTTCTTTTGGGCCCAGTTTGGGGGTGGGAATGAAGGGACGATGGATTTGAACAGTAATTTGGTGGGAAAGTGATGTTGATGAGGAGTGATAGAATAGTGCGGGTGGGTATTGAGCTGAGCTGTATAGATATACATACTGAAGAATATACGGGGAGAGAGAGAGAGAGAGAGAGAGAGAGAGAGAGAGAGTACCTGGGTAGTGTAGTGGGGGCTACTAGTAGTAGTAGTACTGTTGTATTGTAATTAGTAATTGTGGGTGTTCTGTTACGAGGAAAGAAATGACATATCTGAGAATGGAGACATTTCTCAGTCACTCACTCACTCTCTCTCTCTCTCTCACTCACTGGATGATGATCGGATTTGTGTGTGTTTGTTGTTGTGTTGTTGGCTGATTTCGTCACACCATTGTTTCGTCCTTGAGCTCTCTCTCTCTCTCTCTCTCTCTCTCTATACCTCTTGTGATACACCACCATTCATTCTATTAATGTGTGGACGTCTTTTTCACTCTTTTTCTCGTTAAACGTGTGGGTTGGGTTGGTGATGATGAAGATTGAATGGAATGGAAGGAGACCGGAATATAAGCTGTCACTGGAGGGAGGAGAAGGAGAATGAGGAGGTCAAATTTATAAGGTTCAGGAGCAGCATCCATCGGGTCGGGGTCGGGGTCGGGCCTAATAGACTGGATCCGGGAATGTGTACTATTATTATACTAATAGGTTTCGTCTTGAGTTGTTTGTTAAATTTATTTAATGACCAACTTTGGTGATACAATATTTATGTATAAAATTAAAAACTATTGATAATTATATATTTCAATTAAATTTGTATTATAAAAAATAAATGATTATTATTAAAATTATATTTATCGTTTATTTTTTAAAATTAAATATGATTTAAATATACGATTACCGAATCATTTTAGTTTTTTGAGTAAATATTATATTCAATGAACTTTAAAAGTGAACGGTTTACACAAACGAAATTGGTTCCAAAATGGGTCTAACAAACACGAAAGTTGTTGAGAGAAGCCAAATCTATTATCGGATTGGATAATCCAGTCTGGCCCATTGGGTCAGTTCTTGGGTCACATTTCGATAATTCGACCCTTGTCATATTTTAAAATTCGTTGAGTATATTATCTCTACAAAAAATCAAGTTGATCAGATAACGAAAGTCATATATTCATATCAATTTTGTATAAACCGTTTATTTTCTCGTCATCCTTTTTTTGCATACAAAACTGATCCAAACACGTGGTTACCATCATCCGATTGACTTGATTTTATGCATGCATGATGTGTTTGATGGATCTTAAAATATAAACGATTTAAATCATCGAAACAAAACTCAAAAGTTAACCCAATATACTAGACCGTACCTCTTCAATCTGATTTGGGACCGGAGAGAAGCAAGTCCTTATAATAAGAATTACATAGTTTGGTTTTGTGTTTTTAACATTTTTGTTTTCTATATATTTTTATTTTTAAGGAACTTTTTCTATATATTAATAATTTTTTTAAATACATCTAATTTAAACTTAAAAAGTATTATATTTGAAAAAATTTTAAAAATCAATAAATACAAAAAAAAAATTACAAAATTATAGTGAATTTATAAATACATATTTTTGTATTTAGTGAATTTTTTTTTTTACTTTTAAAGCTTATCTAAGTGGATTTAATTTTTTTTCAATGATTAAAATATTATAAAAATTGAATAGAAAATACAAGGGGGAATCATGTGACATAATAATGACTCATTATTAGGTGTATTACACTTTGCCTCTTAACACTTAAAAAATTTCCACGTTAGCCCTCAGCTTCTTTTGTTTTCCTCAATTTAGTCTCCACTGTTTTAATTTTTTAATTTTTTTTTTTTCAATTAGTTCCAATTGCTAACATTCATCCAAAATTGGACGAATGATAGTCATATGTTGCTCTCAATTTCGAACACCAACTCCACATTCTCATTTCCTTTCTTAAAACTATTGAAGTGGCTGTTGAATTTTAGAGAGAGAGAGATTGTAAAATAATAGTGTTCAATGTTATCGACTTGAAAAGGTTATGGTGATTTTGAGGTGTTAGTATTGGTAATGAGGTGGTGGAGGAAGCAATTGATGATGTTGTCATTGAATTGTTTTTTTTTTTAAGATTCATATCATTGAATTGTTGATGATGGTAGTGAGGAATATTGTTGGGATAAGGTTGTTGATCCGGTAATTTAAGTGTATAATGTGCCAAAATAGGCTTATTTTTTGCCTAATTTGCGAAATTGCCAAGTCATATGGAAATGTGGACTTCTTAAGAGGCTTCACCTATTTGAATAAAACCTTAGCAGATCTTAGAAATCAAAAATGTCGAAATAAAGTACGTTTCTAACTCAAAATTATAGAGACATGTACTTTAAAATCTTGTAATGGAAAGTACTTTTAACAATAATCAAGATCACTTTAAACCATAATCAAGTACATTTTGGATCATAATAAAAATTATCATTTTGAAACATAATTGATATCACTTTTGTATTATATCAAACACTACTTAGCCTCGTATATAATCAAGGTAAGTTCAAGTTATTTGACAATATTTTGATTTGACCATCATTTTGAGTCATAAGATCATATTCAACTATGACTTAGTTGTTTTTGTTTAGATTTGAATAAAAATTTCATTTGATATGAAGTTCTCAAATGACAAATTTTAATTTCTATTCAAATAAATATAGTGGTTTGACATTTGAGTTAAGATTTGAGTATTTCTTTATTTGGATAAAATCAATTCTATGTAAACTTTAATTTGGTATGGGCTTGGCTCGGAGAGTGATTTTGAGTGTTTTTTTTTTTTTTTTTTTTTTTTTTTAAACTCAAATTTATATTCAAGTTAATGTTTGGGTAACGACTAAAAATGTCCTAACTAATACTGTAATTAATAACTACTAGCAACTTCAACTGCCTCTTTATATTGTATTTGTTTTATTTTAGTCGATCAAATTATAAATTCGGTACTTCAATAGGCTAAACAACACTTAAGGCACCATGCCTCATCTAGAAAGAGCTAGCTACAATTGAGAGCAAATTGAGGCTACACAAATGAATTCTCTATCCTTCGACAAGGAAAATTCCTTGAATTATCATTGTACAAATGTCACGTGAGCAATCATATCAATGCCTATTTATGACATAAGAAAAAGATGTATTTTTTATTTTGTGTACGTATCATTTTTTTTTGTTAATTGGTTGACTACAAATAGTCCTTTTTAAATATATACTAGCTAAAATAATTAAACAAAATAAAATTTTTAAAAAATGTAATTTTTGTTTACTTTTATTAGGCAAAATGCCTCACAACATTAGAATTGCTCCAAGATTGACTTTAGGATAGAGCAAATGGCATAAAACTTTTAGACCTTGTTTACCATTGAAATGGCCTTTATTTAAGTTGTGGGTTAGGCATGGTTAATACTTTAACTTAAATTGTGCCGTGTGCAACATAATGGTTGGTTCCTTATACTTTCAGGTGTAATCGGTTCTGTTCAATTGGGTTTAAAGAAAAAATTAGTACTCAATTGAATTATTTGGTTTTGTCAGTTGCATAATCGAAACTGATCATGATTCAATTTTGTTAAATTTAGAAATTCACATGAAATTTCTAGAATTTTGTAGAAACTTGCATAGGAAAAAATAAGAAAAATGGTAGATGATGCTCGATAAATGTCTCTCTAAGTTTTATTACAAAATATATAACATCAGGCCACTTATTTTGTAATTTTTTTTTTTTCTCAATGAAAACCATAAATCATACATCAATTAAAGGGAAAGGGTATAATACATTGATCTCTCTTGAGGTTTAAACAAATATAATAGGACTCATGATTTTGACATAATTAATGTGTATTATTTGGACGTTATTTTTTCACATAATATTTGGTTCTCTTTTCATCATTAATTTATTAGTTACATGAATAAAAAATAATGTTATTATGTCTTTTACACTAAAATTTAAATATTATTTTTGTATTTTCACATCATTTGCATTAATTTTCAAAAAGAGAGATCGCAATAATTATGACAAAATTATAAAGTTAATTATATTTTCGTTCAAACTCAAGGGAGGTTGGTGTAATTTACCAATAGGGAAAAAATAGTATTGAACAACAAAGTATAATTATCCCATCCTAATTAAGTTGACACAAGAAACAACGTTTAATATAAAAATATTTAGGGTAAATTACGCTGACCTCCCCTGAGATTTATCTTAATTACAGGGACCTTCCTTATAGTTTCAAAAATAACACTGACCTCCCATACTTTTGAAAATAATATACAGATTCCCTCTTGTGTTACCCATCCGTCCAAAATTAAGTAAATTCTGCTGATGTCATCTATAATTATTTTGCAAAATCCAATGCTACCCTTTGGCCGTTGTAGGGTTTATGTTGACTATCAACAAAAAACAAACAAATTCAACATATTAAAGAACAAACCGATCAAAAACAAAGATTCAAAAACTAAGATCTCATATAAATACCAAACACAAACACAAACACAAACACAACAAATATATATATATATATATATATAAAGAAAGGGGGAACTAAAGAGAGATGAAGATTAAGGAGGAGACAAATTTACAAAATTCTTCATCTGGGTTTTACTCATTGCTACCTTTAGGACTTTCCTCTGTTTCTAGAAAAAATCCCAAAGAGGGTTTTCCTCGTTGCATCATTTTCAAATCTGGCCCTCTCTATTTATTCTCTCATTTTAGGGTTTCTATAATCCCACTCACTCTGTTCTTCTAAGTTCTTCACACATCTGCTATTACATTGTTCCTAACAAAAATTTACAAAATTCTTCATCTGGGTTTTGCTCACTGTACCATTTTCTACATCTGCTAGTACAAAATTCTCATTTTCAATGTATCAATATCTAGAAGACAAATGCTATCCACCACCACCACCACCAACACCAACACCAACACCAACAATGGCAACTCCAAAGACTAGCTCTCATGCCTAACTGGAAACCCAATCGACGATTGCTGGCGGTGCGACCTAAACTGGGCCAACAACCGAAGTGTGAGTGAGAGAGATAGAGAGAGACAGAGAGACAGAGAGACAAGGATCGAAGCCCTGATTCCTTCAAGCCCAGTCCCGAAACCCTAGTCGAGATCAAAGCCCTGACTTCGTTCAAGCTCAACCTCCACGACCCTTTTGGCTTCTTCAACGGCTGGGACTCCTCCACGCCCTCAGTTTCTAGCGATTGGTGTTGTGTCGCTTGTTACAACAGCCGAGTCAGCGAGCTTCGCCTCCCTCACTTGAGAGGCAGCAATGATCGCGCGAGAGAGAGAAAGAGAGGGGCAGAGCACATAGAGAATGAGATTGGAGAGAGATGGAAAGGGTACAGTGATATATGTATATATATAAGATATGTATGTGTTTATATATATATATATATTATCTCTCTCTATATATATAGGAATTAGTGAGAGGGGTATTATGGTCAATTCTACTGTCAAGTTAACGTCGTTAAGGCTCCTTTAATGGGAATGGGAGAATTTGCATATTATTTTCAAAAATAAGGGAGGTCAGTATTATTTTTGAAACTACATGAGAGATTTCTGTAATTAAGATAAATCTTAAGGGAGGTCTATGTAATTTACCAAAAATATTTAAAGTTGATATTCATGCCATTTTTATCAATGTTAATGTGAAAAAATTTAGAATCGAAACAAATAAACAGTAAATAAAAAATGTGAATTTTTTTTCTTCTTTTTTTTTTATTTTTTATTTTTTTATTTTTTTGTGGAGGTAGTTAAACATCACAAAGCTACAAAACTCAATTGTCCAACCTTGGAGGAAAAAAATAAAATAAAAAAATTTGAAGGCCTCATACGAGGTGATAGAGTTTGAAATATGAAATTTGCAATTATTTGATGGGGACCGAGACATCTGCGTCAATAGACTTTCATGGGATGGGTGTACTTCTCTTGTAAGTTTTACCTTCCATGGTTCACCAGGAAAGTCCCTAGGCCGTATTAAATATTCAAGATCATAATCATTACCAATATATATATATATATATATATGTCTGGAGGTAGAACCCGCCTAGTTAAAGGCTCGTTTGGTGTAACTGTTAAAATAATTTATGAATTATAACTTAATAAATTATAAATTATAACTTTAATCAGAAGTTGCTAATCTATTTGGTGTAACTGTTGGATTATAAATTTAAGTTGCTGAGTAGTGTTTGTTAAATAAGCTGTGAAGTAGCTTTTTCAATTAATTTTTATTTTTTGTTTGTCTACATTTCTCATAAAATAATAATAATAATAATAATCTATAGTCCATTTGAGTCTTTTTCTATTTTTAAAAAAATAAAAAATAAAAAAATTTAAGAGTATTACCATAAATTAACATGTCCACAGCAGAAGGTGATAATCAGAAGCAAGGGGTGAGCAGCTTCTCAAAATCAGCTTTTTTGAGTTAAAATAAGCTGTTAGAATTAGAAGCTGTTTGAAATAAGTTTAACCAAACAGTCCTAAATAACTTTTTCAAAACTAAAAGTCATAAGTTGGCTTTGAAAAACTGAAACAAACACCCCCAAAATTTGAATTGAAGAGTGCTCTTTTGGTCTACGAGACTTAGAAGTTGTTTGGGATGACCTAAATAAATATATTTTTTTATCTTTTTATGAAAAGATGTGCAGAAAAGTAAAGAGATGATATGATAAAAAAAAATAAAAAGATAAATTATTTGAGGTATGTCAAACTTGGCCTTATTATAGATTCTATTTTAATAATTTGAATTGTTAATTTTATCGAGAATATCATGCATTTCATTTACACAAAAAATTAATCATAATTTATTTAATTTATCGCGTTTTTATCAAAAAGTAAATGATAATTGTATTTTTAAAAATAAATCATATTTTTTTGGTGATAATAAATGCAATAAATTCAATAAGTTACATTTATCAAATCAATCTAATTTTTTGGAAATAATTACATTTTACTCCCTGTGATTTCGTTTGTTTACACATTATCTTTATGATTTTTATAAATGTATTCATAAATCCCTTGTGGTTTGAAGTGATATGCAAAAGTGACGTTTTCCGCTAAACTTAATAACGCGTGGGCCAAATGTGTCAGAGAAGCTTGTTTGCACTAGGATTAAGTGATTGGCGCCAAAATTGGGGCTTGAATGGACTAATTTGCCCTTCCAATCTCTTAGCATTCTATACCTATATTTCCTACTCTAAAGATTACAACCAGTAACAACCCCGACTTGTAATTAATATGCAATCTATGATTAAGAATGCTTAATAAGTAATTAAAGTAAAATTTTACATTCATTACGTGTTATGTGTTATATGAGTTTTTATCTGTTTTGTGTAGGAATATCTATCTCTAGTCTTGTTCTATTCTGTAAATTAAAGGTTTCATCGGCATCTGATCAATAAATTGACTTGGTATATGTGTTAGTTGAAATTTTTAGCACATTGTAGTAAGTTTAATTGAAATTCAATTCGGAGCGAAATAATTAGAATAATTTATACTCATTTTATTAGTGGTAAGCTTAATTAATTAATTTTATTAACCAAGCCTATAAAAGGCTTATATACCAATTTGAGTCACATTCTACTCGTCATTTGAGCCTATACAACGTGAGAGAGAGGAAAAAAGAGACCAAGAGTGAGAGTTTGACATCAACACTTGAGATTGGGAGGATTTTGCTAGAAATTGAAAGCATTAGACTTGGAAACTCAAGAATTAAGCCTCTAGCACACACCTTGGGAAACCTAGGTAAGAATTTAACCTTTAGATTGTATAAATATGACGTGTAGGACTTGAAATCTAAAGAATTAAGTTAGTTGATACAAGAATTGAGTTAGAATTGAAGAAGTGAACTCAAACCATGCATGCATGCATATTTCATAACAATATGAAGTTGTTTTTCCAAGAATTTCCTCATGCATGTTGCTAATTCACCTTAGTTTTGAGAATTCATCAAGTTTCATGTCATTTTGTGTCATTAGACCATGTTTTGGAAGTTTTGAAGTCAAGGCAAGACATGCATGTTATGCTTTCTAAGAATTGAGTTTTGTTTTGCACAATTAGCAAGTCTTTGGGCTTTAATTTTGCAAAATGATTTAGAATTTTTAATGTTTTTCAAGTTCACATATGATTTCTCGAGTTTTTGGCCCAAAATGATGAGTCTTGATACATTGAATTCGAGTTTTGCAACTTAGAGGTGAATCTGGAAATTCCAGAATTCGACCTCTCTGCACGAGCGACAGAACCTACGCTCGAGCGACCACTCTATGATCTTGCACTTCCGTTCGAGCAACCAGAAGTTCGCTTGAGCGTGAATTCCATAATTCTAGAAGTTTCATGTTTTTGCAGACCACTCGAGCGACAAGAGTTGCGCTCGAGCGAGGACATAAGTGTCACACTCGAGCGAGCATCGAGCGGAAAAAACGAGCAACCAGTACTTTTGCAAAGTTTACAGACCGCTCGAGCAAGGAAAGTTGCGTTTGAGCGATGTGACAACCCTCACCTCTAATTAGTGCTAATCTATGATTAAGCATGATAAGAATGAAATTCTGAACTAATTGTATGAGTGTATTGTTTTGAATGCATTTCTATCTATTTGATTTCTGAATGAATCTGTTCATGTTTTAATTTTGAACTGCGAATTGAAAGTCTTATCGGCGACCGAATCAGAAATTGATGAGTGTTTTATGCTAAGTAGAATTTATGTGATTTTATGGTAGGTTTAATTTAAATTTGGTTTGGAATGATTAAATTAGATTAAATAATGATTAATGGTTGAAATCAAAGTTAATTACACTTTTGCCATACTTAACGGGCCACTTTAGGGGCATTGTTTGGAGTTTAATTCATTCTTGATGCACCATTATTCAGCCTTTTCCTTTGACCAAACCGAGAGAGAGAGAGAGAGAGAGAGAGAGAGAGAGAGAGAGAGAGAGTAGGAGAAATTGGTTTCATCAAGAGCTTTGCTTGGAAACTTAGAAAACTTGAGGGGAATGTAGACGCGCCCTCGGGCCTCACTACAGTTCGGACTCAATTTGTGTCTCGGTCCTGTATCTAATCTCGCAGAGTGCAATGCAAGACCGATGAATCATCAAAGAGTCTAAATCTGGCAAATCATTTTTGAAAACAGATTTTTTTGAAAGAAGTGCCAAACATGGACTGCTTTGCCAGATACAGAGTTGCCACCTAAATATTTTATTTTTGGAGAAATTTAGGAAACCCTGACTCGTTGCCTAAGGCCACGTGTCCGTCATCACCAAAGTTGTCTCAGCTCGGGAACTTGGGTACGATTGGGGAAGGTCACTTAGTGAGCACCCCCGCTCACCCGATCAAAGATCGGCCTCTATTAACCATGATATCTAGTTTTGAAAACATTATGCGTTCTTATTCCGGTTGTTAGCCTAGATTTACTATGTGATGCGCACAGCATACAAGTATAGACTGGATCACCTGAATTGGAACGAAACATCTCATATTTGTTTTGAAAGCGGTTTGCTACTCGCAAGTAGGCTACAATGTGGATTTGCCACCCTTAGGTGGGCTTAGAAAATAACGTGATTTGCCACTATATAGTGGGCTTAAAACTCACGATTGATGAATTGTTCCAATCCAAATAACCCAACCTTCACCCACAGGCATACAGGCAGGTATATCACATAAGCAAATAGCCTTATGGTAAGCATGCTATCATGGCAGTCACTTACACGCATGCAAAGATGCTAAAGCATAAAACTTACCGAGTATTCCAAACCAAAACAGAATCTGATTAGAAATCATGCCTGATCCTAAATATACAGAAATACCTAATGCAACACATGCAAAAATGCAACTACAATAGGCTCGGCTATTCTAAACATGGCATATGATGATGCTACAGCTAACACGTATTCAATTTGGAATTGAAATACAATGCAGTTAGTATGATGCGCCGAGCCCAGTGCATGCAATACAGATGAATGATGCAAATGTGCAAGCATAAGTATGCTAATTGAAACATGCCCTAATCTAACCATCATAAGCTGATAAATAAAAAGGAGAAAGACGTGAGGTTGGAAGACATACATCACACGCACGCACATTTATTATAACATTGCCCTCGCTCGGAGGGTCCGAATAAATAATATACAGTCCGAAAGTAATACAGTCCGAATGAATAACGATTACAATTAATTATTACACAACCACTAACTAATTAACAAATTAGCTAAGTAAGCAAATAAATTAAATGAATGTGACTGCCTCGGCTCTGTTTTGGATGATAATGGATGCATGCATGCTCGATGTGCTTTGTCGGTAAAATTCCATCGCGACGCCTCGTCTCGCCTTTGTTTGCAGTTGACTTCAGAAACTTACACAAAGCTCCAGAAGGCTGAAACTCCACCTTGGAAAGGCCACCGACCAGGTATTGGCTTGGAAAACCCTTGCCGACCACCCCTCATGGGGAAAACCACAAAAAGGTGGTCGGCCTACCAGAAAACCTGGTCGGCCGACCACTTTCTGCCCCTGGACTCTGGTTTTTCTGCCCCTGGACTCTGGTTTTTCTGCAACAAAGGCAAGAAGGAAAGAGAGCAATGTATTTTCAACATATGTGTGCGCGACCACTCCTCCCCGTCCTTGCACAAGCTCTAGGGAGTGTGGCCCTCGGTTCTCGAGCCACCAATCACGCATCTCGATGCGTGATGGCCGAGAGACCGAATTGCACGTTTTAATAAGACATGAATGCAAGTATGAACATATGAAGCCAACAATTCTATCATAGATAATCAAGAACGTCGGGGACCGGGAATCGAGGCACATTTCGTCACTTGGAGTACGAAATGCCCCTCGTTTTCCGTGCTTGGACTAAACCCTATTCCAAGCACCATGGAAATGGAATGGCATGCACAATGCGACTAACATGCAACCTAGCATACGCAATGCTCTGTACTAAAATGGCATACACAATGTGCGTGATGTAACATGGCATACACAATGCTCTAAAATGCAACCTAGCATACGCAATGCTATGGATTGAAATGGCATACACAATGCACGATGGACTTACACCAACATGAGTGGACCTCAGCCACACTCACATCAGTGGCCATGAGATGAAAATGAGAGAATCGAAATGCGTGCACACATGCACGAATTCCAAGGACCGAACCTAAGGCATAAAATGCCACTCTATCAAAGCATGGCAGGCGATGAAAGATGGCATACAAACATGAAATTTCCAACACTGAAACATGACACAAAATGGTCCCGAAACATGCGAACATGGCACACAATGCAAGCTAGGGGGCCCGGGTACTGAAACTAGTGAAGTGCGTTACACTAGAGGTACCCGAAGCAATGCACCAAAGGCAAAACCAACCCCAAACAGACCCTAGGCAGGTCTGAAACAGTGGGGAATTGACCTAAAATGGTGGCTCGGAATGCAACGGAATGGGGCTCATTCAATTGTCCGTAAAAGGGGCATACAAGCCCGACTCTCAAACACATTTAAAGAGACGAAAACATGGCAATATGGCATTCAGGTAAGCTCTGAAATGTGATGAATGATAGGCTCAAAACATGAAAATATCTCAGTACATTCATGCAATGAACTTCAAAACTCGAAGATAGGCAAGTGCGTTGAACTACAAGCATGCAAAACTAACATCATTCAACCACAAGACCCAAAAACAAAGCTAAGGTGGCTCAAAATAAGCACATTATCAGTTTTAAGCATGGCCAAACAGTGCTAACATGACAGACTAAAATAGCATGTAACATTGTGTAGTAAGTATAGGTTGTATTACAACTACAGGATGCGCATGAGATCTCATCAAACCAGCCAAAAACAGTGAACAAAACATGTCAAAATATGCCTAAATAACCACTGAAATGCAGCCAATGCATACAAAAATGATGAGCTCCTTTAGAGGGCCATACAAGGGGTTATTAAGCACATACAACAAGAACACTTAGCATGGTAAAACCAACTCTGGAAATCAAATATGACAAGCCTAAAACTCGCCAAATTGGCCCTAAAATGGGTCGGTGAAGCATATAATGAAAGGCCCCCTCAAAAGGCCTTGAATGGAATTGTTCTACACATGCATTATAGACATAAAATAAGACCAAAGAGCCTCCGGGCAGAGCTAAGGCAGGCCTTGAAACTCACCAAATTGGGCCCAAAAAGTGACTTCACAACATGCAAGTGAGGGGCCCTTTGGAAGGCCAATAGGGCCAACCAACAAGACAAGGAGAGAGGGGGTCACCCCCCTTTGATTTTAGCTCCCAAACATATATCCAAGCCACTGAAAATCCACTGGATTTCAGTGGCTAGGAGGCCGAACCAAGGCCAATGCGAATGCTCTAATGCATAGCCCTAAATATGAAAGAATAAAGCATGAAAGGGGGTGGATGACCCCAAACAGAGAAAGTTTCTTAAACAAACATGTTTATAAGCTCAAAAGGAAACTTTTTTTAGTTTATAACAAATCTCGAAAATGCTCACAAATAAGACTAAGATATGATGCAAAATAGGCCTACAAAGAGGGATAAAATATACAAGGGTGTAGGAGGCCTCAAACAGAAAAATGTCCTTAATCAATATTCAAGAGGAGCTCAAAATATGACACTTTATAGTTTATGAAAAAGTCTAGAAATACTTTCAAGTGAGGCTAATCGATGGAGCAAAAAAATACAAGTTTAAGGGAAATAGGCACTTACCCTTGAAGAGCAGCAAAGCAGGAGCTTTTGGACCAAGTTGGTGAACCTTCAACCCTTGCAAGTCAGTCCCAAAGTGCTGGAATGGATGATGGAGGTGTGGTGCTAAGGGTTGTAGTGCAAAAAGGCCAAGAAAACTAGGGTTTTGGAGCTTGGAATAGTGAATATGGAGGATGGAGGGTATAAACCTTCACCAAATTTTGTTCAACCCTTCAACATGAAGCCAAGCCTCTCCTTTATAGAGGAGAGGCTCCAAAATATCTCCAAGAGACCCCAAGTATCCTCCATACACGTGTATGGAGGATGCACCAAATGGCTTGCAGCTGGGACAGCTGGATTACACTCAGAGAGAGCAAAAAGCAAGAAGCAGGCCAGCCAGTTCAAGTGGCCGGCCGGCCACTCCCCCTGGTCGGCCGACCAGGGGTCAAACAGGTCAAGAAAAATTTTTGGCCGGCCACCCCAAAAAGGTGGCCTCCCAAATGAGCGCAACACAGCTGTGTAGTGAAAAACCAAAAAATGTGACTCAAGAGAGAGAAAAGCTAGCTTTTAAGCAAGGTTCAAAAGGGTCAAGATGAATTTCTGGCCGGCCTACCCATATTGGTGGCCTCCTAGATGAGCACAACACAATGGTGGTATGAAAAGCCAGAAAATGTGGCTCAAAAGTGGGAAAAAACCAGCTTTCGGTCAGAAAAACCGGCTTTTAGAGAGAGAAAATGAGAAAACTAGTTTTTAGGAGAAAAGGTGGCCTCCCACCATCCTACCCCCTCCCTAACAATGAAAATAGGGTCTCTACCAAAAATTGACCAAAACGGATGCAAAACAGGCGGTTCGGGGCGCCGAAAACAGGCTGTTAGGCACCGGAAGCGGCGTATGACCACGAAGGTGGTCTCCCGGGCCACAGTGTCCCTCTAAACGGAGGAAATAAGGTGTGTGCCAAAAACCGGAGCAATCAGAGGTAATTAAGCGGTCCCAAATCGAGACACACGGCCGACGGCTTCGAAAACCAAAAACTGCGCTCCAAACGGCAAAAATGGCCTACGACCACGAAACATAGCCTACGGCCACTGAGAGATGGTCTACGAGACCTATCCCTCTCTTCGGGAAGAGAAAACAAAGAAAACAGGACCTGGTTCGCAAACCGAGGCAAAGTACAAAAGAGCCTCGAAGTCCGGAGGCAAGGCTCGCAGCCGAGACTCTGAAACCTCAAAACGAGCACAATATGCATCATCACCGAGCGCTCAATTGGTGACGTCTGAGTCTTAAGGTCGGTCAAAAATGGGGTGTCTACAGTTGCCCCTCTTTGACAGAACTCGAAAGTCGTAATTGACGGGAGTGAATCAAAGCCCAGAGACGACCCATTTTTGACAAGGCCGAAGACTTAGACAAACAGACAAGATAAAAAAAATGTGCCTACAGGCATGCCCGCAGGCAGGGGGCAAGATGCAAAATGATATGTTCAAAGCTGGACGTAACTCATGATCATGCAAAGCAGCAAGCTGTAATGAAGCGCACAAGCAACAGTTTTAAGCAAAAATGTAAAGCAACAACTACATTTCATGCAGTTTAAGGATGCGGAGAATTATTCAATTCTCGCCACGTCTCACACGGAGAAGATACAATGCCTACGCGATTTGTCTGGTTGCACCAGCTTCAAATGAACCGTACATACAATATCGCGCTTGCAAAAGAGAGAAACTTAACAAGCACAACATAGGTAGCGACACATGTTCAACGCTACATAGAATGCAGACAAACAGGGTACTGATGGGAAAGTGTATCGCAATGCGAGAGACACGCGCGTGACAACGCAAGTTAAGCATGGAGGTATGACAATACCAATGAAATGTGCACAACAATGCAAGTGGTATGCATGAGAATGTAAGTGACGTGCATAACAATGCAGGATAAGTGCAAATTCGAATGCGTGTTTGACGCGAAACAACGAGCAAAGAAATGCAAGTTTCGACGAGTGCGACTCAATCGCGACCTCCGGTTTACCTCCTGGAAGGGTAACAACGTGCTCAAAAAGGATACATTTTGCTCTTGATGAATGACGATGAAACACGCATCGAAAGTTGGAGTTGAAGTTCTCACGGAGGGATTTCGCGACGAAAAGTACACTTTTCATGTACTTTCTCCGGTGCTGGGGATTCCGATGACTTCCAAAATTTGCAGAAACCTTGGAGACCCTCTTGGGAACACCACCGACCAGGTTTGGAGTCCACTGGAGGCCACCGACCAGGTTTGAGTGCCGGGGGTGGTCGGCCTACCATAAAAGGTGGCCGGCCGACCACCTAGCCCAAATCCGGGGCAATTTGGTACTTTCACTCTTGGATCTTTAAGTATACTCGGCCAAAGCTCTTTTTCCTCACATCTTCAGATTCGAAATCACCTTTTCCTCATTCCTAAACTATTTTCTCCCTCAGATCTGCGCTCTATACGCATTTTCCAACGCCCCACGCCAAGTTGTTTCGCGAAAACTTTCAGTTCTCTTCACTTTGAACCGATTAAATTTTGATTTCAGAGCTTCTTTTCTCATTTTCACCACTTGAGGTAAGTTTGTCTCAACATTTGGAAGATTTTCTCGGGAGTTGACTTTTGTTGACTTTTTCCAATTTTGGCTCGTTTCGCTCATTTTGGCTCCTTTTGCAGATTCCCTGAGATGGCGGGTCAATTTCCCCATGGCGGAGATGCCGGAGGCGATCCAGATATCATGTCTCTGCCGCCGAGGATTCGGCCATTCATTCCCGAGAGGTATGACCCTCCGGCACACGTCCTTCCTCAGGCGTTTTTTTATCACTTTACCGACTTCGATCCTCGAGCTCCTGTGGACCTGCTACTGCGGGAGGCAGAGTCCCATCTCTCTCATCAGGCACGAGAGGTACGTACTTCACCTTTTTACATTTCCTGCCTTAATTCTGCATTTTCCGTGCATTTCATGCTATGTATGCTTATTGCTCGTTCTGAACACATTCTCATGCCATACTTCTACTCATTTTGAACACGCAGCCCACACTATTTCCGAAATCTGAACACACAGCCCAAATTTATTTGTGAACATGCAGCCCACATTTGTTGAAAGTTGAACACGAAACACGAAACCCAAACTTTAAATTTCTGAACATGCGGCTCATATTTGTTGAAAGTTGAACACGCAGCCCAAACTTTGAATTTCTAAACACGCAGCTCATATTTGATTGTGAACACGCAGTCCACATTTGTTGAAAGTCGAACACGCAGCCCAAACTTTAAATTTCTAAAATCTGAATACACAGCCCAAATTTAATCGTGAACACACAACCCACATTTGTTGAAAGTTGAACACGCAGCCCAAACTTTAAATTTCTAAACACGCAGCCCACATTTGTTGAAAGTCGAACACGCAGCCCAAACTTTAAATTTCTGAAATCTGAACACACAGCCCAAATTTAATCGTGAACACACAGCCCACATTTGTTGAAAGTTGAACACGCAGCCCAAACTTTAAATTTCTGAACACGCAGCTCATATTTGATTGTGAACACGCAGCCCACATTTGTTGAAAGTTGAACACGCAGCCCAAACTTTAAATTTCTGAACACGCAGCTCATATTTGTTGAAAGTTGAACATGCAGCCCAAACTTTGAATTTCTGAACACGCAGGTCATATTTGATTGTGAACACGCAGCCCACATTTGTTGAAAGTCGAACACGCAGCCCAAACTTTAAATTTCTAAAATCTGAACACACAGCCCAAATTTAATCGTGAACACGCAGTCCACATTTGTTGAAAGTTGAACACGCAGCCCAAACTTTAAATTTCTGAACACGTAGCTCATATTTGATTGTGAACACGCAGCCCACATTTGTTGAAAGTCGAACACGCAGCCCAAACTTTAAATTTCTGAAATTTGAACACACAGCCCAAATTTAATAGTGAACACGCAGCCCACATTTGTTGAAATTTGAACACGCATCCCAAACTTTAAATTTCTGAACACACAACTCATATTTGATTGTGAACACGCAGCTCATATTTGTTGAAAGTTGAACATGTAGCCCAAACTTTAAATTTCTAAAATCTAAAGACACAGCCCAAATTTAATTGTGAACACGCAGCCCACATTTGTTGAAAGTTGAACACGCAGCCCAAACTTAGAATTTCTGAACACGCAGCTCATATTTGATTGTGAACACGCAGCCCAAATTTGTTGAATTTGATTTGATTTGCACACAGCTCATATCTTTCATTTACACGCAGCTTATTCATCTCATTCTGAAACTGAATACATGTGTTCATTATGAATGCAGATGTCCTCCTGCGTTACACGGGGATACGGTTCCATTGCTGCGAGGGAGTGGTATGCGGAGCTCCAGGAGGCCGTCCGCGATTGGGTTGATCTAGCAGGGTTCGGGCCCTTTTGTACCGGGATATCTCGTTATCCAGCTAGCAGGACGTTGATGGGTGCCGTGGTGGAGAGGTGGTGGGACACCACCAACTCCTTTCATTTCTTATCTGCCGGGGATATGACTATGACCCCATTTGACTTCGCCGTGTTGACAGGCCTCGACGTGGGAGGCTGGGCAATCCCCTACGATGAGGACATGGGTGAGTGGGAGGCTGCCTGGGTTTATCTGTTGGGAGCTCGCCCACCAGTTGACCGATCTTTGGGCCAGGTCCGATACACCTGGTTTTCTACACAGTTTAGGCATACTGAGCCCAAGACTCCTGAGGAGATTGCACAGTACGCCCGAGGGTTTTTGATGTTCCTCTTCAGGACCACTCTGTTCGCCGATAGAGGGAACACCGTTGGGCTACTTCTGCTGAGTGCCCTGGTAGACCTCTCGCAGGTTAGTCAATATGACTGGGGTGGTGCCAGCTTGGCTACCCTCTATTGCTACATGAGTGCGACCTCCCACGGACGGGAGAACATAGTCGGCGGCTACTGGAGAGCCTGGGAGGTACCTTCTGCCCTCTTAACTTACATTTCTGCTTTTCATTATCTGTACATTCCATGCACGGCACACTTTACATTCTATACTCACATTCTACATTCAGCATTCTGTATTCTGATTCTGCACTCAGCATTCTGTATTCTGATTCTGCACTCAGCATTCTGTATTCAGATTCTGCACTCAGCATTCTGTATTCTGATGGCTTTTGCTCGGTTTTCCACAGTTATGGGTTTTTGCGTACTTCCCAACGCTAGCCCCAGAGCTCGAGGTGGAGGCGCCCCTCATGACCCCCTACTCGCTCGTTTTCGAGGGCCAGTACCGACCGAGACATCGGGAGACCCTCCCCTACCTACGGCAGTATTTCGACACGGTGTGGCTGATAGAGGTAATTCAGAGCTCTCAGTCCTCCATGTTTTCATCTTTGATTTATTTTGCACATCTACGATTTCTGATCGGCTTATGCATTGGTTATCTGCAGATCACCTGGCAACCTTGGGTGCCTTTGGGTGGGGTCCTCCGATTTCAGCTTACTGGAAGATGGGCCACCTCCCAGTATAGGATCTTGTTTGAGGGTCCGATTGGTAGGGCCTGATTCCTGGGGGAACGCTTTATTCGCCAGACTATGGGCTACTCCGAACAGAGTGTCCCTGCAGCACCTCCGGTCGACATGCGGTCCGCCGATAGGCTCACTCCCCAGGGTGTCACTGGCGCCAGGTTGGGCATCGATGTATTGCTACACTTGGAGGATGGGGCGTACGCGACCTACCGTCATACATATTTGATGCCTCCATTGGCAGGTGTCCGTACTCCCACGAGGAGGTCTACTGGCATGCCATTCTCGAGTCGCACCCGAGCTAGAGACATTCCTTCGACCAGTAGGGCTAGTACATCTAGGGGTGGGGCTGGACTGGTCCCTCCGATTCCCCCGACTTATCATCATGCCGGATGGCCAGACATTCTGACTGAGTTGACGGGTTGGCGATACGGGACTTCCTACCCGATTCCGATAGAGCCTCCTATGCCTGATCATCGATATGTCAGTGATCCTGACTCACCACCGGTATGGCCCACTGCTTTTCATTTATCACTCAGATACTTAGACACTTATTTATTCATTGATGATTTGAGCTTTTATCTGCAGCCACCCAGAGAGTACATGGAGGGGATGCTCGGATTGGTGGCCTCACTCGAGGGTATGGTCTTGCGGAAAGAGGCGCAGCTGTCCACCATGGGTGTCTCGGTACTCTTTAGTTTTCTCGCATTCATCATACTTCTGATGACATATTGAACTTGAACATCTTACTGTATTGATTGACTGTATGTATAGAGCACATCTGACACACACCACATTCATGTACTATACGTGCATGCACCGACTTCATGTAGTTTTTTTGCATCTGCATCTGATATACATACTTTGGCTGATGTATTGCACTCTTTCTTTTCAGATGCCTCCGCTGCATACGGGGCCACAGACCGGGCCATCTGGGCCTTCCCAAGGAGCTGGGCCATCTAGGCCTTCTTGAGGAGCTGGGAGAGGGGAGTCGTCTCGCAGACGAGGTGGGCGCAGAGCACATATCATCGAGGAAGGGTCTAGCGAGGAGGAGGAGTCCGCGCATCCTCAGTCAGAGACATCCGTCGGCAGAAAGGATGACTTTGAGTCCGGTTCTGAGGGCGAAGTTGATGCTGAGGAGGGTTCCGAGGATAGCCGCTCCGATTCAGATAGTGGTGCTGATGGGGATGACGCAGGGGCAGTTCCACAGAAGAGGACGAAGAGGACCTCTTTTTCTCGCGCTTGAGAGCACAGATGTTCCTGCTTTATTTCCCTTTTTTACTAGTAGTTGTAGCACATTGCACATAATTAGGCAGTTTTATTTTCTGTAAAACTTGTACCCTTGTTGTAAAATGTTGTAACAAAGGAAGCATGTTGGAATGAAACAGTTTTTGTTCAAAAAATGTTGCATTTTATGTTCTTGCATCGCATCGCATCATTTTGCACAAAATGAGATTTGAATGAAAATTGAGCATCGAAAATTTGCCAAGTCAAGTAGTGAACCGACGCAACAAACAAAACAACTTATCTTACTAAGAAACAACAAAACCTTAGCAAGTTTACAATTCGATAAACAAGACACAACAACGTTGATTAAACAGAGAGTAACAACTCGATATACACAACTCGTCAAAACTTAATACCTCGATAAACTAAACAACTCGATAAGCAAAACAACAACTCAATAAGCCAAATAACAACTCGATAAGCAGGATTTAATAACAACTCGATAAACAAATGCATTTCGGACGATCTGGGTGACGAAACGCATCTAAAACAGAGGAAAACTCGCACCTTCAACACCCCCCAATGCATGGAAATTCTAGGAACTTTCTTCTAGAAGCTAGAACAAGATCAAAGCCACCTTCCTCTCTACGGCCGACCACCTAGGGGAGCTAGCCGACCAGCTTTTTGCATTAGAGGGGAGAGGGGTGGTCGGCCTACCATAAAAGGTGGCCGGCCGACCACCTAGCTTGGCAGCCACCAATTTTTCGACACGTGTCCCCCGAACAGTGGAGGCATTTCATCTTAGTTTTGCATCAAAATGGAGGCATTTTTCACCCAAAATCTCACAGCTTGGATTGCTTCTCTAGACGGCTCGGAAAAGTTAAACTTTCGGGGCTTCGGCTTGAACGCACTATTCACGCTGGGCCGTACTCCACTGCATCTTCCTTTCCTCTATGCCGCGGCAAGGTTTTGGAATCCAGTAACACACGTCTTTAGCTTTAGCGGGCAAGAGATGTGTCCTACTTTCGAGGATTTCCAAGTTTTGATGGAATCCGAACGCAACGAGGAAATCTTGCCTCAATTCCAATTCGGCCACGTCCAAGCCTTAGGACAAATGTGTAGCCTCACTTTGCATGATGCTCAATCATTGATTCATGACGGGGAGTTGGACATCCCGAGCTTGGTTTGCGATTTTCTGATGCTGGTGACCGCGGCGACCATCATTGGCAGGGCTATCGGCAACACGCGCTTTGCCTATGCTTGCTATCTCATTTCTTACTTGCCTTAGGTTCCGGAGGATCCAGTGTCTGGTTGATCGAGGTTGCCCAAGGTTTGAAGGAGGGCAAGAGCTGCATTGCTATGACATTGGCTAAGACATTGATAGGCTTAGACGCTTTTCACCGCCGGGAGACGGCTAGGCTTGCGGGGAGCCCACTACTATTGCAAGTAATGTTTCCCACCCAATCTCACACATGTATTGCTCACATCACTCGGCCCTCAGGCTCGGTTTTTCTCGCAAAGCCCTTTTTTTTCTTTTCTCTCATCGTGCATCTCTCTATTCTTTATTCTCTCATTTTTCAATCCCTCCCCAGGTGTGGTTGATGGACAAATTACAGATTATGGAGTCTTGCCCTGCATACTCAGCTCGCGGCTACTTTTTTCGACAACGCCTGGTCGATGCCCTTGATGAGGGATGGTGGTACAACTGGATGTGCAATTTGTCTGCAAACCGCATTACTTGGCGCTGCCCTTGGCTCGATCTGCCGGCGATAAGTTACAACATGACTAGTCAACCTGGGATTCAATTGATTGGCATGACACATTGTGTCTTCTATTTTCTGTTCCGGTTCCAGCGCCAATTCAGACATGATCAAACTTGCCCGGCAGAAGGGATAGAGTATCCTGCTGCATTCCCAATTCGAGGCGCACAGCTTGCCCGGTATGCCACAACATGGAGGACTAGAGAGCTCTTGGCCCTGCTCCCACTTTCAGTTGCACTTTGTCTGATGAGTGCTTGGATTGGCACAATGAAGAGGCACAGGAAGGGCCTGCTTTGGCATTAGAGGCTTCTACCAGCTCTGGGAGGGGGCGCAGGAACACCTAACCTAGCTATGCCCCGAATTTATTGTTTTATTCGTACTTTCAAGTTTTCTTTATGATTGCAATAAAAAGCAACTTCAATTTGTATGCAAGAGCAGGAGAACTCTGTACTGAAATCAATGAAATTGAAGGTTGTGGGTACTGAAAGTTTTTCGCTTTGGTCCAAAAATGGTCTAAGTTGTAAAAAGATTAATCTTGAACAAAGTCAATTTTTATTAAAATTTTTCAAAACCATTTTCGATATGGATCAAAACTGGGCATGCCTGAAATCTGTCACTGAGATGCACAACCCCGGATCCCAGCAACTAGAAAGTTGCCCCTAGTCTGAATAGTACCGCAGCACTGTACAACAACGAAAAGTTGCCCCTAGTCTGAAGAGCACTGCACCGGAGATCATAACCGAACTCTTGAATGCTGAATAGACAAACATGGTCGAGATGATCAAATGGACAAAGTTGGTCGGGGAAAAGTTTATAGCTGAACTTCAGGATGAAGTTGCCTACGTATCCCAAAGATAGAAATCAAGCCTTACGCAGTTCAGGCTTAGGTTCACTCGAGTATTTTCACTCTCTTTTTACGCTCTAACTTTTGCCAAGGCCGCCCTTTGCGGGTTTTCAACCTTGCGAGCTCAGTTTTTATATTTTCCAATTTTTTAATGCTCTAACTTTTGCCTAGGTCACCTTTTCGGGTTTTCGGCCTAGCGAGCCTCTCAGGGATAATATTTCTTCAACTTGTCCATGTTGATCGGTTGTGAGAACTCTAGGCCATCTAGGTCCATTAGAACCACAGCTCCACCTGACCAGATAGCTTTGATGATGTAGGGACCAGTCCAATTGGGTCTGAACTTGCCCCTTAGGTCGTAGATGGGAGCTCGGTTGTCCTTGAGCACCAAATCTCCTTCTTTTAGATTCTTGGACTTAACTTTCTTGTTAAAAGTCTTGGCAATTCTGCGCTGATAACCTTGAACATGGTACAGTGCTTTCAGTCTGCGCTCGTCAAAAAGCATGAGTTCTTCAAATTTGTTCTGTTGCCAATCTGCTTCGGCTATTTGACACTCAGCCAATACTCGCAAAGACGGAACCTCAATTTCAATAGGTAGAACGGCCTCCATCCCATAAACTAATGAATATGGAGTCGCCCCAGTAGAAGCTGTAATTGAAGTCTGGTACCCCCACAGAGCAAACGGTAGCTTGTTTGGCCAATCCCGGTAGGTTTTCACCATCTTCTGCAATATGTGTTTGACATTCTTGTTGGCGGCCTTGACCGCCCCATTGGTTTGCGGCCGATATGTATATGACTTATGAAAAGCCACGTTGTATTTCTCCAACAAGTCAATCACTTCCTTCTTGAAGTGGGAACCATTATCTGAAATGACCTCGTTTGGGACCCCATAACGACAGATGATGTTGTTTCTGATAAATTTTGCAACATGTGACGCCTTTAACACCGCATAGGATTGGGCCTCAACCCATTTCGTGAAATAATCTATCGTGACCAGGATAAACTCATGGCCGTTAGACCCCTTCGGAGTGAAAGCCCCGATCACATCGATTTCCCAAACTGAAAATGGCCATGGCGAAGTCATATTGTACAACTTCGACGGCGGGATGTTCATGCGGTTTGCGTGGATCTGACATTTGTGGCATCGTCGAACAAAGCCGATACAATCCTCCTCCATGGTGGACTAGTAGTAACCCTGTCTGAGGATCTTCCGTGCCAACATTACCCCGTTCAGATGCGCATCGCATTCCCCTCCATGGATGGCCGCCATCAGGCGTTTTGATTCTTCAGTTTCGATGCACAGCTTAGGCATTCCCAGATGACCCCTCTTATACAATTTACCTCCACAGATGATGAATTGAACGGCCATTTTTCTGATTGCCCTTTTATCCTTGGCATTTACCCCTGGTGGATATGCTTCCTTCTCCAAGAAATTCCAAATATCGTAATACCAGGGGTTCTCATCCTGAACCTCATCTATAGCAGCAATTGATTCATATGCTGGCACAAACTTCTGATCAATGATGATTGGACGCATCCGGACTCCAAATGGGATGTCTATCATGGAAGATAGAGTTGCTAGTGAATCTGCGAACCTGTTGTTCTCTCTTAACAGATGAGCGAAGTTTAACTTCTCAAACCGAGGAATCAACAAATCCAAGGTCTGGTGATACATCATCATTTTTTCTTCTTTGACTTTCCAATCTCCTTTTGCTTGAGATACAACAAGGTTCGAGTCTCCGATAACGTCTAACCGTTTTGCCCCTAGTTCCAGAGCTGCCTCTAGACCAGCAATGCATGCCTCATATTCTGCTTCGTTGTTCGAGACTTTGAATCGGAGCTTGAATGCTAAAGGGATACGGGAATTGTCGGGTGCTATCAGCAACACTCCTATCCCATACCCGTATTGATTTGACGCTCCGTTAAGGTACATTGTCCAAAACTCGTCGTCGATATGCAAAATGGCCTTATTTGGGAATAAGTACTCAACTGCTTCATCCTCTTCCACTGGATGATCGGCTAAGAATTCTGCTACTGCTCTTTCCTTGACCGACTTGCGCGTCACATATTTTAGATCGAATTTGGAAAGTAAAAGCAACCAACGAGCTAGCCTACCCGTAAGTGCCGGTTTCTCGAAGAGATATTTGATGGGATCTAATCTCGAAACCAGCATTACAGAGTGAGCTAACAGGTAGTGCCGCAGCTTCCTGATAGCCCATACCAAGGCCAAGCAAGCCTTCTCCAATGGTGTGTAACGAGTCTCATACTCTAACATCTTCTTGCTCAGATAGTAGATGGCCCTTTCTACTTTGTCCTCTGATTCCTGTGCGAGCATGCAACCCATTGTGGTCTCAATTACCGAAAGGTACAATATCAACGGTCTTCTCAATTCTGGTGGTGACAACACAGGTGGGTTCTGTAAATATTCCTTGATATTTTCAAAAGCAGCTTGGCATCGGCCGTCCCACTAGAATTTCTTTCCTTTCTTCAAGAGACCAAAAAGTGGTTCACAAGTCAAGGTTAATTTTGAGATAAACCATCTTATGAATTGCACTTTACCCAGAAAGCCTCGCACCTCCTTTTCAGTCCTTGGTGGTGGCATTTCTAGGATGGCCTTGATTTTGGAAGGGTCGACTTCGATACCTCTCTGTGTAACGAAAAACCCCAGCATTTTCCCTGCTGTGATACCAAACGTACACTTCTGAGGATTCAACCGCAACCGGAATTCTCTAATCCTTCGAAAGAACTTTTGCAAGGCAGTGTAGTGGCCCTCTCTTTCCTTGGACTTGACAATCATGTCATCTACATACACCTCAACCTCTTTGTGGATCATGTCGTGCAATATTGTGGTCGCGGCTCGTTGATATGTAGCTCCAGCGTTCTTTAGCCCAAATGGCATCACTCTGTAGCAGTAGGTCCCCCACGGGGTGGTGAATGCAGTCTTTTCCCCGTCTTCAGGTGCCATCACTATTTGGTTGTAGCCCGAAAAGCCATCCATGAACGAAAGCAAAGCATGCCCCGCTGTGAAGTCCACTAACTCATCGATATGCGGCAAAGGGAAGCCGTCCTTCGGACTAGCTTTATTCAAGTCCCTGAAATCCACGCATACCAGGATCTTGCCATCCTTCTTCGGCACTGGAACAATGTTGGCCAACCAAGTCGGGTATTCGGATACCAGTAAGAAACCTGCGTCAATTTGCTTAGTGACCTCTTCCTTAATCTTGAGAGCCCAGTCCGAGCGGATCCTTCTGAGTTTTTGTTTAACGGGTCGGGCCTCGGGGTCAAGAGGGATCCGGTGTTGTACGATCTTAGGATCGATTCCAGGCATGTCTTCGTAAGACCACGTGAAAACGTCTTTGAAATCTTTTAATAAAGCGACTAAGCGCTCGCGTTCCTCTGAAGACAACGTGGACCCGATCTAGACCAGCCGCGGGTCCTCCTCAGTACCGACATTCACAGTAGTGATTTCATCCATTAAGGGTTTAACAAATCTTTCCTGCTCTTGTTCAATTAAGCGTTGCAAAACCGGAGGAATTTCTTCCTCGTCGTTTTCATCAAAATTTTGAAAGTCTGAATTAATGCAATAAATCAAGGGCATAGAAAAGTGCTTAGAAACCACAACCAAATCATTCTCATTAAGCACATCCAAATCGTCCGATTCTTCGGTTACAACAGACTCAAAAGAGAAAGAAAAAGATGACCTGGACAAGACTGTGGCATCCGGGTTATCATCTCCAGGAATACCGGACTCAGACTCAGTCGAGCTGGAACCTGATTTCGACTCAACAGACTCGGTGGAATCAGATTCTGGCTCACTACCTGACCCAGTGCTGCTTGACAAAAATCCCTCTTCATATTGCCAGATGGGAGAGGGTGCGATGGATGCATCCAAAATGTTTGCTGGTGGGCCCGCAGCCGTTCCATTCTCGATCACGCATATCGAGAAGTTATCCCCCAAGCACTTCTGTTTGATCGGAGGCTCTGAAAGTAGACACGCCAGCGTTATCCCCATCTCACTTTCGGCATCTTCAGACTCCATTTTCTTGCTCTGCTCGACCTTAGCTACTGGGTTTGTCTACTCTTCGGCAACGTCATCCCCGGGTAACTACAGGTCAAAGAAGATCTCAAACCCCGGCACGCCCTTCCTCTCCACGTTCAGCCACGGCTCTGGGAAGCCACAAAACGGAAAGTCTTCCCCCTCCCGGACGAAGCGTCCGTTTAGGGTACCCTGAATGGGCCGATGCATTAAGTCAAAAGGCTTCCCCGCCTTCTTCGCTCTGGCTCTCCCAGCCATCTCCTTACCCTTCCTTATCCAATCCTCTTTGGTGGGCAGATAACCCAAGCCAAAGGTATGTGGGTTATGTGGCACCTCGGCCAATGTTGCGACACCCTTCCGGCCGCTCTTTCCCAATCCCATCCCGGGGATGTGTTGAAGCTTGTTCATGAGGTATACTGATTGTGCACTTACATACACCCCCTCATTAACAGCTAAGATATCCTGCACGACCCGGACCTCAGCTAGGGTAAAACCGGATAAGAACATATCCTCCATACCGTGCTCAATTTCCAAAACTGGCGTAGATACTTCCGGCGGTGGATGGATCGATGAATTTCCAAAAACAATGGCTACTCCCTTTCCATGGGGGTATTTCACCATTTGATGCAAGGTAGAAGAAACTGCCTTCACTTGATGCAGCCACGGCCGCCCTAAGAGTAGATTGAAAGTGGCGGGAACCTCTAGGACGTGAAAGTCAATTTCATGCTGCCCCGGCCCAACCTTGGTCTGAATTTTCGCTGTCCCCATGACTTCTCTGCTTGTATTGTTGTATGCCCGAATCACCTGGGCTGTTGGCACAAAGTCTGGGGTCTTCAAACCGATTGCATAGGTAGTCCTCGCTGGACACACATTGATGGCGGACCCTGTGTCAATAAGCACCACAGGTATCCATTTATTTCTGCACTCCACGGAGATGTAGAGTGGCTTGTTATGGTTCGCACCCTCAGGTGGCAGTTCTTTGTCAGAAAAGGTCAACATCGGGGTAGTTCCTCCCAAAAAAACTAAGCCCACCAACTGTTCGGGCGTGGTGTCTATTGAGAGCTTGGCCTTGTCCATGGCCGATAAGATAGCTTGTCGATACACTCGCGATACCATAAGCAGTCCCCAGATGGAGATGTCTGCTTGTATCTTCTTTAACTACCTCAGTACAGCCTCTTCTTCGACTTGCTTCTCTTTCTGTCTCTCAGCTTCCTTATCCTTCCCAGATGCCTCCGGCTGGTCTAGGTGCGGGGGCTTGAAATACCGCCCGCTTCTCGTCATATGATCGACCTCACCGATATACCAGGTATCATCTGGCTGATTACTCCCCCAATCCTCATCCGTGTGTGCAAGACATAAATCATCGTCCTCCCACCACATTCCGTCGACAGCCAACAGACACCTGTCTGGCTCCGGTTCAATTACACCCGCAGTACTCTTCGTCCACATGCTCGCAGCATTCTCTATCTTCGTGCACACAGCACTCTCAGTTCCCTTAGGGCCCTTAGCTTTCCTAATTCTCTCGGCTTCCTCAAACCTTTCTTGTTCCAACTGCGTCAATACAGCTGGCTGTTCAACAATTCCCGCATTCATAATGCCCAAGTCTCGAGCAGAATTCTTAGCACCAGTGCTCTCTGGCGATTCATTCTGATTTCCGGCCCTTCCGGCCACCACTGATATTCTTGCCCCTGCCGAGCCCTGTTCCAACTGAGCTTCGTCAACAACGTCTGGCAGGTCATCAAGCCACCCGGTGACCTCTGCTGACTCCTCAAAATCTGACCAGTTGACCACCATGCCCTCTAGCTCTTGTTCATTGAAAAATTGGAGGTTGGCAAAGTCCTCTTCCACAGCCGTCAAACCATTTGTCCCCTGCTCAAATCCATCCCCTCGGATCACACACAGCTTTGCCCTCTTTAGGCTCAAACTGACCTGCTGGCACAATGTAATCACTCGGATCGTAGGCTTCCCCAGCGACACTCCCAGACTGTTCAAACCTTGATTGAACAATTCCATCCTCCTCTAAAATCTCCTCTGTTCATTCTTTGCCAGTCACCACCATTGGCTCGGGTTGGGCTCTGGAGATGTCCAACATGCACAAAGAGTCAGTGCAGTTAGGAAGGAGCACCTCCGGCTTAGGTAGGTGGGAATGAGTGATATATATGCTGGGATCGTAAGACACGACCCCGGTCTGGATGAAGTTAATTCTTTTGGGAGGTGGAGCTTGGTTGTGCGGTGGGAGAGGGTTTGTTGTGACATTGGATTTTTCTGGAGGTACAATCACCTGCTTGTCAATGAGGTCTTGAATCTCATGACGCAATCTGAAACATTGGTCAGTGTCGTGACCATGTTGTTGGTGATATGCGCAGTATTTTGCTGGGTTATGAGAAGGAGGGAGTGGATTTGGAAATGGCCTCGACTCCAGGGGCTTTAAGTGCCCTTTCTTGATTAATACCCCTAGAGCCTTGGACAAGGGCATATACAGTGGGGTGAAGGTTCTTTGGCCTATGGGTTGGAATCGGGTGGTTTGTGTGTTGCTTCCGGACGCGCCGGAGAAAGGTGTAACTGCCATAGGTCTGGGAGGGGGGATGGTGGTGACCACGCTTACTTTTGAAGCTCTAGCATTTGTGGCATTACTGGTGCCTGTGTTGTTGTTTCGGTTGAAAGTTCTTCGGGGTTGCTCTCTCTCTTGGTCAATCAGACCTTGTTTCATAGCATCCTCTATTTGTACCCCCATCTCGTGCAAATCTGAAAAGGTAGGGAAGGGGAGCACAATCATTTTCTGCATCAGTTTTGGCTGGAGATTGCGCACAATCATCCAGATTTGATCTTTATCTGTAGGCCTTAAGGTCATCATTGAGGCCTTCGCCCTCCAACGGGCCACAAAATCCGAAAAGCTCTCCTTAGGCTCCTACCTTGTTGTCTCAAGATCACGGATTGTAATCTCGATTTGAGTGTTATAGGAGTACTATGCAATGAAAGCCTCGACCATCTCGTCCCAGTTCCGCTTAACATCATCCTCTAATTTTGCATACCAGATAGCGGCCACACCTGACAAGGTCCGGTCGAATAATGAAAGCTTCTGTGGTCTGGTGAGGCCCATCGATCGCAGTATATCTGAGAACAACCAAAGATGGACCATGGGATCCCCGGATCCGTCAAAACGGTCGTTTTGTGGCATTTTGAACCTATCTGGCAGCATCACAGCCACATCGGTATATCTGTCCTCGATGTCTGGAATGGACTTCACCCCCTGCGATTTCTTGAACAACTTCTCAAGCTTGCCCAATTTCAATGCTGTGTGGTCTACCTCAAACTCGAAGGGAGAGTTCGGTTGATTGACAAGCGTAGGTGCCTTAGATAGTTGGGGCAGAATTGGGGGCAGAACTGGTCCCGTTGGGATGTCCATATCTGCCTGGACATTTGGTGCCTTCCCAGGCGCCGGAATTCCTAGTGGGGGAGGAACTTGGTGGGAAGCAGATGCCCCAGTTTGTTATTGCAACCTGGTAATTAATTCTACCTGTTGGGCTATGATCTCGGCCTATTGTTTGGCAAACTCATCTCGGCTAGCAGCGTCCTACTGCATGGCTATTATGGTCTCCTACATCTGACGCATCATTTCTTCAACTCCTGTCGGTACCGCCATACTGCCATGATCTGTCTGAACTACTGGCAGGTCTATCTCTATAGCAATAATTGGGATCTCAATCCGACTGTCCACTAATGGGGTAATCCATTGCTCTGGCAACCTCTGCTTGGATACACTGCGTCTTTTTCGACCTCCGTCTGATAACCGGGGGTAGAGAGTGGAACACTGGTTGTCCGTCGACCAGATCCTTAGATCGATTGAGTCGGCGACCTCTTGTCCAGAGTGCTTGGGGAATATCTGCTTGGTCTGAAGCAATTGTGCTAAACTACCTAGCAAAAAGATAAATAAAGCAATAATAAGGAAATAAACGAGCAGACAAACGGACAGCATAACGGCGTAAATAAACACAACACACAGTCGGGTATAATTAACACGCAATTGATACACTATTCTCAAAGACCGATCATTATTCCCAAATCACTATTCCCAAATCACTGTCCCCAAAGCTGAATCTGATACCCGCAGATAACTGATTCCGAAAATACTGAACTGGTGCCCTCAGGCCTGATACCCAGAATACTGAACTGGCGCCCGCAGGCCTGATGCCCAAACTTATAAACTGATACATGCATTCGTATAGAGACGCACTCTAAAAGCACATAACAAACAAGTGAGAGGCAAAACACCCCTATGTTGGGACAAGGTTCCCCTGTCCTATTTTGTCAAGAACTAGGGTTTCACTACGCACACAGCAGTTCCAAACAACCTATAAACGGGTAAGCAACCTGTCCTAGTTTGGAATGGTCACTATGGATTCCGAATATGCACTAGGTCGAATAGTCAAAAAGAGTGCCCCGGTAAGCTCTGAAATGTGATGAATGATAGGCTCAAAACATGAAAATATCTCAGTACATGCATGCAATGAACTTCAAAACTCGAAGATAGGCAAGTGCGTTGAACTACAAGCATGCAAAACTAACATCATTCAACCACAAGACCCAAAAACAGAGCTAAAGTGGCCCAAAATAAGCACATTATCAGTTTTAAGCATGGCCAAACAGTGCTAACATGACGGACTAAAATAGCATGCAACATTGTGTAGTAAGTATGGGTTGTATTACAACTATAGGATGCGCATGAGATCTCATCAAACCAGCCAAAAATAGTGAACAAAACATGTCAAAATATGCCCAAATAACCACTGAAATGCAGCCAATGCATACAAAAATGATGAGCTCCTTCAGAGGGCCATACAAGGGGTTATTAAGCACATACAACAAGAACACTTAGAATGGCAAAACCAATTCTGGAAATCAAATATGACAAGCCTAAAACTCACCAAATTGGCCCTGAAATGGGTCGGTGAAGCATACAATGAAAGGCCCCCTCAAAAGGCCTTGAATGGAATTGTTCTACACATGCATTATAGACATAAAATAAGACCAAAGAAGCTCCCGAAAGAGCTAAGGAAGGCCTTGAAACTCACCAAATTGGGCCCAAAAAGTGACTTCACAACATGCAAGTAAGGGGCCCTTTGAAAGGCCAATAGGGCCAACCAACAAGACAAGGAGAGAGGGGGACACCCCCCTCTGATTTTAGCTCCCAAGCATACATCCAAGCCACTGAAAATCCACTGGATTTCAGTGTCTAGGAGGCCGAACCAAGGCCAATGCGAATGCTCTAATGCATAACCTTAAATATGAAGGAATGAAGCATGAAAGGGGGTGAATGACCCCAAAAAGAGAAAGTGTATTAAACAAACATGTTTATAAGCTCAAAAGGAAACTTTTTCTAGTTTATGACAAATCTCGAAAATGCTCACAAATAAGACTAAGATATGATGCAAAATAGGCCTACAAAGAGGGATAAAACATACAAGGGTGTAGGAGGCCTCAAACAGAAAAATGTCCTTAATCAATATTCAAGAGGAGCTCAAAATATGACACTTTCTAGTTTATGAAAAAGTTCAGAAATACTTGCAAGTGAGGCTAATCGATGGAGCAAAAAAATGCAAGTTTAAGGGAAATAGGCACTTACCCATGAAGAGCAGCAAAGCTGGAGCTTTTGGACCAAGTTGGTGAACCTTCAACCCTTGCAAGTCAGTCCCAAAGTGCTGGAATGGATGATGGAGGTGTGGTGCTAAGGGTTGTAGTGCAAAAAAGCCAAGAAAACTAGGGTTTTGGAGCTTGGAATAGTGAATATGGAGGATGGAGGGTATAAGCCTTCACCAAATTTTGTTCAATCCTTCAACATGACGCCAAGCCTCTCCTTTATAGAGGAGAGGCTCCAAAATATCTCCAAGAGACCCCAAGTATCCTCCATACACGTGTATGGAGGATGCACCAAATGGCCTCCAGCAGGCACAGCTGGATTACACTCAGAGAGAGCAAAAAGCAAGAAGCAGGCCGGCTATTTCAAGTGGCCGGCCGGCCACTCCCCCTGGTTGGCTGACCAGGGGTCAAACAGGTCAAGAAAAATTTCTGGCCGGCCACCCCAAAAAGGTGGCCTCCCAGATGAGCACAACACAGCTGTGTAGTGAAAAACCAGAAAATGTGACTCAAGAGAGAAAAAAGCTAGCTTTTAAGCAAGGTTCAAAAGGGTCAAGATGAATTTTTGGTCGGCCTACTCATATTGGTGGCCTCCCAGATGAGCACAACACAATGGTGGTATGAAAAGCCAGAAAATGTGGCTCAAAAGTGGGAAAAACCAGCTTTCGGTCAGAAAAATCGGCTTTTAGAGAGAGAAAATGAGAAAAGTAATTTTTCAGGGAAAAAGGTGGCCTCCCACCATCCTACCACCTCCCTAATAATGAAAATAGGGTCTCTACCAAAAATGGACCAAAACGGATGCAAAACGAAGGTTCGGGGGCCAAAACACGCGGTTTGAGGCCCCGAAAATAGGCTGTTAGGCACCAGAAGCGGCGTATGACCACGAAGGTGGTCTCCCGAGCCACAGTGTCCCTCTAAAGGGAGGAAATAAGGTGTGTGCCAAAAATCGGAGCAATCGGAGGTAATTAAGCGGTCCCAAACCGAGACACACGGCCGACGGCTCCGAAAACCGGAAACTGGGCTCCAAACGGGAAAAATGGCCTACGACCACGAAACGTAGCCTACGGCCATTGAGAGATGGTCTACGAGACCTCTCCCTCCCTTCGGGAAGAGAAAACAAAGAAAACAGGACCTGGTTCGCAAACTGAGACAAAGCACAAAAGAGCCCCGAAGTCTGGAGGCAAGGCTCGCAGCCGATACTCTGAAACCTCAGAACGAGCACAATATGCATCATCACCGAGCGCTCAATTGGTGACGTTTGAGTCTTAAGGTCGGTCAAAAATGGGGTGTCTACAGGGAATTTGTAAAATTGAGCTTGTACACTTTGAATTCAAGACCTAAGGTAGGGAATTCATCCCCTCATCTATGTAATTGAGTTGTTCTTGCATGGTTCATAGAGATTTGGAGTTTAAAGTCAAGAATTTTTGTGAAAGAGATGAATTGAGAGTTAATTCATACATGAATATCATAGCATTTTGAAGTTGTTTTCATGGAATCCTCACATGCAAGTTCATAATTTTGTTGTAGTCCATGAATTCACCATGTCTCTCTATCAAATTGCCAGTTTAATCTTGGTTTGAAGTGTTGAAATTCAAGGGAAATCATGCATGTTGCATTTAAGTTTTATTCATGGAGATTTCCTTGAAATTGTGTTGAATTGTCTCACCTTTCCGCTTGATTTTACAAATTAATCTTCAAAACATGTTGTAGTATGAGTTTGCAAGTGTCTTCCAGAAAATTGGCCCAAAAGGTTGAGATTTGATGTGTTGAATGCGTGGTTTGAGCTTTGAAGGCAAATCTGGAAATTCCAGATTTGGCTTCCACGCTCGAGCGAAGGATTCCACTCTCGAGCGACCATCGTTTTGTTCAGAGCTCTACTCGAGCGACGAAATGCTGGCTCGAGCGTAGATTGTAAGCTCTTAGGTTTTTGGTGCACGCAGACGCACGCTCGAGCGACGAGACCTACGCTCGAGCGAAGAGCTATGTCTCACGCTCGAGCAAGTATAGAGCGGGGATTTTCAACATCTAGCACTTTTTACATTTTTACAAACTGCTCGAGCGAGAAAGTCCACGCTCGAGCGAACCCTCTGTTTTGGCAAGCTCACTCGAGCGAAGAAAGCCACGCTCGAGCAAGACCCCTGTTTTAGCAAAAATTTGAAAAGTGTTTTAAAGTGTATTTTTGCATCCTCATTCCATCCTAGGCACTCCTAGGCCTAGTTTAAGACATCTTAATGAGGATAATGTTATAGAACCACACCAAGTCTAGATAAGGGGCTATGTTATTGATTCCCTAGTGCGTAACTTAGTGTGTGTTCGTTCTGTAACTGTGTAGGGTTGGCATCCAAGGACACTCGTTAGCTTGTCTATAGCCCAGTGCTCTGTAAGTAACAATGTTCTAAAGATATGTTCAATTATGATTATTTTTTGAATGATCAACTGAACTACTTACTGAAATGTTAGTGTTCAATGAATGAATGTTTGTCCTATTTGTAAACTGTACTCGTGGCATCCATAGCAACCTACTGTTATTGTTACTACTACTGTTACAGAGATCTCTGTCAGTTCCCATGTTGGAACTACTACTGTTTACCATTATGATGGCCATCAACTGACTGTTCGATTTGTTAAGACCTCCTGTACTGTTTTACTATTGGATGTACCACATATGACTGCTTTGGTTTCTAAATGACTGATATGACTGTTTAATTACTGAAAGGACATTCATTCTTAACCTCTTTACACAGCTGTTATTCACTGGGCTTTAGCTCACTGTTTATATTTATATGTAGGTGTCCAGGCACTAGACCGCAGCTAGGAGTGTCAGGCTAAGCTCTTGTTTTGTCAAGCCAACCATCGTGCCTCACCTCGAGGTTCCAAGTGCTGCCGAGCCAAGGCTGTGTTGGGGTGTTTAGATCCACCCCTTTTTGTCTCTGTTTTGTATTAACTATTTAGACTTTACTGTACAGTCATAGTTAGGGATTTGGTTCCTGACATGGATGTTTGTATATATGTCGCATGTATATATGTTTTGGTTAACGATGTGATACGTTTATAAAAAGTCTTTTGCGTCCAGATTGTCACAGCTCATTGGACATCTTTTATTTACTGTTTTGGCTTCCGCCAGCCCCTTTACTCTGTAATACTGTCACTACTGTTAAGTAGGCCTTCGGTAATCACGGATTATTGGCCAGTTGCGAGGCTAAACCCATAGGGGCGAGTTTGGGTCGTGACAAGTGACCACTCACATTTTTCATGTCCGCTCGAGCGAAGGAAGTTACGCTCCAGTGAAACCCCTGTTGTCACGACCCAAACCCGCCCCTATAGGTTTAGCACCGTAACCGGCCAGTAATCCGTGGATTACCAAAGGCCTTTGAACAGATTATCAAGTAATAAGGGGCTACGGAAGCAATAATACAAAATAGACAAGGTCCAATGAGCTGTGACGACGTACGTAGGATAGAACATTTTAAAACTTATTTATATATACATAAACATGCCAGTCAAGGACACCAATATTTACAAAATAATTACAGAAGTGAACTTCCCAAGATCTGACTATACAGTGCAAACACTAAGACTAGCATGAAATACAAAAACAACCATAGCATTAAACTTCGATCGGAACCTCCCCGGGAGGCACAAAAGTTGGCTGACAAAACACTACAGAAGGCCGTCAACTCTAGCCCTGGTCATGTGCCAGCTCACCTACATACATAATATAAACTGTGAGTGAAAGCCCAGTGAATAATAACAGAGTAAAGGGGTTATATGAATGATGTCCAGCACAAGTTAGAATCCATCATTTAAGTCAGAGCATAATCAGACTTCAAAACAGAAATAGATTCATATACATTTTTATATTCAGATTTTGCATAAGATCATACGTGGTACACCTATTAGCTATCATATCAGATTGGTCCAGAGACTCACATATATAGTTGGTACCAACGACCACAAAGGTCCATATCTTGCGCGCAAGTAGCCATGGTATTGTTACCCCCAGGCAAGGGCCATATGCAGATTGACCGCGGTATTATTACCCCCGGGCGAGGGCCACATGCAGATTGGCCGCGGTATTGTTACCCCCGGGCGAGGGCCACGTGAACTAAGGGTGCCACAAATACTTTTCAGAAAATTGGACATTCATTCATCGTTCGTAAGATAGCATTTCAGAAAACAGATTATACCGTACCAGTCAGAAAATACATAGATTAAACATAACTTTACAGAGTTATTACTCACGGTGGGCCTTGAGACAGACAGACAGAGTAAACTTGGTCAAACGGTACGTGGCACATGACCTACATAACACATAACAAATGCACACTTGAAACACATGATCTAATTGCACAAAACTTATTTTATTGGCTGCTAGTGTGTTTCTAATTTCTTATCCTCATTATGGGGTCTAAAACATGGCCTAGGAATGCCTAGGATGGAATAAGGATGCAAAGGTGCCTTGGAAAACATTTTTCAAAACTTGCTGAAAACAGGGGTCTCGCTCGAGCGTGGCTTTCTTCGCTCGAGCGAGCTGGTCAAAACAGAGGGGTCGCTCGAGCGTAAACTCCTTCGCTTGAGCGGCCTGTAAAAATGCAAAAGTACTGGTTGTTGAAATTTTACATTCGATACCCGCTTGATGCTCGCTCGAGCGTGAGACACAGCTCTTCGCTCGAGCGTAGGTCTCGTCGCTCGAGCGTGCGTCTGCGTGCACCAAAAACCTGAGAGCTTGCAATTTACGCTCGAGCCACCATTCCTTTGCTCGAGTGTAGCTTTGAACAAATGATGGTTGCTCGATCGTGGAATCCTTCGCTCGAGCGAGGACGCCAAATTCTGGAATTTTCAGATTTGCCTCCCAAGCTCAAACCAAGTATTCAACACCTCAAAACTCAACCTCTTGGGCCCATTTTCTGGAAAACACTTCTAAACTCATAGTATAAGGTGTTTCAAAGATCAATTTGTAAAATCAAAGCCCAAGGGTGAGTTAATTGAACACAATTTCAAATAAAATCTCAAGAACAAAACTTGAATATAACATGCAAGAATCTCCTTGAAACCAGACCCTCCAAAACATGATCAAACTTGATAATTTGATGGACAACAAGATAAATGGCCACAATGTGAGTGAAATTAATACATGCATGGAAGAAATCTTAGAATTCAAACTCAAAACATGGAAATTTATGCATGCATGCATGAATTACTACTCAATTTAACATTTAAACCAATTCTTGACTTTAGACACTAATTAACCATGAACCATGAAAGAATTAATCTGAAATTCACAATTGAAAGGGAAATCTCCTACCTTAAGTCTTGAATTCCAAGTCTAGGAGCTCAAATTTGCCAAGCCTCTTCAATTCTCCTATGTTCCAAGCCCAATCTCTAGATGAATTCAAGTTTCTCTCACTCTTCCTCTATCCCACGGTTTGGACAAGAAAAATGGCTAAGGAGAGATATTTCTAAGTGTAATGAAGTTGGTCTCAAATAAGTCACTAAGTGGTATTTGTGTAATAACCCAAACAAGTATAAATTAACATGATTTAATCTAATTTAATCGCTCCGAACCGAATTTTAGTTAAACCTACCATAAAATTCTATAAATCCTAACTAGCACATAAATCAAGTCAATTTCTGATTCGAACGCCGATAAGGCTTCCACTTTGCAATTTCAAGTCAAAACATGAACAGATCATTTTATGGCAAACAGATAAAAACACATAAATAATGCAATATACATGCAAATAAATCCCAAATCCTTCCTAAATTACTGTTAAGCATAATTAATCATGAATTAGCATTAATCGGAGGTCGGGGTCATTACACCTGTTTTCAGCAAGTTTTATAAAATATGTTCAAGTGTATTTTGGCATCCACATTGCATCCTAGGCATTCTTAGGCCATGATTAAGACTTGATAAGAAGTTAAGACCAAGAAACAGACTAACATCGAATGAAAGAAGTTAAGTACCAACCGAGTGTATGTTTCATTAGGTGCTTCTGTTATGTATGTGTAGGTCGCCATAAGTTATCTGATTTGTCTGTTCTGCAAGTGGAGCTATCGTGAGTAATAACGTTGTAAAGCTATGTTTACATTTAAGTAATTTTAGATATGATATGATATGCCAAGAAACGCTCTGATTTATGAAATGTTATTTTTATCCAATGAATGATTGTCTAATTTCTGACAAGTATTTGTGGCATCCTTAGCACAAGCCCCTTGCCTGGGGGTAATAATACCGAGGTCTATAAGTTCAAAGCCCCTGCCTGGGGGTAACAATACCGTGGTTCAAATTTATTACAAGTTCCCCGCACCAGAGGTTCCCTATGAACTGACAATCAAGTTAACACTAATATATGTACCATGTATAATGAAGCATGAACTCTGATTTCTGTATGTAGTTTGAACAAGAATATGAATACAAATCTGTTTCTACAATGAACTCTGATTTTTGTACCTGTTATGGATATCATTCATTTAAACCCTTTACTCTATTATTTTTCACTGGGCTTCCGCTCACTTTATTATATTATATATGTAGGTGAGCAGGCGTGTGACTAGGCCTAAGTTGCTGCATGGAGTTTTGGGTCAGCCAACCACTATGCTTCCCGGGGAGGTTCCCTTTTGAGATTTTTAGTTTTATAACCTTGGTTCTGATGTTTGTTTTGTTTTGCTTATCTGTACATTGGGCTAAGTCCCCTTAAATGGTGATGTAAGACTAATGTATTTATGGCATCACACACACACACATACACACACACACACACATATATAAGTTTGTTTTGAAGATTTCTGTCTCATATACGTTGACACATCTCTATGGACATTGTATATTTTCTATGTTTGCTTCTGCAGCCCCTGACTATATGACATTCTGTTATGAGGCCTTTGGTAATCCAAGGATTATTGGCCAGTTATGACACTAAATCTATAGGGACGGGTTTTGGTCGTGACACAACCAAACAATATAAAACCAAACTAGCCCCCCATTCTCTCTCTCTCTCTCTCTCTCTCTCTCTTATACACAAGTTTCTGATTCTCCTCTCTCTTTCTTTCTTTATTTCTCTTTCTGTCTCCCTTCCTCTCTCTTTCCCTCTCATGTAAAATTTGAATAAAATGTGATGGGAACTAGTTTGTCTCACCTCTTCTCTTGTTTTAACCCAGCTACGGCAGCGAACCGGTTGTGCCACCACCAACTGAAGCTGATCTTTCCTGGTGGTAGATTTCATGTATATATATACACATACATACCGAGAGAGAGAGAGAGGGGGGGAATGAGTGAGGGAAGGTTTTGATCAATCGATGGTGGTGCTGTGGAGAGGAACCACAGTCGATGGTGTCGTTGATAGTTGATAAGATGATAAGAATTATTTTACTATTGATAAGGGTTAAAAAAGGAGAATTTGAGAGAGAGAAAGTTGTGGTACTAAATTGCCCATGTCCCAACAATTTCCCAATCGTGTACCTCTTATTGAAATCCTTGTCATACCCAAAATCGGTTCGCTTTCCACAGGGAATAACATTGCTTGATCGCTTCGGCTTAATCTGATGAGAATTCTTGTGATGTTGCTGTTGTTGTGGAGAATGTCTCGCTTGCGTTTTCCATTGATTCGAATTTGTCGTAGTTGTCATCGTTGACGAACAGTTTAGTGCTCTCTTTGTGATTTCTGTTGACTGTCACAATGGTGTTGCTATTTAAGCCACTCACCTTGATGGTAAACAAGCAGCTACACATCTTCTAGTTTTTGTCAAATATGAAAAATTTAGAACTATGGAGAGATCAAACCCACCCAATAATCAAATAGATAACAATAATCATATACACAGAGGGATATGTCTCTATGTGTATATATATATATATTGAGAGAGAGAGAGAGAGAGAGAGAGAGAGAGAAAGAAAGAAAGAAAGAAAGAAAGAAATGTAATGGGGGTTAAGGGGGAAAGTTTGGAGCAGATGGATTGAAGAAAGGAAGAAGGGGGATGGTCAAAAGAGACTACTAATAAAGAATAAGAAGATCATGATGAAGAAGATGAAAAGAGAGAGAGAGATGGTAGAGAGAAAGAGGATCCACAATTAGTGGTGTCGTTAGTAGTCATAGAGTGAATATGCCTTGGATGAGAGGGGCTGTGTGGAGAAGATAGTGCCTCATAGTGGCTGTGTGGATGTAATGCCATTAGGAGTGCTTGGGTAGCCCAATTTAAAAGAGAGAAAGTTATGGAAGCAAAATGACATTCATAAGAAAATTGAAGAAAAAAATAAAGGTATTCTAGTCTTTCATTACTTCCATCACATCCCGTCACTTTTCACTACAAGAATTAACACTTTTGCCGACCACTTTTGCCGACCAAAAAAATTTTGGTCGCAAAAAAATGGCATTTGGCGACCAAATATTAATTAGTCGCGAATGATCATTATTTTTGGTGACAAAATATTATTGGTCGCAGAAGGTTATATTTTGGCGATCAAAAAATGAGTTGGTCGCAGAAAGTGGTAGGCTTTTGCTGACCAACTACAAATTTGGTCGCGGAAGGTCACATATTTTTTGGCGACCAAAAATTTGTTTGCCAAAAACTTATTTTCAGCAACTAAAAAAATTTAGTCGCGAAATTAGTACTTTTAGCGACTAATATTTTAGTCACCGCTGATTGAGATTTAGCGACTAAAAAAATTTGTCGGCGAAGGTACCTTTTTTGCGACTAATATGGTCTTTTGGTTGTCAAAAGTTTGGGTGGGAAATTTGAAATGCAGAGGTGGGAATTGAAATTTTTGCACCAGGAAAACAGAAAAAAAATTAAAAAAAAGCCCTGTCCATCTCGCAAGCTCCATCGTAGGTGTAAAAACTTCAGTCTCTCTCTCGCAAGCTCCATCGTAGGTCTTCCCTCTGTCCATCTTGAGCTCCATTGCAGATCAGTTAAGATCTATATGCTTCAGTAGATATATATCTCAGACTTCTTTGCTTCACCAACACTCCAGTCTATCTCTCTCTCTCTCTCTCTCTCTCTCTCTCTATCATATCTATATATAGAGAGAGAAAACGCATAGTAGAGAGAGAGAGTAAGCAAAGGTAGAGATCTAGATCTGTGGCGTGTGTGAAGAAGATGAACTCCATTGTAATGGCATCAAAGATCTTACTGATTGCGGTCTTCGTCTTCGATGTCATCGCCTTTGCGTTGGCTGTTGCTACTGAGCAGAGGCGAAGCACTATGAGCTCTATTCCAATGGAGTTGATGTTGTGAATTGAATTTTAATTGAAGCTCTGTTCCAATGGAGTCAACTTTATCTGTAACAACAACAACAACAACACTCTTCATTTGTCGTCTACACCGTCCAATTCATTGCCAATCCGTGTCTCTTCAACTCATACGACCTTTCAATGGCGAGTCTCAGAGATCAAAAGCATTGAATTCGATCTCTCATTCCCCAAATTCGCTCACGACTTTGTGTTCTGTTCGCTCTCGCTTGCACTGTGCTGTTTCGCTCCCTTCTGCAGCCGGCGATGACACAGTGATTTTGATTTGTCTCTTTTCTCCCTCTTTGTCTCTTTTCTCCGCGTGATTTTGATTTGTTCTTTATAATACTCGTTCAAAGGTTCCGATCACTTCTGAAACTCATAATCTGTAATGGGTCTCTTTTGTTTTAACCGATCAATTGGTATTTTTGGGTTTAGATCCTTTGTTGCAAATCGTTCTTGTTTCAATTCCAATTTTGGGAATCTGATTTGTGTTTTGCTGAATTTTTTGTTGGATGATTGTTTAAAGAATTTTAATAAATTATTCGATGAATTATCCCATTTATGATGTAAATATCTGGTTGTGGACAATTTGCTTAATCATCGGAGGAAGGTATCCTCTTTTATCAATATTGAAATTTGGAAGCTTTTTAGAATGTTTTGGGTTGATTATAATAAGTTTGATTTCCTAAAAAGATTTTCTCTAAAATTTTGGGTTTTGAATTACCTCAAGAAGGGTGAGATCTGATTACTGGATTGATGGCTTGTTTGCATTATCTATGTAGAGGTTTTGCTTCAAATTTCATTTTATTACTTGATGGGCGGTGACACGGTTGGCCCTATTTAATGCGTCTTATTTTGATAAATGTTTCTCATATTTTACAGGTGAAGGAATAGGGAGGTCTGTTTGCATTCTTATATTAAGAAGGCATTTGGGTTTTGTTTCTAGAAGAAAAAGGGGACTGACTCGGGGAGTCAGTGTAACTTCACGGGCTTAGTGTCCTCTCTCATCATCCTTCTTTATCTTGTTATTATTGCCACAAGGGTTATTTTCTTGATGTAAATGCTTAGCAGAGTTGGGTTTTGTTGATGAGCTTGGAGCACTAGGTGGAGGGTTTTATTCTATTAAGATAGGTTGACACTGGTGATTTGGGTGGAGGATGTGTAGCGAGCGTGAAGAGGATTTTGGAAAGCCAAGTCAGTAGGATGTATATACTTATATATTGTCATCCTTTTTGTTCTTTATATTTTCTAATTTCTCTATTTGGTTGCCTACAAAATGTTCCCTCTATTTATATAAAGGGGAAATTAGTGTTCAGTGCAAATATTATTAAAAATAATTTACATATTAATTGAGGGTTTTCTTATGATCTCATAGCAACAAATGAGGACGGTTCTGTGAAATTACAATGTTTGACAGAGTGCATACATGAGCGGGCCAAACATCCTCCTCTGAAGAAGTTTCTTCTAGTTCCAAGTGATTTTGTCAGTGCTGCTGGGCAGCTCAAATTGCAAATCTGCATATGGAGGTATCATGTTTTTCCAGGTGATTGTGTCGTTTTAAGGTTATTGTAGATGTTGTGAACTTATAGTTCATTTCCCCTGGGAACTGACTTGGGTAATTGGGGTTTTTGTTCTAGCTTAAGTTAAACTTGCTTATTTTATTTATACCAGAAATCTTTTTATGCTGTAATTGTCAATTTTGATCTTTGCTTAATTGGTCGTGTGTCTCTTGGTGGCTGATAGTTTTTATTTTTGTTGGTATTTTTTGTTTCTTATTTTTCTAAGTGAAAGTAATTGGTGCACAAAGTAATTGTGGGCTCACTGATTCTATTGATATGATTTGGTGTGTAACTTTGTGGTATGGTTTTAGCATTACTGTTTTGGTAGATGAGAATAGAGACATCATAGTGTTTGCTGATTCTTTTTTTTTTTTTTTAATAGCACAGAGCACTACGCAGGCAATTCGATTCTAGCTGTTGCAAGCTCCCCCATCTATCATTAACTTTTCTGGTGACTTGAAATATGGTATTCCTATTTATTCAGACTATGAAACTCTTTTAATAAATGTTTGTAGGTTGACTCCGTGTTTTGTCCATGATGTAAATTAGTTTTTGGTATGTTTCCCTTGAATCAGTATGTTGACCATTATTTGCCAAGTGATAACATTACTTTTATCGGAACTTGCAATACCTTCCAACTCAATGGGTAATATTAAAATGTTATTTCGGTTTTGTCCTTACATTGTTGGTTCCAATATGTATATATAATTTGATACTTGAACACTGTACCCGAATCGATGTCCTTACATTGTTGGTTTCAATATGTATATATAATTTTGAAAGCAAGTGTTCATTTCTTTGTTCCGATTGCCTAATTTTCTTAGTATCTACTATTTCTAAATTACTATTGCATATAAAACTACCTCATCACATTCTGACCATGTGATCTGAATCAGCCTACTCTAATTGCCAAATTTTCTTAGTATCTACTATTTTTATTCATTACTATTATATTTTCCTAACTGTCTCTATCTTTGGATATTTATAGACTAGAACTGAAGGGTTCCGTTCTGTATGGGTCTATCAATCATTAAAGAAGTTACTGAAGCATGAGGATGTTTTAGGATTCTACAAGTAAGTTTAGGATTCTACAAGTGGTGAGGAATATATAATCACTTCGAGATTTCATTTTGGATTTATTGATTCTATGTATATTTGGTTTTATGACTGTAAAATATCTGGCTTTGGATTTATTGATTCTATGTATGTGTCATATCGATATGGTAATCCAAACATTTATACTAGTAACAATCAAAGTGGTTATTCTTTTTTTATTGATGCAAGAGATGAAGAGACGGTTGTTTTCACCCTCCATTACCAAGCGAACCAGCCAAAAAACTGGGTTTTGGAAGGGGCAACATTAAACCATTATAGCTTAGGCACAAGCAAATTGGATCCATGTTGGTCTTCAGCCCACCTTCTGATAGCAACCACAGAACTTTGAGTTGAGAACATGGAAGCAAGATCAAAGAGTTGAAGAAGAAATATGTTACAAGAAATGTGATCAATATAAGAAGAAATGCTCCTAATTTTAAGGTTTTCATTATCTCTCTCTAGCCAATCTCTTTATGTAGACAGTGTATTATAGTGCTTGATATGAAGCATATTTCAAGTTTTAGCTATATATAAATCTGATGGTGGAAAAAATACATTGAAGACTTCAAATATTTTAAGTTAGTGTTTCTACAAGTCAGGATAGCACCCATAGACTATTGTGTTAAATAATAACTAAAAGCCCCATTATTAGTTTATGAGTTGCACTATAGAGTTTTACGTGTACTTGACATCACAATTTCCATAACCATTAAAACACTCGGCAGCAAAACAGAGCTAGCAGCAGCAAGGCAAAATCAACAGCAGCAAGGCAAAGACACACTCCCACACAACACCTGGGCAGCTATTCATAGCAGCTAAACTAAAGCAAACACAACACAAACCAGAATTTATAGACATTAACAGTAGGCGGACACGGCACCTGGATAGATTTACACAGCAGATCACATGACACTCCAGTAGAATGTGTAGACAGACCACCAGAGTTTAGCCTAACCAGTTCCATATTTGAGGTACCAACACAAAAACAGTAAACAGCTCCATTCTACATAAAGAAATACAACAATATCTAATGCTATCAGGTTGATTTAGACATTCTCCACATATTTGTCATATGTGCTTCTATCTGCTATGGTTTAGTGATGACTTGTTATAAATAAACTCACTATTATGTTGCTGTATTTGTGCAGCATGTCGTTAGAACTAATGGAGAAATACCTTCTGTTGATGAAGCAACTTTAGACCATCAAAGATTATTGGACAGGTATTCAGCTATTATTTTAGGACTGGACAAAAGCTCCCCTTCCCCTCATCCAGAGAAGAAAAGATATATGCATCTTTGTCTCTTTTGCCTTCCTTTATTTGTTTATTTACTTATTTTTATTATTATTATTATATATATATATATATTTTTTTTTTGCAGCTGTGGGATTTTTATTTCATATATATAGTTTTTGATGCTGGAGATGTCTGTTCTTCTTCAGATTGCAGTTATATGAGTTGGTGGAGTTTATGGTTCATGGAGATGGAAATTGTCAGGTTAGTTTCTTACTACACTGCACCTCATGCTCTTGCGTGCCTCAAGTTCCATGTATTTGTGATGTCTTTTGCATGCCATGTGATTAGAGTTCCCTTTGTCTCTTGATGAACAGATACCGCAAAAGTCAATATCTTGAGTCACACTAATCATTATTTTTTGGTGGGATGATGTGGTTTTGCCTTCAGTTTGCTTTGTTTCCCCCTCTAGCTTTTTTTCTCTTTATACGAGATGGCGTACTTTAGTACTATAATTTTCAATTATTTTTTTGCTTTCCTTTGTCATTTTCTTATCTTTTATCTACGTAACTCATTTTTTGATGTTTTTAATCACACTTAAAAGATGTGATGAAATCATTTTTTAATGACACTTAAAAGATGTGATTAAAAGACCCTTTTTAATCACACTCCCAAAGATCACACTCCCAAAGATCACACTTTAATTTAGAATAGAATTTGTTATCACCATCCCAAAAATAAGAAATGGTTTTAATTTTGTGAATAGCTTGTAAGTTATATAGCCTTGACTGGCTTTAATTAATTTTGTGAATTAATTTGAGCAGGGTTTTTAATAACAATGAACTCAGTGGCAAGATTCCTTCAACGCTAGGACTACTGTAGACTTTGGAGATATTGTGAGTATTTCTATCACATACCCAATTAAAATCATAATAAGATGCTAGCTGTGAATACCCATTAAATTTTTTGAATTGAGTATACAGTGTTGGCAATGGATTTTCCTGGATATGGACTCATTGGTGGCCCTATCCTAATTTCAATCTCATTGTTTTTCGTTCTTGTAGTGACATGCCTGTTAACAAAGCACGTACTTTTATGTACCATTGAGTGCAGTTAATCCTAATATGATCTATGTTTGTGCATTTATATCATTGATCTTTAGACCTTATTCAAGTACCCAATAAAATAAGAAAGTCTAAATACATAGAGAATCAAACACACAAAAATATCTCACAAATTTACAAATGTCTCACAAAAGCAGAAAATCTATGTTTAGTTTTCTACATTTCTAACATTGCTCTAATTAAATTATTGCGCTGGACTTTGGCAAAACAGTTGACATCACATGAAGAATGTGTTCCTATAATTCTTTTTCTCTTACATGAGCATTCACTTAGAATCTTTTTCTTCTAGTGACTTTTTATTTTCCCCAATTGCCAAGATCACATCTGAGGCAGGTGCACAATGAATTTCATGAAAATGCCTTGCAGGTATGGACTATGAAACTATGAAGAAGCCTATATGTTGATATTATAAACATGATTCTAAAATGTGTACTGAATTAAATTTCAAATTCACATGAAACTAACAAACTGAAAAGAAAAAGACATGATCTTGGTTTTGTTTTAGAGTTTTTAGCTGATTTGAGTATATACAGATGGCAGGAATTTCTGTTGTGGGTCGAAATTATTATGGTGTGTTCCCGTTGAGAGGTACATTGCTTAATGTGAGGGAAGCAAGCCATAAACAGATCATGGAGAATGCTGAAATCACGAGCATCAAGCAGATTGTTGGACTTCAGCATGGAAAACAGTATGACAGTGTGAAGACTCTGAGATATGGTCATTTGATTATCATGACTGATCAGGTTTCAAACATTTAACTTCTTGTTTTGTTTTTTCTTTTGGTTTTATCTATATGCAATGGACAATCGTGAAATTTTATATGTTACAGAAATCTGTTTAGAATGTTTAGAATCTGTTACCAAAAATCTGTTACTAAAATGTGGGACCTCTAGTGATGTTTAGAATGTCTCATGTCATTTCTTTATGTCAGTAGCTTTAGAGGAATTGAGTTCTATCCTTTTTTGTATTTTTTTTTTCATGATCTTGTCAATTGACCTTGCTTCGGGTCTTTGTCATTTTTGTAAAGCTATGGTTATAATTTTTGCATCATAATTTTTTTAGTATGATCTACTGTTGTAGTTCATGTATTGAAATTTTGTTAGGCTTCACCTAATATGTCTACATGGTTCTAATTGAATTTCAATCCTCTGTAGTTCCTTGCTACTGTGTCCCATGAGATCAGAACCCCAATGAATGGTGTTCTTGGTAAGTTGTTGTTATTGTCCTTTATCATTTTAAGTCATTTAAATACATTGCTTTGGGGAAAACATTAAAAAATTATTTAAAAATAAACAAAGAAAGTGGGGTTGTTGAGTGATGTCTGTATATATGTTTATTCAACAGGAATGTTGCAGATGCTAATGGACACAGATCTAGATGTAACTCAACAGGACATCCTATAGCTATATCTGCATCAAGAAAAGTGAAACATGTATTTGCTAATGATTTAAACCCCTTTGCGGTTGAATATCTGGAAAGGAATTGTGTCCTCAACAAACTTGAGAGGAAGATAGAAGTATGAATTTAGCTTGTCATGCAATTATTGTTTAATGGTTTTCATAGATTCATTTTTCAATTTAGAAAGTGTGTATATTTATATATCTGCAACTTGCATTCGACGAAGTTGTATCATGTGGGCTTAATTATTTTGTTTTTGTATGTCTAGGTTTTTAACATGGATGGAAGGAGGTTCATTGATGCTATGTTTGCAAGTCAAAAAGCTCAATCCATCACACAAGTGGTTATGAATTTGCCAAATGACGCTGCAGAGTATCTAGGTATGTAATTATTCTGATAGAGCATAAATTCTCTTCTTCTTTCAGCAGTGAAGTTTTGTATTCTGAAATTAAATATTGAGAGTTGCTCGTATAGCTTTTCCATTTTACTGTGCTACCATTTTAAATGCTACTTACTAGGTGATGTATTGTGAAGGATTTAGATGGTAATAATTACTTATTGAGTTTTATCCTTGGACTTAGAAATTGATGTATTAAATTTTAAATAGGACATATGATGTGATATAGTTTCAAGGTGGCTAACGTTTCTTGTGAATTTATCACGGGACAGAAGCCCTGGGAATAGCATTACAACATTAGGTATAGGATTCTTATTCTGGCTAGCTGAGTAAGGTACTTTGCTATGGCCTACTTTGGCTCTGGTTAACTCCTTCATAATCACTTTGAAAAAAGGATTTTTGAGATGTGTTTATTGGGGACCTCTTATGGGGAAGTAAGATTATATTCAGTGAACAGTCTTCATTATGCATTTCTCTTAGGATTGTAAAAAGTTAAGTTCCATCAGCATGTGGCACTTGGATGGCAACAGTTTAAAGATTCAAAGAAATCGCTATGATCAGTAATTTAGTCATTCAAAATTATTACCTAAATGTCATATAGAAAAGAGTGGAGAAGGTGTTGGAGTTATACAAGGAATGGAGTAGATAATGGAAACCACAGAATATGTTGCGATTTTCAAAATTGCAGACACTAGCATTCAATTGTTCTCTCTCTCAATATTTTGCCCAATTATTGCAGATGTATTCAGGGGAATATTTAGAACAAAGCCCAAGTAGAGAAAAATTACCTTGCCAAAGATCCATGTTTATGGATTCTCAAAAGCAACGTCAAATATGTAAGTTACTTGGATTTGAAAGATGGAAGTGATCCTGAATTTTGTTATATAACATTCCTTTGAAGTAACTACATAAGGAGAAACAAATAAACCATAAACAAAGAAAAAGAAAAGAAAAGAAACGAAAAAATAGAGAAAACCATAAATAAGAGGAAGATTGTTTTCAACATTGTAGTAGTCTTCTATGTCTGTATATGCTTGTCAAGCTTGATTGTATTTGCCATGACCATATATGAACCTTGCACTTTTCTCTGTGTAAAAAAAGGTCTCATTGTCCAATCTGTTAATACCCATTTCAAATTTGTAATTAGCAGCTTATATTCTGAAATTGACAATTTAATTACCTGCAAATGAGTTAGAAATTTTGATTTGAACGTACGATTCTCTGAAATTTCTAATTTAATTACCCATTTCAAATATTTTCATTAAAAACAAGCCTAACATTATTTCTCATTTTCTTTGGTATAGATGGATGATGGATGATGGATGATCTCGTGCACGAAGTTAAATTGTACAAGACTACTTGACAGTATAAGCATTTTTGGGAGAATTAAATATTATTGGATGGATGTGTATGGATAACAAATATTAGTAGTTTTATTTGTTGATAGCTGCACATGGATAACAAATAGTTATGTTTCAATTTGTTATGCTAGATGGATGTGACTTGTGAATGAAAACTTGAATAGTTGTATTGTGTCGAATGTTAATGAATTATGTATTGTGTCGAATGTTAATGATTCAGTTAATTTGAATGATGCTTTAAAATTATAGGAAAATTATGGATTGAATGAATATTTAGGAATTACAGGTATATTGTTTTCCTGCTTTGGCGACCAATTTATTAGTCGCGACAAATAAATAATTTTTTTTCGCAAAAAATGACAATTGCCGACCAAGAGTTTTGGTCGCAAAAATTACATCTATTGCTGACTAAAACAGCTCTTGGTCGTGGAAACTCACTTTTGCCGACCAAAAGTTTTGGTCGCGAAAAGTAACAAATGGCGACCAAAACCTTTTTTGGTCGTGGAATGTCACAATTGACGACCAAACTTTTTGGTCGCAGAATGTCACGATTGGCGACCAAAATTTTTTGGTCGCGGAATGTCACGATCGGCGACCAAAATTTTTGGTCGTTGAATGTGATAATTGGCGACCAAACTTTTTGGTCGGGAAAATTTCACTTTTCGCGACTAAAGTGTTTTAGCAACTAAATGAATTAGTCGCGGTAATGATATATTTCGCGACCAAAAATTTGGTCGGCAAATCCGACTTTTCCCGACCAACCAAAATTTTGGTCGCGAATTACTTTTGCCGACCCTCAATTGGCGACCAAAGTAGCGACCAAAAAAATTGGTTGTGGATAACTTTTACCGACTAAAAATGGGTTTTTAGCGACCAATTTTTTGGTCGGCAAAAGTGTTAATTCTTGTAGTGTTTGCACATCACTCCAAACCACAGGGGGTTTATGAGTACATTTATAAAAGTTATAGAGGTAATATGGAAACGCATGAAACCACAAGGGGTAAAATGTAATTATTTCAACTTTTTGTGTGAATGAAATGCACGATGTGCCTGACAAAATAAATAGTTCGGATCATTAAAACAAAACCTGTAGTGGACCTCATGGGCCCAAACAGTGCCCTCCAATCTAGATTTTGAATTGAAGAGGATTTGCCTCCTATATATATGTATATGTATATGAAGGAGTCTGAAACCCAAACTAATCCACCCAAATATTTTTGGATGGGTAGTTGTGTGGTGGAGATTAAAATTGTGTAATGTGGGGTTCACATATTAAATAAATTTGAATCATAAATGATAATTTAGGATAATTTATGGATATTTAAGTTTCAGTTCGTAGTATTACTGTGGGCTATTTTGGGAAAATGGTTAAAAGCCATCTTTCAGCTTTTAACCCATTTTGAATCACATCATCTCTCATATTTTTTACACGTTTTTTAGAAAAAAAAAATCAACTTTTAACCATCTTCTCAAAACAATCATATATATATATATTATGAGTTGATTATCTTTTTAACACTAAAAAAATATGAGATTTGTATCATTTTAATTCTCAATATTTAAATTGTTTCAATTTAATTTTTAAAATATATATAAAAAAATTAATTTAATCTACCAATCTAATTCAATTTTTAGATTTCGTTAAAGGCAGATATGAAAATCATATTAAAAATTACATTTTTAATTATCAAAGTAGAGCTTTGCATAATTTTAGTCTCAAGGCTCGTTTAGGATGTCGATTAGTTTTTTAGCTTTTTAACTATTTTAGTATGAATCTAAAAGTCTAGTTTGAAATGAGCTTTTTGATTTTTTTAAATTTTTATGAGGAAAAAAATAAAATGATTATTATTTAAATATAATATTTTATCTTATTAGACTAAAAGTCTATTTTGTCTTTATGTGACTAAAATAACTCCAACCTCATCCAACCTTACATGCTAAACGAGCACTCAAAGTTTAAATTGTATCAATTTAATTCACAGAGTATAAAGTGTTTCAATTTTATCCATTAACCTAGTTCTGTGTATATTTATGTAAACTAAGAATAAAGTATGAAAAGCATAAATACATAGCAGCAATAATCAATAATCAAAAATCAAAAAAAATCATTCTTCACCAAACATTTTAGTCATTCAATATGCATATAGTGTGTGTATATATATATATATATATATATTACTTGCGTACCAAAACATATTGAATAATGAATTACAAGAAAACATTTTTTGCGATGAAAAAAAATCTTCCAAAAAAAATTGCTGACAAAAAACATTGGCAGCAATGATTTCATTCATCGTGAAAAATAAGCTTTAGCGACATTTATTTATTTATTTATTTATTTTTTTGCGTCGTAAAAATAATAATTTACTATAGTAGAGGAAATATTTCTCTCCAGAGATGTTGATCCTTTTTTTATTTATTTATTTATTTTATTTTGTTAACTATGTGTATTTTTCCGCCCAAGTTTTACCTTAGCTCAGACAGATTACGAAAGGAAATTAGGTTGGTGGACCAGACCAAGTCACTTTTTATGGATTGGAAATTAAATTGACATAATTTAGGCCTCGTTTGGGAATAAGTTTTTTAATAACTTTTTGAATTTTTGACTAAAATATGATGTAAAAAAAATTAGTATGTTTGAGATATTTTTTGATTTTTTACGAAAAGATATGCAAAAAGTAGAGAAAAAATAGAGTCTTTGACTTTTTAGTATAGGTTGTTGACTTTTTAATTTTTTTAGTAATTTTTTGATTTTTTGACTAAAACACTACTTGCCAAACGAGGTCTAAATATTAGAGACCAAAATGACACAGATTATATACTTTGAGGTCTAAAAAATGCTTTTTTAATTAAATTTTCTTATTTAATCCTAATATTAATAGCATTTATAAACAAAGTTAAGTTAGAGAACCAAATTGAAACATATTTTATATATTATGGACTAAATTGACACAATTTTAATATTGGGGACTATGGCTTATTTTGGCATCTAGATTAAAAATTAGTTTTTGACTTTTTTGGATCACATCACCTTTTTATTTTTTTATAAATTTTCAAAAAAAGGGTCAAAATTTAACTTTTAACATACTTTCTAACATAAATAGCATACTTTGGAGGCTAAAAAAGCAATTCAAAAAGTTAATGGAGTCTTTTTGTCTGGTTTAGGCTAAGTTTGGCTACTACAAAATAATTCATCTTTTTATCTTTTTTTCATCACATTACCTCTCTACTTTTCTGAACATCTTTTCGTAAAAAGACAAAAAATACACTTATTTAGGTCATCCCAAACAATCCCTTAGTATCTTAATGTATACTCTCTCATTTCACACATATCTGATTAATTACTGTTCAAGATATTCAAATTAAAAAAATTCTATAATATCATTAATTTTTTTTATCACCGTTTGGTAATGCTTTCCACACATATACTTGTAATCAGTTTCATAACTTGATGATAATTATTAAGAAATTAATTAAATTAAATATGATAAAATATGAAAAAAAAGGTGCAACAATGATTCATCCCACTAAAAATACCACCACTAATAATACTAATGCATTAAAAAAGTAAAAAAAAAAAAAAAAAAAACAACTCCAAGACCAAAATATCATATCATTAATGGCGAGATCCACTGCCACCTAATTAGTGGGAGCACTAATTCATTTTTCAAAAAAGGTGATATATAATAGCCGTCATATGACTTGCCCTCGGAATTTTTTTTTATGACAACTTAACTGAGATATTTTGAACTGAGGGTAAAAAGTAAACTTTTCGCTAAAAAACATTCCAACAGGCCTTAGCTAATTTGAAAATAATAAATAAATAAATAAATTCTCATTTTAAAGTTAAAGTCAAGTTTTAAATTTTATTTCCGGCCAAGCCCAACTTTTTTTCTTCTTCTGATTATATTGTTTTGTCCTTATCGATCTTCTTTGTTCCATTCTTGGACTTCAATTCATTTGATAAATTAGTCATTTCATATAATAATAAAAAAATTCCAAAAATATAATAAAATTGTCAAAATATGCAAATGGTTAAAAGTCATTAGAAAAGTAAAAAGCCTAATAATATCTAATTGTTGATGTTAATCATACCCATATTTTTCTTGAACTTTCATAGCTTTTGTCATTAGCTCAGTGACTTTTCAGGTACTCAAAGAGAATTTTTCATGCAATCGGCCTCATTTTTGCAAGTGGTTGTACGTTACTTTTGACTTGTACTAAGGCTCCATGCATGTTTCTTGGACTTTGTATTGTATCTAATAACCGCGTCAAGTGATTTGTCAAAACGGAATGATTTGTATCTATCAGTTTCCTTTCAGATGGAGGAACTCTTCAACTGATTTCTAAACCAACAATGATTCATCCCACTAAAAACATCATCACTAATAGTACTAATACATTAAAAAAATAAAAAAAAAAAAAAAAATACAACTCCAAGACCAAAACATCACATCATTAATGGCGGGACCCACTGCCACCTAATTAGTGGGAGCACTAATTAGTGCTCCCAAGCATTTTTCTTTCTAAACATGTGTTAAACATTGGACACCAATGCAAGAGAAATCAACGCACGTTTTAGACTTGGATTTTTATTTTTATAGGACTTATGTACATAATGATATTTTAAATAAATTTATAATTAAAACAAATTATATTAGATTTTCTGCATTCCAATATTATACATTCTAGCATATTTGTGAAAAGGAACCTTTTTTGATAAATCCACTTTCTAAGAGTTTTATTCCATCTAACTCATATTTTTTTTGACTATTCCATTAGATCTTATTTGAGATAAGAAGACCAAAATAACATTTTTATCTACTTATGTTCCATTTAGTTCACATTATTTTCTTATGTTTCAATAAGTCCTATGGGTGACATAATTACCAAAATACCCCTAATGTGAATGTTCACATTGTCAACGTGAATGTTCATATCGTCAATGTGTAGGGGCCCGGCCCATGTCGATCCTCGTGGGTGCCCGAAAAAATTCGAGTCAGGCCGGGGCGGGCCCGGCCTGTTGACAATGTGAATATTCACATTGACATGTTAACATTTACATTAATAGGAGTGTAAAATTGGCCCACGTCCTGTGGCGGCTCGAAACCCGCCCGCGGCCCATGGGCGGCCCGGGACGGGCCCGGTCTGGCCCGGCCCGTTGACAATGTGAATATTCATATTGACATGTTAACATTCACATTGATAAGAGTACAAAATTGGTCCGCGGCCCATGGGCGGTCAAAAGTCAGCCCGCGACCCGGGGCGGGGCAGGCCCGGCCTGTTGACAATATGAATATTCATATTGACATGTTAACATTCACATTGATAGGAGTGTAAAATTAGCCCGCGCCTCGTGGCTGCCCGAAACCCGTCCATGGCCCGTGAGCGGCCCGGGGCGGGCCTGGCCCGGCCTGTCGACAATGTAAATATTCACATTGACATGTTAACATTCACATTGATAAGAGTATAAAATTGGCCAGCGACCTAGGACAGGCCCGACCCGGCCCGTTGACAATGTGAATATTCACATTGATATGTTAACATTCACATTGATAAGAGTATAAAATTGGCCTGCAGCCCGTGGACGGCCTGAAGCCCGACCGTAGCCCGACGCGGGCTTGGCCCGATCCGTGACAATGTGAATATTCATATTGACATGTTAACATTAACATTGATAGGAGTGTAAAATTTGCCCGTTGCCCGAAGCTTGCCAGCGGCCCGGGGTAGGCCCGGCCCGGCCCGTTTCGTTGACAATGTGAATAGTCACATTGACATGTTAACATGCACATTAATAGGAATATAGAATTGGGCCGCCACCCGTGGGCTGCCCGAAGCCCGCCCACGGCCCAGGGCAGACTCGTTTAGGTCCGGGCCCGAGCATGTTCGAGACCCTAGGCTAGAGCCTAGGCCATCACTTTGAAGCTTGGCCCGGTCCATCAGCCCGCTTAAGGCCCATTCAAGGCTCGGTCCGAGACCCAGCCTGACCGAGGCGCAATGTCTTTTTTTGTGAAAAATAATAAAATTTTGGTAGAAAAATTAAAAAGAATTAAAAAAAAATGGCCAGGCACGCCCAAGCCCGACCTAAGCTCGAGGCTAGACCCAGGCCCACCGACCCGACCCGAAGCTCGATCCATCGGCCCGTCTAAAGCCTGAATACCTTTGTGCCAGGGCTAGGGCCTAGGCCTAATTTTTTGGCCCGTGGGCCGGGCTGGGCAGGCCCGGATTTTTTCGGACACCCACGAGGCTCGATATGGGCCGGCCCGGGCCTTTACGCATTGATGATATGAACATTCACATTGACGATGTGAACATTCACATTATGGATATTTTGGTAACTATGTCTCCCATAAGACTTATTGAAACATAAGAAAATAATGTGGACTAAATAGAATATAAGTAGATGAAAATGGTATTTTGGTCTTCTTACCTCAAATAAGACTTAATGGAATAGTCAAAAAGAATGTAGGTTGCCCGAAGCCCGCCCGCGACTCGGGAGAGGCTCGTTTGGGCCCGGGCTCGAGCCTAGTCCGAGACCCTAGGCTAGGGCCTGTGCCATCATTTTGAAGTCCAGCCCGGCCCATCGGCCTAGTTAAGGCCCGTTCAAGGCTCGGTCCGAGGCCCGGCCCGCGCCGAGACTTAGTGTCTTTTTTTGTCGAAAATAATAAAATTTTGGTAGAAAAAATTAAAAGAATTAAAAAAAATGGCCAGACCAGCCCAAGCCCAACCCAAGCCTGAGGCTAGGCCCAGGCCCATCGGCCCGACCCGATGCTCTACCCACCGGCTCAGGCCCGGACCCAAACAAGCCTGCCTCGGGACGTAGGCAAGCTTCGGGTAGCCCACGGGCCGCGGGCCAATTCTACATTGCTATCAATGTGCATGTTAACATGTCAATGTGAATATTCACATTGTCAACGGGCCAGGCCGGGCCTACCCCGGGCCGCGGGCAAGCTTCGAACAGCGGACAAATTTTACACTCCTATCAATGTTAATGTTAACATGTCAATGTGAATATTCACAATGTCACGGGTCGGGCTTCGGGCCGCCCACGGGCTGTGGGCCAATTTTATACTCTTATCAATGTGAATGTTAACATGTCAATGTGAATGTTCACATTGTCAACGGGCCGGGTCGGGCCCGCCCTGGGCCGCTGGCCAATTTTATACTCTTATCAATGTGAATGTTAACATGTCAATGTGAATATTTACATTGTTAACAGGTTGGGCCGGGCCCGCCCCGGGCCGCCCACGGGCTGTGGGCAGGTTTCTGGCAGCCACGGGACGCGGGCTAATTTGACACTCCTATCAATGTGAATGTTAATATGTCAATGTGAATATTCATATTGTCAACGGGCCGGGCCGAGCTCGCCCCGGGCCGCGGGAGGGGGGCTTTTGGCCGCTCATGGGTCGCGGGCCAATTTTATACTCTTACCAATGTGAATATTCACATTGACGTTAACATGTCAATGTGAATATTCACATTGTTAACGGGCCGGACCGGGCCTGTCCGGGTCGTCCATGGGTCGCCGACGAGTTTCATGCCGCCACAGGACGCGGGCCAATTTTACACTCCTATTAATGTGAATGTTAACATGTCAATGTGAATATTCACATTGTGAACAGGCTGGGCCCGCCTTGGCTCGCAGCGCGGGTTTCGGGCAGCCCACGGGCCAATTTTACATTCCTACCAATGTGAATTTTAAAATATGAATCTTCACATCATAAAATTGCTAACCGTTCAAAAAATATTTATAAGGTATCAAAATTAAATATAAGGGCATAAGTGTCCAAGAAAATAGTATAAATCAAGAAAAATGACTTTATGGAATAAAATTATACATACATGGGACTAAATGGGTTAAAAAATTCCTTCATGGACTTCTTGAGTTAAAACATTTCTAAATGGGATTTATCAATAAAAATCCCTTGTGAAAATAAAAGCTACATGTTTATCAGTCAGTACATTATATATATTCATTAAGGAGTTAGGTGGACGTTGTGCATAGGAATAATAACGGGTGGGGTATAGGTAGCGAGCCCCCACCCCCACCCCCAACCCCATGTTTGCCAGTTACTCCCGACCCGACCCTCATGAAACTCTTCTCTACCATGAATCTACGCAACACAATAAAAAAAATTTAACAATAATATTAAAACTCAATAATTAAAACTAGAAAATGATATTTATAATTAAAAATATATATTATATATTGTGCATAAATTAAAATTATATTATATATATAGTATAATAGGAACTCAGTAATACACATAGTATAGATTTGTATATTCAATAAAAATTAAACAATATATTATACACATATTACGTATATATGTAATATTATTATTTATTTATTATTATATTTCGGGTCAGGTAATGTTCGGGTAAAGAAATATTCTCCCCTGTTTTTGACCTGAACCCAATCTGGTTATCCAAAAAATTTCTCAAATCCGGCCTTATCTTATTCAACCACCCCCAAATCCATCTCATTAGAGTCGAGGAGAGTCGGGGACCTGGCGGATCAGGATATTTTGCCATCCCTAGTTGTGCATGACTAGGAGTGTAAAAATGACACGTGGCTCGTGCGCGGTCTGAAGCCCACTTGCGACTTGAGGTGGGTCCGACCAAGTTAGGCCCAAGCCCAACCTGAGACCCTAGGCCTGGGCTGTCATTTTGAAGCCCTACCCAACCCATCGGCCAGCTTCCAGCCCACTCAAAGCTCGGCCGGGCCCGCCTGAGACCTAGTGTCATTTTAGTAGAAAATAATAAAATTTTGGTGAAAAAATTAAAAAACAAAAAAATGTTCAGGCCCGCCTAAGCCTGAGTCTAGGCCCAGGCCAACCAGACCAACCAGTCCAAAGCTCGAAGACCCAGGGCTTAATTTTTTGGCCTGTGGGCTGGTCCGACCAGTCTCGAATTTTGGGGGGAGCCCACGAGGCCCAACATGGGCCGGGTCGGGCCAAATTTACACCCCTATGCATGACTGACGAGGTTCATTTCATGTTCTACTTCAATTATTCGAATCGTACACTTTTATTAATACATAGAGTAGAACATGTCTATAAAAAATTAAGTTGATCGAACGTCAATAGCCCTTTCATCAAATTACATTTGTCTAAAAAATTGAATGGTATGTGTAATTTTAAGTACAAAACTAAATAAAGATGTAGCTTGAGTAAGAGATATCCGATTAATTTGATTTTTTATAAGTATACTCTACTCTACGTACCTTAAAAAGTAAATGGTTCAGATAAGCTCATTAGCCATACAACAGTGACTGTTGTGCATAACGCACATTAGCCACCCCAATTCCATTGATTCATACTCAATTCAAGACTCGATTTAGATCTCATTATAATCGATTCAATTGTTGTGAAATTCTTTTTTGTGGCTGATTATTTTAAAAAATTCATGATTGTGTCATTTGATTCTTGATCTATATGGTTCGATATTTTGGATTCCACTATGCTCTAACTGACATTTGATTATTCTCCAAATATCACTATTTAAAATATTGTTGTGAGGTCATTTGAATGACCTTTGTGTAAGAAAAATATGTTTTGTACAAATTTTCCTCTATTAATTTGTTAAACCGATCATAACCAATAGTATGAAGCTGAGAAGCAATCCTAATGGAAACATGTAGGATCAGTGTATGAAGTTTTTGGCTTTAGTAGCTAAAAACCATGTTGATAAATAGGTAAAGTAGATGAACATATAGACTTGTCCATCAATTAGGCTTTGAGTAGGACTTCCTAATAAAAGGAAATCCAATAGGGCATTAACTCAATCTAAAAATAAAAAAAGGGCATTAATCATATTGGGGATTTATTTTAATTTAAATTTTTTGTTTAAATGGGAAATTAAATTTGGGTTAGGCCTAAAGTTAATGTAAAAGATAATACACATTTAAATATATGCATAGACTCCACAATTTTGACAATTACAGGAACATGAAAAGGAGAGGTTGCACAAGGATTGAGATAGACATGTTGCTATTAATAATAAACTTTTAGACATGTAAACCAACTTTCAACCCATAAAATGGTAATTCTAGTCACACCACTTCTTTCCATCCATTATTTTTTGGTAAATTAAATATTTCTTACTTTAACTGTCACATTAATTTTATTTTGGTCACTTATCTGCTAACTGCAACAATTAAAATCCTTATATTTTAACTTATGTTTCAATTTGATTTTTTTATTATTAAGATTTTTAAAATTAGATAGAAAGCACTAACATGAGTCCACATAAATAAGTTTGAGAGATATTAGAGGAAAAAAATTGCATGGCAAATTACGGTTTTTACCTTTTAACAATCATTCAAATTTTAATTTGGTCTTTCACTTTCAATTTTTACTGAAACTGTAAATGGTTGGTAGTAAAAAGATCACACTGGAACATGTGTTGAAATTTGAAAACTTAATTATTACAAACCAGAAGAGAAAGACAAAACTGAAATTAGATAAAAGTTTTTTAAAAAAAATCCAAAACAATACTCATAATTTGAATCCGATTGCCTAAAATCACAACAAAATTTTTTTAAATACTCCCATTTGATCAACTTTTTATGATAAATTCATGAAAGGTAAATTAAACTAATGGTCCCTACAATTTAAAATTTATGTCATTTTACTTCATGATCTTTCAATTATAATATATTTGATTCTAAATTTTAAATCTAATTCTAAATAAGGACAATTGAAAATACCATTTCCTTTGCAAACAAAAAATACTCAATTTCAAGAGTAAAGTTGTCAATTTGATAAAATATAAAATAATTTGACAAAATAAATGTCAAAAAGTTATTTTTGAATTTTTCAAAATTATTTCTACCCACCAAAATAAAATTATATAAAAATGATAAATTTTTTACATTTTTAATTTTTTACGAAATTAATTTTTAGTATATGTTTCGATGATGATCATGTAATGAGTGATTGTTTTTGTTGATGTTTTTGGATGGTTATCATGTAATAGATGGTTGTTTTTGTTGTTAACAGATTTTTTTATTTTTTATTTTTTATTTTTTTTATGATTATCATGTAATAGATGGTTATTAGGCTTTTAATATGTAATTGATATGTTTAATATATAAAATGCTTTTAGTTTTTAATTTTTTGATTTAATGGATTGGTTTAATAATAATATCAAAGTTGTCGCCATGTTTGATTTTTAAAAAAATAAAAACTAATTTAACAAAAATAAATATAAAAAAATTATTTTTACTCTCCCGAAGGAAAAAAAATTATATAAAAATGATGTATTTTTAATTTGTATCATTCTTACCCTCATTGATGTGTAATTTCTCCTTATTTGAAATTGGATTTTCAAATTGGCGAAATTTAACCACGACTCTTGGAACACGAGCAAACCCTGGGCATTCGGACTTGTGCATTTTTCTTACCTAATTGCGAAAAAGTAGCACATTCCAGACTTTAGCTCTTTTGTTACGGTGGATTCACCCCTCTTTCATATTACAAATTTCCTAGCCCCCGCAACCGAAGCGATATACAAAAATGTGAGGGAGATGGCTCAAGACAAAACGCTTGCCATGACGTCGGACGCGTTATGTAAGGATGACAGAGTGGCTCTAGCAGAACAGTATAGAACGGAGAGGCACGGTGAAAAGGGTGTGGAGCGACCAGGGCAACCCCTTCCACTGATGATGATTTCAGCTGCCCAACCGATTAACCAAGTGGAGCCTGACCTTTGGAATACCAAAGCGGACAAATCCATGGTAACGACAGAGGATCTGGAGGAGTTACATCGGAAATACCAGATTTCGGGCAATGTAGAGTTGAGGTTGCCCACGCCGAAGGAGAGGGCGTCTGATGCACGACCGATGAAATTCGCCTTGTACGAAAAACGTTGCGGGGGGGGGGGGGGGTCTGAGGTTGCCCCTCCCACAGCTGGTGGTCGACGTGCTGAATCACCTGGGGGTTGCCCCAGGACAACTAATGCCAAAAGCGTAGAAGATTTTGTTTGCCTGTGCAATTGCGTGGCCACAGGCGACCAGAGGGGAGGAAATGACATTAGACAAATTTTTCTCTTGCTACAAGGTTGCAAGGCAACAAGAGACTTGGGTGACTCTTCAAGCCATTGCGGGAAAGGGATTAGTGGCGGGACTGCCCTCGTCGATAATTTTTTTAAGAATGTTTATATATATTGTATATATAATTGTATAATCAAAGTTTTAATTGTGACTTTAGTCTTATATGCAAGTATGAATTTATAAATTTTTTGGCTCGTTAAGGCTCATGAACATGCTTGAGCTCGGTTTGTTAAATTTTTATTGAGCTCAAGCCCGAGCTCGAGTTCGAGTTCGTTAAAATCTTAATAAACAAGCCCAAACATACTAAAGCTCATATAGGCTTGGTTCGTGTGCAACCCTACTATGTCTCCAGATTAAGCTGTGAGCAGAGATTGAGAGATTTGGACCAGTGTTCTCCTCCATCCCAATCTCCCTTCCAACATCCATCTTAATCCCTTCATCCATCCTAATCCCTTCCCCAACTCTACAAACAAACACAACACTAAATGGGCCCCACCTCCATCCTAATCCCATTCCACCCTTTACACCCCAAAACAAATGGGGCCAGGTGTCTTGTAAGGACTATTTTATAGATTAAATTTAGCTTATTTATTGATTTTTTTTGACTAAATTTTAAATAAATAAATTTATATTATTTTTTTTATATAGGTAAATTTATAGGCGGCCAAAGTGGTTTTTCGTGTCAACCAATGGTGGAAGGGGAGTGCGTACTATCTGGAAGGTCCCAACCAAGTTGCTGGAGCCAAAATTAGATGTTGCAGTAGAGAGGAGGGTCAAACAGGTGAATGAGTGGCAAGAGAAGGACGGGCTAAAATGGGACAACTTGGTCTAGCCCTTAGCCCTGTTTGCTCTGAATCTGGGGCCTCAGCTGATCGGGGAAGATCCTGCCCCAGAGGAGGTGGAGGCAAGGAGAAAAGCGCAGGAGGCAGAGGATGCACAAGCGTTTGCCATGGCAAACAAGTACAAGAAGAAAAATTTAGGTCCAGCGCCGAAGCTAGTAGCAAAGAGGTCTGTCCGACCACGACCACGACCACGACCCCAACCTTTGGGAGATAAGAACTTAGCAACATTTGTGTCTCTGTGGCCGCCGGTGGATCCATTGAGGGAGAAGAGTAATAAGGAGATAGAGTTGGTGGGGAAGAAGAAGAAGAAGAAGAAGAAGAAGAAGAAGAAGAAGAAGAAGAAGAAGAAGAAGAAGAAGAAGTGAAGGGTGGTGGCGGAAGGGAGTGAAGAAGGACCTACACCGAAAAAGGCCAAAGAGGGGGCAGTGGAAGTGGCCTAGAAGTAGAGGGAGGAGGGGTTAAGGTTGGGACTGAGGTGGAGGGTAGTTTGGCCGAGCGCCCAGTCACCCAAGTGACAAGCGGAGTGGGTGTGCAAGAAAGGGCGCCAATGGCCAGCCATTCTGCCGACCTGCCCTACAAGGACACGCCTTCAAGAGAAGAGCCCCCAAGGCAAGAGTTGGGGTCGTTGGGGACCGTCACACACCATTTGCACGTCGTGGTCAGCCACTCGGTTGGTAATGGTGGTGGGGCCAAGGCTGCTGCAAACCACATGCTAGGAGTCATTAAAGATGCGGCCGTACGAGGGGTGTCACAATTCACAAAAGTAGACCTCATAAGAGGGCTCTGCTCTATGTAGATGGAAGCGGTAACCCTAACGGCTACATTACTGGGTAAGGAAATAGGGGCAAGGGCAGAAATGAAGCCGTTTAAGGCCCAATTGGAAGAGACACGAGCGCAGTTGCAGAGTGTGAAGGCGGAAATAGTAGGCTGGAGGAAGGCTGCGAGGAGTGCTTGTGCGAAGGGATTAGCCTATGCTCAGAGGGCGAAAAAGATGGAGGTATTGGCGGTGGTGCAGAGTTATTTGACTTAGCGTGCCAGGGTAGGTCAGGCTGAGGTCACCTCCGAGCTATCGATCGCCAAGTCTGAACTTGACGTGGTGCGCTACAAGGTGGTATACTAGAGTTTGAGCTAGCGAGTGAGCAGAAAAAGATGGGTGAGGTCCAAGAAGCTTGTGACACCGCCAAAGAGAGATTGGAAGAGACCCTTGTAAATAATGAAAAGCTACGCAATTAGGCTTGGAAAGACAAAGAAGAGGCAGATGTGCGTATTGCTGAGTTGGAGAGGGCCTTGGGAAAAGAAAAGGCCAAGATTGCAGAGTTAGCTAGGATGATGGCGTCTGAGAGGATGGCCTATCTGGACTTATGCATCACGGCGGTGGAGTAGTTTAAGGCGTCCCCTGAGTTCCAAATGGCTATTGATGTGGCTGTGGCGAGGTGTTTGGCTAGAGAAGGGAAAGGTGGTGCTGGTCCGTCAGGAGTGGCTGCTGCTGGGAGGACCGAAGAAGAAATAATTCAAGGTTTTCAGCAGTCAGACTACTACAAACATGAGATAAGCCAGTACTGGGACAGCGGCTGGACAAGCTTCAAGTATAGGGCACAAGAGTTGTTCCCAGATGTGGACTTTAACCTGGTGAAGCCAAGAGAGAAGGACATCGCCTAGACTCTACTACATAAGGGGGTGGAGGAGGAAGACTTGGCATCCAGCGAAGGGGAGTGAAGACTGGGCCTTTTGTTTTTATTTTGTTTGGTTTTTTGGTTGTAGTTGTTTTTTTTTTTTTTTTCCAAAGAGATCTCCTTGTAAATAATGGTTGGAATTTGTAAAGAACTTGTGTTTATAATGAATTTGTTTATAAATAAGAAAAGATTGTGAATATCGTGGAATTGCAACAATTTGTCTAGGGAGATCTATAAATGAATGAAATGAAGTGTGTAACTTATCTGTCAAAAATTTGTCAAAACGGCTTGTTACTACAGTTTGTAATAAAGTTAAGTTATAAAAACTGCCATGTGTTTTGCCTTTGGGAGTGTGCTTAGTCTGGCTAAGTCTTTGCTTAACTCAGTCTGGCTGATGCTTTGCCTAATTCAATTTGGCTGAGCTCTTCATGCTCAGTCTGGCTGAAGCTTTGGAGGGCTCAGTCTGGCTGAGGCTATGTTCAACTCAGTCTGGCTGAGTTCTTCATGCTCAATCTGGCTGAGGCTATGTTTAGCTCAGTCTGGCTGAGCTCTTCATGCTCAGTCTAGTTGAGGCTTCGTTTAATTTTAGATTAAGGCATGACACAGATAATCGGAATCTTGAATTGTTGTCATAGTCCTGCGATCACCAATATATGCATTACGTGGTAAAAGCCAAAATGGACAAGTGTTCTGATCAAAAAAATGAAACATACAACAAGTTAAATCAAACAAAAAGCAGAAAATGCCGCTTTACTGGAAATAGCGTTTCAAGTGTTCGGCATTCCATGGATAAGGAAGGTCTCTGCCCTCTATGTCTTGGAGACGGTATGTGCCTGGGCGGGGTCTTACTTTGACGATGTAAATGCTTTTCCACTTAGCTACTTGGTTGGGTTTTTGGTGGCGAGAGTGGCTTCGCATAAGACGAGGTCTCTCACTGTAAATGCCCTCGGTCGAACTCTGCGATTATAGTGCTGTCTTACTTTCTGCTGGTACGAGGCTAGTCGGACGGAGGCTCATTCGCGTAGCTCTTCAATGAGGTCTAGGTCGATCCTCTGAAAGTCTTTGTTCAGTTGTGGATCGGGGTGGATAACCCTAGGCGTCGGCAGGACAACTTCCACGGGGATGACTGCCTCTGCACTGTATGTTAAGGGAAACGGGGTCTCTCCAGTTGGAGTTCTGGCGGTTATCCGATAGGCCCAGAGGACGTTTGGAAACTCCTCTGCCTAGAGGCCCTTAGCGGTCTCCAACTTGGTCTTGATGATTTTCAGAAGGGAGCGGTTAATGACCTTTACCTGACCGTTGACTTGAGGGTGGCCTGGGGAAGAGAAACAAGTCTTGATGTTGAGTTCATCACAGGATGCTTTGAATTTAGATTAGTTAAATTGTTTGCCGTTGTCGGAGACAATGACTTAAGGAGTCTCGAAGCTACATACGATGGACTACCAAATGAATCTGGTAGTATTTTGCTCAGTAATTTTGGCGAGGGGTTCGATTGCTACCCATTTAGTAAAGTAGTCAATGGCAACCACGACAAATTTTACTTGGCCGCTGTCGGTCGGCAAGGGGCCTACGAGGTCAATGCCCACTTGGCGAAGGGGTAAGGACTGCTGAGTGTGATTAGTTCTGTTGGGGGGACATGAGGGATACTGGCAAAATGCTGGCATTTGTCACATTTAAGTACGAAGTCGATGGTGTCTCGATTGAGCGTGGGCCAAAAGTACCTCGTGCGAAGGATTTTTTGAGCTAAAGACCGTCCCTCAGAGTGGTTGCCGCAAACTCCTTCGTGTATTTCTCTCATGACGTAGGTGGCTTGATCATTATTAAGGCATCTGAGGTATGGCCGTGAGAATCCTCTTTTATACAAGAAGTCTCCGACAAGGACATAATTTGATGACCGAGTCCTGACCTTGGCGGCCTCTTGCTTGTCTGCGAGCAATGTTCCCTGTTCTAAGAATGTGATAATGTCCTAGGCCCATGGGATAGGTTCGTTCTGGAGTAAATGTATTATTTGTTGATTTGGTGAAATTGTTGGACTGGTTAGGTACTCAACCTGGACACCATGACAGAGGTTTGATTGATCTGCTAAGGCTAACTGCGCCATTTTATCTGCTTGAGAGTTCTCTGACCTGGGGACATGTCTGATATGAAAGCTATTAAAGAGGCGGGTCAGAGGAAGAGCAATGTCTCTGTATGATCGCATGGCTTCTTCCTTTGCATTTAACTCACCCGTTATCTGTCCGACTATCAATCGAGAGTCGCCGAACACTCGGAGATGGTCGACGCCGACATCTCTAGCCAGTCGGAGATCCGCTATGAGGGCTTCATATTCTGCCTGGTTGTTACTTGCCGCAAACAGGAATCGAAGGGCACACTTGAAGTATTCTCCTTCTGGGGTGGTGAGGATTAAGCCGGCTCCACTACCTTATTTGCGGGATGAACCGTCGACATTAAAAGTCCAGGAGTGGGGGTCTTCCACCTCCATGGTGACGTGTGTTGGTGAAGGAGGTGCGTACAGGGTGAGATTGGTGAACTCCAGGAAAAAATTTGCGATAGCTTGGCCTTTAATGGTTGTTCGAGGTCGGTAAGAGATGCTGTACTGGCTTAGTTCAACGGACCATTGCATAAACTTTCCTGATGATTCTGGTTGCTGCATGATCTTTTTCAAAGGATGGTCAGTGAGAATCACTATTGAGTGTGCCTGAAAATAGGGTCAGAGGCATCTGAAGGTGATGACTAGGGCTAGAGCCATTTTTTCTAACAAAGAGTAGTTCTGTTCAGTTCTTCTAAGTGCGCGACTGATGTAGTAAATTGCGCACTGTATTGAGTTGTCTTCCCTGGTGAGGGCAGGATTGACCGCGGTGTTGGACACAACTAAGTAGAGGAAAATGGTCTCTCCTAGCAATGCTTGAGAGAGGAGAGGGGGGTTAGCCATGCACTGTTTCAGTTGTTAGAAAGCCTCCTCAGATTCGGTGTTCTATTTGAAAGCCTGTTGGAGGACTTTGAAGAATAGAAGGTATTTATCAGTCGCTCGGGAAATAAAACGGTTGAGGGCAGCAACTCTGCCCGTGAGCCGTTGAACCTCCTTGACCGTTCTGGGAGACCGCATTTCTATTAGGGCCTTAATCTTTTTTGGGTTGGCCTCAATGCCTCTTTGGCTGACCATGAATCCCAAAAACTTACCACACCAAACACCGAAGGCACATTACTCCAGATTCAGCTTCATCTGATACTTGCACCAAGTTTAGAAAGTCTCCCGGAGGTTTGCTAAGTGATCGGAGGAGAGTTTGCTTTTGACCAGCATGTCATCGACGTAGTCTTCCATGTTCCGACCTATCTGGTATTTGAAAACGACATTAACCAGCCGTTGGTAAGTGGCTCCGGCATTCTTCAAACCAAATGGCATGACACGGTAGTGATAAGTCCCCCGGTCAATGATGAAAGAGGTATGCTCCTGGTCAGCTGTGTGCATTAAAATCTGGTTATAGCCGGAGAAAGCATCCATGAAGCTAAGCATCTGATGTCCCGTCGTTGCGTTGACCAATAGATCGATCCTGGGAAGGGGGTAATTATTTTTAGGGCAAGCTCGGTTAAGGTTGGAGTAGTCGACATAGAGTCGCCATTTGCCATTTTTTTTGCAGACCAAAACGACGTTAGATAACCATGTGGGGTAGTCTACGTTTTTGATGAACTGTGCCTTCAATATCTTGTCCACCTCAGCAACGATGAGGCTATTGCATTCTGGATGAAAAATATGATGGTTTTGGCGGAATGGTTAAAATTGGGGCTCAATGCTAGGACGATGAGTAATAAAAGTAGGGTTGATACCTGGCATATCTGAATGGGTCCAAGCGAAGACATCGTTGTGCTCGACTAAGAGAGCTGTGAGGTCGGCCTTGGCCTAAGAGAACAGTTGGCTGCCTATCTTAGCCATTTTTTATGAATCGGTAGGATGGATAGGCACTTCAACAAGTTCCTCTACTAGTTCCCCTCGAACTAACTCTTTCTCATCTCTAACACCAAGGCCTTCAATGATCAGAGCCTCTTTCATCTTAACTTCCTTCAATGAGGTGACATAGCACTCTCCGGCTACCATTTGTTCACCCCTTACTGTGCCGACTCCCTGATCAGTAAGAAACTTCATGGCCAAATGGTACATGGACGTTACAGCTTTGAGGGCATTAAGGGCGGTGCAACCTAATATGATGTTGTAAGCAGAAGGGCAATCGACAACAAGGAAAGTGAGTAGTTTGGTGGATTGCCGGGGATATTCTCTAATGGTGATGGAGAGGTCGATGGAGCCTATGGATGTTATCCGATCGCTGGTGAAACCAACCAGTGGGGTTTGTAGATGTGACAACTTCTCTTCCCCGACCTTAAGTTGGCAGTAGGCGTTGAGGAAGATGATATCCGAGGAGCTGCCCTTGTCGATGAGAACTCTCTGGACTTCGTTGTTTGATAAGAGAGCAGAGATGACTAGTGGATCGTCATATGGATAACGAATGCCAGTGCAGTCTGTTGTTGTAAAGGTAACTGGCTTAGACCATTGCCTAGGTTGTTTGTGGGGTCGGTTTACCGTTGCTACCTCCTTATAAGAGCCTTGTCTAATTTTTCAGAGCTCAGCCCGTTGTGCCGATCGCGACGGTCTGCCGCACGCGAGTCTGCTAACAATGACCCTTATTTCACCTAGCGGGTGGATAGGATCATCTTATGCTCGGGGTTGGTATTGGGGCCGGTTGCCATTCCGTTCAGGTTATGTAGGCTGCTGGGGGGGTTGTGTCGGTGGTTATGCCTTGGGGGGTTGGTCTTAGGCCTTTGATGGGGACGGGCTGCTGTGAATCAGCTGAGACGTCCCTAGCGGATCAGATCCTCAACTTAGTCTTTAAGGTTGTCATATTCTTCCGTGGTATGGTCGTGGTCTTGATGAAAACAGCAGTGCTTGGATTGATCCCGTCGGTTGGAGGGAGATTTTGAGGGTTGAGGCCATTTCAGGTTATAATCTTGTTGAAATTGGTTCAAGACTTGTTCCATAGGTGAATTGAAAGGAGTGTATCATTCGAACTGACCGGGTGGGCGGTTGGAGCCGGTTGGTTCGAGCAGGTTGGTCAATCTAAATATGGTGGAGATCGGTGTGTATATTGTAAGGACCTGGGCTCGAGCACTTTTCTTTTGTCCTTTGAGGGTGGGGTTTTGGATGTGGAGTCTTGGCGGGTTGCTAGAGAGTTTTCGGTATTCATGTATTTTTGGGCTTTAGCGAGAAGGGTGGCCATGGTGGCCGGGGGATTTTTGGAAAGAGAGAAGAGGAAGTTGAACGGGCCTAAGCCGGCAATGAAGGTTGTAAAGATGACCTTGTCATCGTTTTCCTCCACTCATAGGGCTTCAATGTTGAAGCGGGTGACATAGCTACGTAACGACTCCCCTTCTGTCTGCCGGATGTTTAGTAGTTGGGTCGCGGATGTCGTTGTTGCTGAGCGCCAATAAAATGGCTTAAGAAGGAGTCGCTGTGTGATAACCCTGCCCTGTACTATGTTAATTAATCATGCTTATGTTTGTAATTATGTGCTTAATTCGAATTTGGGTGTTAATTGCATGATTATATGTGGTTTTGGCTTTGTATCTGTTCACCGTAGGAAAATCTATTAGAATCTGTGCTTTGAACTGAAAATTAAAAGCCTTATCGGCCACTGAAACCGAAATTGACTACACCATTGTAGTTGGCGTAATTTTTATAGCCTATGGTGAAATTTAATTAGAAATTGGTTTGGATCAAAATAATGATTAAACTGATTGAATTGGGTACAATTAATTAGCCTTAATCAAGTCTAATTAGATGAGCCTATAAATAGGCACTTATACACTTAAACTTACCATATGTTGAGCTCAAAATCTGAATTTGCTCTCTAGAGAGAGTGTGTCGATTCTAGAGAAAGAAAGAGGGAGAATTGTGCATTTTGACTCAAAGATTGTGAATTGGGAAGCTACACTCAAGAATTAACAAGAATTTGTGAAGATTGAAGCTCCTAGGTGAGTAAATTCAGGAGTTTAAGTTGTGATTTTGTGAATTCATGTTAGATGATGATCAAGGACTTGAATTGAGTTAATTATGATGAAATTGAAGTCTAAAATGCACATGTATGTAGGAAATTACCTGAATTTGCATAAGCTAGCATGAAATATGTTGATTATGAAAAATTGAGCATTGAAGCATACATGCAAGCATAGTTTTGTTGAGTTTCATGGTTATGAGCATCATTGGTGCTATTTGAAATGGAATTGGAGTCAAAGACTAACATGCATGATGAATTGATAGAGATATGAATTTTGTATGATGTTTGAATGCATGGGTTTTGATCATACAAAAGAAATGAGGATTTATTTGAGAATTGGGTTATGATTTTTAACAATTTGGTCTCATACTTTTATATTCTCATGTAGTATAATGTGTTTGCATGTTTTGAACCAAAATCATGAGTTTGGAGCCTTTGAACATCAAAATTAAACTTCAAGAACAGTTCTGGAAAACCCAAAATTTGGCATGTTCGCTCGAGCGGGGAAAGCGCCGCTCAAGCGTGAAATGCTGGTTCCCAACAATTTTGTAGACATTGTTGTCTGCTCGAGCGGGGAGAATCACGCTCGAGCGTCCAAGGCATATGTTTGACCCTCAACTCGAGCGTCCGAATTAGCGCTCGAGTGTGAATATGAGGCAACCAGTACTTTTGCAGACCTAAAGGGTCCGCTTGAGCAACCAAAGCCGCGTTCGAGCGGGTAGCCCTGTTTCAGAAAGTTTGTAAAGGTGTTTTGTGTTTCATTTTCCGTTCTCTTTCATTTCTGAGCACTCTTAGGCATACATAGAACATTGTAAATGGAGTAAGAAGATAATAAAGAGGCCTAAGAGGAATACATAAGTTAAGTACGGATTGAATCGTTTGTGACCCATTATGTTCATGAAATGTGTAGGGTCCAGCACGAGAGCAAATCCACCGGCAGATCACTGTGAGTAATATCTTAGTAAAGATATTTTCAAGTATGTTACTTTCCGAATGCTACTTCTGTATAAGCTTCATGGATTCATTGATTTGAAATATGAATGAGTATTCTATGTACCTAAATTTGTATAAGGCTGTTTGATATGTTGATATATCTGAATTGGGCCAAAGGCCGTCGGATACTAATGATTGGGCCATAGGCCGTCGGACATGAATGATTGGGCCAAAGGCCATCGGACATGAATGATTGGGCCAAAGGCCGTCGGATACGAATGATTGGGCCAAAGGCCGTCGAACATGAATGATTGGGCCAAAGGCCGTCAGACATGAATGATTGGGCCATAGGCCGTTGGACATAAATGATTGCACCAAAGGCCGTCGGACATGAACGATTGGGCCAAAGGCCGTTAGATATGAATGCAAAGATGGGCCAAAGGCCGTTTGAATATGTCATTTGATATGTTTGAATACTGTGATGGGCCAAAGGCCGTTGAATGAAAGGGATCATGATCATGAATATGAAATACGCATGGATATGAATATAAAGAGAATGGGCCCGAGGCCGCTTTGATACGCTTGATGTGCTTGAATTGGGCCCGAGGCCATTTGATGTGTTCGAATTGGACCAAAGGTCGTTTTGAATAGAGAATTGGTTGGACCAAAGGTCGTTTCGTATAGATGGACCTGAGGTCGTATTGTTTTATATAAGCATTGGACCTAAGGTTGTTTTGCATATGGACATGATGTGTTGGACCTAAGGTCGTTTTGCTTTGTTGAGATTTGTAAATATGGTGTGAATGAGAATAGTGGTTCAAATATGTACATTATAAGTATGATTCATTTATGAACGAGTCTCATTCATTAACCTCTTTATTTTGATATTATTCACTAGGTGTTAGCTCACTCTCATTTATATGTATGTAGGTGAGCAAAGGGACGTTCAACCCCAGCCTTAGTGGAATTTAAGAAAGAAACCCGAGTTTTGTAAAGTCAGCCCAGGTGCCTCACGCAAGAGGCTTTGTTTATGATGTCTTGTATTTCTTTTGCTACTTCTATTGGTCATGATAGACCATTTATGTGTATAAGCTTTTGGCATGGCTGACTATGTTTTTGAATGATTCTGGGTATACAAGATGTTAACTACTGATATGTGGTGTGAGTCATTATTAAGTATATGTGAAATGTTTTGATATGCCATGTAAGCATAGCTCATTAGATAAAATTTTTAAGCTTGCTTCCGTTTGGCCCCTTAACTCTGATGGAATATCTTTTGTTTTGGTTTGAGGCCGTAGGTAATCCCTGATTATTGGCTGGTTATGACCTTAATCCATAAAGGCGGGTTTCGGTCATGATACGCTGAGCTGGCAGAATGAAGTGACCGAGTTTGGGGGAAGCTGACTGAATCAGAGGCATGTCGATCCCTTTAAGGTGACGGGGAAAATGCGTCACATGATTTCTTCTGGGAAGGCATGGAGGATCATGAGCGTCTAATATGCTTCTACATGGTCGAGGGGATTGGTGGTTCCATCGAAAGAATTAATTGATGGCATTTCGAACTTGGGAGAGAGAACTTTATCCCTGATAGAAGTGATAAAAAGAAAGCTGACAGTAGAGAAAGTTTTGTGCTGCATATTTTGCGTGACCCTCTGCAGTTGTAGCTTTATGGCTCGTAGTTCTTCATCCCATACGAGGGGCATGATCTCCACAAACAGGAATCGAGAGTTGAACACTGCTAGCCCCGCCTTTATGGGCGACAGTGTGGGGTGGTAAGGGATGGTTATGGAAAGGTAGCGGTATATCCTGGTGAAGCTGTGAGCCTGTTGGAGAGAGGTGTAGACCATCAAGGTTTGACGGTTGAAGTCGTGGAGCAAATGGTGGATATATTCCTTGGGACACATGTGGTGGGAATTGGTGGTGATTGTGGGCTTGTTCTGGGTTCAGGGGAATTATAGGTGGTGGTGGAGGAATGGACAAATCGCACGGGAGTAAAGCGTTGATCAGGGCTTGGTTTTGTTCGGTCAGACGATTGATGTTGTTGGTAAGTTCTGCAAAATATAGAGGTGGGTTATTGGGGTTAAAGGACTCAGCTTCAGGGTTACCAGCATTGTGTTAGGAAGCCATGGACCTGATCGTTACCAACCACCCTGATGTAGGAAATGGGTGAGGATGGAGTTCCCTCTGATGACAATGAACACAACTGTCGATCGAAGTTAGAACTTCCCATAAACGATGCCAACTGATGTAACGGTTGATACTATTTTGGTCGGTGGATGGGTCGTGTTGATCCACGCTCCCAACGGGTCTGCTGGTTTCGGTGTTTCCCAGATGAGCCTGCAAAAAGGTCTAGTGGGGAAAAGGATTCCCCAACGGACTCTCCAACGATCAAGTTAGGCTTAGGAGAAGAGTGATTATAGATAAATGGAAGAGATAAAGAACTTAACCTTTAACATATCTCAAAGGCTTTCTTATATTCTTTACTCATCATTTCCTTGTCCACTCCCGACTGTCTTGTTAGTCGAAATTTTATTTTCTAACTTGCATCATTCATGGTGAGTCTGCCCCATCCGTCGTGAAGGGGTTGTCACATTTAATGCTACCAAAGCCTCGTTAATGGCTGATGTGTAGGTACAATAACTTTGCAGGATTTTTGTCTGTCTACATGGCTGATTCCCTGTTGGACAGATGTTTGAATGCTATTGGTCCTGGTCCATCATTGGTTTCTCAAGGTTACTGGACTTTAATATCTAATCCGTGGGCTGGGTCTTGAGTCGTGGGCTAGACCCTCTTGGGTGCCCAGTGTGTTGTTAGTCCTGATCCAGTATTACTCGGGTGTTGTTAGTCCTGATCCAGTATTACTCGGGCTGTGGGCTGGGCTCTCTTGGATGTCCATCGGTATCAAATATAAAATTATATTCTTAACTTCTGTTATCCAAAGACTCCATGAAGTTTCTCATAAGGAGTGTACATGATATTAGAGCACATGAATGTCATAAATTATAAAAGTTTATGTTTAGTTAAGTTTTTAGAATTTCTTTTTAATTTTTTTTTAAATTACAATCTAGCTTGATAAAAATAAATGCTAAAAAAATTATTTTTAAATTTTCTAATGTACAATCCAAAAAAAAAAAAAAAATAGAAATAAAAATAACATGATAAATTTTAAACGTGAGTTGATGTTTTGAAATCTCTCTTTTTTTTTTTTTTTTTTGAAATCTCTTTTAGTGAAAGAGATTTTAGAAAACTCATGAAAAGTCATTTTGTTACAAAGCAATGTATCCAAAAAAAAATTGTAAAGAAGAAGAATTGTAATTTGGCCTGCTTTGAATCTCAATCCTGAGCCCAGATTTGGGATGAACAAATTTAGTCTGATTTTTTTTTTTTTTGATTATTTTAATTTGATTAAAAAAAGTTGTGTTGAAGATACATTTAACTTTTTTATAATTAATTTGATGGTTATAAGATAAAAAGTGAAATGATTATGATTTGAATGTGGCATTTATTTTAGGGTAAATTATACAAATAGTCATTGTAATTTATACGATGCATTAATTTAGTCTCTATTATTTCAATTTGCTCGATTTTGCCCCTTAATTTATCGAATTGTGTTTTTAGTCTAATAAATAACGGTTGTTAAGTTTAATAGACGAAAAGTCAAACTATATGTCAATTTGGTTCATGTAGTTTACACAATGTGTCAATTTGGTCCCTATCAAAATCGAATAAATTAAAACAATAGGAACCAAATTAACACATTGTATAAACTACATTGACCAAATTAACACATGGCGTAGACTTTTCATTCATCAAACTTAACAACCGTTATGACGCAATTCGTTAAATTAAGTGGCAAATCGAGCTGATTGAAACAACATGAACTAAATTGACACATCATATAAATTATAAGAACCATTTGCATAATTTACATTTTATCTTATCAACTAAATTAACATGTTTTTATTTATTAATTAATTTAATTAAAATAGCTCATTCCAAACGAAGTATGATAATTTGAATGAATCAAACATTGCATAATAAATTAATCCTATATAATCAATTTTTTATTTTTTATTTTTAAAACTTGTGTATAATCAAAATTTTGAATAGAAGTGAGGAGTATATGATAACACATTTCAAACATGGGCTTCTCATCGGCATGCCATGTTTTCTGATGATGCAACCTCTTGCATAACACTGCTTCTGTCACGGCGGAGACTGGTGGTGGTGGTGGGTGGGTCCGGTGCCGGAACACACACCGTTGCATGGGCTTGAGCCACACCTATGATTGGTGGTGCGGCCCTTCTTCACGGTAGTGCTTTGTGCTTGTCACAGTGGGGCGTGGGCGTGGTCGTGGGGCTCTCACATGGCCCCCCATAAATTTCTTCTTCTTTTTCTTTCTATCATTGCATTTATTTATATTCTTGTGTTTAGTTGAGAGAGAGAACCCAAATAGCATAGTCTATGGATCTTCTTGCCATTGTCTTGGCTAATTTATTGCTGTTGTTGTTGTTGTTTTTTTTTTTTTTTTTTTGAAATTTTATTTTGATTTCTTGGGCTTGAAAAGTAAGACGAAATAAAGATAAAAATAATCATTCAAAACATGTTTTGTTATTCCTTTTAGATTACATTTTTGGACCTTACTTTTGATTGGGGTTGTTTGGACCTTGTTTTTATTTGTTTGATACAATTTATGTTTACAGCTTATTAAATAGAAAGAACTTAAACAAATTAAATTTTTAAAAAAAAAAGATTATTTGAAAGTGAGGAAATAAGTGTTTTTGCTACTATTTTTTTTAAATATCAACTCTCAATTTACAAAAAGCAAAACTAAACCCGTCTCTTTCTCTTGTGTCACAATAAGCATCACATATGAGGAGTTATACAAGCTGCACGTGATCGCATTGCTCCTAGAGGTGTTGAGGCAACGCCTAAGGAATACCAAATAAAATTTCCACAAAAATAATGCATTAATGCTTAGTATGATTGGTTAAAGGGGAGAGGAAAACAAGATCTCAAACATTGATTTTGGCCTATTTATTGTGTTCCATTTTTGAATTGGAAGTTAGTTTAATGACTTTGGACTCTTCTAAGGAATTTTTTGGGGTTGTTTGAAATATAAAAAACAGGAAAATTCCAAAAATAAATAAATACATAAATCCAATTCGTATGTTTGTATCGAAACATAAACAACAAAGTCAATTTGGCAATGCCAAAGGTTATAAGGACTCCAAATTGCTTCTTCTTGAAATTAGCCCAAAAAGGGGCCAACGTATCTTATTTATATTACAAAAATACATACTTTATGAGTAGAATAACAAGGCATAGAGGGCAATTCTAAACATTAACACACAAAAAAAAAAAAGGGTTTCCAAAATAATTCTTCATTCTTAGATGTTTTGTACTCAATTTGAATGAACAAAAGCTAGCTGAAGCATGAAAATGTGAGCATTATCTTAGGAGCAAATGCAATATAACAAAATTGGTCATCAAAACTACTCCTAGCAAAAAATAGATAGATGGTATGGTAAAAATGAGAGATATAAGGTGCTCGCATGAAACATGATAATATTTTTTATTATCTTTTTGTTGTTACACCCATAGAGGTGTGTGTAAATTAAATGTATAAATTAAATAAACAATAAAATAAAATAATTTAGAAAATAATTATATAAATTAAATTCCGAATTAAACGTTTACAGAAATTAAAGTCAAGGCTTGTGTTGGACACAATCTCCTTAAAAATAAATGCAGCAACAAATGTTGTAGTGCAGGAGGACAAACTGAAGAAAAAAGGGGAAGAAGTTTGGAATTTTTGCAATGCAAATGAATGCTGGAATGGCAGGGTATATATAGAAAAATTGATGGTTATTCGAACAGGTACCAAACAGATAGAAATCTGTTCGGACAGATTGAACAGATACGGTTTGAATTTCAACAAGAAGAAAACCTGTTCGAGTGGAACTCAATAGGTAGAAAACCTGTTCGAACCTTTTGAACCTGTTCGAGTGGATTAGGATCTGTTTGGGTGAAAGAAAAAATTTGGACCAATTTATTTTAAATTTTGAAACCAAAATAAAAAATAAATAAATAATTTACAAATGTTTTTGGCCAAAAAAGATAAGTGTTGGGTTGGACAAGCCCAACGTCATACCAAGCACCCGCACCGGCGCCAAAGTCCAGTTCGCCCGCCCGACCAAACGGACAGCGGCGCGCGTATGGTTTTAGTTTTGGGTCCAATGGGTCTACCCCACTTTATCTATAACCTCACCCTTCCATAAACTTGGGTACACCCTTGGGGCCCATCCCAAGTATCCCAAGCTAAGGTATATAAATCCATTCAAAACCTTAAGCCTTTCCAATGTGGGACAAGCATATTTCACAAATGTGTAGGAAACCCACCTAAATTCATTTCCACGAACCTGAAAATGCATGTTAAATTCTTATTCATCCGGAAATGGTTTTGAGCAACCAAATACACGATATTATTCACGACGCGGCATTAAACATGAACCCAATGAAAACTGTTAAAAATAATGCTTGGGTCCCATCTTAATTTATGCTCAAAGTTAGCAAAAATTAAGAAATTTTCAAAGCCATTTTTCTAACAATCCCCCACATGAATGAAATTCACAAGAATGGATGTAACGGCCTCAAAATATCTGTCTGAATTGGGAAAATATTTGTTGGGGCTACGACTTCAGAACTGAAATTGACGACCTTAGTGGGTTCATAAATCGAAATTGAGTACATGGATATGCTAAAGGAAATTTTTAGAACCATTTGGGAAGTTTGATTAAAATTGATTTCGTCTGATTCGCTAAGTCATGTTTGGCTCATTCTTTTGCAATTATATATGTATGTATGAGATAGAACTCATATGAGCTCATTCTTAGCACCTAAGAGCCCAAAATATCTAGAGAAAGTGAGAGAGTTCTTGAGAAAGAGAGAAGCTAAGGGGAGACAAGAAGAACAAAGAGGGGATTAAGCTAAATCTTCACCAAATCAAAGGTGAGAATCTATCCCTAATCTCTTGAAGCTAAGTGAAATTAAAGAGTTGAGTAGTGTAACTTGTTGCTTAGAACTCTCATGAGTTAAAAAAGAGGAATTGAAATCATCCATGGCATAAACTCATGTAATTCATGTTCATAGACTTGTTTTCTTGCATGGCTTCTAAGGTTTGAAAGAAATTCCTCCATGAAAGTTTGAGTTGGTTGAAACTACATGTTTGGGTTTTGACATGAATTCATGATTTTTGGTTGCTTGATTGGGAATTGGTTTGTCTTTTAAAGTTAAGATCCTATGTAAACTAGATATGTTGCATTCAACATGTTTTTATAAGTTTTTGGCCTTGAAATGTATGAATTTGAAGTTGGTTTTGTAAAAGATTGAGTTCCAACACTTGAGCAGATTTTCGGACTCGATTTGCACCCAGACCGCTCAAGCGGCCAACCTTGGTTTGGCCAAAATTACATTTTGAAGTTCCACCTCACGAGCGGCCAGACCATCACACATGCGGCCAAACAAGACACTTTTTTCGATTTTGTTTTCTTTCCATTTTCGGACTTTCGAGCCGTCATGTATAGGATTTTCATGTGAAATTTACATCAACTAGCATCTCATAAGCATGCTAGAAATTAAAAGAAACAAATGAATGAGTAACGGATAATTGAATAGAACTAACTGAATGAATAAGAGTTTATGTAAGAAATGCCAAGCCTTGTTGGCCACTTGAATGTGGATAATGATATGATATGTGCTGTGCTATGCGAATTGTGATTATAGGTCGTGGGTTGATGGCGGCACAACCGTTTCTAGAAGCCACTGTGAGTAACAACTTACATGTATTTTTTGATTGACATGATATGCTCTGTTGAACGTTCCTTTCCTGAAATAAATGGATGATTGTCTATTCTTCTAAAATGTAATGTGACTTCCTTATGTTTATATGTTCACGTGGCCCTTACTCGGGGGTAACAATACTATGGTTTATGTCTATATGTTCACGTGGCCCTTACTCAGGGGTAACAATACTACAACTTATTTTCACGTGGCCCTCGCCTGGGGGTAACAATACCATGGCCATTTGTGTACAGAAATCTCTGAGTTAGGGCTAGGCCTGGAAGGCCTTTGTCAAGCTTTTGACCTTGATGTATACTTTGATACGTGTAAATGATATGTATCGAAAGGTGGGTAAATTAACGTTTCTATATGTATGTGCTTGTTCATATTTGTTTATATAGATGCACAACTCGTTGGACCATTGGTATTTTTGTAGAATGCTTCTGCTAGCCCCGATTATTGTTGATTGCACAGGAAGGCCTTTGGTAATCTCGAATTACTGGCCGATTATGACACTAAACCTACAGGGGCGGGTTTAGGTCGTGACAACGGACATGCAACAAGATGCAAACAAGGAAAGAGTACGTTAAAAAGATACACCACATCGAGATAGGTAGCTTTTAGCTTTGAACCTCCTCTAGTGGAAGCCTATCGGACTTACTAGCTAACCAGTGGATGCGATGCCTTGAACTGTTCAGCTGTTTGTGTAAGCCAAGACAATAGACTACACATAGTGTATCCGCAGACACAATTTAGTTCTTACGGTTGTGTTCATTTGAGCCCTGAACAATGCTTGGTAATTCATGAGTGCTCCAGAGAATTTAGCCTTCTTAATTCTCACAGAACCGGCCCAATTCACACTCATATAGGTGACTTCTTATTAAGAGTATCCTGCTATATCTCACTTGGATGTCCAAGCTATAAGTATCATTAAAAGCAAAGCTTATCCCACTAACGTTGCAGGTATCACTTTTCTTATCATAGAAATGGGTAGTAAAAACCCTCCTTAGTAATACGTGAAGTCATCCATAATTCGGTTGTCCTTTTGAACCTAGATCTTGGGATCTCCAGTTAACTAGATTGGGTTGCTATTCTGGTGACTTTTAAGTAATAGGCTTTAATCTTATTCCCCTCGATAAATAGTACACTTGCTCTCTGGCTAGCCCTTTAGTTAATAGATCCGCAATATTCTCCTTTGACTTTACATATTCTGTGGAAATTATTCCATGTAAGAGCAATTGCCTAACGGTAATATATCTTTGACGAATATGTCGAGACTTACCTTTATACATATGATTTTGTGCCTGTCCTAGTGCTATTTCACTATCACAGTGAATGCATATAGCTGGCACATGTTTAGACCACATTGGAATGTCTTCTAAGAAATTACGAAGCCATTCTTCTTCTTCTCCTGTTTTATCTAATGCGATAAACTCAAATTCCATTGTCAACCTAGCTATGCATGTTTGCTTGGAAGATTTCCAAGAGACTGCAACACCTGCCAGGGTAAAGACGTATCCACTAGTGGATTTTGAGTCTTTAGTATCCGATATCCAATTTGCATCGCTGTACCCCTCAAGTACTGCTGGATATTTGGTATAATGTAAGCCATAATTCTGGGTATGTCTTAGATACCTAAGTACCGTAATTATCACTTTCCAATGATCGGACCCTGGATTACTTGTGTACCTACTCAATTTGCTTACAGCATAGGCTATATTTGGCCTTGTGCAATTCATTAAGCATATCAAGCTTCTGATTATCCGAGAGTACTCTAATTATGATATGCCTGTACCTGTATTTTGTGACAAATGAAGACTAATGTCAACAGGTGCTTTAGTAGGACGGTCGTCATGTTTTCAAAATTTCTCCAGAATCTTCTCAACATAGTGAGATTGAGATAAAGCATATCCTTGAAATGTTCTAGTAAATTTTATACCTAGAATTACATCTGCTATTCCCAGATCTTTCATGTCAAACTTTTTGTTTAACATTTTCTTTGTGGATTTAATCATGTCATTATTACTTCCAATAATGAGCATGTCGTCCACATAAATACAAACTATGACATAGCCTTTGTCTGTGCTTTTAACATAGACGCATTTGTCATATTCGTTTATCTTAAAACCATCCGAAAGCATAGCATGATCAAATTTTTCATGTCATTGTTTCGGAGCTTGTTTTAATCCATAAAGGAATTTGACAAGTTTACAAACCTTTTTCTCTTGGCCGGGAACTTGAAACCCTACTGGTTATTCCATATAGATTTTCTCATCTAACTCGCCATTCAAAAAAGTTATTTTAACATCCATTTGATGTATTTCTAGATTATACAAAGCTCCAATCGCAATCAATATACGAATAGATGTAATTCTTGTCACTGGTGAATAAGTGTCAAAATAATCAAGGCCTTCTTTCTGCCTGTATCCCTTAACAACAAGTCTAGCCTTGTATTTATCTATTGAACCATCTGCTTTCATTTTTCTCTTGAATATCCACTTATATCCAAGAGGTTTATACCCTAGTGGAAGATCCACCAGTTCCCATGTATGATTTTGCAATATTGATTCAATTTCACTATTCACAGCCTCTCTGCACAATAGAGCTTCAGGACATGACATTGTTTTCTTGAAGTTTTAAGGCTCATTTTCTAACAGGTATGTTAGAAAATCTGGACCAAATGATTTAGAGATCCTAGCCCTCTTGTTATGTCTAGGTTTATCTGCTTCATTATCATTGTAGTCTTCACTACTACCCATAGAAGTATCAAAAGTTCTTCTATTTGAACTTTTCTCTCCAGTTTCTTGTAAGGAAAAATGTGTTCAAACAATGACGCATTCCTATAGACACTCCATTTTTTACCATCCTCAAGACCTGGACGTCATTGTTTGAACACTCGAATAATCATCCATGCTCGTGTTCGTTTTGAGTTCCCGAAAGTCTCGGCTGCGCACCTTGCCTTAGGATCTCTCAACTTGTTTGTTTTGTGCTTGGTTGTGGACCAAGGACTTGTGGTTTTTGCTTCTGAGGGAAGAGGGTGGCTTGTTGGCCATCCTTATAACCCATCGGCTAAGGCTTTGTGCCATCGGGCTTGTTTTCTTGCCATCGGCCATAAGTGGTGGCCGATCGGCACTCTTTTTGGTCGATTGGCCATATTTCTTGGCCGAGACATTTCCATCTTCTTTTGCAGATATTTTTGTGCCAACTGTGACAGCTGGTAAGCACAGATCTCATCCTCCATACACGTGTATGGAGGGATTGAATCAAGACTCAAGCTTGTTCAACAAGCTTGAAAATTGAATTTCTATAAGAAGGGAGACCCCTCTCCCTTTCCATAGGGTCTGAAAAGTTGATATACAAAACAAATATCACTCTCTCAATATATTTTACCTCTCTCTCCATATTTACCCTAGTTTGTGCTCAAAAGTGTATTTTCTTCATACTTTTGCACTAAAGCACCTACTAGAACACCATCATTTTGTTGCTGAGGTACTTAGGAGCTGGTATTAGTGTTTTTGGATTGGTTTTGGTCAGAAAAGAGTGTTGGAGCTGCGTTCTTAAAGGTGTTCTTCAAGGGTGAGTCAACTAGCCTTTAAACCCTTGTTTTGGTTTAAGCTTTTGGACCTATTTGCATGCTGATTTAAGCTTAACTTTATACTGTAAAAAGTTCTGATTTTTCATGCTTGTAATGTTTGTTTAAGGTCACTTTTGTGTTGGGGGTTGTCTATCCCCTCTTAGGCCTTGTTTGGTCTTGTTCTTGTGCCTTCTTTTTAAGCTATTGGGACCATCTTGTTTTGGCCTTCTCACCATTGAAATCCAGAGGATTTTCAGTGGTGGAAATGGCGTTTTGAGATCCCAAATAGGAGAGGGTCATCCCCTCTCCTTATGTCTCATATGCTTGTATTGATGGCTCATAAAAGTAACATGTTTGTTAAGCTTGTTTTGGCTCCATCTTAGCATGTATTAGACCTTATTTCAGCATGATATACCTCTTTCTAAGGTTGGTTTGATAGCCTCTTGCATGCACCATGCACTTGTAGTGCAATCCTCTCTATTGCCTTAACATGCATCTTGTATTTGGATCATCATTCTTGCATGTTTTGGCTCAACTCAAAGAAGATTTCCCTCATGTTTTACCATGCTTGAGCTATGTTTGATGTTGTTTTAGTCATGCATGCATTGCTTTGTATAGCCATAATGCATTCTAGCTTGTTAGCTTTGAGTGTCCAAGTCACTAGCATACATTACTTAGACCATTTTCATAATTTGGCATCATTTCGTATGTGATTTCAGTCCATGATTTGGTAGGTGTAGTGTAACCCTCTTTATTGGCCTTGCATGCATCATGCCTTATGTCCTTCATGTTGGCTTGTTTTAGCTTTGCCCCATGCATGTTTTAGACTCATTTTGGCATGATCTAGGACTGTTTTGGTTGTCCTTGACCCTTTGGGGTTTGATTCATGTGGCTTTGGTACAAGTTCCTATGCTAGTTTCAAGCTTTGAGCTTTCTTGCATGTTATATTTGTTTTGCTTGGTTGATTTGGCATCATTCCATACTTAATTTCAGAGCTTATAGTGTTGTTACACTTCCACTTTTGTCACCCTTTGAGTGCCTCTAAGGGTTGAGTTCTTGTTGCCTAGCTTGTGGACCAATATGTGTGCATGCATGTTTTGCCTTTTGGTGCCTTAGTTTTGGTGTTTTGGCCACTGATTTGGGCATGATTGAGATCTATCCATTTTTGTTTATGTCCATTTTGCATGTTGTTGCATGCTTGTCGCATTGCATGTTATTGCATCGCTTGATACATTGCATGTTGTTGCATGCTAGTTGCATTACATAACATTGTTGCATACTTGTTGCATGCCATGTTGTTTACATGTTTAGGTTGCATTGCATTGTTTGCATGCCATTAGCTTTGTTAAGTTGTGCATGCATTGCATTGTGTTTGGTTTGGGTGTTAAGCCAAGCACGAGGAACGAGGGACGTTTCATACTTGAAGTGATGAAACGTGCCTCAATTCTTGGTCGCCGACCCTTTTGATCATGCATGATAGAGGTTAAGGCATTTATGTGTTTTTGTGCATTTCATCCATATTGATTTGTGCAACTCGGCCTCTTTGGCCATCATCCATCAAATGCATGATTGATGGCTTGAGAGTCGAGCACTACACACCTTTAAGCCTTAGACATGATAAGGGATGTAGTTGCGCATACATTTTCTTGCAAATGCATTGTCATGCCTCTGTTTGTGCTCTGTTGCAGCAAAAATGAGAGTTTACAAGAAGAGATGGCCGATCAGTTATCTGGTGTGCCGATCGACTATAAATAATTGGCCAATAGCCTCAAAATTGGTCGATGACCATTATCCTTTGGCCGATGACCTCTCAGCATCTCCATGAGATGAATCAGAAGTGTTTTGGAGATTGGCACAATTTTCAGAAGCCTAAAACAGCGCAAACAGAGGCAACATGAGGCATGGTAACAGATTTTCAAGCGAGGCGACCAAGCATGCATCATTCATCATTCCGAGGCAGAGCTGTGGTAGCTTGATTCAGCTTCTTTCTTTTCTTGCTTATTTGGTTTTATAACTTAATTAATTTGCTTAATTAGTTAAGGTTTTGTAATAATTAGCGTAGCGTAGCTAGCTAGTTGATTCATTCGGACCCTCCGTTGAGAGGGCAAATTTTGTAATAAGTGTGCATGAGTGTGTGAATGTCTTCCAACTCCACGTCTTTCTCCCTTTTACTTAACCGCTTACAATGGTTGGTTCTAGGTTATGTTTTGATTAGCATCCTTATGCTTGCATGCGTGCATCATTCATCTGTCTTGCATGCACCGAGCTCAGCGCATCATACAAACTGCATTGTATTTCAATACTTACTTGAATACGTGTTCAACAGCATGTTATCAAGTTACATTTCATATGCCATCTTAGAATAGCTGAGCCTATTTTAGTTGCATTTTTGCATGTGTTGCATTAGACATCTTAACATAGCTAGGATTATGCATTGATTACTAACTAGTTGTTGTTTTGGCTCGGAGTACATTGTAAGTGTTTATGCTTTAGCATCCCTACATGTGTGTTATTGATTGCCATGACAGCATGCTTGCCATGAGGCTATTTGCTTAAATGATATAACTGTCTGAATGTCTGTGAATGAAGGTTGGATTGCTTGAATTAGAACAATTCATTGAAATGCGAGTTTTAAGCTCACTTGCAAAGTGGCAAAATCATGTTTTCTAAGCCCACTTGAGGGTGGCAAATCCACGTCTTAGCCTACTTGCGAGTAGCACCTTCAAACCATTTTCAAACAAACAAACATGAGATGTTTTGTTGCAATTTAGGCGATCTAGTCTATACTTGTATGTTGTGCGCATCACGTAGTAAGCTAGCTAATAAACCGGAATAAGAACACATGTGTTTTCAAAAACAAAATATCATGCATAGTAAAGGCCGATCTTTTTGATCGGGCGAGCGAGGGTGCTCATTGCATGACCTTCCCCTCTTGTACCCAAGTTCTCGTGCCGAGGCAACTTTGGTAATGACGGACACGTGGCCTTAGGCACGAGTCAGGGTTTCCTAAATTTTCCCAAAAAAAACATTTAGGTGGCGACTCTATATCTGGCAAAGCAGTCCATGTTTGGCACTTCTTCATTAAAATCAGTTTTTCAAAACGATTTGCCGGATTTAGACTCTTTGGTGATTTATCGGTCTTGTATCGCACTTTGCGAGATTAGATTCAGAGCCGTGGCATTGAGTCCGAACTGTAGTAGCTAATGAACAAAATGGATTTCGCGCCATTCGCGCGCGGAGCTGGGACATTCGGGCATGTCTGCAATTCCTTAATTCAATAACAGTGTTTACATGCATATCACAATTTTTCAGATCTATGAACTAAAAATCTGTATGTACTACTATTATTTGCATAACCAATGAACACATAATCAACGGTTTTTGGTCCTATCTTAATCGTTTTAGGACTAGGGTCTGCCACCTTGGCCAAACACCCCCACACTTTGAGGTAATTGTAGGTAAGTCGTCGACCTTTCCACAATTCATAAGATGTTTGATTAATTTTCTTGTGGGGTTTCCTGTTAAGGATAAAGTTAGTAGATAAAATTGCCTCCCCCCACAAGTTCTGAGGTAACCCTGAACTAATCAACATGGCATTCATCATCTCTTTAAGTGTTCGATTTTTTCTCTCAGTAACTCCATTTGACTGAGGAGAATAAGGTGTAGTGGTTTGGTGAATAATACCATGTTTAGAACAAAATTCCTCAAATGGTGCATCATACTCACCACCTCTGTCACTTCTCACTACCTTAATAGTTTTGCCAATTTGATTTTCAACCTCAAGTTTATATTGCTTAAAAACTTCTAAGGTTTCATCTTTGCTTCTCAATAAGTAAACATAGCAATATCGAGTGCAATCATCAATAAAAGTAATAAAGTACTTCTTATCTCCTCTAGTTTGAACAAATTTTAAATCATAGATATCTGTGTGAATTAAACTTAAAAGTTCAGTACTTCTTTCTACTTTATTAAATGATGCCTTAGTGAGTTTTGCCTCAACACAAATCTCACATTTATGATTAGGATCAAACTCTAAGTTTGGTAAACATTCTAAAGCAACAAGTATATGCAAAGAATTAAAGTTTACACATCCTAATTTACTATGCCATAAAAAAGAAGACTCAGCAATATAAACTAAAGATGTGTTCTTATTATTAATAGCCAAATTTGGTACAACAATATTTAAATTGAGTTGAAAAAGCTCATCACTCATATAACCTCGCCCTCACATACATTCCACTCTTGGAGAGTACAACCTTATCAGATTCAAAGACTAATTTAAACCCATTCTTGATCAACAATGACCCAGAAATCAATTTTTTGTGAATTTCTGGCACATGGAGTACATTGTTGAGCATGAGTTCTTTCCCTGAGATCATTTTCAATACGACTTTCCTTGTCCTTCCACAGTTAAAATGGAGGAGTTTCTCATAAAAAGTCTTTCTCCACTTTCCACCACTTTGTAGGTTATGAACATCTTCTTATCTGTACAGATATGGAAAATTGTTCCAGTATCCACCCATCACTCCTTGGGATTACGCACCAAATTTGCTTCAGAGACTACAGTAGCAAGATTGATGTCTGCCACTCCATCAGAAAGATAAAAATCCTCAGCTATGTTGGCTTGTGTTGGCTTTTTGTTTGAACTCCCTCTGTCTTTGCGAACATGACAATCCTTAGCATGATGTCCATCTTTGCCGCACACAAAACAATTGCCTTTGAATCTTTTGTTGAACCTGTTGTTGATCCCTTTGTTGATCTTACTAGTGGATCCTTGTTTGGGACCATTGCCATCATGCTTCTGCTTTTTATTGTTGAACTTTGACCCTTGTTCATGTTCCACAACATTTGCTTTAGCCTGCATGACATGGTTTCTTGACTTCTTGTCAGCACCACGGTTGTCCTCCTCAATTCTGAGCCATACTATCAGTTCCTCCAATTTCATCTCCTTGCACTTATGCTTCAAATAATTCTTGAATTCTTTCCAGAATGGTGGCAATTTTTCAATGATTGCTGCTACTTGGAAAGATTCACTAAGAACCATCTCTTCCGCATGTATGTCATGGAGAATTAATTAGAGATCTTGAACCTGGCTAATAACTCTCTTGGAATCCATCATTTTAAAATCCAGAAAATGGCCGACAACAAATTTCTTTGTACCGGCGTCCTCTGTCTCATACTTATGATCCAGATATTCCCGCAGTTCTTTAGCAGTGCTTTTAACACTATACACATTGTACAGTGTATTGTCCAACTCATTGAGGATATAATTCTGACACAGAAAATCACCATGTTTCCATACATCGACTACGACAACCACTTGCCGGTCAGTTTCTTCCTCATTTAGTGCCGAAGCTTTTTTATGGGTGAAGCGAGCCAAATTCAACGTAGTAAGATAAAACATCATTTTTTGTTGTCAACTTTTAAAATCATTTCCATTGAATTTTTCTGGCTTCTCTCCATGATTTACCAGTACTGCCAAAGTCATCACTGGTACAACAGGTGTGTAGGTTTGAGTAATAACAATCTCAATACTGTTTATTTCAGTTGCCATAATTCTGATGAAATAATAATAATACACCAATTACAAATTTATATACAAAAGAATTTACACACAAAATATACAGAATAATAATACTTTGTAACAAAATTTCAATGATAAACAGTATATTACTACTATTTAATTTCCCAAAACAAAATATTCGTCTGTCTAACGCAAAAATAAATAAAAATAAAAATCTACTTTAAGATTGTTACACCCACAGAGATGTGTGGGTGGGTGTGTGTGTGTAAATTAAATGTATAAATTAAATAAACAATAAAATAAAATAATTCAAAAAATAATTATATAAATTAAATTCCGAATTAAACGCTTACAAAAATTAAAGTCGAGGTTTGTGTTAGACACAATCTTCTTAAAGTAGATTTCGCCCTTGCTTTGGTGCTTCGAGTGTTAACCGGCGTCTACTTCCCAGGATGCAACGACTAACACTTGAATTTGCAGCACTACAAAAACAAGTCTGGCAAGTCAAATTATGTTGTAACTCTTTCTCTTTCTTTCTCTAAAAATAAATACAGAAACAGATGTTGTAGTGTAGGAGGACGAACTGAAGAAGAAAGAGAAGAAGTTTGGGATTTTTCTGATGCAAATAAATGTTAGAATGGCAGGGTATATATAGGAAAATTGGTAGCTATTCAAACAGGTAACAAACAGATAGAAATCTATTCGAACAGATTGAACAGGTACTGTTTGAATTTCAACAAGTAGAAAACCTATTCGAGTGGAACTTAACAGTCGAGTGGAACTTAACAGGTAGAAAACTTGTTTGATTCTTTTGAACCTATTCGGATGGATTAGGATCTGTTTGGGTGAAAGAAAAAATTTGAATCAACCTATTTTGAAAATAAATAAATAATTTACAAATATTTTTTGCCTAAAAAGATAAGTATTGGGCAAAATAAGTCCAACCCAACCTCACACCACGCACCCAGCCCGCCCGAATGGACGGCAGCGATGGCACGCACGCGTGGTTTTAGTTTTGGTCCAATGGGTCTAGCCCATATTACCCATAACCTCACCCTTCCACAAACTTGGATCCTTGGGGCCCATCCCAAGTATCCCAAGCTAGGGTATATAAACTCATTCAAAACCTTAAACCTTTCTAATATAGGACAAGCAAATTTCACAAATGTGTAGGAAACCCACCTAAATTTATTTCCACGAACCCGAAAATGCGTGTTGAATTCTCATTCATTCGGAAATGGTTTTGAGAAATCAAATACACGATATTATTCACTACATGGTATTAAACATAAGCCTAATGAAAAATGTCAAAAATAACGCTTGGGTCCTACTTTAATTTATGCTCAAAATTAACAAAAAATAAAGAATTTTCAAAGCCATTTTTCCAACATTTGTAACCATTAATTTGTAAGAAAATTAATATGATATTAATATGCATTTTGATGGCGCAAAATTATGTGTCAAAGATCACGAGATGAATGATATGCAAAGACAGAAAAAATTTGACACTAATATAATGCTTGATCAAAGTTGTTCCAATACTTAAAATTACTCTTTCGGTATAAACATGGAACAAAGATGCTTTTAGAAGATCATTGTTGTGTATCCTTTTTAGGGGTGTAATTTTGGCCCGCGGACCGAGGTGGGCCCAACCCGTTAAGGCCCGTTTAGGCCCGAGCCCAAGCCCAGCCTGAGGCCTTGGGCCAGGGCCTGGGCCTGGGTCATCCTTTTGAAGCCCGGCCCATCGGCTTGCTCAAGGCCCGCCCAAAAGCTCGGCCCGAGGCCCGGCTCGTCCGGCTCACCCGAGGCTTAATGTTATTTTTAATGGAAAATAATAAAATTTTGGTGGAAAAAATTTTAAAAACTGTTTAGGCCAGCCCAAGCCCGCCCAAAGCCCAAGCCCTGCCCAAAGCCCGAATATCCCTGGGCCTAGGCTTGGACCTGGGCCTAGTTTTCTAGCTCGTGGGCCGGCCCAATTTTTTAGCGGGAGCCCGCAAGGTCCGACATGGACCGAGCCCGGTCGGGCCAAAATTACACCCCTAATCCTTTTGGTTGATTCACGTCACTCTTTATCCTATGGGCTTGTCCAATCAATTAAGGGTATGTTTGATTGAACGGATTGGATAAAGAGAATTGGAATCCATTAGATTTGAATCTTGGGATTAAAATCTCCCGAATTATTTAGTTAAACTGAATTTGTATCCTATGTTTGTTTTCTCATGTGATTAAATATGGAAATGACTATTTTATTAAATCCAATGTTTGATTGGACGGACTGGATAAGGATAAATGTTTAAAAGACTATTTTACCCTTGTAATTTATAATTTATATTTTATATTTAATATATAATTTTAAATTTGTTATCTATAATTTTTAATTTATAATTTAGCAAAACTAAAAAAAAATTAATTTATAAGGCCATAATTTTTAATTTATTATTTTTAATTAAATTTAATTTATAATTTATAATTTATGTTTCTTATTTAATATATAATTTTTAATTTTTAATTTTTAAATGTTCAAAAGACTAGGAAAAAATGTAATAACAAGACTAAAAAAATTTAATTTATAAATATTTTAAATTTTTTATCCTTTAATTTAACAACACTAAAAAAATTTAATTTTCAAGGCCATAATTTTTAATTTATTATTTTTAATTAAAATTAATTTATAATTTATAAATGTTCAAAAGACTATTTTATCCTTTTTCATTTATTTACTAAGTAATAACATGAAAGTAAAATGAACATTTCACACATTAGTCCCATGGAATGCCAATCCCATGGAAATAATGACATCCCAGGATTATTTAGTCCCTTATATGAGGGATATAGAGTCCGGCTAGACTTCATGTCCGACGGACTAAAGTTGCACCAAACGATAGACATCTCCCTCCAATGGATTCAAGTCCAAACAGTGTTTAGTCCCCCCCCCTCCCCCTAATCCCTTGAATCAAACACACCAATAATCCCTTGATTTTCATGATTATACTAATAGATGTGCGTAAATTTAGAAGGAAAAATAGTTGAGAGCACTAAAAGTGGTGCTCTAATAGCACCACTAATGATGTGGCAATGGGCTAGGCCCTTTTTTTTTTTTTTTTTTTTTTTTTGCATTCCCAATGCATTAATGCTATTAGTAATCTTTTTTTTTAGTGGTATGAATTATTGTTGATTTAGACAAGAAAATTTGGGAAGAGGGGAACAACATTTCATACGTCAAATTTATACTCTTGCCAATAATGTTTGTGTTTTGCTATTATTTTGTTCAATCTAGCCAAATTGACTTGCTTTTAGTCATTTTTGGCTTGTCGCATTTTAGTTTTAAACAATAAGATTTTAAACTAAAGGCATTATAACGTCACTATTATAAAAACAGTTAAAAACTATATTTTGACAAATAAAAAAATCTCATTTTTATTGAAAGTGTGATAATTAAAAAAAATTAGATTGATATTTTAATCAAACTTGATTTGATTGAGTGTGATAATATTTATTTTTTATATCACTTTTCAATTAAATGTGATTATATATATATATATATATATATTAATCACACATTCTAATTAGCATGTGATTGTATATATTTTTGAATATATTGTTTTTATATAAAAATATATCCCAAACTGGTGCATTTTTCTCTTCCATGACTCTCGGCAGACACGACTCCTTCCTTTCTAAAGAAGATTGAATTTATAAGGACAAAACAACGTCATTTGGAGACTTGTTCCAACCCTAGCACCTCATTGTATGCTCAATGTCGACATCTCTTCAGTCTTTTCTAATCTCCCTCACATTGGACTCACTATCCTTTCTCCTTTACAAAGTGTTAGGTTTTTATTCTTGGTAATTCTATTTGACAAAACTCCTTTCAGTTGTAATTTATTCATTCTTTTATTTTAGTGAGGCTATGAATTTTTAGATGCGAATCTAACCCGAATTGTGCCTATGCAGAGGAGTTTGTGATCTTAATCCTATCATGTTTGCCACTTCGCTGACTATGTCGAGGATCGAGCTGACTTGTCCACTCGAGCAGCCATTTGTGCACTCGAGCGGAGAATCTTTGGTTCAAAAGTTTGAACTGTCTACAAAAGTACTAGAAGTTATGTTTTTGCGCTCAAGCAAAACTTCCTGCACTCGAGCGAAACTTCCTGCGCTCGAGCGTCAGTTCGCTCAAGCAGCCATTCTTACGCTCAAACGGAGATCGCGGATCAATTTTCTATAAATATGTGGTTTCATCTATTTTTAAGATTACAGCTTCCAGATCTTCTTCTTCTTGGATATTAGGGTATATATCTGGAGCTTCTTTACTAGTTTATTTGATGCTTGTTTGAGTTTTAATCTGGTTTGAAAAGTATACATCAAAGGATTGTTTGTTTCGTTAAAAAAAAAAAAAAGAGTGTTGTTCTTCGGTAGATTCTGTGGAATTTGGGCCTGAAGCTTTGATGGATTTTGGAGTAGCTCATCGTCGTGATTCGACATCGGCGTTGTAGATTCAACGTTGGGCACGACAATTCCGAGGTAAAGATGGAGCTGGAAGAGGCACATAAGGGTCGGTTCGATTCGGACGTGGATTCGCTAGGTAATTGAGAGTACACTTGTGTAATTCCTTTATGTCTTCTTACTGGATTGTTTTGTGTCTTTTGCCTGTGGTTTTTTTTTTATTTATCACAATTAGAGGTGCTCCAATTATGGTTTTTCCATGTAAAATCGATGTGTTGATTTGTTTTTGATTGTTTGATTGGGATTGCTATTTACTAGTTTAAATTGATACAGAATCACAAATCAATATCTAAAATGTATGGTCTCTCTCTCTCTCTCTCTCGCAATTGTTTAATGGTGGGGTAAGGGTTTTCGGTAATGTGGTGGCATTGTGGTGGGGATAGAATAGTGTGACGGAGGTGTGGTATGAGAGGAACAGGGCTAGCGGTGCTATAGTAAGGAGGAAAAGGGCAAGCATTTCAGATTTATGATGGAGAAAAAGAGTAGTTTTGTGGTTGTGGATAAAAGGGAATGAGGCAATGGATCGATGGTAGTAGAGGGTTAGAGGGGCTGTGGCAAGGGGCTTGTCACGACCCGAATCTGCCCCTATGGGTTTAGGCCATGACCGGCCAGTAATCCTGAGATTACCTACGGCCTCACATCAAACCAAACATAACTCATCAGAGTAAAGGGGCCAAACGGAAGCAAAATTTAAAACTTTGTCCATAGAGCTGTGCCTACATGGCATGCCAAAACAAACTATACATACATACATTAACAACTCACAACAAATATACAGTACCATAAAGTTCTGTACAGACAGGATCATCCCAAAACTAAGTCAACCCATGAAAACTATATACCGACATATACAAAGACTTCGTCAATATGACAACATATAACAAAATGACAAAAATGCGAAGGCGAGTCTCGTGCGTGAGACACATGGGATGACTCTCCAAAACCCGGTTGTTCCATACAGACTTCACTGGGGCTGGGTCTGGACCTCTCTTGGCTCACCTACAAAAACATGAATGAGCGTGAGCGAAAACCCAGTGAATAATATAAAATAAAGAAAATACATTGGAACATTATACATCAGACGGCCTTGGGCCCAATTCATTCATGTCAAACTGGCCTTTGGCCTTTTCAAACTTTCGTATCAAACTGGCCTTTAGGCCTTTCAAACTTTCATATCAGACTGGCCTTTAGGCCTTTCAAACTTTCATTTCAAACTAGCCTTTAGGCCTTTCAAACTTTTATTGCAAACTGGCCTTTAGGCCTTTCAAACTTTCATATCATACTGGCCTTTAGGCCTTTCAAACTTTCATTTCAAACTTGTCCACCATTCAAATTAATGAACTTTACAAAACTTACATAGAAGTAAGCAATTGGACAACAACATATTTCAGATATTACTCACAGTGATCGGCTTGTGGATTTGCCCTGGAGCTTGACCCTACATATCACATAACACATATGGGTTACAAATAATTCGATCGTTCTAAATTCACATTTTCCTCTTTACGCTTCATTCTTATCTCTTTAATTCAATTACAATGCTCAATGTATGCCTAAGAGTGCTTAGAAGTGAAAGGGAACGAAAAACAGAACACATAATGCATTTTCAAAATTTCAGAAAATAGGGTCCCCGCTTGAGCGTGGACTTCGCCGCTCGAGCGGACCCTTAAGGCCTGCAAAAGTGCTGGTTATGTCGAATTTACGCTCGAGCGTGCATTCTGGCACTCGAGCGGAAGGCCTCTCTACATGGCTCCCCGTTCAAGCGTGAAATTCTCCGCTCGAGCAGGAGTCATGTCTGCAAAATATGCTGGGAGCACGAATTTCATGCTTGAGCGGCGGTTTCCCCGCTCAAGCGGACATCAAATTTTCTGGGTTTTCCAGCTAAGTTCTTGAGCTCAAATCCAGCATTCAAACCAATCCAACTTATATTTTATGGCTCAAACTTCAAATATATTTATGCTAACATGATACTAACATCAAATTACAACATTTTGAAGGTCAATTCCATAAATCAAACACATGCATGGCTCATTTTCCACCAAATTCATTACTAACATTACAATTTCATGTCTTCAACACTTACACTTTTGTGAATGGCACATGCATGTGACATATAACCCTTATTCTCACCTTATGTGATGAAGAGATGGTCAAGAGCATGATATTCAACTAAAAACTTACATGGATCAAACATTTGGTGCTCAAACATGCAAATTCAAAGTAATTACATACATGCATGCCTCTATTGCCTTTAAATTCACCAAAACCAACTCAATACATGCTCTTTCTCATCATTCAACTTTGAATCTACAAAATACAAATTAAAATTCATGAGTCAAGGGTTGATCACTCACCTAGGAGCCTCAAACACCCAAGCTCTAGTCAATTCTTGAGTTAAATCTTCAAATTCCCAAACCTTGAGTCAAGATTACATAATTCTCTCCCTTTCTCTCTCTATAGCCGACCCTCTCTCTATTCTAAGGCACAAATCTGATTTTTGAGCTCAAATGAGGGAATTGAGTGTAGTGCCCTTCTTTACATAAATTCCACTAATGCCAATTTTTTTTAATATTAAATAACTTGAGCATTATGACATCAATTAAATCTAATAAAATTGATCCGAATAAATTTTCAATTAAATTTCACCGTGAGCTCTAAAAATTATGCCAATTACAATGGCGTAATCAATTTCGGATTCTATGGCCGATAAGGCCATCAATTTAATTTCCAAAGCAGATAATCAAACAGATATTCTTACGGTGAACAAATAGAAATTCAAAATCACATATTTTCACAAAATGGCACACAAAATCATATTAAACACATAATCATGCTCATATTAAGGACTAATTAACATAATGCGGAACAGGGATATCACAGTCTTCCCTCCTTTAGGAAGTTTGGTCCTCCAAACTTATTTTACTTTCGTCGGGAAACAAATGTGGATAGCGTAGTCGCATTTCCTCCTCTTTTTCCCATGTAGCATCCGTCCCATAATGTTTTTTCATTCCACTTTGACCATTGGAATGGACTCGCTTCTCAGTTGTTTCACTTGTCGATCAACAATTCGTTCCGGCCAGTTGACATATTCCATATTTTCATCAATAGCTACCCGGTAATAATCAATCACATGGAACGGGTCTTAGAGGTAACCCCTCAACATCGACACATGAAACACGTTATGGATCTATTTGAATCCCGGTGGCAAAGCAACTCTATAGGTAACTGGACCAAGTCTTTCCAAAATCTGAAACGGCCCGATGTAACGGGCCGACAACTTGCCCTTCTTCCCAAACCTGACTTGGCCTTTCATTGGGGACACACAAATAAACACATGGTCACCGACCTCATACTCAAGAGGTCTTCTTCGAACATCTGCATAATTCTTTTGTCAGTCCTGAGCTGTTTTGAGCCTTTTCCGAATAGTTTTGATTTTCTCAGAAGTGTCTTGCACAATTTCAGGCCCAAGTAAAGCTCTATCCCCGACTTCTGTCCAACAATTTGGTGATCTACACCTTCTACCATACAAAGCCTCGTACGGTGCCATACCAATGCTGGAGTGGAAGCTGTTATTATAAGCAAATTCTGGAAGTGGCAAATAGTCTTCCCAACTCCCCTGAAAATCCAAAGCACACATCCGAAGTATATCTTCCAAAGTCTGTATTGTTCGCTCTGATTGCCCATCTGTCTGTGGGTGGAACGCAGTACTGAACCTTAGTTCTGTGCCCATAGCTTCCTGCAAACTCTTCCACAATCTCGATACAAATTTCAGATCTCTATCCGACACAATGGATACCGGAACTTCGTGTAAACAGACAATCTCATCAACATAAATAGTAGCCAATCTATAAGCATTAAATGTAGTCTTGACAGGCAGAAAATGTGCAGATTTAGTCAGTCTATCAACTACAACCCAAATAGAATCCATACCTCTAGAAGTTCGAGGTAGGCTAACAATAAAATCCATAGTCACATGCTCCCACTTTCATTCAGGAATAGGGAGAGGTTGAAGTAGACCGCCTGGTTTCTGATGTTCAGCCTTAACTTGCTGACATTGAAGACACTTGGATACATATTCTCCAATCTCTTTCTTCAGTTTAGGCCACCAATAGGTTTGTTTCAAATCCTGATACATTTTATTGTTGCCCTGATGCATAGCAAATACGGATCTGTGGGCTTCATCTAAAACCCTCTTCTTTAGTTCCAGAATGTTTGGGACACACATTCGGTTTCAAAATTTCAACACTTCATTTTCAATACTGAACTCTGCCTTCGGACTTGTCTCAAATTCATCAATTACTTTCTTAAGGAATTCATCCTCTTTCTGTTTCTGCTTGATTTCATCAATGATTGCCGGCTCGGCTGTAATAGCGGCTATCAATCCGCCCTGTTCACACATTACCACTTCAATTTCAGACTTCTCAAAATCTTGCAAGATCTCTTTCTGTTCAGTAAGCAAACAAGCCATACTCCCCATTGATTTTCTGCTCAAGGCATCAACAACTGTGTTAGCTTTCCCGGGGTGATACTGAATCTCTAGATCATAATCTTTTATCAGTTCCAGCCATCTCCTCTGTCGCATAATCTTTTATCTGTGTAGACTTCACACTTTGCTCCATACAAATAATGCCACCAGATTTTCAAAGCAAAAACAACTGCGGCCAATTCTAGATCAAATGTTGGATAATTCTTCTCGTGTGGCCTCAACTGTCGGGAGGCGTAAGCAATAACCTTTCCGTTCTGCATTAACACACAACCCAAACCTTTATAAGACGCATCACTGAAAATTACAAAATTCTCCGTACCTGAAGGTAGTGTCAAAATTGGTGCAGTGGTCAATCTTGTTTTCAATTCATGAAAGGCTGATTCTCTTTCATCGTTCCACTCAAATGATTGCCCCTTGCGTGTCAACTGGGTAAGACGTACAACTATCTTTGAAAAATTTTCCACAAACCTCCTGTAATACCCAGCTAGGCCCATGAAACTGCGGACCTCTGTTACATTTGCCGGTGTAGGCCAATTCACAATTGCCTCTATTTTCTGTGGATCCACTGAAATCCCCTCCTTATTGATAACATGCCCTAAGAAAACAACTTCATCTAACCAAAACTCACATTTCTTTAATTTAGCAAATAATTTCTTTTCCCGAAGTATTTGTAGAACAGTTCTCAAATGGTGTTCATGTTCAAGTCGATCTTTAGAGTATATCAAAATGTCATCAATGAAAACCACAACAAATTCGTCAAGGTAGGTTTTAAAAATTCGGTTCATTAGGTCCATAAATGCTGCCGGAGCATTAGTCACTCCAAATGGCATAACAAGAAACTCGAAATGTCCATACCTCGTTCTAAATGCGATTTTCTCAAGATCTTCCGCCTTTACCTTCAACTGATGATACCCGGATCTCAAATCAATCTTGGAAAACACTTGTGATCCCTGTAACTGGTCAAACAAATCATCAATACAGGATAAAGGGTATTTGTTCTTTATCGTTACCTTGTTCAATTCTCGATAATCGATGCACAGACGCAAAGTTTCATCTTTCTTTTTCACAAACAAAACTGGTGCACCCCAAGGTGAAGTGCTAGGTCGGATAAATCCCTTGTCGAGTAGGTCTTGCAACTGTTCTTTCAATTCTTTCATTTCAGCAGTAGCCATTCTGTAGGGAGTTTTAGAAATGGGCTGGGTGCCTGGCACAGTTTCAATAGTAAACTCTATCTCCCTGTCTACCAATTCTCCTAGTAATTCATTTAGAAACACATCTGGGAATTCTCTAACAATAGGGATATCATTCAATTCAACATTCACAGATTGTTCAGACAACACATAGCACAAATAACCCTAACACCCTTTCCTGATCAATTTACATGCTTTCATTGCAAATATCAAATAAGGTGGAAGCACTACCCCATTACCCACAAACACAATCTCTTTATGTTCTGGTGGTTTAAACACAACCCGTTTTGTAGCACAATCGATAGTGGCACAATATTTGGTCAACCAATCCATGCCCAAAATTATATCAAAATGCCTAAAGTTCAAGGGCAGCAAATCTACATATAGGATAGCTTCCTCAACATGCATATCGCAAAACCGGTATGTAGATTCACACAATACAGATTCCCCAGATGGAGCAGATACACATAGAAGATATGGCAGTAATTCTAAAGGTCTATTCAGTCTAGATGTAAATGCACATGTCACAAAAGAGTGTATGGATCCGGAGTCAATTAACACAAAAGCATCCTGATTACATATAGAAATAGTACCTAAGACAACTGCGTTGGCATTCCGTGTATCGCCCGGAATAAGCGCAAAAAATCTCTCATGTCTCACGGTATCTCCAGCAGCAGTAGATCTTGTAGCATTTCCTGGTTTTGGGACTGACGCTGTCGAACTAACAACAAATTTTCCACTGTTCTGTTTGCAATCTCGGGCCATATGCCCTTGTTTTCCACATTTGAAACAGGCTCCTGACACACGGTAACAAACTCCACGGTGCCTTTTGCTACAAATATTGCACATGGGAGATGTGTCTTGGGAAGAATTCGAAGTATTTGAGGAGCCCATATTCTGCTTTTTTAAAAATTTCTTCTTCGAAAAGAAGCCTTGCCTTTTGTTGTCTTTCCATTCTGTTGCTGGCTTAGCTTGTCTGGCTATGTTAGCCTCGGATATTATGGCCATGTCTAACACTCCGATGTAGGTTTCTAACTTCAAGATATTCACCCTTTCTAATATGTCACTTCGAAGCCCACCTTCAAAGTGTCTCGCCTTCTTATAGTCTGTATCGATCATGTGTGGCACAAACCTGGCCAATTCAGTGAACTTGGCCTCATACTCGACTACAATCATACTGTCTTGCCTCAGTTCCATAAATTCTGCCACTTTCTTATCCCGGACACACTGCGGGAAGTACTTGTCGTAGAAAATTTCCAGAAATTTTGCCCAATCAGCATCTTTGTAACTCTCAAGCATTAACATCCACCATCTTCTTGCTTCGTCTTCTAGCATAAAGGTGGCTAGAAGCACTTTCTGTGTCTCCGAACACGAGAACACTTCGAACAGTTTTTCGATGCTGAGGACCCAAGCTTCAGCTTTCAAAGGATCTAATCCACCATGGAACTAGGGTGGTTTCATTTTCTTGAATTCTTTGGTGAGAGCGCTTATCCGATCATCATTCTGATTATCTGGCACGGGTGGTGCCGGAGGCAGAGGTGGCGGGTGTGGTTGCTGCCACTGTTGTTGCCACTCCTGTTGTTGTCTCAAGGTTTCTGCCATTTCTTGTATCAGTCTTTCCATTCTGTCTATTCTGGCAGTAGAAGATTCCTCTATTTCATCACCTCTTGTTCTCACCATCTGATTAAACTTGCATTATACTTTATACAAAGGTTCACAAGTATGCATATAACGAAAAGCATACATATTCAAATAATTTGTAATGCAAGCGAATCACAAACTTTTAACACATAGTTGTTCACATTGAAACATTTAGATGCATTCTCGATGCTATGAAATTCAGACTTATCACATGAATGCATCCTAGATCTTTTCTAGACGCTTATTGCTCTTTTGGACAAGTGTGTGAGTTATTAACTCGTGCTCTGATACCACTCTGTCACAACCCGAACCCGCCCCTATGGGTTTAGGCCATGACCGACTAGTAATCCTGAGATTACCCACGGCCTCAAATCAAACCAAACATAACTCATCAGAGTAAAGGGGCCAAATGGAAGTAAAATTTAAAACTTTGTCCATAGAGCTGTACTTACATGGCACGCCAAAACAAACTATACATACATACACTAATAACTCACAACAAATATATAGTACCATAAAGTTCTGTACAGACAGGATCATCCCAAAACTAAGTCAACCCATGAAAACTATATACCGACATATACAAAGACTTCCCCAATATGACAACATAGAACAAAATGACAAAAAGGCGAAGGCGAGTCTCGTGCGTGAGACACATGGGCTGACTCTTCAAAACCCAGTTGTTCCATACAGACTTCACTGAGGTTGGGTCTGGACCTCTCTCGGCTCACCTACAAAAACATGAATGAGCGTGAGCGAAAGCCCAGTAAATAATATCAAATAAAGAAAATACATTGGAACATTATACATCTGACGGCCTTGGGCCCAATTCATTTATGTCAAATTGGCCTTTGGCCTTTTCAAAATTTCGTATCAAACTGGCCATTAGGCCTTTCAAACTTTCATTTCAAACTGGCCTTTAGGCCTTTCAAACTTTCATTTCAAACTGACCTTTAGGCCTTTCAAACTTTTATTGCAAACTGGCCTTTAGGCCTTTCAAACTTTCATATCATACTAGCCTTTAGGCCTTTCAAACTTTTCATTTCAAACTTTGTCCACCATTCAAATTAATGAACTTTACAAAACTTACATAGAAGTAAGCAATTGGATAACAACATATTTCAGATGTTACTCACAGTGATCGGCTTGTGGATTTTCCCTGGAGCTTGACCCTACATATTACATAACACATATGGGTTACAAATAATTCGATCCGTTCTAAATTCACATTTTCCTCTTTAGGCTTCATTCTTACCTCTTTAATTCAATTACAATGCTCAATGTATGTCTAAGAGTGCTTAGAAGTGAAAGGGAACGGAAAACAGAATACATAATGTATTTTCAAAATTTCAGAAAACAGGGTCCCCGCTCGAGCGGACCCTTAAGGCCTGAAAAAGTGCTGGTTATGTCGAATTTACGCTCGAGCGTGCATTCTGGCGCGCGAGCGGAAGGCCTCTTTACATGACTCCCCGCTCGAGCGGGAGTCATGTCTGCAAAATATGCTGGGAGCACGAATTTCACGCTCAAGCAGTGGTTTTCCCAATCGAGCGGACATCAAATTTTCTGGGTTTTCCAGCTAAGTTCTTGAGCTCAAATCCAGCATTCAAACCAATCCAACTTACATTTTATGGCTCAAACTTCAAATATATTTATGCTAACATGATACCAACATCAAATTACAACATTTTGAAGGTCAATTTCATAAATCAAACACATGCATAGCTCATTTTCCACCAAATTCATTACCAACATTACAATTTCATGTCTTTAACACTTACACTTTTGTGAATGGCACAGGCATGTGACATATAACCCTCATTCTCAACTTATGTAATGAAGAGATGGTCAAGAGCATGATCTTCAACTAAAAACTTACATGGATCAAATATTTGGTGCTCAAACATGCAAATTCAAAGTAATTACATACATGCATGCCTCTATTGCCTTTAAATTCACCAAAACCAACTCAATACATGCTCTTTCTCATCATTCAACTTTGAATCTACAAAATACAAATTAAAATTCATGAGTCAAGGGTTGATCACTCGCCTAGGAGCCTCAAACACCCAAGCTCTAGTCAATTCTTGAGTTAAATCTTCAAATTCCCAAACCTTGAGTCAAGATTACATAATTCTCTCCCTTTCTCTCTCTATAGCCGACCCTCTCTCTATTCTAAGGCACAAATCTGATTTTTGAGCTCAAATGAGGGAATTGAGTGTAGTGCCCTTCTTTACATAAATTCCACTAATGCCAATTTTTTTAATATTAAATAACTTGAGCATTATGACATCAATTAAATCTAATAAAATTGATCCGAATAAATTTTTAATTAAATTTCACCGTGAGCTCTAAAAATTATGCCAATTACAATGGCGTAATCAATTTCGGATTCTGTGGCCGATAAGGCCATCAATTTAATTTCCAAAGCAGATAATCAAACAGATATTCTTACGGTGAACAGATAGAAATTCAAAACCACATATTTTCACATAATGGCACACAAACTCATATTAAACACATAATCATGCTCATATTAAGGACTAATTAACATAATGCGGAGCAGGGATATCACAGGGCTGAAAGGGAAGTGTAACTAGGTAGGATAGGGGTTCTTAAGGGGAATGAAGAGGTTAGGGAGCCAGAAGAGGGTTGGGAGAGGGAAACGGTGTAGAAGCCTTTCTTGTGTTTGATAAAATACCTGTGTGAAACATTGCCATATTGTTGAGTATTTTAGAGTTGAACGTTCATTTCATTATCTTGTATGTAGAATCCTTAGTTCACCAGGTTTGAGTTGTTATGTTTGAAAAAATTTCCATCACAAATCCAAGACTTGCATTTCAATTCTCCTTCATTACATTGTAAAATTGATTTTTTTTTTAAATATATTTTATGGCTTAATATTGATTTCTTCTGTATTGTTATGCATGAAATATTAAGATATGAACATTCAGTTTGCTTTTTTTTGGTTCAATTAGCATGTGGGTGCTCTCTTTAGTTGGTAACATGCAAAACTATGGAAAGTCCAATTTTAATTTATTGAGAATTTTCAAAAATGTGTTACCTCTCACTCACCTAACTATTAATGTACTTTTGTTGCTTTCAGTAATACATGTTTGTTTTATTGTCACATAGAATAAATTTTTTTAAGGACGCACTGGTCCATGTTTGCAAACTGTGTTTGATTTCCTCCAATTTGTTTTAATATCATTGAAAGTAGCTAATCATTGTGAACCACATGCTACTGCCAATATTTTTCCTAGTTTACAAAAAAAAAAAAAAAAGATTCATTAGGGCTCTAATTTTTAAAGCTATAACTATTAAATAATTTCTTTAAAAATTTATCTTGGATATGCATATAAAAATTTGGTGATGATGCTGAATTTTTGTGAAGAATTGTGCAATGTATTTTAATGAAATATTATGGCAACACTTGATAATCTAAATGTCATTGGAATTGTACATCTATTTCTTCGATAATTGTGTAGGTTCTAATTAGAATTTTCATTAGTTACTGTTTTATTTCATTTCCATGTACATATCCTATTGACATTGACACTTGGATTCTGTTAAACTTGGAGGCCTTCATTATCAATTCTTCAATTGCTAGATTTTAAGAGTTTTATTTAATCATGACAAGTTGTCATGAAGTTTTATGTATTACAATTTTGAAGTGTACTCTAACAATTGACCTAAAGTGAGATAGTGTCTACTTCCCACCCTTGAATATGCTTTAGTAATTACATGATTATTATTATTATTAAAATAAAAATGTTGCTGCTTCTAATAGGTCTATATGAGTGTTAGTTTTCAGAAACCATTTAGCTCATGTAATACTTAGTTGTGCCCAAAATGTGAAATAAAAAATCACAAACATTAGTAGAGAATTAAAAGAGACTGAATGTATTTCCATCAAACTTTTTGATTTGGATATTATTTTTATGAATTGGTAATACCAGAAACAAGCTGCATTGCAGTATTATGATGATAGACAAAGATTGGGCGCATCTTAATTGAACACAAATTTTCTTTTCTTTTCTTTTTTTTTTTCATTTATTTTTTTATTTTTATTTTTATTTTTTTGTCTTTCTTTCTTGTAAATTGGTAGGTCTATATGAGTGTTAGTTTTCAGAAACCATTTAGCTCATGTACTACTTAGTTGTGCCCAAAATGTGAAATAAAAAATCACAGACATTAGTAGAGAATTAAAAGAGATTGAATGTATTTCCGTCAAACTTTTTGATTTGGATATTATTTTTATTAATTGGTAATACCAGAAACAAGCTGCATTGCAGTATTATGATGATAGACAAAGATTGGGTGCATCTTAATTGAACACAAATTTTCTTTTCTTTTCTTTTCTTTTCTTTTCTTTTCTTTTTTTTTTTTTTTTTGTCTTTCTTTCTTGTAAATTGGTTGAGCCACACAATTACATGGCAATCGTACAAAATTTTATGAATGTGGCTAAAAGAATGTAGAGGATTGCATATATTTGCAAATATTGTCAACATTCATGTCACCATATTGTTGAATTTGTTTGAGCTCTAGGTGGTTAACGGAATGGTTCTTAGTACATAAATTGGGTAAGAATGAACAAGTAAATTCATGGCTTAGGAATTTATGAACCTCCTTTCCTATTAACAACACCTTTTGATTCAAAGTTTTTCATTGACCTTGTTGCTTTGTTTTCTGCTTAACTAACAGTGTTTATTTCCTGTTTACTGATTAATCATTAGTTTTGAAATTACTAATCCTATTGATTGTTAAATTATATTGGGTGTGAGATTCAAATCATCTCCATTACATAGTTGTAATGAAAGATTTCCAATCCCTATGTTTAACCCCTTTATGTTGTCTAGGGATTTAATTTACTTTTTGTAGTTGTTGCCTTTGGAAAAAAGTGGAAATTAAACTTATTAGATAAGAAAGAAAAGTTTGTAGATGAAAAAAATGGTGCATTTGAATGAGTTAGTTATTTTCTATCGGACATGGTTACATTGTCTTAGCATTGTTTATAAGGTGTGTTATGTGGATATGGAGATTACATTTATATTCTTTTATTTTGAATTGTTGTCTACTCTAATTATATTGTGTAATGAATGAAGTTATATATTTCATTATTCACGTCAGAAATTAATTTGAGAGATGCAAAATATAGTTAAAGAAGATAGACTAACATAGAAGAACACTTTGAATATATTTTTGAACATTCAACTTTTATTTATGAAATATATGACATTATTCCATTTAATATGTGGTTGTGATTCAAAGGATAGTATATAGTGTATATTATATTTTTCAAATGCGTACAAAAATAATATTGATTATTCTTCAAATATGTCGAAACATTTTTTTATCACACGCATTAACTGTAATGAGAAATGCATATAGCGCGTGATCTTATTTTCTTATTAATCACATATTTTATTAGATATTAATCACGCTTAAAATATGTGATCTAAATGTTTATTATCACAAATTTTAGTAGTTATACATCATACATAAAAAGTGTGATCTAAATGTTTATTATCATGTAAAAAGTGTGATCTGAATATTTATTATCGCACACATAACATGTGATAGAATCTTCTTTTAATAACATTCAAAACGCGTGATTAAAAATGACTCATTTTAATCACACTCCTAAATATCACACTTTGACAAAATTTAAAGCTAGTAATTAAATAACATATATCATATATAAAAAGTATGATCTATTTATGATTTTGTAGTAGTGTGTTGGCAATCTTATGAATAAATGAAAGATTAGTTTCTAAGTTTATCCATTTGGATCAGGACAACAATTAATTACAGTAGGTATTTTGAAAATATTTTGTTTTGCTCTATATTCATGTTGGGTCTTTTTTGCTCATTTTTTCAGGGGCAAGCACGTAGTATTCTCTATACAGACAAGAGCCCATGGGCGCCTTTGAATGTCATGTTTCTCTGTCATGTAAGTATCACATCTGATGTAACATTGGAATGTGAAAGACTTGAGATGCATTCATTTTCCATTTTCTCACTATCCTAACAATAATTGAAGAGTGGCTTTGAAAAAAACATGATTGAAGTTTTTTTTATCCATCCATCAGTCTGAACTCCGTGCATTACACCTCTCAACCCTTTCTTTTTCTCACCTCCTCCCATCAAACAATTCAAATATAACAAAAATAGTCAAAAGTTTTGGGCCAAGGTTTTAGTTGAACATTGACATGCCTATTGATCAAGTGTTGAAAATTGGGAAGCCAAAATGCTAGACATCTTAAATAATTTATCAAAAATTTTATTAAATATTCACAAAAGTGTGAGTTCCATACCTATGTAGGTTTTTCATTTGAGTGTTAGGTAAATTATTTTGTATCTCTAACATTCATTATAACATATAAGAGTTTTAGAAACTAAAGTTTTTAATCTCTAAAATTGAAAATTTTGTTACAAAAGACATTTAGGAACTAATTTCTATTATCGTGAGGATAGTTGTTAAAAGATCATCTCGAAAAGTAAAAATAAAACTTTTAGCGACAAAATTTTGAAAATGTCACTAATAAATAAACTTTTAGATACAAAATAATTTGTTCTCAAAATGATTTATTTTTTGATACAAAAAAAATTTGGTCCGAGAAAAATAATAATTCATCACTAATGTCTAATTTTCATTACTAAAAATATAATAACGATACTTTTTGTAAGAAAATCTAGTCCTTAAAAAATAATTTTATCCTTAAATTTTGGTTTTTAAAATTTTTATTTTTTGTAGTGATTATTCAATATATGGTAATCAATCATGGAGACAAATATATATATATATATATATATACACATACAATTAATTCGCAACAAAATATTAAAAAGGTATATGTCAGTATTATGAGATCCGTAAAAAATATTCTTTTTTGCTTGTATTCTCTTTATTTCTATCAAAAGTAAGTTGTGTCATGCTAGCATGGGCAATTTAGAATTTTTTTATGATTTAATTATGAATCATTGACAAAGGAAAAGGTCAGCAAATGAATAGAAGTTAATAGGGTAAATTATGTAAATAGTCTATGTACTTTATATGATGTGTTAATTTGGTCTTCATAGTTTTAATTTGTTTAATTTGTCTCTTAATTTAACGAATTGTGTCATTTTAGTCCAATAAATAACGGGTTTTAAATTAATTTAACGGAATATTAAATAATGTGTCAATTTGGTCCATGTACTTTATACGATGTGTCAATTTGATCTCTGTAGTTTTAATTTTCTCGATTTTGAGAGGGACTAAATTGACACATTATGAAAAATACAGGGACCAAATTGATACATTATTTACCTTTCTGTTAAATTAACTTAACAATCGCTACTTATTATACTAAAATAACACAATTCATTAAATTAAAGGACAAAATTAAACAAATTAAAATTATATATATCAAATTGACACATTATGTAAAATGTACGCACTATTTTCATAATTTTACCAAGCTAATAGGATAATTGTCATTATCAAAATCATTACGATGTGTTCTCTTCCGTTTCCATTCAAAGATACTAGAATTGGAAAATATGAAAGATGATGTGACAGTAGCACACCAATGTGAACACTTTATGTAAAAGATGTGGACAGTGACAATACTAGGCAGAGATGTGGCAATATGCAAAGATTGAAAGAACAGGAAAAAGAGAGGTCATTCAGTGGTTATGAGACATACACTATCAGAAAAAATAATTTTGGCGAACATTTTTGTTGATTAAAAATATTTTAATTATCAAAAGTTATAGAATTGGTGACTAAAAAATATATTAGTCAGTAAAAGTATAATATTTAGCTATTAAATTTTATTAGACAGGGTATATTAATTTTTGGCGATTAAAAAAAAATTTGATCGCTAAAAATCTCACAATTGGCGACTAAAAAAAATTTAATCGTTAAATTTGTCACAATTGACGACTAAAAAAATATTTTAGTCGCAGTATAGATAGTTTTGGCGATTAAAATAATTTAGTCGTTGACTGAAAAATAAAAATTTACTTTTTACCTTTGGCGAGCAAAATTTTGGTCGGCAAAAATGTAAGATAGTTTTGACAACTAAAATAATTTAGTCGCTGAATGAAAAAAAAAAAATTTACTTTTATCTTTGGCGACCAAAATTTTGGTAGCCAAAAATTTAATTTCAGCGACTAAAAAATATTTTAGTCGCTGTATAGATAGTTTTCGCAACTAAAATAATTTAGCCGCTGAATGAAAAAGAAAAATTTACCTTTTATCTTTGGCGACCAAAATTTTGGTCGGCAAAACTTTAATTTCAACGACTAAAAAATATTTTACTCGTTGTATAGATAGTTTTGGCAACTAAAATAATTTAGTCGCTAAATGAAAAATAAAAATTTATCTTTTATGTTTGGCGACCAAAATTTTGGTCGGCAAAACTTTAATTTCAGCGACTAAAAAATATTTTAGTCGCTGTATAAATAGTTTTGGCAACAAAAATAATTTAGTCGCTGAATGAAAAATAAAAATTTACTTTTTATCTTTGGCGACTAAAATTTTGGTCGGCAAAAATTTAATTTCAGCGACTAAAAAATATTTTAGTCGCGATATAGATAGTTTTGGCAATTAAAATAATTTAGTCGCTGAATGAAAAATAAAAATTTACTTTTTATCTTTGGCGACCAAAATTTTGGTCGGCAAAAATTTAATTTCAGCGACTAAACAATATTTTAGTCGCGGTATAGATAGTTTTGGCAACTAAAATAATTTAATCGCTGAATGAAAAATAAAAATTTAGTTTTTATCTTTGTCGACCAAAAGTTTGATCGGCAAAAATTTAATTTCAGCGACTAAAAAATATTTTGGTCGCTGTATATATAGTTTTGGCAACTAAAATAATTTAGTCGCTGAAAGAAAAATAAAAAATTATATTTTCATCTTTGGCGACCAAAATTTTGGTCGGCAAAAATTTAATTTCATAGTTTTGGCAACTCAAATAATTTAGTCGCTAAATGAAAAATAAAAATTTACTTTTTATCTTTGGTGACCAAAATTTTGGTCGGCAAAAATTTAATTTCATAGTTTTGGCAACTAAAATAATTTAGTCGCTGAATGAAAAATAAAAATTTACTTTTTATCTTTGGTGACCAAAATTTTGTTCGGCAAAAATTTAATTTGCTGTATAGATAGTTTTGGCATCTAAAATAATTTATTCGCTGAATGAAAAATAAAAATTCACTGTTTATCTTTGGCGACCAAAATTTTGGTCGGCAAAAATTTAATTTCAGCGACTAAAAAAAATTTTAGTCGCTGTATAAATAATTTTGGCAACTAAAATAATTAGTCGCTGAATGAAAAATAAAAATTTACTTTCACTCATCACTCTTTCTCTCTCTTTCTGTCTGTCTGTCTCTCTCTCTCTCTTTCTCTTTGTGTCTCTGTCTCTCTTCTCTTTCTCTCTCTCTCTCACTCATCACCCTTCTCTGTCTGTCTGTCTGTCTCTCTCTTTCTATCTGTGTCTCTGTTTTTGTCTCTATCTCTCTTCTCTTTCTCTCTTTCACTCGTCACTATTCTCTGTCTGTCTATCTGTCTCTCTCTCTCTCTCTCTCTGTGTCTCTCGCTCATCTCTCTTCTCTCTTCTCTATATCTCTCTCTTATCTCTTCTCTCTCTCTCTTCTCTTTATCTCTCTCGCTCTCTCACTCATCTCTCTCTGTCTCTCTCTCTTTTATCTCTTTTCGCTCTTTTTCTCTCTCTCTCTCTTTATCTGTCTCTTTTCACCCATTTTTTCATCTTCCTCTCTCTTCTCTTTCTCTCTCTTACTCATCACTCTTCTCTCGCTGTCTGTCTGTCTATATGTCTGTCTGTCTCTCTATCTCCCTCTGTATCTCTCACTCATCTATCTCTTCTCTCATCTCTTTTATCTCTCTGTCTCTTTCGTTCATCTCTCTTCTTGCCCATCTCTCTTCTCTCGCTCTCTCGTCTCTCTTCTCTCTCTGTCTCTCTCGCTTATCTTTCTTCTCTCTATCTCTCTCGTTCATTTCTCTTCTATCTATGTCTCTCTCGCTCATTTCTCTTCTCTCTATCTCTCTCTGTCTCTCTCGTTTATCTCTCTTCTTTCTCTGTCTCTTTTTTTATCTCTCACTCTCTCTCTCTTCTTTTTCTCTCTCTCACTCATCACTCTTCTCTGTCTGTCTGTCTTTGTCTTTGTCTCTGTCTCTGTCTATTTTTCTCTCGCTCATCTCTCTTCTCTCTATCTCTCTCATCTTTTTTCATTCTCTATCTCTCTCACTCATCTCTCTTCTCTCTATCTCTCTCGCTCATCTTTCTTCTCTCTCTATCTCTCTCTTTTTCTATGTCTTTCTCTCGATCATATCTTTTCACTCTCTTTCTCTCTCTCTTTATCTATCTCTTACTCATCTCTTGTTTCTCTCTGTCTCTATCTCTGTCTCTATCTCTATCTCTTTCTCTCTCTCTCTCTCTTTCTCTATCTCTTTCTCTCTCTCTCTCTATCTCTCTCTCTCTCTCTCTCTCTCTCTCTTTCTCTCTCTATGTCTGTCTGTCTGTCTCTCACTCTTCTCTATCTCTTCTCTCTGTCTTTCTCTCTGTGTGTCTGTCTGTCTCTCTCCTCTATTGTGTTCACCTTGCTCACTCTCTCCCTCCCCTCTTCTCTATTTACCGAGCTCTTCACTACAAGAAAATACACTTTTAGCGACTACTTTGTCTCTCTCTCGCTCATCACTCTGTCTCTGTCTCTGTCTTTGTCTCTGTCACTCTCTCTTTCTCTCTCTATCTCTCTTCTCTATCTGTCTCTCACTTATCTCTCTCTCACCACTCATCTCCTCTACCACATTCACTACTATTGCAAATGTCATTCCACTACCAGCATTATTACTGTTGTTGCCACTCCACCTCTACGACTAACATTACTACCACCATCGTTACCATTCCACTACCACTACCACCACTGCTACTACTATTACCTCTCATCTACCACCGCCACTCCATCTCCTCTACCACTACCACAACTTCATCACTAATCTCGTTCACCATCACTACCACCACCACCATCACCTCTTATCCACCACCTTCACTACTACTGTCGCTCTCTCTCCTCTATCACAAAAAATTAGTTCTTGATTTTTAGTAACAAAAAAAAATGGGCCACAAAATAATATTTTTCATTGACCATAAAAAATTAATTTTATTTTAACGAAAAATATTTTTCATTAAAATATTACCCCTACTTCTACCAAATAAAAAAATTATTAAAATAAAAATGAAACAAATTTTCTCCTCTTTTTTCCCTCTGTCTTTCCCCCCCCCCATTTTTTCATTTCCTTCCAGGTTTGCAAAGCCCTAAGTTTTGAAACATCACTGTCTCTCTCTCTCTCACTCTCTCTCTCTCTCACGGAGGCGAGCGACGAGCGGCGAATTTTGGTTTGGACGAGCGACCAGCAGAACCATGATTCTCGACAAGGGTCAACTTCTCAAGACCGAGCAAATCTTTCGCAACGTCGGTGAGCAGTGGCCTGTTATTATCCCCAAGGAGAAGATCCGCCAAGCAGCCCCTGGTACTAAGGTAACAGTTTCTAATCAAATCTCGGCATTTTTTTATTCATACATTTGATCGAACAGTTGGTGGGTCTTGATTATTCTTTCTTCATTGTTGTTATGGGTTTGATTTTCTGTTACATGAATTTGATGGGTTTTTTGTTTTATTCAAATTTTCTTTTCTATATATATATATATATATATATATTATGAGCAATTGGTGGATTCTTCAATCATGCGTGTGTCAATAGACTCAATATTATATTTTTTGTTTTGTCCAAACTCGGCAACAGATCCAGAGTGACTATCCATGTGCCTGTTATATTTTTGATTGGTTTCGGTTGTTAGACTTGCTTTATGGATTTACTGCTGAAGTTTGCCAAGGCTGGTGGCCAAATCTTTTAGGTGTGCATGAAAATTGTTTAGTTGTCGATTGATATTTATCAAAAACATCTTTTAGGTGATTGATATTTATGGTGATGGATAAAAAATTAGCAAAGAGAGAAAGAGATTTAACTAGGCCCAGTAATTACTGTCTCATAGGCCCAGTAATGAATACCATGTTCCATTATATGGTACCTGTATTGTAGTTAACAAAGAGAGCAAGAGATTTAACTATCCCCTATTTTTGGAGATCAGTTTCCAAAAGAATTAAAGCTTTAATAGAAAGTTCTTTTTTATCAGGGACAAGCCCTCCTTTTGCTTTTGTTTATTAGAGAAGGTGTTATCAGAAGGAACTTGTTAAAGTATTTGATTCAATGTGTTGGGGCTCTTATCAGAGTTATGAATGTAATTGAAAGGGACGTGTTGCCAATTTTTCTGCTTTTTAATTTTGACCTTCATTATTCTCAATATAATTAAATATTATTATAGAAAGGATGGGGTAATCAAATACTTTAACATGTAATGCAGTTTAAGAATGATTTATTTTTATTTTTTAAGAAAAAAGTTGAAGTTATGTAAGAAAACAAGTTTTTTTGGAATTACATAGTTAAAAAATGTTGTTTGGGGATTGAGCAGGCCCTTGGGTGTTATACTTTTTTTTTTTTTTTCTCATTGTTTATGAGGTTTGAAAGAATTTGGAATCTGACAATTAAAAGTTTTATTGCAGCTTATGTGCTTGGCTGATTTGGAGTTTGATTACATTAACCCATATGACTCTGCATCTCAGATAAATAAGATGATAATGCCAGAGTTTATCACTCAAGGAGATCCGCCAAGCAGCCCCTGGTACTAAGGTAACAGTTTCTGATCAAATCTCGGCATTTTTTTATTCATACATTTGATCAAACAGTTGGTGGGTCTTGATTATTCTTTCTTCATTATTGTTGTGGGTTTGATTTTCTGTTACATGAATTTGATGGGTTTTTTGTTTTATTCAAATTTTCTTTTCTATATTGTTAGGTCCCTGTGTTGTCAAATCCGGAGACAAAATCTTGTGTTGATTCAAAACTATGTTTTTCTGTTTTTGTACTGTCCGCTCGAGCGGAGAATCTTGAGCTCGAGCGTAGATTAGCAGGTCACAGTAGTTTGACAGGGCAAGCACAGATACTGGAAGGTGTAATTTGACGCTCGAGCGGAAACTCCTACGCTCGAGCGCATCTCTGTTTCTTCGTATGCAGTTTTTGTTCAGTCTGCTCGAGCGGGCTATGGTGAGCTCGAGCGGAGATCGCGATTCAGATTCCTATTTAAAGCTGCTAACGTTGTTTTGTTTGGGACGTTTTTTCTAGATCTGAGAAAAACAAACTAGGGTTGTGTTTAAAGTCTTCTTGGGAGATTTTTGAGAGTTCTTCTTGATGTCTTGAGAAGAGTTCTTCACTCAGGATCAAAAAAATACATACATCAAGGAGTTGGTTTCTTTAAATTCAAGAGAGAGTTCTCTTCGGTGGATTCCGAAGATTCAAGCATATAGTTTCGAAAGGTGTTTGATTCTATATGTGAGTGAGGTTGTGGAATCAACTTCAAGATTGATCAGTTCCGAGATGAAGTCGTAAAAAAGAGTTACAGAAGATTCGAAGACAGATTGACTAAGTTGGGTAATTTGTAAGATATCTTTGTAATCTTTTTACTTCAGTAGTGGATTGATTTATGGCGTTTCGCCCGTGGTTTTTTAATCACAGTTGGAGGTGTCCAATTGTGGTTTTTTCCACGTAAAAATCTTTTGTGTCGATTTATTATTTAATCTGTCAAAAACAAACAATCTAAATCACTTTCGTAAGTGCTTGTTGATTTAGATTGTGTGTTTTGGTTCTTTTTGGGATTTGGAATATTTTAATCTTGATCTAATCACGAATCACTTAGATTTTCAATTGGTATCAGAGCGGGTCACTCTTTGTTTTTTCAAAACTATAGGAGTGTGATTTTGTGTGATTAGTATCATGGATTCTATTCGTGAAGGTAACTCCACTCATAGACCCCCTTTACTTGACGGTACAAACTATTCTTATTGGAAAGCTCGTATGAGAGCATTTTTAAAATCCATCGATGAGAAAGTTTGGCACTCCGTAATCTTTGGGTGGAGTGAACCTACAATCACCATTGATGGGAGTGATATTCCTAAACCCCTGGATAAATGGGACACAATCGATTACCAGAATTCGAGTTGGAACAGCAAAGCTCTCAACTCCCTCTTCTGCTCTGTCACACCTGAAGAATTCCGTCGAATTTGCACGTGTGAAATAGCAAAAGAGGCGTGGGATATTCTTGAAACAATTCACGAAGGTACCACCTCTGTTAAAAGGGCAAAACTTCAACGTCTCACGTCCGCCTTTGAAACCCTTTTTATGCGCGACGATGAGACGTTCGATGAATTTTATGCAAAACTCAGTGATATCGTGAATTCCTGTTTCACTCTCGGTGAGAAAATCCCGGAAGCAAAAGTTGTTGGAAAAATTTTGAGGTCCCTTCCCGAGAGGTTCCAACCAAAGGTGACAGCCATTGAGGAGGCTCAGAATGTTGATACCCTCAAGCTCGATCAATTGGTTGGAAATTTGCAGACTTATGAAGCCCACCAAATTTCTAAGAAAAAGCAAAAAGAAAATATGGCTTTCACGAGTGCCCATGAGACTGCAAAACCTCCGGAGACTGAATTTGATTTAGAGTCTGAGATGACGGCTATGCTTACAAAACAGTTTAAAAAATTTTTAAAAAAGAAGCCGAATTTCAGAGCCCCTATTTCAAAAGATAAGAGTAATGACAAACCCAAAAATGTTCCACCAAAATTTGCTCAAACTACTGAAAAAAAGATTGTTAGGGGACCAGGGGTCAAGTGTTATGAGTGTCAAGGCTTTGGTCACATTGCCCTTGAATGCCCTTCGAAAAAGAATCGAAAGAAAGTCTACACTGTAACTTGGGATGATGAAAGCGGGTCGGAGCAAGAACCCGAAGAACCTGAATCTGGAGAAGACGGGGATAGTGCTTTTATGGCTTTTTGGTCCACTTTCACTCAAACTCTTCCAAAGCCAGCGGAGTTAGCTCGTGGTCAGAACTTGCATCATGCTCCTACTTTTGATGGGAGTAACTACCTGTTTTGGAAAATCAGAATGAGGGCTTTTCTGAGAGCCTTTGATCCAGAAGGCTGGCAGGCCATTGAAGAAGATACAGAAAGTGTTGACAGTCCGAGCAATCTGAGAGTCCTTAGCACTATTCGTAGAGCAATTTCTGCTGAAGAACAACAACGGGTTGTTCGTTGCACAAAGGCTAAAGAGGCATGGGAAATTTTGAGCCAATTCCATGAAAGAGGAAACTCACATTCACCACCATCCAGCGACTTTTCAGTCTTAGTTGCAAGATTGGAGGAGGCAAAGGAGAATGAAGAACAAAAAGAGGATGATGAGACATCTGAGGATAATGAGGAGATCAATGGCGATGAACTACAACAAGCCTACGAAAAGCTGTACGAGGAGTCTTTGAATTTGTCCAAACTCAACGACAGACTCTCTCTCAAGCTCAAGACATGTGAGGGTGAGAATGTCAGGCTGAAAGAAGAACTTGTAGCAGCAAAGCAGAATATTGTCAAGATCTCGAGTGACAGGCAAGACTTATGTGGAAAATTACTATCCTCTGAAACTGAAAGGAATGAACTTCTGAAGGTGTATTCCACATATGAAGAAAAGCTTGAAAGTCTTGAGCTGTCACAAGCCAGATTGGAAGAGATAATCTGTCAAAAGGATGAAGAGCTTCGGGTTGCTAGAACCACTATTGCCATGTGGAACAAAGGTTCAAAATCCTTAGAAGACATCCTCGGGTCTCAACAAATGGGTTGCGACAAAAGCGGGTTAGGCTATGATGCAACAGCACACAAGGGACAGGCCTCTACTTCACATGACAAGAAGACTCAAGCAAAGGGAAAATTGAAGGTAGACCAGGCTGATCTCTCTCTCCGTCTACCGAAAGCTGGTAAAATCAACAAAAAGGAGGTAAAACCAGTTTTTATTTGTCATCACTGTGGTAGGTATGGCCACATTCGTCCTTACTGTTTTGAACTCTTTGGTAAGGTGTCTCAAAAAGGTAGAAATTCTAATACTTTTTGGGTTAGGAGACAACCTTACATGTCTAGGCTGAACACCAAGACTAAAAAGATTTGGATTAGAAAAGAGGATTTGACTTGTTTTGTTGCTCACACTGCTCTAAAAGCACGTGATTCACACATGTGGTATCTTGATAGTGGGTGTTCTCGTCATATGTCCGGTAACAAATCCTACTTCACCTCCCTTGAAAAATATGAAGGAGGAATTGTTACCTTTGGAGACGGTGGCACTTCGAGAGTCATTGGTAAGGGCTCTATTAGTGTTGCTGGTCTTCCCAAGCTAGATAATGTTTTACTAGTTGATGGTCTTAAAGCAAATCTTTTAAGCATTAGTCAAATGTGTGATTCCCATCATGAAGTATTGTTTTCTAAAAATAAATGTGAAATTTTGGATAAAAAAGGAAATACTGTCTTACATGGGGTTCGCACATCTGATAACTGCTATGGGATTGTTACAACTAATGATCTCACTTGTCACTCTGCCATCATTAGTAACATTGATTTGTGGCATCAAAGATTAGGTCACATGAATTTCAATGACCTAACTAAGATTGCCAACAAAGAGCTTGTGAGGGGAATACCTAAACTAGGTAAGAATTTGAGCCATGTGTGTGGACCATGTCAGCTTGGAAAGCAAACCCGTGCTCCTCATAAAAAAGTGAACAGCTTTACAACCAAACGTCCTCTTGAATTAGTTCACATGGATTTAATGGGTCCTACTCGCACTGAAAGCATCGGAGGTAAAAGATACATTTTTTTAACTGTTGATGATTTTACTCGATTTTCGTGGGTAAATTTTTTAAGGGAAAAATCTGATACGTTTGATGCTTTCCAGGCCTTAGTCCCTAAAATCCAAAATGAACAGGGTGTTTCCATTGGGCGTATCATAAGAATCCGAACTGATCATGGTCGTGAATTTGAAAATAGTTCGTTTTCGGATTTTTGTGATATGCATGGAATCAAGCATGAATTTTCTGCTCCTATTACTCCACAACAAAATGGAGTTGTTGAGAGGAAGAACAGGGTTGTTCAAGAAATGGCTAGGGTCATGCTCCTTAGTAAGAAACTTCCTCCTAAGTTTTGGGCTGAAGCCTTAAATACTGCTGTTTATGTCATAAATCGCGTGTATTTAAGGCCCGGCACTTTACAAACTCCATATGAATTGTGGAAGGGGTTGAAACCTAATGTAAAATACTTCAAAACTTTTGGGAGTAAGTGTTACATCTTCAAAGATAGAGAGCCTTTGGGCAAATTTGACTCCCGAAGTGATGAAGGTATTTTTCTAGGGTATTCAACCACTAGTAGGGCCTTTAGAGTCTATAACCTGCGAACTTCATCTTTAATGGAATCTATCAATGTGGTTATAGATGACACAGGTGCACCTACTCCAGCAACAAATGAGGATGATAATGATGAGTCTCCAATCTTGGACACGGAATCACAAAATCAAGAAGAAGGTGTGGACCCATCACAAGAAATGGTTACAGAACCATCTTCACAGGTAAGGTCAAGTCCAAAGAGTGCTCCAAGGGACATAACTCCTGTTGCCCCTGTCACTGCGAGTCCTGAGCTTAAACCATCAGCTAGGGTGAAACTAAATCATCCAGCTCAACAGGTGATTGGAAGTGTCTCGGATCGAATGAAAACCCGAAGACAGATTCGGGATGAGGTATCACATATGTGTTATGTTTCTTTAATTGAACCTAAAAATTTTAAAGAGGCCTTGCTAGATGATAGTTGGGTCAATGCTATGCATGAAGAATTAGGTCAATTTGAACGTAACAAGGTTTGGACTCTAGTTCCCAGACCTAGAGACATGAATGTGATAGGTACCAAGTGGATCTTTAAAAATAAATCTGATGAGAATGGTACAGTTGTTAGGAACAAAGCTAGGTTGGTTGCTCAAGGCTACACACAAGTAGAGGGTGTTGACTATGACGAGACGTTTGCCCCAGTTGCACGTCTCGAATCTATTCGTATTTTGCTTGGTGTTGCATGTTTTCTTGGCTTTAAATTGTTTCAAATGGATATGAAAAGTGCCTTTTTGAATGGGTACTTGAGAGAAGAGGCATATGTTGAGCAACCAAAAGGGTTTGAGGACCCTAAATGTCCTAATCATGTCTACAAGTTAGACAAGGCTTTGTATGGGTTGAAACAAGCCCCTCGAGCTTGGTATGATAGACTTACTACATTTCTTCTTGACAATGATTTTCAAAGGGGTAGTGTGGATAAGACCTTGTTTGTGAAACATACTAAGTCTCATATACTTGTTGCTCAGATTTATGTTGATGATATTGTGTTTGGATCCACTGCTGAACATCTTGTGAAATATTTTTCGGATTGTATGACACATGAGTTTGAGATGAGCATGATGGGAGAGTTGTCTTATTTTTTGGGTCTTCAGATTAAACAGTCTCCTTCAGGTATATTTGTGTCTCAGTCTAAGTATGCGAAAAATCTTGTGTCTAAGTTTGGTCTTGAGTCTTCCAAGCATGCACGCACTCCCATGAGCACCAGTCTTCACCTCTCCAAAGATTCCTCTGGTATTGATGTTGATCCTACCCTTTATAGGAGTATGATAGGGAGTCTTTTGTATCTTACAGCCAGTCGTCCTGATATTTCTTTCAGTGTCGGTGTCTGTGCTCGTTACCAAGCCAGTCCTAAAGAGTCTCACCTTCTTGCGGTAAAACGCATCATCAAGTATGTTAATGGGACTTTGGGGTATGGGGTTTGGTTTTCCACTGACACTACAGCCGATATTACTGGTTTTTCTGATGCCGACTGGGCAGGATGTGCTGATGATAGGAAAAGTACATCCGGGGGGTGTTTTTACCTTGGGAACAATCTGGTTTCTTGGCATAGTAAAAAGCAGAATGCCATCTCTCTTTCCACTGCTGAGGCTGAGTACATTGCTGCAGGGAGTTGTTGTGCTCAAATGTTGTGGATGAAGCAAATGCTTCATGATTATGGGATAGAACAGAACACTCTTACTCTTTTCTGTGATAACACAAGTGCCATAAACATTTCAAAAAATCCTGTCCAACACTCTCGCACCAAACACATTGACATTCGTCATCATTTTATTCGAGAGTTAGTGGAAGAGGGCCTTGTTGTTATTGAGCATATTCCCACTGAGCATCAAAAAGCTGATATTTTTACAAAACCCCTTGATCTTCTTCGGTTTGAGTTCCTTAGAAAGACCTTGGGTGTCATGCTCGATCACTAGAGTGTTACCTGTTTCTTGAGTAGGTGTAAATGTTTGTGCCTTATGAATGCTTGGATGTGATAATCTCATTATCATTGATTTCTGTTTACTTGCATCCAATTTTTATACACTACTCATGCTGCTTACAAGATCTCATTGTTCATTGGTCATAGCTCATTTTGAATGCCCATGCTCATTAACCTCATGATCTCATTCTGTACACATCCTTGAGATTAATTGTTGCAGGGGTTTCCGCACATGTGATCAAAGTTCTCTATGGACCACTAACAGTGTTTCTTGTACTTTTACTGTGGAATTGACCGATACTAGCATATCATGGGTGATGTTGAGTCTCTTAACCATCCACCATCTGTTTTCACTTCCACGGTTTCTCCCTCAGTTCCTTGAAGTCCGGACATTAGGAAAAGGCTACCTCAGAGGCACCAACCAGGCCATCCTTTATGATTTCATTCTTCTCTGGTTTGGTTTCCATACTCTTGAGAGTGAAAGCCACCAGTGAGTGCCCACAAGAAAAAAAAAAAAAAAAAAAGGACTCTTTGACTGAGGGGGAGCCTCCGCATTTACTCAACAAATACCCCGTGATTCCTAGTGGTTTGACTTTTCACTGTATTGTTGAGTTACTCTTGATGGAGGTCCAGCCATCCGATCACTACTAGGATTAACTCTAGCTCAGTGACCTCTCATGGATTGCACACACACACTTTTTTATGTGAGCTCTCATATTGGATTTTGAGTTGTACATTCTCATGTAGCTTATGATCATGGATGATATTTTTTTTGCTATGCTCATGATTTCCAGTGTCGTTTTTTTTTTAAAAAATAAAAAGGTGCAAGTTCACACGATTCATGAATTGTGGATTATTTCATCTTAGTTTCATTTGGCTCAGTCTGATCATCTATTTTTGTTTCAGGTCTCACCTCGTGATTTTGCATAATGGATTGTTTTTTTAAAAAAAAAAAAAAAAAAAAAAAAAAAAAAAAAAAAAAATTGTTTTGTTTTGTTCCGCTCGAGCGGCATGTTTTACGCTCGAGCGTGTTTTTCACTCTTGCAGCAGTTTGTTCGTGTTTTGTCAGTTCTGAGAGATGGTTTTTTGAGCTCGAGCGGCCCTTGACACGCTCGAGCGGGAGTCTGCTTGCAATTTTGTACGCTCGAGCGGTACTCAGTACGCTCGAGCGGACCTGTTTCATACTTAACTCCCTCTCTTGACTCTTCGAGGTATTTTTTCTCTTCCTGTTTCATTCTCTCGATCTAGGGTTGGTCGTGTGGCTGCATTGTGGTCGATTCTCCTCCCATTCATCATCCTTCTCCCTGATTTGCTCTTTGGTAAGTTTTATCCTCTCCTTTTTTCCCGTTTTCTTGTTCTATTTTGGTTCGATTGGTTGTTGGGTTTGTAGCTTTGTGGGGTGTTGTGTGTCGTGTCTGTGGTTCTCTCTCTCCCATTTTTTTTCTTTGTCTGATTGTTTTTTTGTATTTTTCTGTGTTGTGTCTGTGGTATTTGACGTTATCTGTGTTCCTACTGTCATGGACTGTTGAGGTCTCCTTGCGTGGGTATCAATTTGGGCTTAGATACATTGCTGTGATTTACTCATGATTCATACTTATTCTGTGCAATTTCTCTCACATTTTGTGTATTCATTATGAGTTCTTCAATACCATGCTTTCATGCCCTGTTTTTTTGTTCTGCTCTATTTTTGATTTGATTCTTGCACTAATGTTTTGTTTTGGTTTGTTTTGGTTTGGGCTTGGGTTTTGGGTTTGCTGTTTTGTTGGGTGTCTTAGTGTCTTCTTCGGTATGTCTGCTCCTGCCCCAAAACGCCGAAAGGCCACCGTTTCTCGCCCTACCTATAATCCTGACAGGTTTCAGTCAGCCTCTCAATCCAAGTCATTCCATAAATCGTTTGTGGCTCGAACCGTTCATTTAGAACGTAATGTTCAACCCGATACTTTTGAGTCCATCAAAATTCGTCCATTGTTCGACCCTCTCGGTGGTGACCGTGTTTTATTATTCTCGGGGCGTCAGAATCTCAATTGGGTTCGAGAATTCTACTGTAATATGGAGGGTATTCGGGATTATGAGCCATCTTTCACCACTTGGGTTAGGTCCAAATCCATTTCTGTCACCCCTGCTTTAATTCGCCAACTTCTACAGATTGAGCAAGGTTTTCCTCAATACTATCCGTTTCCTGTACCTGATCGTCCTACTTGTGACTTTGATGAGGTGTCTTTGGAACTTTGTAGTGTTGCCCGTCATTGGCCTAAAGGCGGTTTGATTAAACAGTTTGAACTTCTTCCGGAGTTCAGACTGCTTAATTTGATTGTCTGCGCCAACATCATTGTCACCACACATTCTTCCGAGGTCAAACAAGACCAAGGATTCATTTTGTCTTGTATTGCCAATCACCGCTCTATTGATCTTGCCTCTCTTATTGTCACCAAGATGATCTGTGCTCATGGCCATTCCAAGCTTGGCCTTCCTTACGGTTGCTTGATCAACCGCCTTTTGTCTGACCTTGGGGCTCCTACCCTCGATGATGATGAGTTTGCCTCTCCCTCTCGCCCTTTCACTAAGAAAACTGTCTCACAGAGTCGGGCTCATGTTAAGGGGGAATCCTCTCGGGCTGGTCCTTCTACAGGTACCACTGCTGGTCTTGCTGAGGAGGCTGAATATGATGCTGCTGCCGCCGGGGGTGAGGAGGATCCTACTCCACCTGTTCCACCTAGCTCGTTTCCTGATCAGTTTCGGCATTTTGAGGAGGCTATGACTCGGAGGTTAGACTTTCTTGATGCTCGCTTTGACGCTTTTGATGGTCGTCTTGGTCAGCTGGAGCAGACTGCTGTGCACAATACTTCGCAGCTGGATCACATCATTTCCTTACTGACGCTTCAGCCGCCCCCTCCTCCGTCTGGTGCTTGATTTGTAGCTTTCTTCATTCCCGGTCAAAAAGGGGGAGAGTTTGGTTCATGCTGGATTGGACATGGGTCATGGGTATATTTTGTTGATGGTACATGGATATTGTTGGTATATTTTGTTTTGTATGGATATTTTGATATTGTGTTTCGTTGGTTCTATTGAATGGATACATTTTGCTATATTCTTATACAGTTCCACAAGTTTTGGTTTTTCTGGTATGTTGCTCGTTTTTTTTACAGGTGAATGGTGGATGATGAATTGGATTGATGGCTTGATATATGGCAAGATTGGAAAGCTTGTTTATTCATAGAGTTGTTTTGAGTTGTTTTGATTCATAGAGTTGTTTTGAGTTGTTTTGAGTGTTTTAGTATTGGTTTTTGTATTTTGTCTAGTGCTTGTGTTTAAGGACTTTTGTTTAGAAAAGTTTTGTCCGGGAATTGACAAAGGGGGAGATTGTTAGGTCCCTGTGTTGTCAAATCCGGAGACAAAATCTTGTGTTGATTCAAAACTATGTTTTTCTGTTTTTGTACTGTCCGCTCGAGCGGAGAATCTTGAGCTCGAGCGTAGATTAGCAGGTCACAGTAGTTTGACAGGGCAAGCACAGATACTGGAAGGTGTAATTTGACGCTCGAGCGGAAACTCCTACGCTCGAGCGCATCTCTGTTTCTTCGTATGCAGTTTTTGTTCAGTCCGCTCGAGCGGGCTATGGGGAGCTCGAGCAGAGATCGCGATTCAGATTCCTATTTAAAGCTGCTAACGTTGTTTTGTTTGGGACGTTTTTTCTAGATCTGAGAAAAACAAACTAGGGTTGTGTTTAAAGTCTTCTTGGGAGATTTTTGAGAGTTCTTCTTGATGTCTTGAGAAGAGTTCTTCACTCAGGATCAAAAAAATACATACATCAAGGAGTTGGTTTCTTTAAATTCAAGAGAGAGTTCTCTTCGGTGGATTCCGAAGATTCAAGCATATAGTTTCGAAAGGTGTTTGATTCTATATGTGAGTGAGGTTGTGGAATCAACTTCAAGATTGATCAGTTCCGAGATGAAGTCGTAAAAAAGAGTTACAGAAGATTCGAAGACAGATTGACTAAGTTGGGTAATTTGTAAGATATCTTTGTAATCTTTTTACTTCAGTAGTGGATTGATTTATGGCGTTTCGCCCGTGGTTTTTTAATCACAGTTGGAGGTGTCCAATTGTGGTTTTTTCCACGTAAAAATCTTTTGTGTCGATTTATTATTTAATCTGTCAAAAACAAACAATCTAAATCACTTTCGTAAGTGCTTGTTGATTTAGATTGTGTGTTTTGGTTCTTTTTGGGATTTGGAATATTTTAATCTTGATCTAATCACGAATCACTTAGATTTTCATATATATATATATATATATATATATATATATATATATATATATATATATATATATTATGAGCAATTTGTGGATTCTTCAATCATCCGTCTTTATGAAACTTGTGAGAGATTTTTGGTTCAAAGTTAGAAAAATTTTCAGATCAGATTTTATGGGTCGAATTGCTTGACATTGGTAGGTATACCCATAAAAAGTGGTGAATATTTCAAAAAAGATATGCCAAACAGTCAACTTGAAATTGTTTGACCCTCTGTCTTTCCCCCCTACCCCTTTTTTCTTCAAATTATTTTCCAAAAACATTTATCTTCTTTATATGCTCAAAATACAGTCAACTTGTTCTTCTTCTTTTACACTTTTCATTGTTTAGTAGTAAGAATCCTATAATGGTTTCGACGAACAGTGAGGAGATTGTTCTATCCGTATGATGATATAAGAAGTATGATCAACATTATTCTTTTCGATTAAAGGGGAAAAAATGAATATCTTCGTTTATTGTTTGTATTGGGCAAACATTTTCCTTTGCCTTGTATTTTATTGTTTCATCAGTAATCATCTACGTATATGTCATATCCTTTATGTTCCCTATATGTCAAACCTACCATGCTAAATGACCGCGGGATTTTTTCTGTATCATTTCCGAGAAATAGTGCGATGACTGATTGAATCGTTCTAAGGTTTCTACACTATACAATATTTGACTGTTTTTTTGTTAAACATAATTTTGCAAGAGGGTAAAAATGTGATTCCACTTGTTCTGTTAACGTCATTAGGCCAACATTTTTGACAAGGCGTGCTAGTGTTATTTTAGAAACCTGAAGGGTGTCCTTGTCAAAAACTTCAAGGGTGTTAGTGTAATTTACCCAGAAAATTTTTTTAGAAAAAAGACCTCAAGGGTAAGAAATACTGCTTTGAAGTTATAATTAATTGTAAAAAAATAAATAAAATTCAGTTTATTATTTATGTTTTGTTGTAATAGTTCATAAATACTCTGCAAGGGGATTAGTCAATGTTAAAAATACTCACTCAAAGTTGAGCTTTACTCATTTCCTCACATGCAGAATTTTTTTCTTCAAGCTATGTCTCATAGCTGTTTTCTCATTTTTTTGTTTGCCCCAGGTATGCATTAGATGATGTTGGTTCTGGATCTCATGTGCATCTCAGTTTGTGGGACAATGGGAAAAATGTATTTATGGCATCTGGTGGACACTCTAAGCATGGAATGTCCAGGGTTGGAGAAGAGTTCATGGCAGGGGTTTTAAATCATCTTCCTTCAATTCTGGCCTTTACGACACCACTTCCAAACAGGTTTTTAATTTTTTTCGTATAATTTTGATGATTCTTGTGCAAAACATGTGTCAGAGTTGAACCCATATGAATAGGTAGTTAGGTACTAACAGAGAAGTATGCATTTTTGCCAGTTCTGTTAAAATATCTTGTCTACATAAAATTATTTTTTAAGCATGCAGTTATATTTGGAAATTTGATGGGTGTACTATTGATCTTGAAGAAAACCTTTCAAGGTGATGTTTCCATCGCTTTCAGTCCTGCATGAAGAAAGCAGATATCTCACAATAATTTCTGGAGCCACTATTCTGCAAAGACTTTTTCCTAGTTAATCATTTGAATTGAAACAAACAGATCCTTGCATTTCTACTTCTCCCTGCAGACTCGAATTTATTAATTTTTATGCACGGACCTTTTTCTAAACTGGAAGTTTTTATGCAGAACTCGTTGGCCTAGAAACATGAAAGGACAGATAACATGTTTCAAATTTTGAATGAAATTCAATTTTTGATGAATTGAAGGATTTCAATTTTCAGCAGAATATGTAACTTATGTTTTTAAAAATACATGTATTCTTTTCCTATTCTTATCATAAGTTGTCTATGTGATATGATCTTGTGTAAAACTCAACCCCAATAGCTAGCTTGTAAAGTGAGGGTGCACTTTTGACACTTATTCTAATTGTCGATGCTCCCTTTTTGCTAAATTTAAATAATGCCTTTCTGTGCAAATTCTTTTTGCCCATTTCTTCACTTCCAAATTTATGCAGTTTGAAGGATCAAAATTTTAGTACGTGGTTGGGCTTTTGAACTTCAAATAGATGTGTATTAAATTAACAAAAAATAATATAGTTTGTTTTCTCTAATTTCCTTGTTCAACTGCTATTGGAATGTAGTTATGATCGCATAGTGCCCAATATGTGGAGTGGAGCATACCAGTGCTGGGGAAAAGAGAACAGAGAAGCACCCCTGAGAACCGCATGCCCACCTGGGGTTCCAAATGGTGTTGTGAGCAACTTTGAGATTAAAGCATTTGATGGGTGTGCAAATCCACACTTGGGGCTGGCTGCTATAATTGCTGCTGGGATTGATGGCCTTCATAGACATCTGAGTTTGCCCGAACCCATTGGTAAGTAGGATTATATGATTGTACTATACCCAATGTGTAACATCAATTATTTGTTAGTGTTTTTTCTGTGCGTTATTTCTGAATATTTTTTTAGACATACCATCCATAAGTCCCCCATGTTTCATGTCCTTACGGCCCTGGCACTTAATCAAAAAAAATAAATCCTTTATGAATTATGTAAAAGAGTTCAGATTCAACTGTATCATTCCTCTGGCAGTGTTCATGCCAAATATTCATACTTGGTTCGATATGCATTAGTTCATGGTATGTGTCATGGTGTTTTGAAAAATATAAGAAGTGCTTTCCTCAGTAATCTTTATGTGGAATCTTCCAAGGGTCCAAGCCCATCTAGGCCCTTTGATTCCAAATTTTTAATTGTATCTCAGGTGCATTGCTACAATTTGGAGTCTAATATGAGTTCTATTCTCATTCCTCTCAATCTAGGTACTTTTTATTGTTAAATTGTTGGACTCATTTTTTAGACATATCACTAGTGTGCATATTTTATAATGGAACTGTATCTGTATTGGTCATAACACTTCTTAGAACTCCCACATGTACGACATATCACTAGGTTTTGAGAGTTCAAATTTGTTCAAAACGCCCCTTGTCTTTATAGCCCATTTAGTGGTCTGAAGTTCCCAGATGTCCATTGAGGTTACATGCATAATGTACATAGAATCTCTGTTAAAATTGAAAAGATGATCACGCTTGTTTAAATCCAGAAGTTTTGTAGTAAGAATCTTACAACAAATTATAATCTTGTAGTGAGACTATTATAACAAATCCAGACGTTGCCAGATGTCCACTAGTTTTCAATGAAGGTCCGTGAATATTAGAATCTTATAATAAATTATGCATTTTTTATGGCATTCTATATAGTGAATTCTATAATTTATTGATCTACAATTTATTATAAGTATTTTCTGGCTGCACTTTATTAAGCTAGTACACAAAGAATTTGGCAAAAAAATACTTCATATTTTCTAGAATTATTTAGGTTATGTTTGGATTGTGAATTTGGATAGGAATTTGAAAGGGAAAGGGAAAGGTGAGGGAAATAGAGAAAAATGTGGGTGGTTCTTTAGGACTTGAAAATTGTAGAGTTGGTGGGACTCTGGTTCTTTAGGACTTGAAAATATAAATTAATATATTTTAGTAGATGTGTGCACTCAAGTTAATTATTAGCTGTCACTGCATTAATCCGTAATCCTGTAAGAATAAGGCATCCTTGACTCTTGAAAACTTGGTAATCATTTTCACATTATGATTTTGTATATATAAATGTTTTGTCATTTTTTTTTTTTTTTTTGAAATTTTTTCGTAACATGGAAATGTTATTTTTTTTTGTTTTAGTTTTGGTGCAAGGAAATTGATTAGATTTATCTCACATTCGTCTTCATTTCATGTTAACATTAGGAATGGTGTGAAAAACAAATGGAATTCTCTCTACTGTTTGGCAAACCGGAAAAGACTAAAGCAATGAAAGCTGGTATTGCTCGCCATGCAGTACTTGAGGAAGAGGTATGCTTATGAACTCTAAAGTAGATATCATTTAAATTATTTGATATTCTTAACTTATCCCGAAAATTATAGAATTCTTTCATGAGAGCATACTCTTTGTTGACTGTGACTATCAAAATTCTTATCTATGCTAGTAAAATAGTTCTTTTTTGAGATCATTCTATCATCTTCTTGACGAATTTATTTTAACTATGACTGTTAGTTTAGTTGTTTGCTATCATTGAAATCTTGCTAGAAAATTCTTGCAACAAAAGTAACTTTTCAAGATGGAAAATACTTTTTACGAACAGAATGGTACCAAGATCTAGAGTCTGTGTGAGGTTACACCTTTTTTTTGTTTTTGAAAAGTTTTGATAGAATTTAGCTTTTATATCTTTTTCCTTGCATAATAAATATGGTCATGGAGCTGCTCGAGATTTTCTATAGATGGTATTTGGATTGAGTAGTTTTGATTTGAACTTGGAAATCAAGTCTGATGCTGGAATTATTGAGGATATGGATCTTGGTGAAACCATTGTTGGATTTTATGACCGAAGTACATGGACTTGAAATAACAGGTGAGTGACCTAGTCCTAGATCATAACGGTCACCTAGGCCTAGATTAAACAAACTTGTGAGAGCAAGCAGCGCATCAATAGGATATACAGTTAGAGATATAGACAAAAAAATGTGAGAGAAAACGGCAAAAACGAGCCATATAGGGGCGAAAATTGAAAATAGCACCCAAACAGCCCCGAGATCATCACAGTCACATCGGCCTAGATTAAACACACTTGTGAGAGCAACAAAACATCACTTTTTCCACAATTCCTGAAATAGTAACAAAAACTAACATTTTTATAAAGAACAATAAAAAAAAGCCTTATTTGAGTAAAGACCACAAATGAAAAAGTCTAGGGATATGATTGGTATTAAAACTAGACGACAAACATTGGAAATGATGATATTGATAGAATTGTAATGTTGATTGGATATATACATATGAATGTTGTTTTATTTATAAAATGGTATTAATAGTCATTTAATTTGTTCATATTACCTTTACTTTCCTTAGACATTTTTCATTTTTTGTCCAATTTTATAATCATTTGATGTGCAAATATTTTAATAAAAAAAGTACCTGACAATATTTTTGCTTTTCTTTGGTACAGATGGATGAACTCATGCATGAAGCTGAATTGTACAGAATTAGTTGGCATTTGTTACATTTTTTGAAGGATTCTATATTTTTTGATAGATATGTATAGAAAATATTTGGATAGACTAGTAGTTATATTTTTAGATAGATGAGCATGGATTAAAATTTAAAATATAATAACAAGTACTTGTTATGTTTTAAATTTATTATGCTAGATGGATGTGAATTGAATGATTATATAGATTACATGACTTTTAATTGAATGGTTATGTAGTTTGGAATTACTTGTGGATGAAAACTTATAATAATTGACGACTTTAATTAAACAGATTAAGGATTTGATGATTTATGTATTTTGTTGGCTATTCATGATTCAGTTGATTTTGTTGGTTTAAATGATTCTTGCCAAGTACAGGTTATATTGAATGGATTTGATGGATTATTATATTTTGATAAACAAAAAGAATTGAACTGCCGACTAAAAATTGGTTTTGTTTTCCCTCTTTTGGCGACCAAGTAATTAGTCGGGAAAGATGAGTAATATTTTTGCTGACTAAAGTTGTTAGTCGGTGTATGACCACTCACATTTGGCGACCAAAATGTTGGTCGGCAAAAGGGTGTATTTGGCAACTAAATAATTAGTCGGTAAAATTATTAATTTTAGCAACCAAAGAGTTTGGTCGTGAATAGGTCTATTGTCGACTAAAGTTTTAGTCGTGCAAACATTACTTTTGGCAACTAACCGATTTGGTTGGGAAATGTTACTTTTGGCGACTAACCGATTTGGTCGGGAAATGTTACTTTTGGCAACTAACATGTTTAGTCGAAGAATGGTATAATTAGCGACTAACATATTTAGTCGGAAAAATATCACTTTTGGCGACTAAAGTGTTTTAGCTACAAAATAGATTAGTCGCGGTAATTATATATTTAGCGACCAAAAATTTAATCGGCAAATAGAACTTTTTCCCAACTAAAAAATTTTTTAGTCGCTAATTACTTTCCGCGACCCTCAATTGGCGACCAAAGTGGCGATCAAAAAAATTAGTCGAGGATAACTTTTGTCGACAAAAATTGAACTTTTGCCGACTAAATTTTTAGTCAGCAAAAGTGTAAATTCTTGTAGTGATAGTCAGATGGTACGTTAAGCAGGTTGTGATTGGTAGGGGGTTTGGACGGAAGAGCAACATTGATAATTGAATGATAGAAGGAAATATATCTGGAGTACTTTATAATTTAAAAAAAAAAAAAAGGAAAGAAAGCAGCTTAAAAAAGCAGCTTTTTGAAAGAATTATTGGGATGGCTTATCTTTGAATCGTCATCATCTTTATCCCTCTGAAAATCATTTTCGGAGTGGGCTCCTCTTAGATTGGGTTGATGGGCTTGTTTTCAAGATCTTGAACCAATTATTCTTTCTTTCATGCACAATTATTCAACATTGATAAAGCAATCAAACTCAAGTGTGCGCGTGCTTGGCCTTGAAAAACAATTGCCAGGATATATGTGTTATGGCTCTTTTTGTACATTTCAATGAAGGAGGTTGGTGGGGGAGGGAGTGAAAGAATATCCAAAAAGCCAGAAAACATTTTCTAGGCTTCTGGTCCTTTTGAGGACTGTTATAAAAGAATCAATATTTCACAAAAAAATTGTATAAAATATAATGTTGACATCACTGCAGTCATCAAAACGAATGCATTTTATACATTTTTTTCGTAAACTTTTTGTGTCCTTGGTATATTTACCCTTATTGAGTTACTTAACCAAGCTTGTCAAACCACTGAATTAGGGTTGCAACTCTGGTGAAGTCGGTTGGTTTGAGAATATTTAAGTTCAATCTGAAATATAGAAAGATATATTAAAACCTAGGCCTAATCAACTTTTCTTCCAACTTCTTGCCCAATTCCCGTTTTGGATTCAGATCCTCTTCATTACACAATTGTAATGGAGGATCTCAAATCAAGCTTATCAAACCTTTGAACACACTTGCATGGTTAATGAGCTATTAAATTTTGGACAAATTATATTAATGATCTCTATAGTATGGAACTTGTGTCATTTTGGTCCTTGACTTTTCAATTGTGTCACATTTGACTCTGAATTTTAAATCTTATTCCAAATAAGAACAATTGAAGATATCATTACTCAATTTCAATAGCAAAATTGTCAATTTGATAAAATATAAACTAATTTGAAAAAAAAATATATATCATAAAAATATATTTGAATTTTTAAAAATTATTTCTGCCCACCAAAGATAAAATTATATAACATTTATTTTTTTTACCAAATTAATTTTTATTATATGTTTGGAAGATGATCATGTAATGAATTATTATTTTTATTTTAATTAAATTAGTTTTTATTTTTTCAAAATTCAAATATGGCGACAACTTTGATATTATTATTAAATCAATCCATTACATCAAAAAATCCCAAATTAAAAACATTTCATATATTAAATATATTGATTACACATTAAAAGCCTAACAACTACATATTATATGATCATCATCCAAACACATAATAATAATTAATTTGGTAAAATAAATAAATAAATAAACGCGTAAAAGATTTATCAATTTTATATAATTTTATCTTAGATGAGTAGAAATAATTTTTTAAAATTCAAAATATTTTTATCAAATTAGTTTATGTTTTATCAAATTGACGACTTTACCCTTGAAATTGAGCATGGTATCTTCAATTGTCCTTATTTAGAATAAGATTCAAAATTTAAGGTTAAATGTGTCATAATTAAAAAATTAGAGATCAAAGTGATACGTCCTAAACTAGAAAGACTGTTAGTGTAATTCGCCCTAAAATTTATTCAAGTCGTTTTTGGATGTTTTCCTTGCTTTATATTCCATTTCCCTTTCATGCTAATATTTATATAATATTTCGGATTGAGGGTAGGGACCAAAATCAAGCATATGCATACCAAGGTGAAAATAAGTTCCTTGTTGATTATCTACTTTTATTCAATATCATAAATCATTACGTTCTCACCATTCTCAGTTTTGTTGGTCGTGCTCGTTCTTCTCTCTGTATCCTTCTATTCAGCCTCCGTAAATTGACTTTCCAAACCAATTGTTGAAAGTTGAGTCCATATAGTTAAATATAGGAGATAATCATTTACCCAATAAAGATAAAAATGAAAATCATAAAGTTGAATCCATATAGTTAAATGTAATTTGCTTTTTCCCAACGTGTCTCACATACCCTTGAAAAGGGATTTTATTTATTTATTTATTTTGTAGTGTCAAGTTTTGGATAACCATCTCAAGCTCCATGGTAAGAGGAAGCTTCTACATCCTAAAATACAATACAATACAATACATCAACATTTTAAATTTTCTTATTATGTTCAAATAATTGAATTAGGTTCCCGATGCTCCAAGGTGTACTTGGAATTCACATAAAATTGCAAAAAATCAAATTTGGAATCTACTTCAATATGCAATGGAAATTACTTTGTGGAGACTATAAGCAACAACTAATACTGACCATATATTTTCAAACAAAAGGAATTGTATTGTAGCTCCACTCCATATAGTATCAGCCACTACAACAAAATTATTGTATTTCACTAAAAAGTGCTTTTGGAATTAAGTTATATGAATAATAACTATTAGGATACTATGAAGCAAATCTAATTACGTAACTGCTTAACATTCTGATATGCGACGTGTAAGTTCGATCTTCTAGAGACAACTACTTAGAGAGATGGAGATTGTCTAGCTGTGTTTTTGTTTTTTGTGTGTTTTTCAAACAGAAAAATAGTAATGGAGAGTTTTAAAATACTCATGGCTTTCATTTTTTACATGTTTTCCACAAAGTGAAATGTTTTAAGAAAAAAATTACTAAAACAGTCACCCAACGTTAGTTTTGCTGGATTTTTTTTTTTTTTTTTTTTTTTTTTAAATGGGAACACTGCAAAGTAGGCAAAGAGAGTAATAATAATAATAATGATGAGAAAAAAAGAATATCATGTAGCTAGAAAGCACAAGCTTGTCACCATGTGAAAATTAGTAAACTAAGATTTATTTTGTATGTAGTTTACAAGTCAAACTAGCCTTGTTTTCTCTCCCGATTTATATAGTTCGTGCATTATTTGTGTTCTATGTACGTACGTAAGTGGTTACTGATCAGTAAAGTTGGTTTGGCCACAGTTATTTGTTTTTGTCATTTTCTGCATTCATGGATAATATTGAGAATATAATCTCATCTATAGTTAAATATGTAAATTCATTTAAAAACTTAAACGGTTAGAAAGATATGTTGGTCTCAATTATTTGTTTTGTCATTTTTTGCATTTATCGATAATACCAAGAATATAAACTCATCTAAAAATTTAAGTTATTAAAGAGAGAGACAAATCTAATATTTTTTTTCCTCAATATATGTCCCCTCATGTATATGGAGAATTTCCTTTATAAACCAATCAAACACATGTGCAAATATTATAGTTATTCCTCTTATGTTTAGGGAGACCTTTTTTTTATAAACAAGTCGGACAAGTGCAAATATTATAATTATTTGGTAGGCAATAAAATTTGAATACGTGATATATTCTCTACCTGATACTATATTAATTATCAACTCATTTAAAGTTTAAACTATTAAAAAGAAAGTTTTGACATTGCATAGTGATCATAATATTGATTAAGGCTTTATTTGGTATAAACTAAATAAGTACACTTATTTCGATAAGTAGACTTATTTGAGTCATATTACCTTTCTATTTATTTATTTTTTGCACATTTTTTCATTAAAAAATTTAAAAAATATACTTATTTAGATGAGTCCAAACAACCCCTAAGTTATGGGTTAAGGATAATCATGTTTTTGTTCACAAGCTTAGCAATACAAAGTAGGGTCCCATTGGAACAAAGTTACATTTGAAAAGTGATGTGAACTCAAGAAGCGAAGTCTAATGCTCTAATAATTTTCCCTAATACAACACTAAATCCAAGAATTAATAGGACGAAAATAAGAACAAAGAATCCCAAAAAATGAGATGAAAATCGAGAACACATAAGCAATAAGACTCGTTTGAAGTAGCCATCAAGAGAATGCTAATTCAATTGAGTTTAGATGTGGATCAGATTTGATTATGTAAAATCTTGTACGATAGATTCTGAGATCATTGACTAATTGCAAGAGTATAATGAAAAGCTATTTAGATCAAAGCACTTTTTAATGTTTCAATTAATTAATTAATTTATATTTGGAATAAACAATGGAACAAAGAGGGTTTTTTTCGGAGTTCTTCGATATGTAACTTTTTGGTTGATGTATACATCTCTTTATAGGACAGACTTATGAGAATAGTTTTTATTTTTTATTTTTTATTTTTTACTTTTTAATAGTTTCTTCATTTTTCTTAGAATAATCATTGTACTTAATTTAGAGAATGAAAGATTTTAGGTGACTAAGAGAATATCATTTAGTGGGTCTATTTTATTCTTAGGTGGTCAATTTTATGCTTCATTTTCTTTTTTAATTTTTTATTTTTATGGGAGTCAATTTTATGCTTGGCCATTTCTTTAATTGATTCGACTGAGCTGATATACTTCTAGCTGATTCTATCTCATTATTAAGTAGGAGGGTAAAAAAAAGGTTAAACTATCAACTCTCATCAATCCAAATTAATCCATGTGATTGTTGATAAGTAGGAGTGTGCTTAATCTAGGAAATTATAATTTTTTTTTTCTTTTCAAATTGTTAAAAAAATAAGATTGCACATCGAATGATGCTGTTTTTTATAATTATTTTTAATGTTTCTAACTTGCTAAAATCGATTTGCTTAAATATTCAATCAACTCACCAATTTTAAGGATGGGTACGTTGGTGTCCGATTTCCTCATTCTTCAAAGATGATTTTCTCTCAAAATAGTCCAAATTGACCTTAAGTCACGCAGGCTTGGCTCGGCATCATACTAAAAAGTTATATATATATATATATATATATATATATATATATATATATATATATATATATATATATATATATAATTTTAACTGCTTTGTTACTTCTGATCAATCAATTCTATTGTTTATTTGATTAATCTGGTTTCAGTCATCTTAATTTATCTGTTATTCTATCTGTGTCTTTCCACCTAGCTAAGTCACCCACTTTCGTCCTTGTCCAGAGTAAGTCCTTAGGGTTAGGCAGTGTTGGACTTAGGGGTCTTCCGAATAGGGTATGTATGGACGCGTGTATGTGAAAACATGATAAATATGGACAATGTATTAAGATTCCTGTAAAACAATTTAATTAAAAAGAACAATGAATCGATTATTTAGAAGTAACTCATCAGTCAGTTCTAGGTCAACTACTTTGCCCTCAATACCTAATCAAGGATTAGTAATTAATGAAGAAGATGTAAAAATACAAAATGATAAAATTGATTCCGGATGGAATATACCAAATTTACCAATTAAAGAAATTTATAAAACTACTTTCGTACAGAATACTTTTAAAATTGTTTTGCATGTTAAAACCATTAAACAGGTTTATGCTTTAGAAAAATTCAGGGAAACCTGCCAATTATTTGATGCTAATTTAATCAAAAGACATTTTAAAAATGGTTACAATTTTATTTATATTGGTTTAATTCAAGTTGGTGTTAATCCATTAACTATGGTAGGCAAAAATACCTCAATTTATTATGTTTACGTGATGCTCGTTTTCTTAATTATAATGACAGTTTAATGGGAATGATGGAAACTGGTCTTCATAACGGTCCAGTACATTTTAATTGTTTTCCTGATTTTACACTTAGTTTACGTGATCCACATATTTTAGATGCATTAACTTTAAATATTCAATTAAATGGTTCATTTACTAACATGAAAGAAAAAGTTCACAATATTGCTTTAATTTATCGTGTTCATTATAAATGTATGAAAACCAATTTAAATGTTCAAGCTTTACACAAAAGTCCAAAAGATAAAACTCTGTTAATCCAAAGTAGTAATATTGATTCTCATATTAATGTTCCTTACATGATTGAATGGAAAGATATCGATCTCCCTGATCAACGGATAACCACCAATGAAAATTACAAACACAATCAACAACAATCTTCAATCCAAGATATCCAAGATATTCAGCAATTTACTGATGGTTCAGTCCGTATTAAATTTAATCGCAATCAATCCTCTAGGCATAGTACATCTAGTATCCCTAGTGAAATTGAAACTGAAGATGAAATATTTAGTACTCCTTTATTTCGAAAAAATAGTCAAATTTGTTGTGGGAATTGAATAATATTTATCTTAAATCACATATATAGAATAAAATTAAATGCAAAACAGATTCTGAAAAACTAGGTTTTACAATTCAACAAAACTATATAAACATATATATAACAGAATAAGTAAACGATGAAAGGGCTCAGAAAAAAGCCTGTGTGATTGTGAGAGGCACGTCAAAGACGCTGTCCTAAAGTCGTTATGCGCTCCCTCCGTGCAGGTTTTAACGATCACAAACGACTCCAAGATACAACCCAAAACTTTACAGGATCTGATACAATGCACAGTTGCACCAGAAGAATCTACCAAGAATGTATCAATTGCCCAGAAATATGAAATATAAAATACTGTAAAGAGAAGAAGGAGAGAGAGAAAACAGAGTACGTTGTATTCTTTTCTGAGTAAGAGTCCTATTTTAAATAGGCTCTTTGGTATCTGTTTGGAACAGACACACCTTTTGATTTAAAACCAAAACCAAATTTAAAATTCAAATAAATAAGACTATAAAAGGAAATAAATATAATAATAAATAAAAATAATTAAAGTTTTGAAGCTTTTAGGAAATCTCCAACAATCCCCCACAAGATTCAAAAGTTTGTAAAATAGCCAAATATATAAATAAATAAAAAATAATATGGACAACTTTAAAACTATACAATGGGTGTAGGTGTTTTTCAAACTTGAACCTCACTTAGTATTAACAGTTTCATCTGAAAGAATTTTAGTGAACTAGGTCTTGAACTAAATCCTTTTACCAGAATTCAACATGTCACACATATGGTATGATACATAACTGTGGCGCGGGTTAGCACTATCAACAGCCATGTGCTCAATCTTGATTCTCATGAGAGTTTTAGGAAATAGCCCTATTTCCACGGTCGCGGCTTCACGACGCTCTCACTTAGGTGAATCCTCCAAAGATAGAAGTGACGGATGTCTATCTTGTGAGAGTTTGCTCGCCTTGGATTCATTTAGAGTAAAAACTCTTCCTTAACCATCACATTTATATCAGCACTAATATCTTAGGGATGAGCAGGAGAATATAAATAATAAGTTTAATAAAGTCTCCTTTAAAGTGCTGGAATACGAGTCACACTATAAGGATTGTTCCTACCCATTGAACTTCCTTCATGGGATCTCCAATCACAGAAATTGGGTTACTTCCTTAGTTAACTCCTTATGGGCTTAGACCCATCCCCCTCAATAAATCTAAGACTAGACTCTTAGATAAACCTTTTGTTAACTGATCAGCAATATTCGTTTCAGATTTCACAAAATTCAAAGATACAACATTTTTATTCACCAAACTTTTTATAGATTTATACCTCACTTGCATATGCCTATTCATCTTTTTATTAGTATGTGCTTGTCTCACAAGTTCTATTACAGCTCTATTGTCACAATGTATAGAAATAGCAGGTATAGGATTTTTCACAAGTGAAATATCAAGAAGTAAATTTTTAATCCACTCAGCTTCAATACACGTAGTGTCTAAGGCTATAAGTTCTGATTCTGTTGTACTTCTAGAGATAACAGTTTGTTTTTTAGAACCCCATGATATTGCTGCCCCAGCTAACAAAAATATATACCCAGTAGTAGACTTAACATCCAAGTTATCTGTTATCCAATTAGCATCACTATAACCTTCTATCACATTAGGAAAACCACTAAAGCAAAGTGAATAATCTAGAGTTCCTCTTAAATATTTAAAAACTCTTTCCACAGCAATCCAATGATCTTTACTAGGATTGTGAGTATGTCTACTTAATCTCCCAACAACATAGGCAATATCAGGTCTAGTCTTATTAGCAATATAGAGGAGTGATCCAGTAATTTGAGAATATCTAAGTTGAGATACAGGTACACCATTATTTTTTTTCAAATTCATACTAAGATCAAAAGGAGTTGAAACAAGTTTGAGATTATAATAATCAAACTTTTTTAACATTTTCTCTAAGATTCTAGATTGATTCAATGTAATACCTTTGGTTGTTTTCTCTAATTTCATACCCAAAATTATATAAGCTTCTCCTAAATCTTTCATATCAAATTTTGAAGATAAATAAGATTTCACATTTTTAATTACCTCTAAATTTGTTCCAAATAATAAGATATCATCAACATATAAACACAAAATAATACATTCTCCATTATCTTCTTTATAGTATACACATTTATCATGTTCATTAATCTTAAAACCAAATATTAGAATTATCTTATCAAACTTTTCATGCCAATGTTTAGAAGCTTGCTTAAGTCCATACAAAGATTTAACCAACTTGCAAACTTTATGTTCTTGTCCTTTAACCACAAAACCTTCAGGTTGCTCCATATAAATTTCTTCATCCAAATCTCCATTCAAAAAAACAATTTTAACGTCCATTTGATGAATTTCTAAATTATAAATGGATGCTAGAGCAATTAAGATTCTAATGGTTGTAATCCTAGAAACAGGTGAATAGGTATCGAAATAATCTATTCCTTTCTTTTGTGTAAATCCCTTGGTTACTAATCTTGCCTTATATTTATCTATACTTCCATCAGGTTTTAATTTCTTTCTAAATACCCATTTGCAACCGATAGCTTTACTCCCAGGAGGTAGATTAGTCAACTCCCAAGTATTATTTTGAAGAATAGATTCAAACTCACTATTAATGGCTTCCTTCCAAAATGGTGCATCTAAAGATGATATAGCTTCTATAAAAGTATTTGGTTCTCCTTCAGTTAAAAAAGTATAAAAATCATCTCCAAAGGTTTTCTCTATTCTAGTTCTCTTACTTCTTCTAGGTTCTATGTTTAGATGTTCAGAATCATCTCTCAAAGGAATAACACTAATACTAGCAGTAGAAGTTCTATTTACAACCTGATTTGAGATCCTAGTTTTATATGGAAAAATATCTTCGAAAAATGTAGCTTCACGAGATTCAATTATTGTATTATTAGTAATTTCACTAATTTCAGAATTTATTACTAGAAATCTATTAGCACTACTATTTTGAGCATATCCTAAGAAAACAGTATCCACAGTTTTAGGTCCTATTTTCTTACGTTTAGGTTCTGGAATTGCTACTTTTGCTAAACACCCCCACACTCTTAACATTTTAAGATTAGGTACTCGTTTTTTCCAGATTTCATAAGGTGTTTTATCATTATCATTTACAATTACTCTATTTAATATAACACAAGCAGTGAGTATCGCTTCCCCCCACAAGCTCTCCGGTAAACCAGAACTAATTAGCATTGCATTTATCATATCCATAAGAGTTCTATTTTTCCTTTCAGCTATCCCATTAGATTGTGGAGAATAAGGTGGGGTTACTTCATGAACAATTCTATGTTCTTCACAAAAAGTATTAAGGGTACCTACATTATATTCACCTCCTCTATCAGATCTAAGTTTCTTAATCTTTCTTTCTAATTGATTTTCTACTTCAGCTTTATAAATTTTAAATTTACTAAACACTTCATCTTTGGTTTTAATTAAATATAAGTAACAAAACTTAGAACAATCATCTATAAAGGTTACAAAATACTTATTTCCTGCTCTAGTTAGTGGTCTATTAGAATCACAAACATCACTATGTATAAGGTCTAAGAGTTGTGAATTTCTTCGTACAGATTTGTAAGGTTTCTTAGGTTGTTTTGCTTGCACACATATTTCACATTTGCGTTTAACATCAACAGATGATTTAGGTACTAATTCTAAATCCATCATTTTCCTAATTTTTCTTAAATTCACATGTCCAAATCTTCTATGCCACAAATCACGAACTTCAATACTATTATGAGAGATATAGTTAACTTCAAATGATACATTCAATTTAAATAAACCATCACATACAAAACCTTTACCAATAAAAATATCATTTTTACTGATTACAATTTTATTCGATTCCATTACAATTTTGTAACCTAACTGTACTAAACACGATCCACTAATAAGATTTCTTCTAACTTCAGGAACATATCGCACATCTCTCAAAGTTACGATTTTTCCAGAAGTCATCTTCAAATCCATATCTCCAATGCCATGTATTGGTGCAATTGATCCATTTCCCAAAGTTACACTTCCTTCAAGTTTTAAAATAACCACAATCAAAACACACATGTATATTAGCCCCAGAATCTAACCACCAATCTTGATATTCAAAAGTAGAATTAATTTCAGGATTATACCTAAAAGATGGTCTGGCAATTTCTTCTTTCTCCAGAATCATATTCACTTGAGTATTATGACCTTGATTTCTTTGCTTATTGGTGAACCTTGGTTTATACTCATCAGTCTTCTTAAAAAAACAATCTTTAGCATAATGATTGGTTCTTCCACATACATAGCACAACCTCTTGCCACTCCCTCGTCCCTTAAAAATATTAGCATTGGCTTGGTAGTTGTTATTATGGTGTTTGCCATTTTGACCTCTAGATTTAAACTTAAGGTTGTTCTTGAAAATTTTACCTTTAGGTCGAAAGTTATTCCCACTGTTGGAACTATTCTTATTCCCATTCTCCACCACATTTACCTTAGGCGTTTTCTCTTTTCCAGTTTCTAGATTTGATCTATGTTTCTCTTCCACCTAAGTGTATTGATTAATTGAGTTAATGACAGATCTCCTTGTTTGTGCCTAAGACGCTTAGCAAAGTCATTCCAAGATGGAGGTACTTTATCGATAAGACATGACACTTTAAACTCCTCACTAAAAGTTGTCCCTGTCTTTTCTACTTTTCTAAGTAGTTCTTGAAACTCATGAATTTGGTCTCCTACAAGTATGTCATCTTTCATTTTATAACCATTTAAAATTAGAGACAATGAACCTATCAATACCAGCATCTACAGTTCCATATTCGGCCTCTAAGGTTTTCCATAGTTCTTTTGCAGTCGAGGTGGTTGACTGATATACATCATATAAATGGTCAGACAACACACTAAGGATTCTATTATAACAATGAAATTCAATTTGTTCGGGTGACAACCAAGATCCAACAAAATCTTGATCTTCTATGGCAGACATAAGACCCAACATGGTCAACCAATATCTTGTTTGTTTTTGTCATCTTTCAAAATTGTTACCATTAAATTTTTCAGGTTTTACACTAACAGTTTCTTCTAAATTAGCCTTAAAAATAAATTAGTTAAGGTACAAGAGAATAGACAATTATAAAATCTGTGTGAGACAACAATGAAACAATCACAAATGTTAGGAAGAGATAAATTTAGATAAATCTGATTGAAAAATTAATTGCCAACAATTTAGGAAGAGATAAAATTTTATACAGATCAAATCTAAACACAATAACTTATAACTTGAACAATGCTAATTAAATATCATGAATCTAAACAACATAATTTATCATGTGAAATTTTTTATTTTACTCTTCAACTTTCTTGAGGATAATTAATAATATAAAATAAATAAATAAATAAAAACTACACATTAAACAGAGTGAGTCCGGGAAAAAAAAAACGCAAAGTTACTGTTTGAAAACAATAACTTTGAAAACGCAAACTACACAATGTAAGTCAATGTTTGAAACAAAGTTACACTATTTTCGGGGAAAAACAATTGAATAAATAGATTTGAAACACAAATAATAAAAAAAATGAAAAATACAATTATGAAACACAAACAGATTTGAAACGCAATTAACAAACAGTTTATTTATAAACACAAATAAAAAATAAACAATTTTTTTTTTTTTTGTTAAACAGATTTGTTCGAGACCAACAATTACAATTATGAAACACAAATAATTAAAAGATTAAATATGTTACAGATATAACGACTTTAGATTGTTGTGCGAATTGAATAATATTTATCTTAAATCAAATATATAGAATAAAATTAAATGCAAAGCAGATTCTGAAAAAATTAGGTTTTACAATTCAACAAAACTATATAAACATATATATAACAGAATAAGTAAACGATGAAAGGGTTCAGAAAAAAGCCTGTGTGATTATGAGAGGCACGTCAAAGACGCTGTCTTAAAGTCGTTATGCGCTCCCTCCGTGCAGGTTTTAACGATGACAAACGACTCCAAGATACAACCCAAAACTTTACAGGATCTGATACAATGCACAGTTACACCAGAAGAATCTGCCAAGAATGTATCAATTGCCCAGATATATGAAATATAAAATACTGTAAAGAGAAGAAGGAAAGAGAGAAAACAGAGTACGTTGTATTCTTTTCTGAGTAAGAGTCCTATTTTAAATAGGCTCTTTGGTATCTGTTTGGAACAGACACACCTTTTGATTTAAAACCAAAACCAAATTTAAAATTCAAATAAATAAGACTATAAAAGGAAATAAATAAATAATAAATAAAAATAATTAAAGTTTTGAAGCTTTTAGGAAATCTCCAACAATATTCACCTTGGTCAAACTTTCAATAATAAACTAAAAGGAATTGATAACTCTACAACTTCCCAGTTTAGTAAACCTATGTATACACACCCTATACATCAACCTGAAGAAGATAATGAATCTCAAAAATCACCTACTCCAACTGATTTCGAAGTTATACCTCCAATCAATCCTCAATTAATGACTATCAAGAAAGAATTTACTCCTGATTTAGATAAATTACTTATTGAGTTTAGATCTAAAGAAAATAGACCTCAAAGACATGCTTATCGTGCTAAATATGATTCTGTTCAACAAAAACGGATAACTAGAAAATGGTATGATTTTATGATTGAATATGGTATGGAAATGCCTTTCTTTGAGTATTACAATAATTATTACAAAAAGATTAATACAATCACAAAACATAAATGGAAAACTTCTCCAAATACTTCTGTTAGTTCTAGTCACCCTCCATTAGAAAATATAATTATTGATCATCAAGGTTCTACTGTTCCAGCCTCTCCTTTTAAATTACCTGGTAATGACCCTGAAATTAAAAAAGTTATTAAACAAAATAATTATACTAATCAATGTTTAAAAACAATTGGTACGCAATTAGATAAGATTGAAACTCATTTAGATTCCACTATTACATCTAATACCAAATCTTTAGATCAACCTTTACTTAATCTTCCTAGTAACCGATCCAAACGAACTAGTTTAGTTACCAATGATCATTCTACTGTTAAAGCTATAGAACACTTATTTACCAAATTAAATACCTCCGAAACAGCCTTACCTTCTAAGGATAAAAGTCTTAGTGTACTTAATCAACAACCAATTGATACTGTTTCTCATCAATCTGAAACTGAAACTACTGATAATGAAATAAATCAATTAGCTCAACAATTCCAATCTTCTACTCTTAATAAAATCCATAATCCTAAAGTGAATCCTCAAACTACCAAAAATTGGTATTCTCGACCTACTCTTCCTGATCTACAATTTGAAGAAACTAATCTTTCTAATCAATTTTCTGTCTCTGCTAAACGCTTATACGAATGGAATATTGATGGCCTCAATGAAGATCAAATACTTCAAAAATTAAATCATTTATCCATGGTTACCAATAGTTATCTTAGTAATTACCCTGAATATACTCAAGCTGAAATTGTTTTATTAATTACTTCTGGTTTTACTGGTATGTTCAAATCTTGGTAGGAAAAACACCTTATTGAAGATCAACGAGAATCAATCATATATGCTAATCAAAAAGATGAAAATGATCTCCCAATCTTTGATGAAACAATTGGATACTATAAACCTGATGGCATTAATACATTAATATACACCATAGTCAGACATTTCATAGGTACTCCTACTAACATATATTCTCGCATACATGATCAACTTAGTAATCTTACCTGCCCAACCTTAAGTGATTTTAGATGATATAAAGATGTTTTTACCTCTAGAGTTATGTTAAGAGAAGACTGTACCAAATCATTTTGGAAAGAAAAATTTATTAACGGATTACCTAAGTTATTCGCTCACAAAATTAGAGATGTTCTTAGTCAACCTACTGGTATTATTGAATATGATAATTTAACTTATGGTGATATAATTAGTACTATTCAAAAAGAAGGATTAAAAATGTGTATTGATCTTAAACTTAGTCAAAAAGCTAATAAAACAAAACATAAGGCTAAATATGAATTAGGAAATTTCTGTGAACAATATGGTTTACCTCTTGTAGCACCCTTTCGTAGGAAATCACATAAATATTCCAAAAATAAACATAAATCATATTCTAAATATTCTAGTAAATACAAAAAGAATTATTCACCTTCTAAATCAAATGATAAATTTTACACTAAATCCAAAAAGAAATATTATAAGTCTAAATCACATCCAAAATCTACATCTAATAAAGATATTACGTGTTACAACTGTGGTAAAAAATGTCATTATTCTAATAAATGTAAAGAAAAACAAAAACTCAAAGATAAAGTTAATCAACTTCAAATTGATAATGAATCTAAAACTCAATTATATGAAATCTTTCAGTTAAATCAATCTGTTAGTAATTCATCTTCTGATAATCCCAGTACCTCATCTGATTACCATTCACCTAGTGAAGATTCTGATAATAATATTGAATTAGGTTGTAATGATGTTTGTTGTAAACCAGCTAAACAACTCAATGTTCTTACTAAACAAAATCAAGAAGAAGTTGCTCTTATTGAATTAATTAGTCGTCTAGATGATCCAGAATTAAAAAAGAAATATACTAATAAATTAAAATCTTTATTAACCAATCGTGATCCAAAACCTAAGTTTGATAAACCAATAATTAGCTTATCTAAAACTTTAGAAAGATTTAAAAATAAACAAAAAGAAATTACTCTCCAAGATTTACAACATGAAATCAATCAGATTAAACAAACTATTAAAAAATTACAAACTAAAGATCGCACATTAGAAGATGAAATTATTACACTCAAACTTAATCAAAGTTTCAATAATTTCCAAGAAAATAATCATGAATCTCCTAATGAATCTGAACATAATTCTGAACATGATTATGATCCTACTAATCCTGAAAATCTACTCTTTGATAATCGATCACATCAATCTAATGATCTAGAAGATAAAAGATTAAATCTAATTAATAAAATTTATATGCAAAAATGGTATTCAAAAATTAAAATTGTTATTAATGATTTTGAATTAGAATTAATTGCTTTAATTGATACTGGTGCTGATTTAAATTGTATTCAAGAAGGCTTACTTCCTACTAAATATTATGAAAAATGTCATGAGAAATTAACTTCTGCTAATGGTAGTAAAATGTATATTAAATATAAATTACCTAAAGTTCATGTTTGCCAAAATAATGTTTGTTTTAAAACCTCATTTGTTTTAGTAAAAAATATGACTGATAAAATTATTTTAGGCACACCATTTATTTATTTATTATATCCATTTACTACATCTAGTGAAGGAATAACTACTCATGTTTTAGATCAACCTGTTACATTTAAATTCTTATCTCCACCTGAAATGTTAGAATTAAATCAATTAAAAGATTGTTCTATTTCTCACACAATTACTAGATTAACTAGACAATTAAATTTTCTTAAAGAAGAAATTAATTATAAAAGAATTGATCAACAATTAAATGATCCTATTATTATTTCTCAAATTAATGATTTTAAATTAAATTTAGAATCAACTGTTTGCTTCGCTTTACCTACTACATTCTGGCATAGGAAAAAACATGTAGTTACTTTACCATACATTAAGATTTTTAATGAAAGACAAATACCTACTAAATCTAGACCTATTCAAATGAATCATGAATTACTTGAAATGTGTAAAAAAGAAATTAATGAATTGTTAAAAAATAGAATCGTTAGTCCAAGTAAATCGCCGTAGTCTTGTCCTGATTTTTATGTTAACAAAAATGCTAAATTAGAACGAGGTGTTCCTCGATTAGTCATCAATTATAAACCATTAAATGCTTTTTTAGAATTGATTCGATATCCTATTCCTAATAAAAAAGATTTAATTAAAAGACTTAGTCAAGCTGTTACTTTTAGTAAATTTGATTTAAAAAGTGATTTTTGGCAAATTCAAATTCATCCTAAAGATAGATATAAAACTGCTTTCACTACACTTTTTGGTCACTATGAATGGAATGTTATGCCCTTTGGATTAAAAAATGCTTCTAGTGAATTTCAAAATATAATGAATGATATATTTAACCCATTTAGTCATTTTTCTATTGTTTACATTGATGACATATTAATTTTCTCCAAATCACTTAGTGGACACTGGAAACATTTAACTGCTTTCTTTTATACAATTAAAAGCCATGGTTTAGTTATCTCTGCTCTTAAAATTAAAATTTTCAGACTAAAGTTAGATTTTTAGGATATGATATTCATCACAATACAATTCTACCCATTAGTCGCTCCATTGAGTTTGCATCTAAGTTTCCTGATGAAATACTTGATAAAACCCAATTACAAAGGTTTTTAAGTTCTCTTAATTACATTGCTAAATTCTATAAAGATCTTAGGAAAGTCTGTCAACCTCTCTTTGACAGGTTAAAGGATAATCCTCCTCCTTGGTCTTCTGTTCATACTACTATTGTTCAACAAATCAAGTCTTATGTTAAGTCTCTTCCTTGTCTTGGTATTCCTACTGAGAATTCATTCAAGATTATTCAAACTGATGCTTCTGATATTGGTTATGGTGGCATTCTTCTTCAGAAAGTCACTCCTCAATCATATGAACAAATTGTTCGATATCACTCTGGTGTCTAGAATAAAGCACAATTAAATTATAGTACTATTAAAAAAGAAATTTTATCTACTGTTTTATGTATTACTAAATTTCAAGATGATATTTTAAATCAAAAGTTTTTACTCCGTGTTGATTGCAAATCTGCTAAATATGTTTTACAAAAAGATGTTCAAAATCTTGCTAGTAAGCAAATTTTTGCTCGATGGCAATCTATTTTAAGTATTTTTGATTTCGATATTGATTATATACCTAGTTGTCAAAATTCCCTTCTTGATTTTCTTACCTGGGAATTTTTACAGGGGGGTAAGGGATAAGTGCTACTCCACATATTTCTTACCTGAAATCACAAATTACCAATTACCAAACCCTGATTCACCAAGTTAACTACCGTATTCACTGCCTCAAATTAGCCCGAAAAACTACTAAAAGAGCCTAATACATTAATTACCATCAGATTCAAACTCATCGCAATTTACTCACTGATTACATTAGTCATTTGAATTACTACCAGAATTATTTAGATCTTCTTTCTGGTTGTTAAATTTTGCTACTAATTACTGTTTCATTTCTACAGATGTCTCGCCCAAGACCTCCTTCTAAGGCATTGGTTCCATCTAATCAATCATTTGTTCCTTCTCCTTTGGAATTAGTAACCCAGTATCCTCCACCTATTGAAATGATCAACCGTTACCAAGTTCTTGGTAATATTCCTAGACCTAATTACTTATCTGCTTTGGCTACTAATCCATTTGCTTCTTCTAGCCAATCAGTTTCAATTACTCTATTTCCTGCTAATCCAATCAGGTCTGCTCGATCTGATTATGTTAAATCAACCTCTACTAACCTCTTTTTCAAAGAGCCTAGTCACCCCAAGAGTCTAACTCTTAATGATCTTGCTAAATCCTATTTTGGATCTGGATGTCATTTTGTTCTTTCACATCCAGATAAAACAATTACCTACTACAAAGATATCCTGATCCATCACCAATCAGTTTTGATTAAACCCGTTTATGATCGCACTTATTCTAGTAAAATTCTGTACCATTCCATCACAATATTGTTTCCCTAGCTGAATGGGGTTCTCCTTATCAGCTTCGTGATCTTCCTGGTCATTCCATTCCATGCAATTACCATGATTACATTGATACTTGGTTCAAGGTCTTCTTGTACCAAAATGAAACTTTTAGTCATTCCTGATTCATTTAATTTGATCAAAAATTCAAATCAGAATTACCTTCTTGGTTTCTGCGATGGTGGTCTCATTATAGCGCCATTTCAGATATCTTCCCTGATATTCTGATTGAACAAATTAACTATTTTGCTACTGTTTTCCCATTTACTCCTCATCAACGAGAATTTCCATTATTGCTAGTTTTTATATCTAAGTATAAAATCCCTTGGATATTTAAATGACATTATGGTATTGTTGATAACATAATTATCCGTCAACATTCTGTTAAATGGTGGGATAAGTTCACAGTTTCCCACATTGGGGAAATTGTCCAAACTAAATTCCCATCTAATCAACTTGCTCCTACTCCTGCTATGATCAAAGCCCAGCAGAACCCAACTGCTGCAATCAGCCAAGGAAGTCCAAGCCTTCCTCCAGTCAATCTTGGTAGCCCCTCATCTAGTGGCTCAAAGCCCAAATCAAATGTTAAATCGGCAAAGCCCACTGATAAATCCAAGTCCAAAGCTGTAGTTGCTCAGCCGGCCCAATCAAAGCCCAAATCAAAGTCCAAGTCTAAGGCTAAGCCCATTTCACATCCTGCTCAGCCCAAAGTCAAATCCAAGAATAAGTCCAAGTCATCCAGAGATGAATTGCTCCAGTTAGTTCGCAAGCTTGTAGATCAAATTGAAGCCTAATCAATTTCCAGTTCAGACAGTTCAGAAAATTCTCATTCTTCTGAAGAATCAACTAATCAATTTTTGGGTCCAGAGTTTCAAGATTCTCAGGATCCATTTGCCTAATCAACATAAGATTCTATATAGATACAAATTAGCTTTAATCAATACTCTTTTGAGAAAAACTGCCAATTTGTATTTATATTGATTCTTTTAATCAACATGTTCCACCGAAAGCATGAATAGTAAAAGTTACTGTTCACTTTTACTGTTCATCAACCAACTTTTGTTAAAGCTGCTCAACTGTTCAATCAATCAGCCGAAAGCAACCGACAGCCTGCTCAGTCTCCAATGCTGCCAGCTACCTTCGATCAATCAAACCAATTCACATGCCACATAGTTAATTTGCTTTTCTATATATTGTAATCAAATGTATTCATTCAGACATCTTTCAATTTTGTAAAAACCTAAGAGTTCTGAGTGACAATCAAAACCCTTCTCTTGTAACCTGATTAAGATCCTTACAGTTGCTACAATTGTAATTGTAAGTTATTTTCTATATTTTAATTACAAAGTTTTATAAAATGATTTTCTTTACGTAAAAACTTTTGATTTAAAATATCATCTTGAAATTTAATAATACATAAAACAGTAGATAAAATTTCTTTTTTAATAGTACTATAATTTAATTGTGCTTTATTCCAGACACCAGAGTGATATCGAACAATTTGTTCAGATGATTGAGGAGTGGCTTTCTGAAGAAGAATGTCACCATAACCAATATCAGAAGCATCATTTGAATAATCTTGAATGAATTCTCAGTAGGAATACCAAGACAAGGAAGAGACTTAACATAAGACTTGATTTGTTAAGCAATAGTAGTATGAACAGAAGACCAAGGAGGAGGATTATCCTTTAACCTATCAAAGAGAGGTTGTCAGACTTTCCTAAGATCTTTATAGAATTCAGCAATGTAATTTAGAGAACCTAAAAACCTTTGTAATTGGGTTTTATCAAGTATTTCATCAGGAAACGTAGACGCAAACTCAATGGAGCGACTAATGGGTAGAATTGTATTTGGATGAATATCATATCCTAAAAATCTAACTTTAGTCTGAAACAATTTAATTTTAGGAGCAGAGATAACTAAACCATGACTTTTAATTGTATAAAAGAAAGTAGTTAAATGTTTCTAGTGTTCACTAAGTGATTTGGAGAAAATTAATATGTCATCAATGTAAACAATAGAAAAATGACTAAATGGGTTAAATATATCATTCATTATATTTTGAAATTCACTAGGAGCATTTTTTAATCCAAATGGCATAACATTCCATTCATAGTGACAAAAAGGTGTAGTGAAAGCAGTTTTATATCTATCTTTAGGATGAATTTGAATTTGCCAAAAACCACTTTTTAAATCAAATTTACTAAAAGCAACAGCTTGACTAAGTCTTTTAATTAAATCTTTTTTATTAGGAATAGGATATCGAATCCATTCTAAAACAGCATTTAATGGTTTATAATTGATGACTAATCGAGGAACACCTCGTTCTAATTCAGTATTTTTGTTAACATAAAAAGCAGGACAAGACCACGGCGATTTACTTGGACTAATGATTCTATTTTTTAACAATTCGTTAATTTCTTTTTTACACATTTCAAGTAATTCATGATTCATTTGAATAGGTCTAGATTTAGTAGGTATTTGTCTTTCATTAAAAATTTTAATGTATGGTAAAGAAACTACATGTTTTTTCCTATGCCAGAATGCAGTAGGTAAAGTGGAGCAAACAGTTGATTCTAATTTTAATTTAAAATCATTAATTTGAGAAATAATAATAGGATCATTTAATTGTTGATCAATTCTTTTATAATTAATTTTTTCTTTAAGAAAATTTAATTGTCTAGTTAATCTAGTAATTGTGTGAGAAATAGAACAATCTTTTAATTGATTTAATTCTAACATTTCAGGTGGAGATAAGAATTTAAATGTAACAGGTTGACCTAAAAGATGAGTAGTTATTCCTTCGCTAGATGTAGTAAATAGATATAATAAATAAATAAATGGTGTGCCTAAAATGATTTTATCAGTCATATTTTTTACTAAAACAAATGAGGTTTTAAAACAAACATTATTTTGACAAACATGAACTTTAGGTAATTTATATTTAATATGCATTTTACTACCATTAGCAGAAGTTAATTTCTCATGACATTTTTCATAATATTTAGTAAGAAGTAAGCCTTCTTGAATACAATTTAAATCAGCACCAGTATCAATTAAAGCAATTAATTCTAATTCAAAATCATTAATAACAATTTTAATTTTTGAATACCATTTTTGCATATAAATTTTATTAATTAGATTTAATATTTTATCTTCTAGATCATTAGATTGATGTGATCGATTATCAAAGAGTAGATTTTCAAGATTAGTAGGATCATAATCATGTTCAGAATTATGTTCAGATTCATTAGGAGATTCATGATTATTTTCTTGGAAATTTGTTGAAACTTTGATTAAGTTTGAGTGTAATAATTTCATCTTCTAATGTGCGATCTTTAGTTTGTAATTCTTTAATAGTTTGTTTAATCTGATTGATTTCATGTTGTAAATCTTGGAGAGTAATTTCTTTTTGTTTATTTTTAAATCTTTCTAAAGTTTTAGATAAGTTAATTATTGGTTTATCAAACTTAGGTTTTGGATCACGGTTGGTTAATAAAGATTTTAATTTATCAGTATATTTCTTTTTTAATTCTGGATCATCTAGACGACTAATTAATTCAATAAGAGCAACTTCTTCTTGATTTTGTTTAGTAAGAACATTGAGTTGTTTAGCTGGTTTACAACAAACATCATTACAACCTAATTCAATATTATTAGCAGAATCTTCACTAGGTGAATGGTAATCAGATGAGGTACTGGGATTATCAGAAGATGAATTACTAGCAGATTGATTTAACTGAAAGATTTCATATAATTGAGTTTTAGATTCATTATTAATTTGAAGTTGATTGACTTTATCTTTGAGTTTTTGTTTTTCTTTACATTTATTAGAATAATGACCTTTTTTACCACAGTTGTAACACGTAATATCTTTATTAGATTTAGATTTTGGATGTGATTTAGACTTATAATATTTCTTTTTGGGTTTAGTGCAAAATTTATCATTTGATTTAGAAGGTGAATAATTCTTTTTGTATTTACTAGAATATTTAGAATATGATTTATGTTTATTTTTGGAATATTTATGTGATTTCCTACGAGAGGGTGCTACAGGAGGTAAACCATATTGTTCACAGAAATTTCCTAATTCATATTTAGCCTTATGTTTGTTTTTATTAGCTTTTTGACTAAGTTTAAGATCAATACACATTTTTAATCCTTTTTTTTTGAATAGTACTAATTATATCACCATAAGTTAAATTATCATATTCAATAATACCGGTAGGTTGACTAAGAACATCTCTAATTTTGTGAGCAAATAAACTAGATAATCCGTTAATAAATTTTTATTTCCAAAATGATTTAGTACAGTCTTCTCTTAACATAACTCTAGAGATAAAAACATCTTTATACCATCTAAAATCACTTAAGGTTGGGCAGGTAGGATTACTAAGTTGATCATGTATGCGAGAATATATGTTAGTAGGAGTACCTATGAAATGTCTGACTATGGTGTATATTAATGTATTAATGCAATCAAGTTTATAGTATCCAATTGTTTCATCAAAGATTGGGAGATCATTTTCATCTTTTTGATTAGCATATATGATTGATTCTCGTTGATCTTCAGTAAGGTATTTTTCCCACCAAGATTTGAGCATACCAGTAAAACCAGAAGTAATTAATAAAACAATTTCAGATTGAGTATATTCAGGGTAATTACTAAGATAACTATTGGTAACCATGGATAAATGATTTAATTTTTGAAGTATTTGATCTTCACTGAGGCCATCAATATTTCATTCGTATAAGCGTTTAGTAGAGATAGAAAATTGATTAGAAAGATTAGTTTCTTCAAATTGTAGATCAGGAAATGAAAAATCTAGAAATCCCCTAGATGTTGATTTGTGATTATGTATCAATTTTAAGTAGTAAACAACAATCCCAATCAAACAATCAAGACAAAACAACACAACGATTTTAACGTGGAAAAACCACAATTGGACACCTCTAACTGTGATTAAAAAACCACGTGCAACAGCCACAAAACAATCCACTAAAAAAATTTAAAAGAATTACACAGGTATACTCTCAATTACCTAGCGAATCCACGCCTAATTGAACCAACCTCTATGTGCCTCTTCCAACCCCGTCTTCACCTCAGAATTGTCTTTACGATGAGCCACTCTAGAATCCACCGAAGTTTCAGGCTCAAATTCTTCAGAATCCACCGAAGAACAACTCTCTCTCTCTTGTGTATAACAAACAAAACCTTTGATGTACTCTCTTTAAACCATGAGTTGAATACTCAATAAAACATCAAAGAAAACTAACAAAATATTCCCAGATATAAACCTTAAGAACCAAAAAGAAGATCCGGAGGAATTCAATAGTTTTGGGAGAAAACTAACTATTTATAGAAAATCCAAAAGTAATCCTAGTTTTGGAAGAAATCCAATTACTTATAGAAATCTAAAAGTAATCCTAATTTTGGAAGAAAATCAACTTCTTAAAGAAATCCTTGTCAAACGGGATTGCCAATAATAAAACCTAACAGGAAGAGTAGGTCGAGAATACCAATTTTTGGTAGTTTGAGGATTAACTTTAGGATAATGGATTTTATTAAGAGTAGAAGATTAGAATTGCTGAGCTAATTGATTTATTTCATTATCAGTAGTTTCAGTTTCAGATTGATGAGAAAAAGTATCAATTGGTTGTTGATTAAGTACACTAAGACCTTTATCCTTAGAAGCTGAGGCTGTTTCGGAGGTATTTAATTTGGTAAGTAAGTGTTCTATTGCTTTAACAGTAGAATGATCATTGGTAACTAAACTAGTTCGTTTGGATCGGTTACTAGGAAGATTAAGTAAAGGTTGATCTAAAGATTTGGTATTAGATGTAATAGTGGAATCTAAATGAGTTCCAATCTTATCTAATTGCGTACCAATTGTTTTTAAACATTGATTAGTATAATTATTTTGTTCAATAACTTTTTTAATTTCAGGGTCATTACCAGGTAATTTAAAAGGAAAGGCTGGAACAGTAGAACCTTGATGATAAATAATTATATTTTCTAATGGAGGGTGACTAGAACTAACAGAAGTATTTGGAGAAGTTTTTCATTTATGTTTTGTGATTGTATTAATCTTTTTGTAATAATTATTGTAATACTCAAAGAAAGGCATTTCCATACCATATTCAATCATAAAATCATACTATTTTCTAGTTATCCGTTTTTGTTGAACAGAATCATATTTAGCACAATAAGCATGTCTTTGAGGTCTATTTTCTTTAGATCTAAACTCAATAAGTAATTTATCTAAATCAGGAGTAAATTCTTTCTTGATAGTCATTAATTGAGGATTGATTGGAAGTATAACTTCGAAATCAGTTGGAGTGGGTGATTTTTGATATTCATTATCTTCTTCAGGTTGATGTATAGGGTGTGTATACATAGGTTTACTAAACTGGGAAGTTGTAGAGTTATCAATTCCTTTTAGTTTATTATTGAAAGTTTGACCAAGGTGAATTTGACTGTTTTTTCGAAATAAAGGAGTACTAAATATTTCATCTTCAGTTTCAATTTCACTAGGGATACTAGATGTACTATGCCTAGAGGATTGACTGCGATTAAATTTAATACGGACTGAACCATCAGTAAATTGCTGAATATCTTGGATATCTTGGATTGAAGATTGTTGTTGATTGTGTTTGTAATTTTCATTGGTGGTTATCCGTTGATCAGGGAGATTGATATTTTTCCATTCAATCATGTGAGGAACATTAATATGAGAATCAGTATTACTACTTTGGATTAACAGAGTTTTATCTTTTGGACTTTTATGTAAAGCTTGAACATTTAAATTGGTTTTCATACATTTATAATGAACACGATAAATTAAAGCAATATTGTGAACTTTTTCTTTCATGTTAGTAAATGAACCATTTAATTGAATATTTAAAGTTAATGCATCTAAAATATGTATAGCGACCCCGGTCTTTTCCCATTTGATTATTGTATCCGGACTTGGGTTCCGTTTATTCTGTCATTGTATATTTGTTGTTGTCATCCTTTATTTTCTCATTTGGAGTTATAGGATGTGTTGGGCAGGTTTGTTTCAGGTTGGTTGGGTTCGTAAACCAAGTGTTGCTGTCCAGTTTTTGGGTTGGTCGCTCGAGCCAGGATTTGGTCACTCGAGCGAGGTTTGTTTTTGTGTCTTCTGGCTCGATCCAGATTTGCTTCGCTTGAGCGAGCGACTGCGTCTGGTATAGACCTGAGGGCAGTGCTTATTCGCTCAAGCGAGATTTTCTTCGCTCGAGCGAGCGAGATATGTTTTCGAGTTCATTGCTCGAGCGAGCATTCTGTCGCTCGAGCGTGCTCCAGGGTTGCAGACCTGAAGCATTGCATTCTTGGCTCGAGCGAGCTTTTCTTCGCTCGAGCGAGGTTTTCGTGTGTCTGGTCGCTCGAGCGACCAAGTCTTCGCTCGAGCGAGCCTGTCAGGTTTAAATAGGCAGCAGCGTGTTTCAGATCAGTTTTTCATACACTTTCAGATTCCAAAACCCTAGTTACGAGTTCTCTCTCCCTCTACACACCTTCTCTCTTAGGATTGATCTACTTAGAGTGAGTTTCTACCTTAGATCCTTTATTAAAAAGATAGAGTGAGTCGAAAGCTTCCACTTAATCTGAACATTTAGTGATTTGGAGTACATTGGAATTTGGGTATTCATCTCTGTCTTCTCCATTCGGGTTATTTTCTTCGAGGTAGGGATTTCCTACTCCATCTTATAAGTTTTGTTCTAAGTTTTAGTATTTTGATATGTTGGGGGTACTTTGGTAATTTTGAGAAAAATCCTAGTTGTATTAATAAATTAATTTGTATAATTAATTTAAGGAAATTAGGGAAATATGGTTAAATTCATGGAATTGAGGAATTCATTGATTAAATGGCGTAGTTGGATAATTTAAATCACTCGCCTATTGAATTGTTGATATATTTATTTTCAGTTTAGAAATAACTGTTTTGGGCTATCGGTAGAGGATAGCCATGCTTGTTGTAGACACTGCATGTGGATTAGGGATAACTGAAACTAATCATTGATTAAGTCATCAATTTTGATTGCTAAATTAATACAGACATTATATGTATTGATTGTGTGTTGTATATGTTATGTGTTTACATACATTGTTTTGTGTGGGAGGAGATAGGGGATGTACTCCACGGTTTAGGGGAAGATAGGGGATGGACCTCTAAACCGGATTTTGTTTGGAAGGAGATAGGGGATGGACTCCATTAGCATCACTTTTATGTGTGCTTATTTATATTGAAGTGTTTTTATTGATACAGCACTAAAATGTGTATCAAACTGGAAGTATGAAGTGTTTTGATTTGAGCCTGAGTCTCATCTGTTTGTTGATATTGGAAGAATGTGAATATGATATATACAGTTCACTGTTGTAAGTTTAGCTAGGTTCTGAGCCATATTGATAAAGTTGGAAAGTAAAACGTGTCTTAGACAATAGTGTCATGAGACTGTAAAATGATGTAATTGATTATCTTGGTTAACCATCTATTGAATGCTATTCCTTTAATCAATGCTTATATTTGGTTTAGTATATTTCTACTGGGCTGTGGCTCACCCTTTATGGGAACATCATTTTCAGGTCCAGGTGATAAGCTACCTCCAAGGACTTAGCTTGGAAGAATTTGGATTTTGAAGACTATCTTTAGTTATTTGTTTTTATTTGATAAACATTCAAGCCTAGGGCTTTATTTGTATTTGAGTTAGAACTCATATTTTTGTGTCCAAGTGTTGGCTTGGAAAGATGTAAGCCCATAGGGCATTTAATTTGATATTACATGTAATGTTTTCATTTAGTAATACTCTGATGAATGAGATAATGAATTGTTTTCTTTTAATATTACATGCCAATGATATATATATAATGGGTTTATTTTGAGGGCGTGACAACTTGGTATCAGAGCGTACCGGGTTTGAATACTTTGGGTACGTGGGAAGTGATTAGTATCACATTGGGTTCGTCTCGTTTGATAGAGACTTAGTGTAATATTATATGCTTATGTGATAACATGTTTATGTGATTATGTGGGTATGGAATGTAGTTTCTAGGATGTTGAATGGACCCTTGAGTTTCTAGTAGTCTTGTTGGAAAGGCACTTGATCACTGCTGCTTCCAACCGGAACTATAGTAACGCATTGGGACTATCATTATCCAGGAATGAAATTCGTAGGTGCTTATGTGATTATGTGCTTACGTGGAATGAATTATTGTTGTCCCATGCATTAGGACGCGAGTGTTTAGCTTCGGCACATTTATTAATGTGCTAACGTCTTTGTTTCCTTTATTAGGATGTCAGGACGAGGACGAGGACGCGGTAGGCGTGGTAGGCCGAGTAGGCAGGAGGTGCCTGTGCCAGAGGAGATTCCAGCAGTTCAGGAGGGAATTGGCCAGGCCAATGTGGCCGAGCCAGTAGGCCAGCAGGCTATAGGCGCTCTAGCCCGAGAGATAGCAGGGGCATTCAGGGAGTCAGTAGGCATTCTCAGAGCTGAGAATCAAGCTCGGGATGTTGCTGCAGATGCAGGACCTTCCTTTCTGAAGAGGGAGTTCTTTCCGGTCTAATCCGGATGAATTTGTGGGTGATCCTAAAGAGCTGCTTAAGGCAGATGAATGGCTCGAACAGACAACGAAGACGTTTGAGATGCTTGGCATCGAAGACGAGGGGTTGAAAGTGACCTTGGCATCTTTCCAGTTGAAGGGGGATGCGGGTCAGTGGTGGAAGTTTACTAAGGGTCGTATAGGAGGTACATGGGAGGCTTTTGTGAATGCTTTCCAGGAAAAGTTCTTATCTCCAACAGTTAGGGAGAAGCTGAGAGACCAGTTCTGCCAGCTTAAGCAGTCGAGTTCTTCAGTGGCCGAGTTTGAGGCTGCATTTACTAGTTTGTCCAGGTTTGCACCTGAGTTGGTGGCGTCTGAGGAACGCCGTTGTATCGAGTTTGAGAAAAAGTTGAGGCGTGGCCTCAAGCTGAGAGTTGGGGGAACTATGATTCGGGATTATGGGCATATGGTTGATGCTGCAGCCCACATGGAAATCATGATGCAGGAGGAGGAGGAAAGACAGAAGGGCTCCAAGAGGAGTCAGGATGGTCAGAGTGATGGTAGGAGACAGAAGGGTTTTAATTCTCAGCAGTCTCAGGGTAGCTTTTCTAGATCGACTTTTCCTGTGCCGAGTGCTAGTTCGGGGAAAGGCAGTCAGGGAGACATTACCTGTTTCAAGTGTGGCCAGCTGGGCCACAAGTCTCCAGTTTGTCCTCAGAGGGGAGGAGTGCAGAGAGCAGCATCATCTTCGGCTCGATCTCAGAACCAGAGCCAGGGTAGAGGCCAGCCACTCTCGTGTTATCAGTGTGGTCAGCCGGGGCATATGAAGAGGTATTGCCCGCAGTTGGGTGGCACACCTGGTGCATCTGGTTTGAGGCCGATTCAGGGTCAGCAGCCAGCTCAGTCGGGTCAGGCCTCGAGGGCCAATCAGGGGGCTTCATCGTCCCAGTCGGTGCAGCAATCTTATGCTCCTAGGGGTGAGCAGGTTGATCAGAGGTCGTCTGGGCGCGTGTATGCTGTTACCGCGCAGGATCTTGTGCCGGCACCATCAGTTGTGAGAGGTACCTTCTTGTTTTGCAACTCGGTTGCTAATGTTTTGATTGATACGGATGCATCTCATTCCTTTGTGTCTGCTGCATTTGCATCTGTTTTGGAGTTGGAGTTAGCACAGTTAGCATCTCCTATTTGTGTAGTGTCACCTCTTGGGGGTGAATTGATTTTGAAACGAGGTGTTAGGGGTTGTGATATAGAGGTTGATTATCATAGAATCCCATTTTCCTTTGTAGTTATGCCTATGAGGGGTTTCGATGTTATTTTGGGTATGGACTGGTTATCGTCATACCGGGCAGTTATTGATTGCTACCGCCAGAGGGTCACTTGTTGTACCGTGAGCGGAGAGTATTTTCATTTTCTGGGGGACCGAGTTGGTAATGTGTTGCCACCAGGGTATGTTCCGCGAGGACGGAGTGAGCTTAGTGGTCTACTTGCTAACCTTTCGATTAGTGAGGATGATGAGACTCAGATTGTGTTGCCAAGGGTGGTTTGTGAGTACTCGGACGTCTTTCCCGAGGATCTTGTTGGTTTGCCACCGCATCGAGAGATTGAATTCTCTATTGACCTAGTGCCCGGCACGGCGCCGATTTCAATGGCACCTTATCGTTTTGCCCCAGCCGAGTTAGTTGAGTTGAAGATTCAGCTCCAGGAGTTACTAGACAAGGGCTATATACGTCCTAGTGTTTCGCCGTGGGGAGCACCGGCCCTCTTTGTTAAAAAGAAAGGTGGTGCTTTGAGACTTTGTATAGATTACCGGAAATTGAATCGGGCTACGGTTAAGAATAAGTACCCTATGCCTCGTATAGATGATCTGTTCGATCAGTTGAAAGGTTCCCGTTGTTTCTCGAAGATAGACTTGAGATCGGGTTATCATCAGTTAAGAGTCAGGGAGGAGGATATTCCGAAGACGGCATTCCGTACACGGTATGGCCACTATGAGTTTCTGGTGATGCCATTTGGGCTCACCAATGCACCGGCAGTTTTTATGGATTTGATGAACCGAATATTCCGGAAATTTTTAGATCGTTTTGTAGTCGTCTTCGTGGACGACATCCTTATCTATTCACCTTCTGAAGAGAAGCACAAGGAACACTTGAGAGTGGTGCTTGAGTTACTTAGAGCCCATAAGCTTTATGCTAAGTTTGGGAAGTATGAGTTCTGGCTAGAAGAGGTCAAGTTCTTAGGCCATGTAGTTTCTGGGGAAGGAGTGTCTGTTGATACATCCAAGACTGAGGCGGTGCAAGATTGGGCACAGCCTAAGAGTGTGTTTGAGATCCGCAGTTTTCTGGGGTTAGCTGGGTATTATCGTCGGTTTGTGAAAGATTTCTCCAGATTAGCTTCGCCTTTGACTAGATTGACTCGGAAGGGAGTCAAATTTGTATGGAGTGAGACTTGTGAAAAGTCGTTCCAGGAGTTGAAAGTTAGACTGACCACCGCTCCAGTATTGATTATTCCAGAGAGAGGGTTGGGTTATGCAGTCTATTGTGACGCCTCACGAGAGGGTCTGGGTTGTGTGTTAATGCAAGAAGGGAAAGTAGTTGCCTATGGCTCACGTCAGTTGAAAATTCACGAGCAGAATTACCCTACGCATGATCTAGAGTTACCAGCTGTGATATTTGCCTTAAAGATTTGGAGGCATTATCTTTATGGTGAGAGATTCGAGGTATTCTCGGATCATAAGAGTCTGAAATATTTGTTTACACAGAAAGACTTGAACTTGAGGCAGAGGAGGTGGATGGAGTTCATAGAGGATTATGACTTTGAGTTGCATTATCATCTGGGAAAGGCCAATGTGGTGGCCGATGCCCTTAGCAGGAAACCTGTTGATGACATAGCTAGTATAGCCATCCGAGAATGGGAGATGTTGGGTGCACTTGGGGAGTTTAATTTACTTCTGGGCGAATCCGTTGAGGCTGCGGCCTTGATTTCTGTTGTTGTACAGCCTACACTCGTGACTCGAGTGTTAGAGGCTCAGAGGGGTGACCTTGAGGTAGAAACCCTCCGTGAGAAGATTTCCGGTGGGAAGGTTGAGAAGGGTTTGACGGTGTATCCCAACCTGAGTGTGAGATACCGAGACCGTCTGTTTGTGCCGGAGTCTTGGAGAGAGGAGGTACTCCGAGAGTTTCATCATTCACGCCTTGCGGTGCATCCGGGAGGCACTAAGATGTATCGGGATTTGGGTCGCCAGTTCTGGTGGCGGGGTATGAAGAGAGATATGGCAGCTTTCGTATCTAAGTGCCTTACTTGTCAGCAAGTGAAGGCCGAACATCAGAGGCCAGCTGGTTTGTTGCAACCCTTGCCTATTGCTGAGTGGAAGTGGGAACACGTCACTATGGACTTCGTTGTGGGTCTTCCGAGGACTCAGCGGGGTAGTGATGCTATTTGGGTGGTTGTAGACCGGTTGACTAAGTCGGCGCACTTTATTCCTATGCGCGTGAGAGATTCGGTAGATCATCTTGCCGACTTGTACATTCGGGACATAGTGAGGTTGCACGGGGTCCCAGTGACGATCGTCTCAGATAGAAATCCTCGTTTTACTGCCAGGTTGTGGCAAAGTTTGCAGAGTGCCTTAGGCACTAAGTTGACCTTTAGCACGGCTTATCATCCACAGACTGACGGGCAGTCCGAGCGTACTATTCAGATCCTTGAGGATATGCTTCGGGGTTGTGTTCTAGACTTTAGTGGGTCGTGGGAGAGGCACTTGCCGTTGGTGGAGTTTGCCTACAACAACAGTTTCCAGTCTAGTATCGGTATGGCACCGTTTGAGGCCTTGTATGGCCGACCGTGTAGATCTCATGTTTGTTGGGCCGAGGTGGGTGATGCACCTCTGTTGGGTCTGGAGTTGGTGAGGGAAACGATGGAGAAAGTTGAGCTTATCCGTAAGAGGCTTGTTACAGCACAGAGTCGTCAGAAATCTTATGCCGACCGTAGGAGGAGACCTTTGGTGTTTGAGGTGGGTGATCATGTCTTTCTGAAGATATCACCTAGACGGGGTTTGATGAGGTTTGGGAAGAGCGGGAAGTTGTCCCCTCGGTTCATTGGTCCGTTTGAGATCCTTGAGAGGATTGGCGAGGCTGCTTATCGTTTAGCTTTACCGCCGCAGCTGTCCGGAGTACATGACGTGTTTCATGTGAGTATGCTTCGGAAGTATGAGCCGGATCCATCACATGTGTTGGATTGGACCGATTTAGTGGTTGATGAGGATGTCTCGTATGAGGAGAGACCGGTTCGGGTCTTGGATAGGCGGGATCAAGTTTTGCGAGGCAAAACCATCCCTTTGGTCAAAGTTTTGTGGAAACATCACGGAGTGGAGGAAGCCACTTGGGAACGTGAGTTGGAAGTTCGCGAAAAATACCCGGACATGTTTATCGATTTGTAATCGTGTATTTAGATTTTGTAATATTGTTGAACTTAAGAGCCTTACATATGTCTTAAGTTGTAAAACATTGAGTGTGTTTTGGTAAATGGGTGTATCTTGAAACTTGCTTCATTATAGAAGTTTAGTGTAACATTGCATATGTTGATTACATTGTTGAATGAGTTGTATATATCATGCAATTGAATATGATATGGGAATTGCTAACATTGAAAGGAATAATGCATAATAGTGATGCAGGCTGAAATATATGTTGTTTTATATACACATTATGAGATGCTTCTGGATAAGAGATGAAATGAGCAGTTTTGGTCAAGTTGTTTACTATTGAATTGTCATATTATAAAAAAAAAAAACCTGTTTTCAAAAACTTATGCTTAATTTCGGGGACGAAATTCTTTTAAGGGGGGGAGGTTATAGCGACCCCGGTCTTTTCCCATTTGATTATTGTATCCGGACTTGGGTTCCGTTTATTGTGTCATTGTATATTTGTTGTTGTCGTCCTTTATTTTCTCATTTGGAGTTATAGGATGTGTTGGGCAGGTTTGTTTCAGGTTGGTTGGGTTCGTAAACCAAGTGTTGCTGTCCAGTTTTTGGGTTGGTCGCTCGAGCCAGGATTTGGTCGCTCGAGCGAGGTTTGTTTTTGTGTCTTCTGGCTCGATCCAGATTTGCTTCGCTCGAGCGAGCGACTGCGTCTGGTATAGACCTGAGGGCAGTGCTTATTCGCTCGAGCGAGATTTTCTTCGCTCGAGCGAGCGAGATATGTTTTCGAGTTCCTTGCTCGAGCGAGCATTCTGTCGCTCGAGCGTGCTCCAGGGTTGCAGACCTGAAGCATTGCATTCTTGGCTCGAGCGAGCTTTTCTTCGCTCGATGTGTCTGGTCGCTCGAGCGAGCCTGTCAGGTTTAAATAGGCAGCAGCGTGTTTCAGATCAGTTTTTCATACACTTTCAGATTCCAAAACCCTAGTTACGAGTTCTCTCTCCCTCTACACACCTTCTCTCTTAGGATTGATCTACTTAGAGTGAGTTTCTACCTTAGATCCTTTATTTAAAAGATAGAGTGAGTCGAAGGCTTCCACTTAATCTGAACATTTAGTGATTTGGAGCACATTGGAATTTGGGTATTCATCTCTGTCTTCTCCATTCGGGTTATTTTCTTCGAGGTAGGGATTTCCTACTCCATCTTATAAGTTTTGTTCTAAGTTTTAGTATTTTGATATGTTGGAAGTACTTTGGTAATTTTGGGAAAAACCCTAGTTGTATTAATAAATTAATTTGTATAATTAATTTAAGGAAATTGGGAAAATATGGTTAAATTCATGGAATTGAGGAATTCATTGATTAAATGGCGTAGTTGGATAATTTAAATCACTCGCCTATTGAATTGTTGATATATTTATTTTCAGTTTAGAAATAACTGTTTTGGGCTATCGGTAGAGGATAGCCGTGCTTGTTGTAGACACTGCATGTGGATTAGGGATAACTGAAACTAATCATTGATTAAGTCATCAATTTTGACTGCTGAATTAATACAGACATTATATGTATTGATTGTGTGTTGTATATGTTATGTGTTTACATACATTGTTTTGTGTGGGAGGAGATAGGGGATGTACTCCACGGTTTAGGGGAAGATAGGGGATGGACCTCTAAACCGGATTTTGTTTGGGAGGAGATAGGGGATGGACTCCATTAGCATCACTTTTATGTGTGCTTATTTATATTGAAGTGTTTTTATTGATACAACACTAAAATGTGTATCAAACTGGAAGTATGAAGTGTTTTGATTTGAGCCTGAGTCTCATCTGTTTGTTGACATTGGAAGAATGTGAATATGATATATATAGTTCACTGTTGTAAGTTTGGCTAGGTTCTGAGCCATATTGATAAAGTTGGAAAGTAAAACGTGTCTTAGACAATAGTGTCATGAGACTGTAAAATGATGTAATTGATTATCTTGGTTAACCATCTATTGAATGTTATTCCTTTAATCAATGCTTATATTTGGTTTAGTATATTTCTACTGGGCTGTGGCTCACCCTTTATGGGAACATCATTTTCAGGTCCAGGTGATAAGCTACCTCCAAGGACTTAGCTTGGAAGAATTTGGATTTTGAAGACTATCTTTAGTTATTTGTTTTTATTTGATAAACATTCAAGCCTAGGGCTTTATTTGTATTTGAGTTAGAACTCATATTTTTGTGTCCAAGTGTTGGCTTGGAAAGATGTAAGCCCATAGGGCATTTAATTTGATATTACATGTAATGTTTTCATTTAGTAATACTCTGATGAATGAGATAATGAATTGTTTTCTTTTAATATTGCATGCCAATGATATATATATAATGGGTTTATTTTGAGGGCGTGACAATATGTGGATCATGTAAACTAAGTGTAAAATCAGGAAAACAATTAAAATGTACTGGACCGTTATGAAGATCAGTTTCCATCATTCCCATTAAACTGTCATTATAATTAAGAAAACGAGCATCACGTAAACATAATAAAATAGAGGTATTTTTGCCTACCATAGTTAATGGATTAACACCAACTTGAATTAAACCAATATGAATAAAATTGTAAGCATTTTTAAAATGTCTTTTGATTAAATTAGCATCAAATAATTGGCAGGTTTCCTTGATTTTTCTAAAGCATAAACTTGTTCAATTGTTTTAACATGCAAAGCAATTTTAAAAGTATTCTGTATGAAAGTAGCTTTATAAATTTCTTTAATTGGTAATTTTGGTATATTCCATCCGGAATCAATTTTATCATTTTGTATTTCTACATATTCTTCATTAATTACTAATCCTTGATTAGGTATTGAGGGCAAAGTAGTTGACCTAGAACTGACTGATGAGTTACTTCTAAATAATCGATTCATTGTTCTTTTTAATTAAACTATTTTACAGGAATCTTAATACATTGTCCATATTTATCATGTTTTCACATACCCGCGTCCATACATACCCTATTCGGAAGACCCCTAAGTCCAACACTGCCCAACCCTAAAGACTTACTCTGGACAGGGACGAAAGTGGGTGACTTAGCTAGGTGGAAAGACACAGATAGAATAACAGACAGATTAAGATGACTGAAACCAGATTAATCAAATAAATAATAGAATTGATTGATCAGAAGTAGCAAAGCAATTAGAATCAGATAGCAACATAAACTTCGCTCTGATACCATAAACGCGGAAGCAGTACGTTTTACAAAAAGATGTTCAAAATCTTGCTAGTAAGCAAATTTTTGCTCGATGGCAATCTATTTTAAGTATTTTTTATTTTGATATTGATTATATACCTGGTTGTCAAAATTCCCTTCCTGATTTTCTTACCCCGGAATTTTTATAGGGGGGTAAGGGATGAGTGCTACTCCACATATTTCCTACCTGAAATCACAAATTACCCATTACCAAACCCTGATTCACCAAGTTAACTATCGTATTCACTGCCTCAAATTAGCCCGAAAAACTACTAAAAGAGCCCAATACATTAATTACCATCAGATTCAAGCTCGTCGCAATTTACTCACTGATTACATTAGTCATTTGAATTACTACCATAATTATTTAGATCTTCTTTCTGGTTGTTAAATTTTGCTAATAATTACTCTTTCATTTCTACAGATGTCTCGCCCAAGGCCTCCTTCTAAGGCTTTGGTTCCATCTAATCAATCATTTGTTGCTCCTCCTTTGGAGTTAGTAACCCAGTATCCTCAACCTATTGAAATGATCAACCGTTACCAAGTTCTTGGTAATATTCCTAGACCTAATTACTCATCTGCTTTGGCTACTGATCCATTTGCTTTTTCTAGCCAATCAGTTTAAATTACTCCATTTCCTGCTAATCCAATCAGGTCTGCTCAATCTGATTATATTAAATCAACCTCTACTAACCTCTTTTTCAAAGAGCCTAGTCACCCCAAGAGTCTAACTCTTAATGATCTTGCCAAATCCTATTTTGGATCTGGATGTCATTTTGTTTTTTCACATCCAGATAAAACAATTACCTACTACAAAGATATCCTGATCCATCACCAATCAGTTTTGATTAAACCCATTTATGATCGCACTTATTCTAGTAAAATTCTGTACCATTCCATTTACATTCACAATATTGTTTCCCTAGCTGAATAGGGTTCTCCTTATCAGCTTCGTGATCTTCCTGGTCAGTCCATTCCATACAATTACCATGATTACATTGATGCTTGGTTCAAGGTCTTCTTGTACCAAAATGAAACTTTTAGTCATTCCTGGTTCATTCAATTTGATCAAAAATTCAAATCAGAATTATCTTCTTGGTTTCTGCGATGGTGGTCTCATTATGGCGCCATTTCAGATATCTTCCCTGATATTCTGATTGAGCAAATTAACTATTTTTCTACTGTTTTCCCATTTACTCCTCATCAATGAGAATTTCCATTATTGCTAATTTTTATATCTAAGTAAAAAATCCCTTGGATATTTAAATGACATTATGGTATTGTTGATAACATAATTATCCGTCAATATTCTATTAAATGGTGGGATAAGTTCACAGTTTCCCGCATTGTGGAAATTGTCCAAACTGAATTCCCATCTGATCAACTTGCTCCTACTCCTGCTATGATCAAAGCCCAGCAGAACCCAATTACTGCAATCAGCCAAGGAAGTCCAAACCTTCCTCCAGTCAATCTTGGTAGCCCCTCATCTAGTGACTCCAAGCCTAAATCAAATGTTAAATCGGCAAAGCCCACTAATAAATCCAAGTCCAAAGCTGTAGCTGCACTGCCGGCCCAATCAAAGCCCAAATCAAAGTCCAAGTCTAAGGCTAAGCCCATTTCACATCCTGCTCAGCCCAAAGTCAAATCCAAGAATAAGTCCAAGTCATCCAGAGATGAATTGCTCCAGTTAGTTCGCAAGCTTGTGGATCAAACTGAAGCCCAATCAATTTCCAGTTCAGACAGTTCAGAAGAAAGTTCAGAAAATTCTCATTCTTCTGAAGAATCAACTAATCAATTTTTGGGTCCAGAGTTTCAAGATTCTCAAGATCCATTTGCCTAATCAACATAGGATTCTATATAGATACAAATTAGCTTCAATCAATACTCTTTTGAGAAAAGCTGCCAATTTGTATTTATATTGATTCCTTTAATCAGCATGTTCCACCGAAAGCCTAAATAGTAAAAGTTACTGTTCACTTTTGCTGTTCATCAATCAACTTTTGTTAAAGCTGCTCAACTGTTCAATCAATCAGCCGAAAGCAACCGACAGCCTACTCAGTCTCCAATGCTGCCAGTTGCCTTCGATCAATCAAACCAATTCACATGTTGCATAGTTAATTTGCTTTTCTATATATTGTAATCAAATGTATTCATTCAGACATCTTTCGATTTTGTAAAAACCTGAGAGTTCTGAGTGACAATCAAAACCCTTCTCTTGTAACCTGATTAAGATCCTTGCAGTTGCTACAATTGTAATTGTAAGTTATTTTCTGTATTTTAATTACAAAGTTTTATAAAATGATTTTTTTTAATTAGTGCATTCCAATTGCTGTGGTTCAATTTTAATCATATTTGATTTCGTAATCCATTTTCTTCATTCTGTGTACTGCTTTTGCGTTTATAATATATATATATATATATATATTTAATTTGTTTTAATTTTGGATAAATTACACTTATCTCCCTTAAAGTTTCTGACAAATATAGGGACCTCTCGTAATTTCAATAATTACAAAAACCTCCCCTACTTTAACTGACAATATCAAGATTTTTTCATTTTTTGGCTGTCGTTTACACAACTAACAAAAGTTGCTGATGTCATCAAAAATAAATACGGAAATGCCCATAATGTCCTCAATGTCTTGTTGAAAAAAAGCAATTCACAAATTCAAACAAAGCAAAGTTCAATTAATTTTTCAAATCCCATATATACAAACAATTACATATATATAAACACATGCACACATATTTTGATTTCTAGCAAAGAAAATAAAATCTAATTAAATTAATTTCTAAATTTGTTTAACAGACATAAGTATATATGTACACTCATTCAAACATGGGTGTTAAGTTTTTGTTATTGGCAATCCCGTTTGATGAAACTCATTTAATTGTAATTTTATTCGATCTTTTATTTCAGTGAAGTTATGAGTATTTAGATGCGAATCCAACTCGAATTGTGCCTATGCAAAGGAGTTTGTGATCTTAATCCTATCATGTTTGTCATTTCGCTAACTATGTCGAGGATCGAGCGGCCTTTCCTGTGCTCGAGCATATATCCTTATTTTCAAGCACGCGTTTTAGTAAGACTGCTCAAACGGCCATTCCTACGCTCGAGCGAAGATCGCGATTCTGTTTTCTAAAAATCTGCGAGTAATTCAGTTTCTACGGTACGACTCTCAGATCTTTTTCTTAGGTATTAAGGTGTTTATATAGAGTTGTTTTGCTTGTTTCCTTTAATATCTGTGAGAGTTTATATCATGAATTGAGTGGATCATATCAAACGGTTTGTTTGTTTTCGTTTATTCACAAAAGAGAGTAGTTTTTCGGTGAATTTCGTGGAACTTGAGCCTGAAACTTTGGTGGATTTTGGAGTGGCTCATCGTCGTGGATTTGACATCGGCGTTGTGGATTCAATGTTGGGCAAGACAATTCTGAGGTGAAGACGGTGGTGGAAGAGACATATAGGGGTCAGTTCAATTCGGGCGTAGATTCGCTAGGTAATTGAAGGTACACTTGTGTAATTCCTTTTTATCTTCTTAGTAGATTGTTTTGTGACTTTTGCCCATGGGTTTTTATCACAATTGAAAGCACTCCAATTATGATTTTTCCACGTAAAATTGTTGTGTTAATTTGTCTTTGATTGTTTGATTTGGATTATTATTTGCTGTTTAAAATTGATGCATAATCACAAAACCATATCTCAGGGATTTTGAGATTTTTCAATGGAAACAAAAAAAATTATTCTAACAGATTTATATACATATAAATATATGTATATAAACAAATATATAAACATGGAAACAATTTGTTTAACAGAGCACATTCTAGATCTACACCAACTGATTTAGAGAAAAATTTTTAACTTTCTTACACTAAATTAGCAAAAAAAAAAAAAGGATCCAAATACACATATATATATATAGAGAGAGAGAGAGAGAGAGGGTTGGTGCCTTTGGATTTTTTATTTATTATTATTTTTTATTTGTTTTTTGAAAGCAGAAAGAGAGTGTCAAATAAGCTTGAGAACACAAAATCAATTATAAACATAGACATTATACAGTGTCCAAGAAACATAAAAATCAAGAATCGGAGCAGCTAAAATGAAAACCTTCAAAACTTATTCAAGGTATGCAGTGAATCTTGGAAACATTTCAAAAAAGAATAGCAATACACTGTATCTTCTTCGTTGAAACCTCAATGAAGAACCCTGAAGAAAAAATTCATGTATTTGTGAAGGACCCGCGATAGCCGCCTCCATTTATGCTCTGGATTTTGAACCCAATGGTGTTTGGAATCTACACCCAACTGATTTAAAGCAAAATTTTCAAATTTCTTACACTAAATTAGCAAAAAAAAAACAGAAATACACAATATATATATATAAAGAGAGAGAGAGAGAGAGAGGGGGGGGTTAGTGCCTTTAGATTTTGAACCCAGTGGTTTTTGGAAATATTTGCAATTGAGGAACCTAACTCACATTCAGTTTCATTATTGTCGTCCAGCCCTCCTCTATCTTTACTGCCACTATCGCACCACCTCTCTATATCCATTGTGTCGTAATAGCCCAACATTTCCTCCATCGCCCCACCTCAACACCTAATCTACCTTCATCATGCCTGCGATACAGCCCTGACTCTTCATCTACCTTCATCACCCATTGATGGGTCTTTTGCCATCACTGCCTACCACCTGTAACGCCCTCAAAATTATAACATTAAACCCATCAATATAGACATGCATTGATATATAAAAGCTCCACTTTCTTCTATTCATCAGAGTTCCATTACCAAAAGTATTACATGTTAACAACAAAAGGAAATGCCCTAAAGGCTTACAGCTTTCCAAGTTAACACTTGGTTACAACAAAAGAGTGCTAACTCATTTACACGTTAAGCCCTTGGCTTGAATATACATGTAATACATCAAAGAAATAAAACAACAAAAGTCCGCCTGCCTCTAGCCTCCCAAGCTACGTCCTTGGAGGTGGCATGCTACCTGTACCTGAAAATGATGTTCCCATATAAGGTGAGCCACAGCCCAGTAGAAATACACTAAACCAAATATGAACAATGACTAAAAGATTAGCAGTTGATAGATGGCCAACACTGATACTTTCCCTTATCACACTTTACGGTTTCATGACATACAAGTCCATGTTACAATCCATTTTCCAATTCCTTTAAATTCTCAATTTATAGCCGTGGCTCAGAACCTGGCCAAACAACTTATATGAGACAGTAACTCATATTAAACACTTTCCCATTTCATAATAGATAAGCATACTAGCTATATCACACACCAACAGATAAGCATACAAGCTATATCATCACTTCCATAGATATGCATAAGAGCACTATCACACTTCCAATGACAAGCATATGAGCTCTGTCAGCACATTACTAGATAAGCATATGAGCTCTATCTATGGAGTCCATCCCCTATCTCCTCCCAACAACATCCGGTTTAGAGGTCCATCCCCTATCTTCCCCTAAACTGTGGAGTACATCCCTTATCTCCTCCAACACAACACAATGCATATAAACAATAATTATTCACATCATCACACAACACATAAATTTAATGTATTCTTTTAACCGTCATACTCAATGACACATTCCAGTGATTAGTTTCAGTTTGCCTAATCATCATGCATTGGCCACAACAATCAAGACTATCCTCCACCGATAGCCCAAGCAGATATTTCTATACAGAAAATAAATGCAACAATGGATATATAATCAACATTCCAACTAGGTGAGTGATAAATAATCCAACTACACCCTTTAGTCCCATATCTTTCCAAATCAATTCCTCATTTCTCATAATTAATTATACAAATTAATTAACCAATGTAATTAGGGCATTTTCCATAATTAACATTACAACCCTTAGGTTCCATTTTCGCTAATGTTTCAACATTAATTTCACCTTTCCATGCCAAACATGCATCTAGGTTTTATATAGCTAAAACCCCAACTTTTTTGTAAATTTACACAAAAGCACCAAACTTTCACAAAATTACCAAACCAACCCCAACATCTCAAAATACTAAAATTTAAAGACAAAGCTCATAGTAAGGAGTAGGTTATCCCTACCTCGAAATTAGAGCTCGGATGGAGAAGAGACCAAAACCAAAGTGCTTCAAAGACCAAGATTTTCGGATCAAAACGAGGCCCTCGACGATCAACACAACTTTTACAACGGCCGAAGAGAAGGAACTCACTCCTACTAGATCAATACTTAGAGAGAAGTCAAGGTTTTAGAGAGAGGAGCTCTCAAAATCAGTTTTAGAAAAAGTAGGAGAGAGAAAGAAAAGCAAAAAGTGATTTAAAATCACCCAGCGGATAACTCATATACGTATGACCCGCTCGAGCGGAGAACACAATGCTCGAGCGCCAAGAACAAAAATCTGGACACGCTCGAGCGCAATAAGGCCCGCTCGAGCTCCAAGACACAAGAATAAAGCACTTTCGCTCAAGCGCGAAAACCAGTCCGCTCGAGCATAGATTTCTACCTCCCAGAACTTATACCCAGAAAGTACTACCCGCTCGAGCGCCACCAAACCCGCTCGAGCGCCACCACTCGAGCGTAAACAAACCCGCTCGAGCGTAAAAATCACATCTGCAGAAGTTTTGTAGGAACACAAAATACTGGAGGTGTGCAATTCCCGCTCGAGCGCAAGAAGACCCGCTCGAGCGAATCGCCTAAAAACTGGACAACAAGGAATTGAAACCAAGGCCTAACCAACCTGTAACAACCCTGCTCAAACATCCTAAAACTCAATCAAGTGGAATTAAAGGACGGCAACAAGGTAGATACCACTACCAACTTCACAGAACCGAGTCCGAAATACAACAGAACAGTAAAAGGGACAACCGGGATCGCTATAACCTCTCCCCCTTAAAGAATTTCGTCCCCGAAATTAAACACAAGTTTTTCAAAAATAGGTTTTCTCCATTCTCAAAATATTACGACATAATATTAAACATTTCGACCATTACCGGTCAATTCCATCTCTTTTCAAGAGGCATTTCACCACATACATTACAAGTGCATTATCAACATGCAATTTTCTTCCATTTCCAACATACATGGTTCACAGTTCATATCATAATCAATATAGCCAACATATGCAATATCATAATCAACTCCTATATCAAGGTAAGTTTTACAACATACTTCCATTAATACCAAAACATTACCAATGTTTCACAACTCAAGACATATATAAAGCTCTTAAGTCCAACAACATTACAAAATTTAAATACAAGATTACTCATCAATGAACAAGTCCGGATATTTCTCGCGGACCTCCAACTCACGTTCCCAAGTGGCTTCCTCCACTCCGTGATGTTTCCACAAAACCTTTACCAAAGGGATGGTCTTGCCACGCAGGACTTGATCCCGCCTATCCAAGACCCGAACCGGTCTCTCCTCATATGAGGCACCCTCATCTACCTCTAAATCGGTCAAATCCAACACATGGGACGGATCCGGCTCATACTTCCGAAGCATACTCACATGAAACACGTCATGAACTCCGGACAACTGCAACGGCAAAACCAAACGATAAGCAACCTCGCCAATCCTCTCAAGGATCTCAAAGGGACCAATAAACCAAGGGGATAACTTCCCACTCTTCCCAAACCTCATCAAACCTCGCCTAGGTGATATTTTCAGAAAGACATGATCACCTATCTCAAACGCCAAAGGCCTCCTCCTACGGTCGGCATAACTCTTTTGGCGACTCTGGGCTGTAACAAGCCTCCTACGGATAAGGTCAACTTTCTCCGTCGTCTCCCTAACTAACTCCGGACCCAACAAAGGTGCATCACCCACCTCGGCCCAACACACTGGAGGCCTACACGGTCGGCCATACAGGGCCTCAAACGGTGCCATACCGATACTAGACTGAAAACTGTTATTGTAGGCAAACTCCACCAATGGTAAGTGCCTCTCCCACGTCCCACTAAAGTCAAGGACACAACCTCGAAGCATATTCTCAAGGATCTGAATAGTACGCTCGGACTGCCCGTCAGTCTGAGGATGATAAGCCGTACTAAAGGTCAACTTAGTACCTAAGGCACTCTGCAAACTCTGCCACAACCTAGCAGTAAAATGAGGATCTCTATCCGAGACGATCGTCACTGGGACCCCGTGCAATCTCACTATGTCCCGAATATACAAGTCTGCGAGATGATCCACCGAATCTCTCACGCGCATGGGAATGAAGTGCGCCGACTTAGTCAACCGGTCTACAACCACCCAAATAGCATCACTACCTCGCTGAGTCCTCGAAAGACCTACAACGAAGTCCATAGTGACATGCTCCCACTTCCACTCGGCAATAGGCAAGGGTTGCAACAAACCCGCTGGCCTTTGATGCTCGGCCTTCACTTGCTAGCAAGTAAGGCACTTAGACACGAAAACTGCCACATCTCTCTTCATACCCCGCCACCAAAACTGGTGACCCAAATCCTGATACATCTTAGTGCCTCCCGGATGCACCGCAAGACGTGAATGATGGAACTCTCGGAGTACTTCCTCTCGGCAAGACTCCGGCACAAACAAACGGTCTCGGTATCTCACACTCTGGTCGGGATACACTGTCAAACCCTTCTCAACTTTCCCACTGGAGATCTTCTCTCGGAAGGACTCTACCTCAAGGTCACCCCTCTGTGCCTCTAACACTCTAGTCACAAGTGTAGGCTGTGCAACAACAGAAAACAAGGCCGCAGCCTCAACAGATTCGCCCAGATGCAGATCAAACTCGCCCAGTACACCCAACATTCCCCATTCCCAGATGGCTATATAAGCTACATCACTAATAGATTTCCTACTAAGGGCATCGGCCACAACATTGGCCTTCCCCGGGTGATAATGCAACTCAAAATCATAGTCCTCAATGAACTCCATCCATCTCCTCTGCCTCAAATTCAAGTCTCTCTGTGTAAACAGATACTTCAAACTCTTGTGGTCCGAGAACACCTCGAACCTCTCACCATAAAGGTAGTGTCTCCAAATCTTCAAGGCAAAGATCACTGCTGCTAACTCTAGGTCGTGTGTAGGGTAGTTCTTCTCGTGTATTTTCAACTGACGTGAGCCATAAGCTACCACTTTCCCCTCTTGCATCAACACACAACCCAAACCCTCTCGTGAGGCATCACAATAAACCGCATAACCCAACCCTCTCTCCGGAATAATCAAAACCGGAGCGGTGGTCAATCTAACCTTCAACTCTTGGAACGACTTTTCACAAGTCTCACTCCATACAAACTTGACCCCTTTTCGCGTCAATCTAGTTAACGGCGAAGCTAGCCTGGAGAAATCCTTCACAAACCGACGATAATACCCAGCTAATCCCAGAAAACTGCGGATCTCAAACACACTCTTAGGCTGCGCCCAATCTTGCACTGCCTCTACCTTGGATGCATCAACGGACACCCCTTCCCTGGATACCACGTGGCCTAAGAATTTCACCTCTCCTAGCCAGAACTCACACTTCCCAAACTTGGCATACAACCTATGGGCTCTAAGCAACTCAAGCACCACTCTCAAGTGTTCCTCGTGCTCCTCCTCTGAAGGCGAGTAAATCAGGATGTCGTCCACGAAAATGACTACAAATCGATCCAAGAATTCCTGGAAGATCCGGTTCATCAAGCCATAAAGACTGCCGGTGCATTGGTAAGCCCAAATGGCATCACCAGAAACTCATAATGGCCATACCGCGTACGGAATGCCGTCTTCGGAATATCCTCCTCCCTGACCCTCAACTGGTGGTAACCCGATCTCAAGTCTATCTTAGAGAAACAATGGGAACCCTTCAACTGGTCGAACAGATCATCTATACGGGGCATAGGGTACTTATTCTTGACCGTAGCCCGATTCAACTTCCGGTAGTCTATACACAATCTCAAGGCACCATCTTTCTTTTTAGCAAAGAGGGTCGGTGCTCCCCACGGCAAAACACTAGGGCGAACAAAACCCTTATCTAGCAATTCCTGGAGCTGAACTTTCAACTCAACCAACTCTGCTGAGGCAAAACGGTAAGGTGCCATAGAAATCGGTGCCGTACCAGGCACTAGATCAATAGAGAACTCTATCTCTCGGTGAGGTGGCAAACTAACAAGGTCCTCGGAAAAAACATCTGAATACTCACAAACCACCCTCGGCAATACAAGTTGGGTCTCATCACACTCACCACTCTCAAAGCTAGCAAGTAGACCACTAAGCTCACTCCGCCCTCGCGAATCATACCCCGGTGGCAAAACACTACCAACCCGGTCTCCCAAGAAATGGAACCACTCCCCACTCAAGGTACATAACGTGACCCTCTAGCGGTAGCAATCGATAACAGCCCGGTATGATGATAGCCAGTCCATACCCAAAAAACGTCAAAACCCTTCATGGGCATAACAACAAAAGGAAAAGGAAGCCTATGGTCGGCGACCTCTATGTCACAACCTCTAACACCTTGTTTCAAGATCAACTCACCACCAATAGGCGATACCACATAAATAGGAGATGCTAACTGTACCAACTCCAATTCCAAAACAGATGCAAATGCAGCAGATACAAAAGAATGAGATGCACCCGTATCAATCAACACATTAGCAACCGAGTTGCAAAACAAAAAAGTACCTCTCACTACTGATGGAGCCGGTACTAGATCCTGCGCGGTAACAGCATACACGCGCCCTGTAGGCCCCTGATCTACTTGCTCACCCCTCGGAGCATACGACTGCTGCACTGACTGGGATGACGAAACTCCCGGATTGGCCCTCGAGGCCTGCACAGACTGAGCTGGCTGATAACTCTGCGTCTGCCTAGAACCAGACGCCCCCGAAGTAGCACTCAATTGCGGGCAGTATCTCTTCAAGTGCCCAGGCTGACCACACTGATAGCAAGACAAGGGCTAGCCCCTGCCCAAACTCTGACTCTAGAGTCTAGCTGAAGAAGAAGCAGCTCTCTGACCTCCGCCCTTCTGCGGGCAAACCGAAGACTTGTGACCCAGCTGGCCACACGCAAAACAAGTCAAGCCTCCCTGACTGCCTCTCCCCGAGCCTGCACTCGGCACCGGAAAGGTCGATCTAGCAACTCCACCCTGAGATTGCTAAGGATTATAACCCCTCTGTCTCCTACCATCGCCCTGACCCTTATAGCCCCACTTGGAGCCTCTATGCTTCTCCTCGTCTTCCTCCAGCATCATAAGCTCCATATGAGCTGCAGCATCCACTAAATGTCTATACTCTCGGATGTAAGACCCACCAATCCTCAACTTGAGGCCCCGCCTCAACTTCCGCTCAAACTCATAGCAACGGCGTTCTTCGGACGCCACCAACTCAGGTGCAAACCTGGACAAACTAGTAAAAGTGGCCTCAAACTCTGCCACAGACATACCCGGCTGATTAAGCCGGCTAAACTGATCCCTCAGCTTCTCCTTAGCAACTGCAGATAAGAACCTCTCCTGGAAAGCATTCACAAACGCCTCCCATGTACCACCAACACGAGCCTTCTCGTATTTCCACCATTGGCCCGTATCTCCCTTCAGTTGGAAGGATGCCAAGGTCACTTTCAATGCTCCGTCCTCGATGCCAAGCATCTCGAACGTCTTACTCATTTGTTCCAACCACTCGTCAGCCTTCAGTGGTTCCTTCAGATCTCCAACAAACTCGTCTAGATTAGACCGAAAGAACTCCCTCTTCAAGAAGGAAGGTCCTGCCTCAGCTGCCTGATTCCCTGCTCTGAGAATACCCAAAGCTCCTGCTATCTCTCGAGCCAAGGCACTCATAGCCCGCTGGCTCGGCCACATTGGCCTGACCAACTCCCTCCTGCACTGCCGGAACCTCCTCCGGTAACGGCACTTCCTGCCTCGCAGGCCTACCACGCCTAGCACCTCTTCCTCGTCCTGACATCCTAATAAAGGTAACAGAACGTTAACACATTCACAAATGTGCCAAAACTAAACACTCACGTCCTAATGCATGGACAACTGTAATTCACTCCACGTAAGCACATAAACACATAAGCACTTACGAATTTCATTTCCGGATAATGATAGTCCCGAGGCGTTACTAGAGTTCCGGTTAGAAACGGCATTGATCAAGTGCCTTTCCAACAAGACTCCCAGAAACCCAAGGATCCAATCAACATCCTAGAAATTAAATCCCATACCCACATAGTCACATAAGCATGTTATCAATTAAGCACATAGCATATGACACTATACCTAAGTCTCTATCAAGCGAGACAAACCTATTGTGATACTAATCACTTCCCACATACCCAAAGTATTCGAACCCGGTACGCTTTGATACCAAGTTGTAACGCCCTCAAAATTATAACATTAAACCCATCAATATAGACATGCATTGATATATAAAAGCCCCACTTTCTTCTATTCATCAAAGTTCTATTACCAAAAGTATTACATGTTAACAACAAAAGGAAATGCCCTAAAGGCTTACAGCTTTCCAAGTTAACACTTGGTTACAACAAAAGAGTGCTAACTCATTTACACGTTAAGCCCTTGGCTTGAATATACATGTAATACATCAAAGAAATAAAACAACAAAAGTCTGCATGCCTCTAGCCTCCCAAGCTACGTCCTTGGAGGTGGCATGCTACATGTACCTGAAAATGATGTTCCCATATAGGGTGAGTCACAGCCCAGTAGAAATACACTAAACCAAATATGAACAATGACTAAAAGATTAGCAGTTGATAGATGGCCAACACTGATACTTTCCCTTATCACACTTTACGGTTTCATGACATACAAGTCCATGTTACAATCCATTTTCCAATTCCTTTAAATTCTCAATTTATAACCATGGCTCAGAACCTGGCCAAACAACTTATATGAGACAGTAACTCATATTAAACACTTTCCTATTTCATAATAGATAAGCATACTAGCTATATCACACACCAACAGATAAGCATACAAGCTATATCATCACTTCCATAGATATGCATAAGAGCACTATCACACTTCCAATGACAAGCATATGAGCTCTGTCAACACATTACTAGAGAAGCATATGAGCTCTATCTATAGAGTCCATCCCCTATCTCCTCCCAACAACATCCGGTTTAGAGGTCCATCCCCTATCTTCCCCTAAACCGTGGAGTACATCCCCTATCTCCTCCAACACAACACAATGCATATAAACAATAATTATACACATCATCACACAACACATAAATTTAATGTATTCTTTTAACCGTCATACTCAATGACACATTCCAGTGATTAGTTTCAGTTTGCCTAATCATCATGCATTGTCTACAACAATCAAGACTATCCTCCACCGATAGCCCAAGCAGTTATTTCTATACAGAAAATAAATGCAACAATGGATATATAATCAACATTCCAACTAGGTGGGTGATAAATAATCCAACTACACCCTTTAATCCCATATCTTTCCAAATCAATTCCTCATTTCTCATAATTAATTATACAAATTAATTAACCAATGTAATTAGGGCATTTTTCATAATTAACATTACAACCCTTAGGTTCCATTTTCGCTAATGTTTCAACATTAATTTCACCTTTCCATGCCAAACATGCATCTAGGTTTTATATAGCTAAAACCCCAACTTTTTTGTAAATTTACACAAAAGCCCCAAACTTTCACAAAATTACCAAACCAACCCCAACATCTCAAAATACTAAAATTTAAAGACAAAGCTCATAGTAAGGAGTAGGTTATCCCTACCTCGAAATTAGAGCTCGGATGGAGAAGAGACCAAAACCAAAGTACTTCAAAGACCAAGATTTTCGGATCAAAACGACGCCCTCAACGATCAACACAACTTTTACAAAGGCCGAAGAGAAGGAACTCACTCCTACTAGATCAATACTTAGAGAGAAGTCAAGGTTTTAGAGAGAGGAGCTCTCAAAATTAGTTTTAGAAAAAGTAGGAGAGAGAAAGAAAAGCAAAAAGTGATTTAAAATCACCCAGCGGATAACTCATATACGTATGACCCGCTCGAGCGGAGAACACAACGCTCGAGCGCCAAGAACAAAAATCTGGACACACTCAAGCGCAATAAGGCCCGCTCGAGCTCCAAGACACAAGAATAAAGCACTTCCGCTTGAGCGCGAAAACCAGTCCGCTCGAGCGTAGATTTCCACCTCCCAGAACTTATACCCAGAAAGTACTACCCGCTCGAGCGCCACCAAACCCGCTCGAGCGCCACCAAACCCGCTCGAGCGCCACCAAACCCGCTCGAGCGTAAACAAACCCGCTCGAGCGTAAAAATCACATCTGCAGAAGTTTTGCAGGAACACGAAATACTGGAGGTGTGCAATCCCCGTTCGAGCGCAAAAAGACCCGCTCGAGCGGATCGCCTCAAAACTGGACAACAAGGAATTGAAACCAAGGCCTAACCAACCTGTAACAACCCTGCTCAAAACATCCTAAAACTCAATCAAGTGGAATTAAAGGACGGCAACAAGATAGATACCACTACCAACTTCACGGAACCGAGTCCGGAATACAACAGAACAGTAAAAGGGACAACCGGGATCGCTATACCACCGCTCTCTAAACCATATATCTAGGGTTAGGGTTTCGAAAGAAGACGAAGAAGAAAAGGAGGAGAGAAAAAGCATACGATGAACGGCGAAAGGCGAAAGGCGAAAGACAGAGAGTGGAAGAAGAAGAATAAAAGGAGAGGGAAGACGGTGGTAGCAGAAAGAAAACGACAGACGACAGAAAAGAGCGGCACCAATGAGGAAGAACCCCTCTCTCTCTCTCTCTCTCTCTCTCTCTCTCTCTGGTTTCGATCAGATGAGATGAGAGAGAACAAAAACAAAAACAAAACAAAAAACAAAGTTCAATACCGTAGAGAGGGGGTTAACAATCAAGGGGTATTTTCATTTTTTCGCGCTCAAATAAAAAGGTAATATGGTGATTTTGTATAGAAAAGCAACTTCGTTTGTATATAGTTGACAAATTTGGAGAATCTTGATATTGCTAGTAAAAGTAGGGAAATTTCTGTAATTATTAAAATTATAGGGGAGGTTTCTGTATTTGTCAAAAATCTCAAGGGAGGTAAACGTAATTTATCCTTTAATTTTTATTTTTTTTTCCTAATCCGTTTAATGTAGAAGAATCTAATATATATATATATATATATAATTAAAAAATCTATTAAAAAAAGTTGAAAATTTTGTAAGAAAAATGGCATCAATACAAAGAAATTGCAAAGTGATACAAGATATATTTGCACAATCTAATGCATAAATTATTTGTATTTTCATCACAAATAGTATTACACTTATCACCATTTTATACCACTTTGTGTATCATTTCATATGTGAGCACTTTATTAGTAATAGATTTGAGTGGTGGGACACATTTACATAAATAATGTGCTCACACATGAGGTAGTATATTGAAAGTAGTATTTATATCCGTTTTAATGTCACATCTCATGTGTGAGCACTGTATTAGAAATAGACATAAATGGTAGGACATATTAAAACAATAATATACTAACACATGAGATAATATATTATAAATAATATAAAAATGTAATAAGTATAGCATTATTAATATGTGAATTAACAAAGAGGTGAAAAATAATAATAAATTTAATCAATAATGACATATAGAAACGATCTTAATGAATATGCTAGCCATTTACTTCCTAGATATTATGGGGTATTTATTTGGACGGACTGGATATGGGTGAATTATAATATAATAAATTGTTAGTTCTAAATAAATAATCCCTAAACTATTTAGCTAAAAATTATGTGTATTTGACTATTAATCCGACTTTCACTAAACTAACTAAACGATTAATTAATAAACTTATTGGATATAAAATCCAATCTCACACCTCAATTTCATGAAACAAACCAAATGAACTCTTTGTCTCGTGAAGGATATTGTTGTTCAAGTTAATTTTTTTAAGATATGTAACAATTCTATAAGGTCAATTCAGCAAGAAAATAACTCTCTTTCTCTCTTTACTTTTGAGAGCTTCTCTCTCTACCCTTTTCTTCTTATAGGGTTTCCTTTTTGAGCGTCGTTGGGGGTGGGAGAGGGGGGCTCCGGCCTCCGGCCGCCTCTCTCCTCCTTTCTACCCCCTTTTTTCTTCCGTTTTCCTCAGTCATTTCTGGTCAATAAGCTTTGGAAGCTTTGCTTTCCATCTTCTCCCTCCTTGTGAGGTGTGTTTCCCCTTCTGATGGATTTACAGTCTGTCTTTCTCCACTCTTCTTTCACTTTGCCTCACCCCAGCCGTAGCCCACCCAGATCCGCCGTCTACCTCATCTTTGCTTCACGCCGGCGTCGCCAACACCACATCAACACCAACTCTGCCACTTCTCGTCGGATCTGCTGCCTCCACGCACCAACCTCCTCGGTTTTGGCTTACATGAGTTTGAGCACAAGCCCATGGTGGAAGCGTGCTTACCCACTGGTTTGAGATTGAGTTTTGGTCTTTTTTTGTTTTGTTTTTTGGTTTGGTTTTGCCTATGGAATCTATCAGTACTTGATGTTGCTTACCCACTTTGTGGTTGCATTCTATGATCTATCATCGGCATGCTCTACGGCCATTATTGGCCTCTACTTGCAGTACGAGCACAAGTATTTGTTGTGCAGTTGGGTATTCTTCATAGTTTTACTCATGTGTTTTCTTTGTTTTCTCATCTTTCCTTCGATGGTGTAAGTGATTTTTTTGGATGGATTCCTCTCCTTGTAAGTGTTGTTTGGCTATTTTAATGGATATTCCTCTTCTGATCAAAAAAGTTAATTTTTTTAAAGGGCTCAATAAGGGTGATGCCCAAATTACGCACGTGACATTGGCATGCATGATTATAGCTATCAAATGGTGAATCTAATCATTAATTATTTTGTTAAAATAGTGAATCATATCAAATCCTATATCATAAGATTTATTTTATTTAATATAATATATAATATTTAAAATAAAATAAATATTAATATAATTAAGGATGCTAAAATCATAAATTTAATTTCTAAACGTGTGTGGCACTCACTCCAAACACTAAACTCTTAAGGCTACAAGGATACTCATTTTTTGTTGGACGAAATGTGCGTTTTGTTTATTTTGTATTTAAAAAACTCCAAAATCTCATAATTTGAGTTCTATAAATCTTTTTTTTTTAATAAAATTGATATTTCTAAATTTGCTTGTTTAAACAGTTTCATGGTTTATTTTCACAAAAACAGAGAGGTTGTTTTCTGCTTTAAATTTGAATTTTTTTCGCTTAAATCATGAGATATAAAAGGACCTATTTATTCTTTTTTTTTCTTTTAATTTTTAACTTCATACTTAATATTGATCTTGCTTTAAAAATCTCGAAAAAAAAATGATTTCAAAAATATTAATATTAATAAAAACAAATTTGTAAAACTCAAATTATAGAATTTTAATTTTTAGCCAAAAAAACACAGAATAGGCAAAATTGTAAAAAATTGTCCTTCCCAGCCCATGTTTGGGTTTACCAACTAAAAAGTGCCATCGAAGTTTGGATTTTTTTTTTATTATCTGCCAAAATATTTTTATTAATGATAATCAATGTACATATGAAACATCGAAGAAAAGACTCCATGTGGTGAGCTTGGACTTATGTTCCAAAGTATTCTTACTAATTTTTTCTATAACTAAATTGTACATATATTCATAAAAATTACTCATATCAATATAATTATTTTTTTTTTTTTTTTAATGTGTAAACAAGGGCATTTGGTATAATGATTGTATAGCACAAATTCGTGGTTTGAAGTTGCTATTTCAACTCCTATGACAAAAAGTTCAAATTCTTTGTGTTGTGGTGTTTACTTTTCACTCACTATTGGAAGTTTTATGTAGGTAATAATGATTGGACAACCTAAAGTTCAACTAGGCAAATTGAATTGTTCACTTCAAACTCATATTCATATGAAATCGTGAGGCATGAAATTCTAACAACGATGTGCATGTCATCTAAAAAGAGAAAAGGGTTTGACAATTTAGTTCTCTTTACTCATTAAAATATAGTAATAAATTAGAAATGAAAAATTAGTTATTACTAGATAAGTTGGGTTAACTGTGAGTCATAAAATTCTAGCAATGATGTGCATAGGGATTGACAATTTAATTCCTTTTGCTCATTAAAATTAGAGTAATATTAAAGATTATGAAAAAAATATCATAAAATATTTTATGAAGAATTTTTATCATTTGATTAGTGTGTAGTGTTTTATTGTATGTATAATCAAAATGTGAGGAATCTTCATGAAACATTTCATATTTTTTTTTAATAATCCCTAACATTACTCTTAAAATTATAATAATAAATCAAAAGTGAGAAATCAATTATCACTAGAATTGTTGAGTCGACAATCCGTCTATCTATCAACTAGGACTAGTCCACAATTTTATTTTTTAATATCTCTTGGCTAGGTCATAAAGTAGAGATTATAACATAACAAAAAAGCTTATTCTCTCTTTTTATCACAAAGGATTGAGAGAGCTTTGAAAGAGATTAAGCTAATAAGCTGCAAAAAGAAGAAAAATTATCCAAATATGCAAGCTTGCTTTAGACTAGACTCCCCTTGGCTTAAGCACAGCTCGACATTTTAATTGGATCATCTTTCAAATTCCACATCAGGATGAAGTGTAATAAAGTTTTGTTTATTATCACAAAGAGAAGATTAGATAATTAAACATTTAAAATACTCTTAATTAACAATTAGGCTAACATAATATGTAGGGGTGTTCACGGGTCTGTTCGGGTTGGGTTGGGTTTAGTCTCAATCCGTCAATCAACCGAACGTAGTCGGGTTTGCAATTAGTGAAACTCCTTTCGAACCATTTGACTTTTGAAATCAACTGAGCATTTGTTTTATTTGTTGGATCGGTTGCGGTCAAGTTAAACGGGTTTAACAGATATAATGTTGGGACTATTTTAATATAAATCAACTGTTAAAAAAAGTTGAAAACCCTAAATCAAAACATAAACAAATAAAATAAATAAATAAAATTTAAAACCCTAAATGAAATATGAAAATATGAAATAAGTACAAACCCTAAATCAACCATCATCAATTCAAAAGATTTTAAACCAATTAATCAAAATATGAAACTATTAACAAACAAAAAGGTAAAAAAAAATTAGGATCAAAAGTCCTTAAGAAAGATACCTCAAATATCTGCAAGATTAAACCCCTCCTCTAGGGTTGAAGATTAACAATGTCTCATTTATGTTTCAAACTAGCTAGCAGATTGAAGAAAGAACTTAAGGGAGAACTAACGAGATCGAACCAAATGGCGATTGAGAGATGATTGAGGAGGGAGGAAGAGAGTAGAGAGAGGCCGGCAAAGAGTCTTCGTATCCTCTACTGCTCTGCTGTTAGGTTTTTTAAAAATATGAAAGAGTGTGTCAGTATTGTAAGTACCAAGTGTTCGGAAATATGAGAGAGAGTAATTTATTTTTTTTAGTATTGAAAGTACCAATTGTTTGCATATATGAGAGAGAGAGTCTATTCTCAGAAGTCATATCATCACGTGATATCGGCATAGAGTCATCATTCAAATATTGCAATCTCAAAGGTTTGAAATTAAATGCATAGTTCACAAGTGAATGGCTGAAGAAAGCTAATATGTAAGCCATTTTTGGTCCAGTCGGTTTTGATGGCTAATTATACATTAAATCCGTTGCTGACCGCGGAAAATGGTCGAGTCGGTTTTGATGGCTAATTATACATTAAATCCGTTGCTGACGGCGGATTCAATAATTTTCCTAAATTAGAACTGTTGCCGACCCAAAAGCATTTTGAAACCGTATGTGGTGATGCGGGCCAAGTCGGGCCGAATCGGTTTCATCAGGCACGCAGTTTGTATGAGCAGCCTTTAATATGTACAAAGAAGGGGACCCACAAGCTTCAAATGACAAAAGATTCTTCAATTATAAATTTATTTATTTATTTATTTATATTTTTTTTCAAATTTGGGCTCTGAGTTTAGGTAGGTATGTTTAGTTATTTAGAAATATATATCATTCTGATCATCTATGTTTCTGAAAAGTTGAAGTTGTCTCCTGTTTAGATGATATTTTTTTATAAAACATATAATAGTTTGAATTTTGCCCATCTATCTACAAATCTAATTTTAGATGTAAACAAAAAATTCAACTAAATAGTTAATGAATTAATGAGTCGACAAGATCTAAACATTTAATTTACCAAAAAAAAATACTGAGTGACACAATCTAAACAATTAATATTTTTCCACACATAATCATATGGACCCAAAAAAAAATCATATGGACCCAAAAGCTAGCATTTGTTGAGCATACCATTGGATACTACTAATTGGATCAAAGGATGGGCTTATAGCCCTAGAGCTTTTTTTTCTTTCTTGTCTCCTTTTGTGGGTTTCATTTATTGTACACTTTCGGCTCAATTAAAAGCCTTATTAACAAAATCCAATAGTATGAGATCACATTCACATTCTGAGTTGTAGATTTTAAGCCCATTTTACACATTCCAATGCATCAATAAACAAAAATAGACTAGAATAAGTTTGTTTGAAATTTTTTTTTTTGGTCATACGATAGGATGTTAGGAGTGTTGGGAAAAACTACTCACATTACAAGGTAAGAATTGCAAATGACATGATTAATATGCAAATAATTCTAGAGAAATTAACATGAATTTAAATATAGGCAAGTTATAAACTTTACAACTCCACACCTAAATTAAAGATTAATAGGTACAAGTTACATAAAAATTTACTACCTAATAAACATGTTAGAAATGTAAATTACACTAAAAAATAAACCCAAATGAACATGTAATTTATATTGTAAACTAGAAGCATGTAAATCTAGAAATACAAGGCATGAACCGGTACACCATAAATTAATAAATTAATTAGAAAATACAGTGAATTAACGTTGCACCAATGGAACTTTTCTTCCCTATTGATAACAGTGGCCTATTTCATGCCATGGGAAGACCAAACAGTAGCATACACAAAATGGCAAAATCAAAAGCTTAACCCTGTGTACATGCATCTAATAAACCAATTAACTCGCTAGTACTACCAGTGGCCAATTACATGCAAAATTATTACACACACCTATGAATCTATTAATCTAATTCTATGATAAACGTCGATTCCATTTTAAGCTTGTTGGAAAAAACTACTCACATTACATAATTTCACATTGCATATCGCAAAATTATGAGATGAACAAAACAAACCTTCAATCCCAAGAAAAATAACATGCTGAATAAAATACAGATAAAATATAAAATGGTTAAAGGAAGCAAACCGAAGCCTGTGTGATACCACAGTCTCCTTAAAATAGATTCGCCGCCTCACCGTTGGGTGCTGGAGGTACGCCGGCGTCTACTTCCCAGGATACGACGGTTTTTACCAGCTACAACAGAAGCACCTTCTGATTAGCTTAGCGAACGGACAACGACAGCACTCTCTTTCAGGAAGAAAATTATAGGAGAAATAGACTGACAGTGTATGGATGTCAAGGAAAAATTCTATATCTCTTTTCAAGGAATAGGGCCTCCTTTTATACACCATGGGGGAGAGGGGAGGAGCCTCTAGCCATCAAGGCTGGCAACTAATGCTAGCAAAACTGCCCAATCAATTTTGTAAAACTGATGAGCCTTAAATGTGTGAGTTATATTCACATTTATGAGGCAATTTCTTATTCAACCATTTTCTCCAACAATGAGTTCATAAGTTAGATTATAACGAAATGGTTGCAGTCGCTCTATTGACTCAAACTCTGTATTTATGACCATCTCACTATGTTAAAGAGACATCTACGTAGATCGCTAGACCACCTACCCTGTCTCATTTTGTTCGAATAAAAAGACAAAAAGTTTTACTTCTATCTCATTTCACAATTTTCTTATGTTCTCCTTTTTCTTGATAAATTCAAATTTCAACACACAGCTTTAGTATTTCAATGCGTCTAGTGAAAAAGGCTCGTTTGGGAATTGACTATTTGACTTTTTATAAAAAGATATGTACAAAAATAGAGAGAGTAATTTAGCAACTTATAGACTATGTTGTTGTTAGCATTTGTGCCCTCAAAAACCAATTTATTGACTTTATTAATTGATTATATAAATTGCTTGGCATTTTATATTTTGCATTTTGTATGTTATTATGGGTAATGTTATATTTAATGTTATATATGATGTGAACATAAGGTCCCTTGGGTAACATTGTAGAAAAACATGCTAATGGTTAATGAACCAAAAGCTGAGAGTTATGATTTTTTGGTGCCTTGTAGACCCAATTAATGTTCTAGGCTATGGGTGTTGATTGGGCGTCGCACTACTACGGCCTACACCTGTTTTGCTGCTATATGATAGAATGATTAACTCCATCATTAAGGTAGTGACCTTAAGCAAATAGGTGGGTGTTATGCAATAAGTACATGCACTGAACAGGATCGATTTTAAGAACACCTATGGAATGATCACTGTCAGTTTAAAAGGTAGTTCTATTACAATACACTTATTTTCCTTTGACCTGAGAGGCTTGTATAAATTAATTAACTATTCATTTAACTTTGACATTGTCAATCGGTGACGCCAAATCAAAGGCTATACACGGACATGTTGGGTTATGTGAGTGGTAATTGATTTATATAGGTACTTAACATGGAATCCACCATTCTCAAAGTGAGAAAGTATATTCAAGCAATTTTTCCTATTAATGTTGGACCCAAAAGAAAACCGGCCGGTTACTTTTTCATAAAAATATTTTATAAATATATAATTGTAAAAATACTATTTTTGGAAAATGCTTTTAGGGTCCAATTAGAAGAAGGAAAAATTTAGAATTCGGTTACATGAGTTAGGGCTTTTTATAGTGATAAATTTGTCCATACCTAATAGCTCATGTGGAATATAGTTTGGTGGAAGGAAATTTGTGATTAATTGTAAGAAAGGGCCTCACTTGTAATTCTCTACTTTTAGGGGTTTAATTGTAATGTGTTGATGGACATTATTGCAATTAGTGGAAGTTCTATATTATCTGTTTAAAAGATAATTAATGAAAAATTGGATAAGTTGTATCTTGTATATTACATCTTTTATTTTATCCCCACAACTAAAAGATAGAAATCCCTAAGGATCCCACCTACATGCAAACTCTATCATGTGTTATGTATATATATCAGATGTATTTGATACAAAAATTGGCCATCAGAATTTTTAAGGTCTGTAGAAAATATATACACAAAAATAAACAAAAAGAGGATGCAAGGTGAATCACTTTGGAGGCGAGACACTTAGATCGCTTGGTGAGGTATTATCAACAACTCACTTAGAGAAGGTATTTTAGATTGTGTAATCAAGTGGTGTTTCTTTGAAAAGTGTTTTTCAAAACAAATTATTTTTCCGTAAACTTTCATTGGTATCAGAGCCATGCCATTTTGATTACATGAATCTATTTTTTTGTTTTTTATAGATGGACATTCAATGTTGTCTTGCGTAATAGTTGATTATATAATTTGTGAATATATATAATCTATATTTTCTTGTATTAATCACAAAAGAAAAGGGACCGAAATAGTATTAAAATAAAAAAATAAAAAGGAGGAGGAAAGAATGGTTTCGTAGTTTCATATCAGTAGGCTAAATAAATAATATATGTGTATATATATTAGGCACATGTCACCGTTTCAAAAATAAAAATAAAAATAAAAATAAAACGTGTTGTTTAATCGGTGATAACGGTGCACCTCAGGCTTTGTTTTATTGAGGATTGGCCTAAAAGGCATTCATATGGAATCATTATTTTATTTTTATTATTTATTTTTGCTTACTGTTGATGCATAGTTCATATCCACGATTACAGTTTCAAGAATAATAATAATAATAATAATAATAATAATAATAATAATAATAATAATAAGGAGAGGGCTGCTGACCTCACTGACACGTATAACGATGTCATCCGTTTCTACCACGCGCTGGTACAGGCGTGGACTTATTAAAGCCCTGTTTGTTTGGTTTTTAATTTAAAACTAAGTTAATTGCTTCTATATTATTCGTTGTAATTCTGCTTTATACATGACTTATACCATTGGGCTCGTAATTATTTTTTCTACAAGATTATAAAATTTCAAAATTTTATGTAAAATAAAATATGTTTTTTTCATTAATGAATAATTCAATTTTTTATGTTAAATTGCTCTTGGTGGAGCATGACTTGGTTTTTGGACCTGAAATTTTTACTGTAGACTAATGCAATGTAATTTTGTTTACTGGTATAATTTTTGTATTTTTCAGATTCTGTAATATTTATTTTCGATTTTCTGTGTAATTATTAATTACTTATAATTCCAGAAAATTTCAGAAAATTACAAAAATCATAGAAATATGCTATGTGTAGACGTCCCCCGAACGCCCCGAGGGGATGAACCCCCGTTCTGTTCATTTGGGCTCACTACAGTTCGGACTCTCAAATTGTCACGGTTCTAAATCTGAACCAAAGAGTCCAAATCCGGCAAATCGTTTTGAGAAAACAGATTTTGAAAGAAGTGTCAAACATGGACTGCTTTGCCAGATACAGAGTCGCCACCTAAATATTTTATTTTGGAGAAATTTAGGAAACCCTGACTCGTTTGCCTAAGGCCACGTGTCCGTCATCACCAAAGTTGCCTCGGCTCGGGAACTTGGGTACGATTGGGGAAGGTCACTTCGTGAGCACCCTCGCTTGCCCGATCAAAGATCGGCCTTTACTAACCATGATATCTATTTTTGAAAATATTATGCGTTCTTATTCCGGTTATTAGCCTAGATTTACTATGTGATGCGCACAGCATACAAGTATAGACTGGATCGCCTGAATTGGAACAAAACATTTCATGTTTGTTTGTTTGAAAATGGTTTGATGGTACTACTCGCAAGTAGGCTAAGACGTGGATTTGACACCCTCAGGTGGGCTTAGAAAACATGATTTTGCCACTATCTAGTGGACTTAAAACTCACAATTAATGAATTGTTCTAATTCAAATAACCCAACCTTCACCCACAGGCATTCAGGCAGTTTATATCACATAAAGCACACAGCCTCATGGTAAGCATGCTATCATGGCATTCACTCACACGCATGCAATGATGCTAAAGCGTAAAACTTACCGAGTACTCTAAGCCAAAACAGAAGCTAGGTTAGAAATCCATGCATGATCCTAACTATACAGAAATGTCTAATGCAACACATGCAAAAATACAATGCAGTTAGTATGATGCGCCGAGCCCGGTGCATGCAAAACAGATGAATGAATGCAAACATGCTATCATGCTGTATGCTAATTGAAATATGCCCTAATCTAACCATCATAAGCTGGTAAATAAAAGGGAGAAAGACGTGGGGTTGAAAGATATACATCACACACACGCACACTTATTACAATATTGCCCTCGCGCGGAGGGTCCGAATAAATAATATACAGTCCCGAATGAATATTACAGTCCAAATATGTACAAAACCCTAATTAATTAACAAATTAAATTAGGAAAGCAATAAATTGGCATGCAAGCCAGGGACTGCCTCAATTCTGCTCCGGGTGATGAATGATGCATGTTCGGGTTGCCTTGCGCGGAAATCCATTGCGATGCCCCAATTAGCCTCTGTTTGCAATTGTTCTTGGGATGCGTGCCAAGCTCCGGAAGGCTATTGACTCTTGATTTGCTGTAACAGAGAGCAAGAAAGGGGCATGGCAAAGTATTTTCACATATGTATGCATGACTACCCTTCAGAGAGTGTAGTCCTCGATCCTCGTGCCACCAATCACGCATATCGATGCATGATGGCCGATGAGTCGAATTGCACTACTCAATGTGAAATGAATGCACATATAAACACAACAAAACCTAAACTCCATCATGGATAATCTGGAGTATCAGTGACTGGGAATTGAGACACATTCCGTCACTCGAAGTACGAAACGTCCCTCGTTTCCCGTGCTCGGGCTAACTCCTATCCCAAACACAATGCGATATGCATGACATGCATGAATGCAATCCTAACATGCGACCTAGCATACACAATGCTATGAAATGGCATACACAATGCACGATGTAACGAGGCATTCACAATGCTCTAACATACAACCTAGCATACACAATGCTATGAAATGAAATGGCATACACAATGCACAATGGGCTTACACCAACATGAGTGGACCTCAGCCGCACTCACATTAGTGGCCATTAGATGAAAATGAGACGCTCGAGATGCGTGCACACGTGCACGCAAACCGAGGACCGAACCTAAGGCACAAATGCCACTCTAACAAAGCATGGCAAGGTATGAAACATGATATGCAAACATGCAAATTTTACTACCAAAATATGATGGAAAACAGTCCCGAAATATGGAAACATGGCACCCGATGCATGAAATGAGACGCGAAACTCGAAACTAGCCGCATGGAATGACTTATAGCTATACAAAGCATGCATTATTTGAATATGAAGCATAAAGACAGAATCAAGGCAGTCCCAAAACGTGCATATTTCCAGTTTTAAGCAAGGCCAAAAAGTGAACACAAATAGGGCTAAGTTAACATGCAAAAATGGCCCCAAAAGAGAGATAAAGAAGCAAGTAGCAGCTGATGGCCCCAAACAATGAAGATCCCTTCAAAAACGTTGAAGAGGGGCTCAAAACAAGGTATTTTACAGTTTATGGCCGAGCCCAAAACAGTGCACAAGTAAGCTTAAAATACTATGCAAGAAATAGGCATAAAAGAAGGTTTAAACACAAAGTGTAAAAAGAGAGCCTCAAACAGCAAAAGACCCTTGAGCAAACATGAAGAGGGAGTCAAAATATGACTATTTTCAGTTTGGGTTGGAGCCCAAAAATACAAGCACAAGGGGCTAACAAAACATGCAAAAATAGGCCAAAAGAGGGATAAAGAGGCAAGTGACAAAAGAAAGCCTCAAACAGTGAAGAGCCCTTCAAAAATGTTGAAGAAGGGATCAAAATAAGCCACTTTTCAATTTATAAACAAGCTCAAAACAATTTACAAATGAGCCTAAAATACTATGCGAGAAAGAAGCATACAAGAGAGGTAAAGAAGAAAGTGTAAAAAGGAAGCCTCAAACAAGGAGAGACCCTTAAACAAACATGAAAAAGGGCTCAAAATAATGCTATTTTCAGTTAGGATCGGAGTCCAAATATGCAAACAAGAGGAGCTAATATATTGAGCAAAAATAGGGCCAAAGAGAGGGATAGAAGACTTACCCTTGAAGACCAATGCTTCAACAACTCTTGGCTTGAGAAAAGGTGCTCCTTGCCTTTGAAAAACCAGCTCCAAGTGTTGGAAAGGATGGTGGGGAGGTGGTGCTATGTGGTGGTGTAAAAAGGGGCCAAAAAAAAAAACAAAAGGGTTTTGATGCTTGGAATATAGAGAGAGAGAAATTAAATGTAGGAGGCTTAAACAAAAATTTTTTCTAACCCAAAATGCAGCTGGAGCTGCTGGTTTTATATAGGGAGGAATGGAGGAAAGGGGGGGGAAAAGGGGGGGGAAATGGGGGGGAAAATCAATTCAAATTTCCCTCCAAAAATAGGCCTAAAAGAGAGATAAAGAGGCAAGTGGTAGCTGCTGGCCTCAAACTAAAGAGAGCCCTTCAACAAAGTTGAAGAGGAGCTCAAAAAAAGACACTTTACAGTTTACATCAAGCCACAAAACAGCTCACAAATAAGCCTAAAATACCATGCAAAAATAGGCCTAAAAGAGAGTTAAAGAGGCAAGTGATAGTAAGAGACCTCAAACAGCAAAAGGTCCTTAATCAAACATGAAAAGGAGCTCAAAATATGACTATTTACAGTTTGGGTTGGAGCCCAAAAATGCTTTCAAGTAAGGCTTAGATATAGAGCAAGATAGGAACAAAAAAAAAAAAAAAGAAGCTTACCCTTGAAGACCAATGGACCAACAGCTCTTGGTCTGAGAAATGGTGCTCCTAAGCTCTGAAAAACAGCTCCAAGTCGTTGAAATGGATGGTGGTGGGGTGTATACCAAAAATCGAAGCAAACGGAGGCGGTTAAGCGGTCCCGAACCGAGGCACACGACCGACGGTTCCAAAAACCGAGAACTAGGCTCCGAAACGGGAAAAACGGCCTACGACCACGAAACGTAGCCTACGGCCACTAAGAGATGATCTAAGAGACCTCTCCCTCCCTTCGCGAAGAGAAGACGGAGAAAACGGGACCTAGTTCGCAAACCGAGGCAAAGCACAAAAGAGTCCGGAAGTCCGGAGGCAAGGCCCACGACCGAGACTCCGCGACCTCTGAATGAGCACAATATGCAACATCACCAAGCGCTCAATCGGTGACGTCTGAGTCTTAAGGTCGGTCAACAATGGGGTGTCTACAGTTGCCCCTCTTTGACAGAACTCGAAAGTCGTAAGTGACGCGAGTGAATGTCAAAGCCCAGAGACAACCCATTTTTGACAAGGCCGAAGACTTAGACAAACATACTAGATAACAAAGAAATGTGCCCGCAGGCATGCCCGCCGGCGGGGGGCAAGATGCAAAATGATATGCAGGAAGATTTTGATAATTGGACTTATACGCTACGCGAAACCGGTTTGATAATTGGACTTATACGCTACGCGAAGCCGGTTTGAAAATTGAGGACTCATGCAATGCACTGCAATGTAGTGGCTAATATGTAATATAATAGCTAAGAGGTAAAGGTATCTTACAGGGGCAATTGGTAATGACTTACCTCGGCAATGTCCTACCTCATGCTGATGTGGGAATCTTCCTCTTCTGCTCAGTTGAACCACAGGTACTACTTTTCTCCTTGACTATGGTTGCAGCTTTCCCTATTCTCCAACAGGGTGACAGACTAGGTTGGATCAGTATCCAGAATTGAGGCGCATACAGATGCTATCTCAATCTATGGGGCTGCCATACAGATTTTAAGCCGAGGATATACCCCTGGGTATTTAAACCAGACTTTAGTCTCGAAAATCCCGAACCTTTGCGTTCTAGGCAAGAACCATTTGAACTCTAGTTTCCACCGTCTCAGTTGATCTCCTAGGAACTCACTGCTAACATAGGTAGGTGGCTATACCAAACCACTGGGAGTCGTTCGGGCACGACAAACACCAAAGGAATTGCACCTTTAGAGGATTTAAGGTCTCCTAGACCAAGTGAGTGTACAAGACAGTGCGAATAAATGCAAGTGCGATGCGCAAAACAGTGCGAGTGATGATGCAGGATTTAAGGTCTCCTTAGACCGAAGAGTGCATAAGACAGTGCAAATGATGCAAAAATACAATGTGCACAAGACAGTACGATGCAAAGTGAATGTACAAAACAGTGCTAAACAAATGCACAAAATAGTGCGATGCTAAAGGTGTACAAAACAGTACGAGCAGGGTGAATGCACAAAACAGTGCGAATACAGATAAGGTGCGCAAGATAACGCGATGTAATGCATGCACAATGCAAGTAATGGTCACGGCGCAAGATAGCGCGATGCAATACACTAACAAGTACAGGTGAAATGCACAAGATAGCGCGATAAAATGCATGCACAATGTAAGTAATGGGCACAAAATAGTGCGATGCGCAAAATAACGCGAGTGAAATGTAATGCACTAACAAGTGCAAGTGGGACGCGCAAGATAGCGCGAATGATACAATGCACAGAACAATGCAATACGCTAAACAGCGCGATTGATTTGAAATGCACAAGATAGTGCGAATGATAAACTACACAAAATAGTGCGATTGAGGTGCGCAAAATAGCGCGAATGTAAACTGCACAAAACAGCGCGATTGAGGTGCACAAAATAGCGCGAATGATAAACTACACAGAACAGTGCGATTGTGGTGCGCAAAATAGCGCGAGTGATAAACTGCACAAAACAGTGCGATGGTGGTGCGCAAAATAGCGCGAATGATAAACTGCACAAAACAGTGCGATACACTAAACAGCGCGAGTGATTAGAAATGCACAAAACAGTGCGATACGCTAAACAGCGTGAGTGATTTGAAATGCACAAGACAGTGCGATTGAGATACAACCACAAGATGCACAAGACAGTGCAAGTGAGATACAAAGTGTAAGTACACAAGACAGTGCGAGTGAGATAAAATGCACAAGAAAGTGCGATACGCTAAACAGTGCGAGTGATTTGAAATGCACAAGGCAGTGCGATAAAATGCATCTTCTATGCAAGTATGGGGGCATTTTCCATGCAGAAGATACAGGCATTTTCTATGCAAGTATGGAAGCACATTCTATGCAATATTGAAAGCAAGCATATTCTATGCATGAAACAAGCAAAGCATATTCTATGCGAAATCGAAAGCAAGCATATTCTATGCATGAATCATAACGATGCGCGGCACGCATGCAACAACAGTGTATATGAAAGTTCACATTCTACGCAATAGAGGAGCATCAAATATGTACTCTGGTGCCTCTGATTTGCCTCTTAGAGGGCTTCGCAACACACTCAGCTCAAAAAGGGCACACCCTGTTCATATTGGCGAGAGATAACATCTGTTACTGCTTTAATTGCCATTCTGACTTGAAGCATGCTTAAGCTTGGAGTAGAGGCACACTCATTCTTCGAAGCACTGACAAGGCCTGAAGAGGTACATATGGAATGCAATCTCAGAATTTTCTGAAGGTGAAACACACTCAGATGCTCAAAATTTTCCCTCTTTTCTTTTGCTTTGCAGTCCAGAACTTATATAGCTTCAGATAGGTCCTTGTTTTACTGTTCACACTTATCGGGGGTGGACCCTACAGTTTTATGAAAGAACAAATCCTGTTTTGCACAAATGTGGAGAATGGCACAGCACTCTGAGCACAAGATGATTTTTTGAAATTGAGAAATGAGTTCTCGACCGAGTATTAAGCCTACAACTGAACACAACGAAAAAGACTCAATAATGGAAAACAAAAGGTAAACAACCTAAACACATCGAGACACACTCGGACTAACTCAAAGCAAGAATCGAGACAAAACAAAAGACACAACACTCAGACGTATTACAAAGACGAGAGACCTCTCAGAACGCGAGGAGCCAGTTTCTCCGGGTATTATTTCCCACCCTTTTTCATTTGTGATTCTCACATCACTCGGCCCTCAAGCTCTGTTTTTCTAAAAAAGCCCTTTCCTCACTTTTTCTCTCAGCGCACACCTCTCTATTCTTCAATCTCTCATTTTAAATCCCTCCCCTGGGCGGTTGATGGATAAATAGAAAGTTGTGAGCTCTTGCCCCTAGCATTCCGCTAGATTCTTCTTCTTCTGCACGCGGCTAGTGAGTTTCTCCCACAGAGGGGCTGTGCTACAACTGGGTGTGTAGCAAATCTGCAACTGACATCGGTTGACGATGCTTGCTGGGGAGTTTGGACGTGATCAGATCTGTCCAGATGAGGGAGTGGAATATCTTGATCCATTCCAGTTCGTGCTTCGCACTTGGCTTGATACCTCGTTGCTCGGAGGGTGAGAGAGCTTTCAGCCCTTTTGCTGTTAACTTCAGTTGTGCCCTTTTCTGGCAGGTAAAGTGCCCTTCTTGGCAAGTATTGTGGCAATGGGGAAAAGACAGAACACCTGACTCAACTGTGCCCCTAGTTCATCATTTCAACCATTTTTTTGTTTTTGGCTTTCTACTAAGACAATTTTGACCAAAATGAGAGTTCGATTAACATGCTTGTTCAATTTTATGATTTAAAATCATGCAAGTCAGGTTATGAGCATTGAAAATTTTCCTTTTTTGGATCCAAGAAATGGTCCAGTTTTGGAAAAATGGAATAATTTTTGAGAGAAAATTAATCAACCTTAGTAAAAATTCTCAAAAACTGTTTTTTCAAACGATCACTGCTCAACAAGCATAGAACCCACTCTCGAGATGCACAACCTCAGATTCGAAGGAAAATTGCTCCTTGCTTGAGCGGAGCTGCATGGCAACGGACAGTCACCCCTTGTTTGAACGGCACTGCAGCGCATTGAATGGCAACGGAAAGTTGCCCCTTGTTTGAACGGCACCACAGCGCATTGAATGGCAACGGAAAGTTGCCCCTTGTCTGAATGGCCCCGCAGCGCATTGTAGTCAGTCCTCAGAGTGACGAACACAACCAAATTCTCGGATACAAAGAAAGCGAAGATGATCAAAACCATTACATAGGCACAATCAATTTGAAGTGTTTTACGGATGGACTTCAGAATGAAGTTGCCTACGTATCCCAAAGATGGGAATCAAGCCTTACGTAGTTTAGGGTTAAGGTACACTCGGGTATTTAACCTCTCCTTTTGCGCTCTAACTTTTGCCAAGGCCGCCCTTTGCGGGTTTTCAACCTTGCGAGCTATGTTTTTTTTCTTTTCAATTTTTGTGTTCTTTTCATTTCTTTTTTGATTTTCTTTTTTTGTTCTTTTCTTTGCATCTTTCTTTTTTGTTCTTTTGTTCTTTTCTCTTTTTTGTTCTTTTTCTTCTTTTCTTGCTCTAACTTTTGCCTGGGCCGCCCTTCCGGGTTTTCGGCCCAGCGAGCCTCTCAAAGGTAAAAGTATAGCTTTGTCCATGTCAAATGGTTTTGAGATCCCGAAGTCATCTGAATCCAGGAGAATGGTTGTTGTTCGCTGACGATGCAAGAGTCCATCCAATGGAGGATGAATTTGCCCCCAATGTTTGTGGATAGGAACTCAGTTGTCCTTCAACAATGTCTTCTTCTTTCCTCCCTTCTGGGGTTTGGCATTCTTGCCGATTTTCATCGTGGACTCTTCAAGCACATTTGAAATTCTTGCCCCTAGTTCGAGGGGTGTTCCTGATCTAGCTTCGCAAGCTTCTTGATCTGACTTTGTTGCCGCTAATTCACGGGCTGCTCTGGATCCGGCCACACAGGCCTTACATTGTAGTTGACATTTGAACTTTCTGAGTTCTAGTCCAAGGTTTGAAAATGAGGAGTCGAGTCTCGAGGCTGAGAGCGATCCTAAGCTGCACAATCTCAAGAGCGATTCCACACAGGTCTTCGCAGGACCACGTAAAACATTTTTTTTTTTTGAAATCTTTTAAGAAAACGACTAATCGCTCGCGCTGAAGACGGTGTGGGACCAATCTGGATCAAGCCAGGATCCTTCTCAGTACTCATGTTAACAAACATGATTTCATTCATTAAAGGCTTAGCACGCCTCTCTTTCTCTCAATTTGATCAAAGTTTTGCAAATCCCGAGGAATTCCTTCCCCTTTGTTTTCATCACAATGTTCAAAAGGTTTTGAAAAACTTAGGTCGATGCAATGATTTTCAAAGCACAGAAAAACAGGTGAAAAGCACTGTCGTTTCATTTAGAACTTCTGGCACAACTGGCATAAGGCAGAAGCGAACACAAGAATGTGAAAATCACTGCTGTTCATTCAAATCTGTTGGCGTTACTGGCTCTAAGACAGAAACAGACTCAAAAGAAAGCAAAAAGACAAACACAAAATAAAACAATGATGCCCGAGGTAACACCCCCGGAATCACCTGACTCTAACAAAACAGGACTGACTCGGTATAACAAGACAGACCCAACTGACTCAGTAAGAAAAGATTGACTCTGTACGACACAACAAAACTGACCCAATACCCAAGTCAGAAAGCACAAAAACTAGTATTTGCATATTGCTCAGAACAGTGCATGCCATTCCCACATCTGGAGTTAATCGAGCGCTGCCTGTAGGTGGTTCATCCCCCGATCACATAACATTATCCTCCCAAATTCACTAATCCAGTGCCGATAGACTTTGCTGAGCTCGGCGGGAGGATGGCCCCATTGTCGAATAGATCCTGTACTTCATGGCGAAGACGGAAGCAGTCGTCGGTAGTATGGCCAGTTTGTTAATGGTACGCGCAGTACTAGGTAGCATCATGTGTAGCCGGAAGAGGGTTCGGGAGAGGCCGAGGCTCAAGGGGTTTGAGATGGCCTTGTCCAATAAGGATTTGGAGAGCTTTGGACAAAGGCATATAGAGGGCATGGAAGACCCTCCGACCTCGGGGTTGGTACTTCAAGGCTTGTGGATTTTTACTAGGCGCACCAGCAAAGGGATTGGCAGGTGCTGGCCTGGTTTGCCGATCTCTTCCGAATGGAGGATTAGAGATAACATGATCGTCTCTGGTATGACAACCCTTCTCCCGATGTTCCCTTTGATTCAGACTGCCCCCAACTTGAGTAGCGAAAGTGTCATCCACAGCTTTTGCAACAACTGCGAGGACTTGCTCTTTGTTCAGTCCCTCGGCTTTTAAAGCCTTAACAGCGAACAGGAGATGTTCATGGGGATCCATGTCCGCCCCTACCTTGTTCTTTCCACTCGCCTCCACTTTGCCAAGGGATTGGCCTTCCTCAAATGCAGCCCATCCCAAGATCGAGGAGCCTTTTGACATGAAGTTCCCGGTATGTGGTGTGGTCGATGATGGAGCCAATGTCCCGGAGGCCAGATCTGTTACGGTTCTTTGAAGATCTTTAATCATTCCCATCAACTCAGAAGTAGTGGGTTCACGGGTTTGAGATGGTTGAGGTTCAGGTGCACCCATCATGCATAAGTCCATGTTTTCTGGGATAAACACCTCAGGCTTGGGTAGATGGGTCGGGGTGATGTATATACTGGGGTCATAGGTGGATGGCAGTATATGGATGAGATTGAGGTAGGCAGGAGATGTTTGGTCATTAGGGTCTGAAGGTGGAGCTATCGTCCGATTGTCGATTAGATTTTGGACCTCATGACGAAGGCGGTAGCAACGGTCGGTGCCATGACCGCGCTGCTGATGGTACATACAGTACTTGGAAGGGTTATGTCTGGCTAGGAGTGGGTCAGGAAGAGGTTGAGGATCGAGGGGTTTGAGATGCCCTTTTTTCATCAGGAGTTTTAGTGCGCTAGTCAGGCTCATATAGAGGGGGGTGAAAGTTCTGCCCTGAGCTCGGGCTGGGCCGACGGTTTGTAGGCTTGGTTTGGCAAAAGGGTTGGTTGTGGTGACTGTATTGATTTCAGTGGGTTTGGGAATAGTGCTACTTCCAGCATTGGTACTCCTTGAAATCATCCTCCTTGTCGGTTCCCTTGTTCTGGGAATGATCCCACTGTTGAACGCATTCTCGACCTGAACCCCCAGTTCATATAGACTTTTGAAAGTGAATAGTGGAGCGACTATCAACTTTTTCAACATATCATGCTCAAGGTTTCGCACCATCATCTGCACTTGATCCCTCTCAGAAGGGCGACGATCTGTCATCTGTGCTGCATTTGCTCTCCACCTCGCAATAAATTCTACAAAAGGCTCTGTTGGGTTCTGGCTGGTTGCTTCAAGTTCTTGGATGGTCATTTCAACTTGGGTATTGTACGAATACTGATCGACGAAGGCCTCAGCCAATTCTTCCTAATTTTGCTTCACCTTGTCCTCCAACTTAGCGTACCAAGTGGTTGCTACACCCGACAGGGTTCTTCCATACAGAGAGAGTTTTTGTGGCTTAGTCTGACCCATCGGCTTCAGGACATCCAAGAAAAGTCAGATATGTACCATTGGATCTCCAGACCCGTCGAAACGGTCGATATATGGCATTTTGAATTTGTCTGGGAGCCGTACGGCAGACTCGGTGTACCCATCCTCAATGTTGGGAATGGAGTTAAGGCCCTGTGCCTTTTTGAACTGCTTCTCAAGGTTCGCAATTTTCACTGCAGTCGGATTGAACTCATCAACATGAAAGGGTTGAGAGTTCTCTCATTAGGCTGCACCAGGGGTCTGAGCACCTGAGCTTGAGTCAACCTTTCTCGAGGATCTAGACACTGCAAATCTTCAACTGGCGGTAGTGGGTCAAAGTTCGGCTGGGGTCCTAAAGCTGGATGTGAAGCAGATGCCCCAGATGGGCACTGCGTTTCAATACTGGTCTCAGCCTGCATGGCAGTTCCCTGATTTAACGCTGCTATCACGGCCACAAATTCTTCCGAACCCTGTGCCATCACGGGTCTGCTGATGATGTGACTGGTGACTGTCAGATCAGATGAACCAATGAGCCTTGTCTGGCCCTTCTTTGCCTTGCCTTAGCGAAAGAACACTGGTTGCCCTTGAATTGAATCTGTGACCTAACAAAGTCTATCAGCACTAGTTCAATGTACACGAGGGATATCGGAGCCTTCTGAAGCTATGGTTCCCAGACTACCTAGCAAAAGAGAAAACACGCAGCATCTCAGCCTAACTTCACCAAAACAGATACGAGCATCGTAGGATGACTGTGCCCTCTATTGAATTCTGCCCCCAAAATTCTGCCTCAAATCTGATACCCTTGGGTAAATTGATTCCCAAAATACTAAATTGGTGCCCACAGGCCTGATGAACAGACTTGTAAACTGATACATGCATTCCTGTAGAGACGCACTCTAAAAGCACATAACAGATAAATGAGAGCCAAAACACCCCTATGTTGGGGTAGGGTTTCCCTGTCCTATTTTGTCAGGAGCTAGGGTTTCACTACGCATGCAGCGACTTCAAACAACCTATCAGGTAAGCAACTTGTCCTAGCTTGGAATGGTCACTATGGATTCCGAATATGCACTAGGTCGAATGGTCAAAAGGGTGCCCCGGTAAAACCGGGGTTTGTGTTCCCATACTGGCAGAGCCCACAACCGGTCAGCCTTATGGTCATGTCTTGACAAGACAAGCCTCCGGCAAACCGTTCAGGAATAGCAGATGGCAAACACGGTGTCCTAGGCGCACCAATGCAAATGCAATGCAAAGAAACACACAAGTGTAGTCAAAACAAGATATCATGAGTTCGAGTCAAGTTCTCTAACTACCCAGCAGAGTCGCCAGAAACTGTAGACGTCCCCCGAACGCCCCGGGGGGATGAACCCCCGTTCTGTTCATTTGGGCTCACTACAGTTCGGACTCTCAGATTGTCACAGTTCTAAATCTGAACCAAAGAGTCCAAATCCGGCAAATCGTTTTGAGAAAACAGATTTTGAAAGAAGTGCCAAACATGGACTGCTTTGCTAGATACAGAGTCGCCACCTAAATATTTTATTTTGGGGAAATTTAGGAAACCCTGACTCGTTTGCCTAAGGCCACGTGTCCGTCATCACCAAAGTTGCCTCGGCTCGGGAACTTGGGTACGATTGGGGAAGGTCATTTCGTGAGCACCCCCGCTCGTCCGATCAAAGATCGGCCTCTACTAACCATGATATCTATTTTTGAAAACATTATGCGTTCTTATTCCGGTTATTAGACTAGATTTACTATGTGATGCGCACAGCATACAAGTATAGACTGGATCGCCTGAATTGGAACAAAACATTTCATGTTTGTTTGTTTGAAAATGGTTTGATGGTACTACTCGCAAGTAGGCTAAGACGTGGATTTGCCACCCTCAGGTGGGCTTAGAAAACATGATTTTGCCACTATTTAGTGGGCTTAAAACTCACAATTAATGAACTGTTCCAATTCAAATAACCCAACCTTCACCCACAGGCATTCAGGCAGTTTATATCACATAAGAACATAGCCTCATGGTAAGCATGCTATCATGGCATTCACTCACACGCATGCAAGGATGCTAAAGCGTAAAACTTACCGAGTACTCCAAGCCAAAATAGAAGCTAGGTTAGAAATCCATGCATGATCCTAACTATACAGAAATGTCTAATGCAACACATGCAAAAATGCAACTATAGCAGGCTCGGCTATTCTAAACATGGCATATGAAATGCTACAGCTAACATGTATTCAACTTGAAATTGAAAATACAATGTAGTTAGTATGATGCGCCGAGCCCGGTGCATGCAAAACATATGAATGAATGCAAACATGCTATCATACTGTATGCTAATTGAATTATGCCCTAATCTAACCATCATAAGCTGGTAAATAAAATGGAGAAAGATGTGGGGTTGGAAGACATACATCACACACATGCACACTTATTACAATATTGCCCTCACGCGGAGGGTCCGAATAAATAATATACAGTCCCGAATGAATATTACAATCCAAATATGTACAAAACCCTAATTAATTAACAAATTAAATTAGGAAAGTAATAAATTGGCATGCAAGCCAGGGACTGCCTCAACTCTGCTCCGAATGATGAATGATGCATGTTCGGGTTGCCTTGCGCGGAAATCCATTGCGATGCCCCAATTAGCCTCTGTTTGCAATTGTTCTTGGGATGCGTGCCAAGCTCTGGAAGGCTACTGACTCTTGATTTGCTGTAACAGAGAGCAAGAAAGGGGCATGGCAAAGTATTTTCACATATGTATGCATGACTACCCTTCAGAGAGTGTAGTCCTCGATCCTCGTGCCACCAATCACGCATATCGATGCATGATGGCCGATGAGTCGAATTGCACTACTCAATGTGAAATGAATGCACATATAAACACAACAAAACCTAAACTCCATCATGGATAATCCGGAGTGTCGGTGACTGGGAATTGAGACACGTTCCGTCACTCGAAGTACGAAACGTCCCTCGTTTCCCGTGCTCGGGCTAACTCCTATCCCAAACACAATGCGATATGCATGACATGCATGAATGCAATCCTAACATGCGACCTAGCATACACAATGCTATGAAATGGCATACACAATGCACGATGTAACGAGGCATACACAATGCTCTAACATACAACCTAGCATACACAATGCTATGAAATGAAATGGCATACACAATGCACAATGGGCTTACACCAACATGAGTGGACCTCAGCCACACTCACATTAGTAGCCATTAGATGAAAATGAGACACTCGAGATGCGTGCACACGTGCACGCAAACCGAGGACCGAATCTAAGGCACAAATGCCACTCTAACAAAGCATGGCAAGGTATGAAACATGATATGCAAACATGAAAATTTTAGTACCAAAATATGATGCAAAACAGCCCCGAAACATGGAAATATGGTACCCGATGCATGAAATGAGATCCGAAACTCGAAACTAGGCGCATTGAATGACTTATAGCTATACAAAGAATGCATTATTTGAATATGAAGCATAAAGACAGAATCAAGGAAGTCTCAAAACGTGCATATTTCCATTTTTAAGCAAGGCCAAAAAGTGAACACAAATAGGGCTAAGTTAACATGCAAAAATGGCCCCAAAAGAGAGATAAAGAAGCAAGTAGCAGCTGATGACCCCAAACAATGAAGATCCCTTCAACAAAGTTTAAGAGGGTCTCAAAAAAAGGTATTTTACAGTTTATGTCCGAGCTCAAAACAGTGCACAAGTAAGCTTAAAATACTATGCAAGAAATAGGCCTAAAAGAAGGTTTAAACACAAAGTGTAAAAAGGGAGCCTCAAACAGCAAAAGACCCTTGATCAAAATGAATAGGGGGTCAAAATATGACTATTTGCAGTTCGGGTCGGAGCCCAAAAATACAAGCACAAGGGGATAAAAAAACATGCAAAAATAAGGCCAAAAGAGGGATAAAGAGGCAAGTGACAAAAGGAAGCCTCAAACAGTGAAGAGCCCTTCAACAATGTTGAAGAAGGGCTCAAAATAAGCCACTTTTTAGTTTATAACCAAGCTCAAAAAAATTTACAAATGAGTCTAAAATACTATGCGAGAAAGAGGCATACAAGAGAGGTAAAGAAGCAAGTGTAAAAATGAAGTCTCAAACAGGGAGAGGCCCTTAAACAAACATGAAAAGGGGCTCAAAATAATGCTATTTTTAGTTAGGGTCGGAGCCCAAATATGCAAGCAAGAGGAGCTAATATATTGAGCAAAAATAGGGCCAAAGAGAGGGATAGAAGACTTACCCTTGAAGACCAATGCTTCAACAACTCTTGGCTTGAGAAAAGGTGCTCCTTGCCTCTGGAAAACCAGCTCCAAGTGTAGGAAAGGATGGTGGGGAGGTGGTGCTATGTGGTGGTGTAGAAAGGGGCCAAAAAAAAAAATAAAAGGGTTTTGATGCTTGGAATATAGAGAGAGAGAAATTAAATGTAGGAGGCTTAAACAAAATTTTTTTCTAACCCAAAATGCAGCTGGAGCTGCTGGTTTTATAGAGGGAGGAATGGAGGAAAAGGAGGGAAAAATGGGGGGGAAAATCAATTCAAATTTCCCCTCAAAAATAGGCCTAAAAGAGAGATAAAGAGGAAAGTGGTAACTGCTGGCCTCAAACCAAAGAGAGCCCTTCAACAAAGTTGAAGAGGGGCTCAAAACAAGACACTTTACAGTTTATATCAAGCCACGAAACAGCTCACAAATAAGCCTAAAATACCATGCAAAAATAGGCCTAAAAGAGAGTTAAAGAGGCAAGTGATAGTAGGAGACCTCAAACAGCAAAAGGTCCTTAATCAAACATGAAAAGGAGCTCAAAATATGACTATTTACAGTTTGGGTCGGAGCTCAAAAATGCTTGCAAGCAAGGCTTAGATATAGAGCAAGATAGGAACAAAAAAAAAAGGAAAAGAAGCTTACCCTTGAAGACCAATGGACCAGCAGCTCTTGGTCTGAGAAATGGTGCTCCTAAGCTCTGAAAAATAGCTCCAAGTCGTTGGAATGGATGGTGGTGGGGTGTATACCAAAAACCGGAGCAAACGGAGGTGGTTAAGCGGTCCCGAACCGAGGCACACGACCGACGGTTCCGAAAACCGAGAACCAGGCTCCGGAACGGGAAAAATGGCCTACGACCACGAAACGTAGCCTACGGCCACTGAGAGATGATCTACAAGACCTCTCCCTCCCTTCGGGAAGAGAAGACGGAGAAAACGGGACCTGGTTCGCAAACCGAGGCAAAGCACAAAAGAGTCCAGAAGTCTGGAGGCAAGGCTCACGGCCGAGACTCCGCGACCTCTGAACGAGCACAATATGTAACATCACCGAGCGCTCAATCGGTGACGTCTGAGTCTTAAGGTCGGTCAAAAATTGGGTGTCTACACTATGGCATTATGTAAATATTGTATACAACATATTAAGATCTTTTAAATGATTAGAACTTGTAGTATATTGTTATTTTAAATAACATGATTTATTTATATTGATGAATTTTAATTCCATGATTAAATTTGCTAACATGTTTTATTTTATGAATTACATTGAGATGTTATCATGTAGAATTAATGTTTTATCATGCTTTAGACATGCCATAGTTAGTGGGAGGTTGTTCAGTTGATAAAAATCTTTGTAGATTTTCTCCCGAAAATTATTTTACTGTTGATGGCATATAACCATATTCATGATTATATATATATTTTTGTGGGTTTCATGTTACTTATGATAACATGAAAATTTAATTTGCTAATTTATGGAGATAAATTAGTTATAAATATTGTTGGTACCCCATTTTAATAATTAAGTGTTAAATATGATTATTTTAAGAAAAATAATGCCTATGGCCTTCCTTTGTTGGTAAATAAAAATTCTGATTAATTGAGATTCAAATGATACCAAAAGGGTCGTTGGGTTTTAATTAATTAGTTTGTTTTATTTATTTTGTGAAAAGTATAAGTGTGACTAGTCGGAGTGTCGGCTAAAATGAAGGCATAATCTTACATGTTCATGCTATGTATCTAAACAATGGTTTGCACTTAGACAAATACTATATGATAACCAAAAGGTGTCATATGAGTTGATTTGGAGGCTAAAAGAAAAATTGGGAGTCATAAATAAATTTAACTTTTCTAAAAGAAAAAATAAAAATTGGTAACATGAGATGATATTATGATGGGTAGTAACTACCCACCCATTCAAGGTATGTTCACTTATTTCAAAAGAAATTTTTGTACATACAGGATTGGTTTCCCAATGCTCACTATGAATGTTTTAAATATAAATGTTATATTTGTGGGGTTATAAATTGTTTGAATAAAAATTCTAGTGAGCATTACCATAGTAGATTCAAAATCCCGCATCTTATGGATTTATATACAATGCAATACTTATATTCTTCTGACACATGTTTTAATTTTTAACATATACAGTTAAAAATGAACAACTTTAATCATTTGTCCAAAATTCTTGATGATAATCGTTTGACTGTATCAAACTATGTGGACTGGAAGAGAAATTTAACAATTGTCCTCGCTGCTGAAAAATTGAACCATGTCCTAACCACTGATCCACCTGCGCTTCCTGAGGCGGATGCCACTGATGAACAACGTGAGGCTGTTAGGAAGTGGCATGAGGCAGATGATGTTGCAAAATGCTACATATTGGCCTCAATGACCAATGTATTGCAAAAGCAGCATGAGGGTGTTCCTACTGCAAAAGACATGATGGTTAACTTGAAAGAAATGTTTGGAGAACAAAGCAGAAGTGCACGCCAAACAGAAATGAAAGGTTTTATGTCCACTAAAATGGTGGAAGGTACTCCAGTACGGGAACATGTTCTAAAAATGATATCTTTCATTAACATACTGGAAACTTTGGGTGCAGATATTGATGGTGAAACTAAAATTGATGCGATACTTTCATCTTTACCAGATTCTTATAATCAGTTTATTTTGAATTACAATATGAATAAGATGATTGTAGCACCATCAGAGCTGCTCAATATGTTGCAAGCAGCAGAGGATCTTATTAAAAAGAGCCAGCCCACTGTGATGATGGGTGAGAAGGAAAGTCCTAGAAAATTCAAGCCTAAGGGCATGAATAATTTTAATAAAGAATCTACGGGCTCTAAGTTCTCCGGAAAAACACAAGGTGTTTTTAAAAAAGGCATAGATAAAAACAAAAGCAAAGGAAATTGTTTCCATTGCGGAAAGCCTGGCCATTGGAAGAGAAACTGCTGTCATTATTTGGCAACACTGAAAAAGGACAAACCTTCGGAAGGGGTTCAAGGAGACCAGAAGACTTAATGAAGGGGAGATGCTAATAAAGTTGGGAACAAGTGCAACAGTTGCTGCAGTTTCCATAGGAATTTTTTTTTTTTTATTTTGGAATTATCATTTAATAGAACTCTAGTTTTAGAAGATTGTCTATTTGTGCCAGACATCTGTAGAAATTTAATTTCTGTTTCAAAATTAATTTTGTTGGGATATTGTTTGTCCTTTTCTTCAAAAGTTATTGTTAAGCACAATAATAAATTTGTGGTTTCTGGTATTTTAATAGATGGTCTTTACTTTATTAGTCCTATTGATAATTCCATTAATTGTGGTGAGAATGATATATCCATTGGTATGTTACCCCTTAAAAGAAAAAGGGATGTTAATCAAACTTACATGTGGCACTTGAAACTCGGTCATATCAATTTAGAATGTCTAAATAGATTGGTCAAGGATGGGCCTTTAGTTTTTTTTTAAAATTGAGCCTTATCCAATTTCTGAGCCCTGCTTGCAAGGAAAAATGTCTAAAAATTCCATTTATGGGAAAAGGAATTACAGCCACAGAATTTTTAGAATTAATACACACAGATATTTGTGGTCCAACAAATCACATAGCAAGAGGTGGTTTTACCATTTCATTACATTCACCAATGATTATTCTAAGTATGATTATTTATACCTAATGAAACATAAGTCTGAATTCTTTGAAAAGTTCAAGGAATTTCGTAGCAACTTGGAAAAAGTATCAAAGCTCTTCGATCAAATCGTGGGGAGAATACCTTTTAGATAATTTTGAAATTATTTAAAAGAGAATGGTATTAAATACATGTGTAATTGGTTTTGAGTGCAAGTAGGAGAATGTTAGCATTTGTGCCCTCAAAAACCAATTTATTGACTTTATTAATTGATTATATAAATTGCTTGGCATTTTATGTTTTGCATTTTGTATGTTATTATGGGTAATGTTATATTTAATGTTACATATGATGTGAACATAAGGTCCCTTGGGTAACATTGTAGAAAAACATGCTAATGGTTAATGAACCAAAAGCTGAGAGTTATGATTTTTTGGTGCCTTGTGGACCCAATTAATGTTCTAGGTTATGGGTGTTGATTATGTGTCGCACTACTACGGCCTATACCTGTTTTGCTGCTATATGATAGAATGATTAACTCCATCATTAAGGTAGTGACCTTAAGCAAATAGGTGGGTGTTATGCAATAAGTACATGCACTGAACATGATCGGTTTTAAGAACACTTATGGAATGATCACTGTTAGTTTAAAAGGTAGTTCTATTACAATACACTTATTTTCCTTTGACCTGAGAGGCTTGTATAAATTAATTAACTATTCATTTAACTTTGACATTGTCAATCGGTGACGCCAAATCAAAGGCTATACACGGACATGTTGGTTTATGTGAGTGGTAATTGATTTATATAGGTACTTAACATGGAATCCACCATTCTCAAAGTGAGAAAGTATATTCAAGCAATTTTTCCTATTAATGTTGGACCCAAAAGAAAACCGGCTGGTTACTTTTTCATAAAAATATTTTATAAATATATAATTGTAAAAATACTATTTTTGGAAAATGCTTTTAGGGTCCAATTAGAAGAAGGAAAAATTTAGAATTCGGTTACATGAGTTAGGGCTTTTGATAGTGATAAATTTGTCCATACCTAATAGCTCATGTGGAATATAGTTTGGTGGAAGGAAATTTGTGATTAATTGTAAGAAAGGGCCTCACTTGTAATTCTCTATTTTTAGGAGTTTAATTGTAATGTGTTGATGGACATTATTGCAATTAGTGAAAGTTCTATATTATCTGTTTAAAAGATAATTAATGAAAAATTGGATAAGTTGTATCCTGTATATTTAAAATAAAAGATACATCTTTTATTTTATCCCCACAACTAAAAGATAGAGATCCCTAAGGATCCCATCTATACGCAAACTCTATCATGTGTTGTGTATATATATCAGATGTATTTGATACAAAAATTGGCCATCAGAATTTTTAAGGTCTGTAGAAAATATATACACAAAAATAAACAAAAAGAGGGTGCAAGGTGAATCACTTTGGAGGCGAGACACTTGGATCGCTTGGTGAGGTATTATCAACAACTCACTTAGAGAAGGTATTTTGAATTGTGTAATCAGGTGGTGTTTCTTTGAAAAGTATTTTTCAAAACAAATTATTTTTCCGCAAACTTTCAGTTTATCCACTCCCCAACTAAGGCTCTGAGAAAAGATGGAAATACAGAAAAGGAAAGAGAAATGCATAATGAAAGCCGTTCATGAGGTTTGCTATCTGGGCCGGCTCATATATAAAGCGACTGTGGTCGTTTTAGGCCTCTAATTTAAAGGTTCCAGGTTCAAACTCTATTTGGTCAAGGCCTAAAAAGAAATACCCTTCATTCATCAGAAAAAAATTATTCATCCTCCTGAGATCCAAAAAGAGAAAAAAATATTAAAAAAAAAATCATTGCAAATGTGCCAAAAGCCAAAAATATTATAAAATATTCAATAAATCAACCCTTTCAACATAGTGTTAATGGACTCATTGGAAATTTTTTTTAAAAAAAATAAGACTTATTTCATATGTTTCTTTAAAAAATTCTTTCAAATAAGATGATTGTGACCCAAATAAAATAATATTATTTTCAGACACGCCAAACACCCCCTTAATTTGTTATTAATCTAAGTTCACCCTAAAAAAATTGTACCACGTTTTCTTATTATCCCACTAACAAAAATGAACCTTGCCCCATTTAAGCCTAAGAATGACAACAAAGCCAAATGAAACAGAATGTATAATCTGAGACAAGCTGAGCCTACTCTTTTCATTAATTCCTATTAACCTTATAATGTACTGAGAGAAAGAAAACATTGATCCACATACTCTTTCACTACCTACTCAGTTATTATGAAAATTTGCGAGACAAAATGAGATGTAATTATTTTAGAGCAAAATATTATATAGCACTCAAACAGACTCTCAATGATGGGAAGTCAAAAAATTATGCTGTTTGGTAGTGGAGAAAATGTGAGAATTAGAGAAAAGGATGTTTGGTGGGGAGAAAACCACAGATAAAGCCACAAAAAAAGAAAAAAAAAAAAAAAAAGTGACTTTGGAAGCTTGGAAATCATAAATTTAGAAGGTAAAAAAATAGTGACTTTGGAACCTAGGACGTCATAAATATATGCTGTTTGGTGGGGAAGAAAAAGAATAAAAGGGCTGTTTGTTTGGTGGGGAAGAAAAAGAATAAAAGGGCTGTTTGGTGGCATAGCAAAAAAGATAGTGACTTTGGAAGCTACTCTTGTATTATCAGAGCCAGGTTTCGATCCTGGGACCTGTGGGTTATGGGCCCACCACGCTTCCGCTGCGCCACTCTGATTTGTTGACTTATAATGTGTGTTATACATATATATAGTATATGTAAATGTGTTGTGCAAAAAGGAAGGGTGGTTGGTTTGGTTCTGTATGTATCTGTAACTAGAAGAAAAACCCACATTGGTTTTATGGGATTGATCGATCAATCTGCTATCAACAATCAATCAAAGCTTTATCGATCGTCTTGGTTCAGGCTTCAATGTCGCTTTTGAATCAACTCTTCAACAGAGGCCTCCTTGGCGCAAAATGGTCAGTTTAATCTTCCTCTGCTATAAGAGACCCAATTCCCCTTTCTGATTCAGATCTCAATTCCATTTACTTCACTGTAATTGATGGAGAAGATCTCTATGTTTGGTTTGTTAATTTTCCTTTTATTTCATCTAATTTGCTTTTGTCAGCTCATACCTAACATTGAATTCCTAGTGTGATTATAATTTCAATTGTTGTTCTTGATTTTTAGAAAATTCTGTATATACCCATTTACGTTTTGATTAATTGTAAGCTAAGCAGATGCACTGTGCTGAATTTCTTGTACCCAATTGCTTTTTCTGTCTCTTATATTTGTAGATTTTCTATAGTTGCAACTATGCTGTTTCTTGTAATAAAGTCATGATTTTTAACATGATTGTTGCTATTCATGTTAATTTTGTATTGGTCAGTTTCACAGTTGAATGAATTTATAAAAGTTTATTTTTTTCTCTGCTGAAAATTTTTATTTTGGTGACTTGTTTTGTAGTAAAACATGCTTGAACTTGGCAATCTCACGCATGAAATTGCTGCAAAACAAGAGAGACGGGCAGCTCAAACTTATGCGCAAAGAGATAGCCCAGTTTCTGCAGGCTGGCCAAGAAACCATAGCTCGAATCCGAGTGCATTTTCGATTCACTCTTATTTATTTCACTTTCCAAATTGTATAATTGCTATCTTACTCATTATGTGTATATGTTTTTAGGTGGAGCATATTATACGAGAACAAAACATATGGGCTGCATATGAAATCTTGGAGATGTTCTGTGAATTCGTTCTTGTACGTGTTCCCATTCTTGAAAGCCAGAGGTAATTCAATTAATCGATACACCTGATTTTAATATCAAAGAATTTTTTTGATATGCTTGCTCTACCTTGGGCCTCAATATATCTCAGAACATTTGTTACAAACAATCTTTAAAAGTCAGTATTTGCTTGCTTGTATTCCTTTTATGAAATAGTCACCTGAGCACATAAAATGGTTTTTTGATCTTGTTTTATATTTCTATATTATGTTTTTAAGCAATTTGAGGAATACTTTTGTAAGGCATCTTGTATTTCTGTTGTAATTCAGCATTGTAGTGTATGCCACTAACTTATGTTAGTTTTTAGGCGGCTATGAAATATCACAATTTCATATTCAAGCCCAATTCTTATATTTAGTTAGTTATACTCTATGCAATTTAAATGACATCTCCATTTTAAACAAATTCCTTACATTTCATTTTTCTTTGGTTTGAGTATTGCTTGTGATGTAGCAAGAATTACCATCTTCTTAACCATCTTCATGAAGTTGGTAAGAATACATTATTTGTTGTGATGATTGAAGACTTCAATGTAGAAGGAAGTGACTTCAACATTACTCCAACAAATAATGTGGCTTTCTTTAAGATGTAATCCACCTCCGCCGATTTTGTTAAAATTAGTGCACAAACTGGTTTTAGGAAATTGGCTTCAACTATGTCTTGCTCTAATAAAAAGAAATTACCAAACAACTCTTTTTTATTTTATAAGTTTGATAAAAGCACGAGTTTCTGCTTTTTATGACAAACAGAATAATTATGAGATTTGACAAAGATAAGAGGGAGAGGGGGAGAGGAGAGAGGATTCTAAGTCCAAATGAAAAGGGTTTCAAATGCTGAAATTTGAAATTGTTGGAGGGAGAGCACTTCAAATCTCTTGCTAATACTTCTATTCTGTTTTGTTGTGTTTCCAAAAGAGTACTTCTAACTACCACTGCCATTTGAATTGTGACTGTTAGATCATGCCTCTTCATAAGTCAACAGTTTAGATCACATCTATTTATGTATCTTTCTTATAGGTACATCCTTTAGTGATAAGATAAGATGTGACTTTTTACGTTACATCCCCACAAATTTCAATTATTTTGTTTTGCAAGACTAACCATTCAGATTTCCCTATTTCAATCGCCATGAATCTTGATTCCATCTAATTATTGATTTTGATGATCTTTATTTTTTTTGTCATGATTAATGGATATGATCTTATCATTAGAAGAATAAAGATGCCTCATGAGGCATGCACACACAAATTAGTATTATGTACATAATGTAAATGTGTGTATATGTAAATATGAGTTCGTTCACTCATGCCTCTTGCGCACCATGTGGGTCTATATTTAACCATATTTGTTCCTTTTAACTCTTGACATTGAATTAACTTTTTTGAATTCTTTCTTATACTTTTTCCCTTCAAATGTAAAACTAAAACACTTTCCCACAGCCATTTTGGCTCAAATGAAAATTGGAAAGCCAATTTATGCACACGCATCACTTATTGTAAAAATCTCAAACGTAAGCGAATGTTTGGTCCAAGATGGAAGATGATGTCAAGATGTATGTCAAGACTTGTTTGGTCTGCCAACAAGACAAGATTTAGTGCAACAAGGAAGCCGGTTTGCTACAACCTCCTTGCTTGAAAATATGTATACCATGGTATTCTAATCTTCTATGATGCAACCTCAGTTTTATTCACTCTGAGACGTTTCTGTTGTGATGCAACCACAACCCATTACCAAATACCAAATTGGGTACACAAATTTAAACTCTACAAAAATACTTTAGTATCTGACTTATCTTTGTGCATAAGTGTTATTTGGTGGTATTGTTTAAGAGAATTAAGGTGATCGAAGCGAGATTCATGATTAATCAGTTGCTTCTGAGCCATTCAACTACAATTCACCAATTATCATTAGTTTGTTTCAAGTTAGCTCAACAAATACTTTTAGAATTCATATGTACATTTCGTAAGAGTAGATCTTGCAATTTAAGAATATGATGATACTTAGGATGCAGTGTTTTAAGAGTAGTCATAGGTGACAAATCACCATTCATTGTCACCTTTATTTTGGTCTCCTAGACATTAACTTTGACTCATAATTACTGTTTCCTGACTTGGTATGATCCTTGAGCTTCATGGCAATGAATCATTTTAAGAATTATCGCCAAGGAAACATGATAAACTTCGGATCAAGTTACCATGATAGATGAATGTGTCAACTTGATATTTTTGTTGCTAATTTTGCAAGGTTCTAGCAAAGAGAATGCACACACAAGTGGGTGGAAAGTGGTAATGAAGTCTGTTATGTTCAAGCCAACCGAAGCTCAATGCTGGAAAGCAATCTTTCTCTATTAGGTCTTTTAGGTTTATTTAAGAATTGTCTTTTGGTGCCAGTTGATTTGTCTAGCTTCTTTTGTTAGTATATGCCGTACTACTTCAGCATGTATTCTAAGTTCTGTTTTATTTCCCATAGTTTCTTCAAACTAATCTCAAAAGTCGTACATCATGAATTCAAGATATGGTGCTTGCCTCCACTGTTTTTTCAATGTTGGAATTCAGTCATGCTTGAAGAGCCAAACTTTTTCCAATGCAAAACTTAATGCTGACAAAAGATGAGGTGGGATGAAAGAAAGAACAAACTTTCTTGATATTAATGGAAGAAAATCGCATGTTTGCACAGAAACGAGTTTTTATTATATGGAAGTTAGCCAAAGAGACAACTCGATACTTTCTTTCTGTTTTTTCTTTAACTGTCTCTCTCTATCTTTAAGTATGTTTCACTCTTCCAAGAGGATTCTCTTCATGGAAGGGCCTAGCAAAAGCTACTCTGAATATTCAAAGTTAAAAATCTTGCTTCAAATAGCCACATGGGAAATTTGTAGTTGTTTTGAGACACTGTCTATTTGGAACTGCACGGTAAATAATGGGCTGTCACATGCTAAATGCACAATAACATCATTGGCCTTAGTTGAACCCAACAAGAAGTTTGGTACATCAGCAACTTCCCCTTCTAATCATCTCCGAATAACATCCAGAGTAGTTTTTCTTTCTTTCTCTACTATTATTTTTTCTTTTTTGGGGGTTGTGATGAGAAAATGATCATCACAGACTGCATTCTAGAATCCAAATTTTGTTCTTTTGATTAACTTTTATGATTTGAAGGAGATCTCCATGTAAGGCAATATTTGATGATTAGATTCTTCATGAGAAGGGACATTGTAATGTGAAGTCATACCTTGAAATGCCTGAAAATGCACTTACTGTTGTAAGATTTATGCATGTGACACAATTTTGTGATCATATATCATTTTACATAACAGGGAGTGCCCATCAGAATTGTGTGAAGCCGTTGCAAGCATAATCTTTGCAGCACCCAGATGCTCAGATTTGCCAGATTTGTTGCATGTGAGGAATTTATTTGCTGCAAAATATGGGAAAGAGTTCATTTCAGCTGCGACTGAGCTTCGTCCTGATACAAGTGTTAACCGTACAGTTAATCAGCTCTAATATCTTTTGCATTCTGGTGCAGTGACTACTTTGAATTGGTCACAATGATTTCATCTTTTTGAATCTTTTCTGTTATTTCTGCAGGTAATTGAGAAACTTTCAGTCAGTGCTCCATCTGCTGAATTAAAGCTCAAGGTATTGAGGGATATCGCAAAAGAGTACAATGTGATGTGGGATTGGTCCAAAACTGAAGCAGAATTTAGTAAAAAGCCCGAGGATCTGCTGGTACATGATGTTTGATTTTATTTTTTCCTTTAAATTGATACTTCTTTTGCCATAATTGTTATTTGATTCTTCACTGGTTGCTTGTATTGAGATTGCAAACATGACTTGGTTTAGGGGTGGGAGACACACAAGACGTCTTGCTTAGAAAATGTGTCACGTTTTATGATAAGCTTTTAGTGAATCTCATGTCACCATTTTGAAATGAAAAAATCTTTAAGTCAAATACTATGTTGAAACTAGATATCTTTGGTAGGAGTGTAATCAGTTTAGTTTGGATGGGGTAAAATTTAGCACCATTGGTTGAGAAACCAAACTGACCACATGCTACTGATAGTTTTTGTCAGTTTTTCGGTTTAGTATAAAAGAGGAATCCACAGGAGGCTTCTAAGTGTTTTATAGAAACCTGTAGAATTACATAAGGAGTAAATAAAGAGAGATGGTGGGGGTTGCTCTATAAATGCCTCCCTTTTTAATCTTCATTGGAAAACATGTAGGATTGGTCACTCATCTTCTAATTTTCAAAAAATGAAAGTATGAATAGTATTTAAATATAATATTTAGGTCAGTTCGTTCGGTGTGGGTGTAAAATTTTTCAATTTGAAACAGATCGTACCTTGTGAAAAACTTGCAAATCAAAATTTCGGTTGGTCTCAAACTGTTACACCGGTTTTTGAAACAGCCCTAATCTTAGGTGAGATATGTTACGGGATAGAAGCTTGTCTATCTACTCATCACTACCCTTATTAACAATGGAAAACTTATCAACAAAAAATAAAAATAAATAAACTTATCAACAAAAAATAAAAATAAATAAAATAGCTGTCCATGTCGGCTTTGATATTTCTGCTACCATTATATTCAACGATTTGCTTTTTCATGTTATCTGTAGAACGGACCAAAGCAAGTATACAGTGGCGCTGCACTAACTCAAGCTCCTTCCAAACAAGACCCTAATGAACATTCGCGATCTAATGAAGCACATCCTATGGTGTCTGCACAAACGAAAGAAGGGCTTGACCGGCATCAATCTCCAAGCCCTGGCAACTTCACATCCATGTTCGGTCATGATGGAGCTAAATCATCAAATAAGAATGACAATGCGACACCTGTTAGAGATTTAGGAAATGAGGTGAGATCACAATCATCCAATACATTGGGGAGAGCTCAAGCTGCTATTGCGGCTGCAGAGCGTGCCACAGCTGCTGCCCGTGCAGCTGCTCAATTGGTGAATGTTAAATTTAGCACACAGAAGCTGGAAGAACCGTAGAGTTAGAAGTGCCCAATAAAATGATTTTGTTTTAAAAAGGTGTCGTGATTTCACACCAACGTGTTGCTTATCGAATGAGAAAGATGAAAAATAAAAACAAAAAATAAAATGTATGTTAATATTGTGATGCATTATTGATGTTCTCTCTAGTGTATTCCAGTGTGAATGAGTATGGTGTGTGGTTAAACATTTGGGGAGTCCCTTCCTGCAAAAAGAAGCATATGTGCTTTTATCATAATTACAAATATAAATCTTATAGGCAATTTTTTGAAAAAAAATACATAAAATTTATTACAAAATTGAACACGGAATATACATGAATGGACACGATTTTAAGAGATTTGTTACGCCCTATTTGTTAGGGAAAAAAAATGTTATTATGCATTTTTTGGCATTTGGTAGAATGAAAACGACGGTTAACGAAAAATATTTTCTATGGTCAACAAAAAAAAAAAAAAAATACTATTTAAGTAGAAATATTTCTTACTTTTAAAAGATAAAAAATATTTTTTAGATTAAAATTTTATTAATGTCGCCATACCAGCACTACCACCATTATCAACATCACCTTCACCACCACCACACCACCAACATCTCTACCTTTGCCTCCATCGCCACTATACCATCACTACTAATACATTTATTAGTACATTTGTTTTAATAATCCAAAAAAATAAAATAAAAAATATTTTATTTAAAAAAAATATTTTCAAAAAAAGTTTTTAGTTGAAAAATGGTTTTGGTCTATATATGTTCTATATCTGGTTGTGTGACTGATTTTTGTGTTTACAATTTTTTTTTTTTTTTTAATTTTTTCTCTACTGACTAAACTGCGAAACTTTCAATATGAGCATGTAGGGTGGGCCTCTCACAGCCCGCCTAACTAGCTTAACTCAAATTTTCGTGTTCACAAAACCGAACTGGATTAGACCTTTTGGCCCATTTTCTAAATGGGTCAAATTTTTAGAGTTTATTCTGGGCTAATTCAGTATGTACATACATAATTATGAGAAAATTACATTTAAATGAGTATAACTTAAAAAAAAAAAATGCATTTTTATAAAAATACAAGTTAAAGCAAGCGAGAGCTATATCATATGCCGTAATTTTCAAGCTCACTTGATCTTCAATAAAAATATAATTATTTTTAGTTATTGCCATTGAAATGCACTTTTCTCTATAAATATTTTAAATTTTTGTTTAAAGTAAAAAATAATCTTAAGAGGGAAAACATACCGTCCAATCTTTGAACTAAATTATATAATATACAAAAATTAAATGTTTGTGTCAACATAACTACAATATTTTATTATTTTGGTAAGACTTATTTTTTGACGAGCTTGAGATTTTATGTGTTTGGTTTGAGTTTTTTAGATTAAGTTTTTTGAAAACTAAATATTTTAATTTTCGTAATTTTACTTTTTAGTGAATATTTTTAAAATTTTAAACATTTTTGTTACTTTTTTAGATGCACCTTATTTAGATGTATCTAAAAAATAAAAAATTTGTGAAAAAATATTTTTTTAAATTAATAAATACATAAAAATATAAAAAAATGTACTAAATTCTGATTTTTTTTTTTTTTGTATTTTTGGTATTTAGTGAATTTTTAAAAGGTTTCTTTCACAATTTTTTTACTTTTTAGGTATATTTATGTTAGGTATGTCTAAAAAGTAAAAAAAATTACTTAAAATATTAAAAAATTTCAGTAAAAACAAAAGAACACGAAAAATAAAAAAATAAAATTTTTTGAAAAGAGTTTTTGGAAAATTCTAACCAAGCATGCTGTCAATTTTGAAATCTATTTTAGAGTACAACTTTTAGGCCCAATGTTATGCTGTTTTTATTTTTATTTTTGTGTTTTTAACATGGGCAACCGCACTCTCAAAAAATTAAAAAATATCATATATTATAATAAAAATTTTAAAATAATTTTAATTATAAGAATTTATACCCCAAATATACTTTTGCACCCCATAATAATAATCCTAAATTTGTTCTTGTCTACCTAATATGTGACATTGGCTTTAGTAACTTTCATCATTTTGAATATGAATACGAAGACTCAACGTTTGTTCTGACTACAAATATATTGTTTTAAAATGTATAATTTCTTCAGCAATAGTGGGTCAACCATTGTTCTCAATTTCACATGTTGCTAACAGGTTTTCATGAAAGAAAATCATTAGGTTGAGTTTTGAGGTCGGATTTGAATATATATTTGTTGAGAGAAAGCAGAAGTGAATGGAAATATTAATAAAATATAAATTAAAATTTTATTACTCTTTCTTTCTTTTAACAATTTTTTTCTCAAACCTAATATTTGATTACATTACAATCATAAAGTTTTCTTGTCATTTATGTTAAAATCCACATACTCTCCACCTACTTCACCCACTTAAACCTACTCCACTAAACCTAACCCACTACACCACTACCACCTCCACTTCACCTACTCCTTACCTACTACACACTCACCTTCTTCTATATATAGGAATCATGAATCATTGTAATAACACATCAATATCAATCAATAATACATATATTTTTTACATGGTATCAGAGCAGGTTTAGAACCTAATATTTTCGCTTCCCCGGCGGACGGCAACCTCACCTTAGCCGCCCGCCGGACCTCAACCTAGTCTACTAAAATTTTCTACACATACCTTCACTCTTCTTTCATCACCTCGCCGAAGCAAACCCAAAATCCCTCTGGGACATTTCGTCGAACACCATGTCTGCAACAATGATGGGCATGACACACACTGAGATGAGGCCGTCGATTCCCAGTTATCAAGGGCATCCCCAACATGCATCTTCATGAAGCTCTCTTCAAAGAACAGCCGACTAATCTTTCGAGAGTCGAAGCTTCTTCCTGAAGTTATCTCCATCTTCTTCGTCGTTGATTCCACGCGAACAAGCCCTCTCGATCTCGTGCTCATCTCCAATGGCCTCTCTCTCGCTTCTCTTCCCGCTCACGCTCGAGATTGTACTGTTCGTCGACGAAACTCCCGCTTCCTCCTCGCAATCCACCGTCAACGGAGCTCGATTCACGGCTCCCAAGGACTGGTTTCAGAGACACTGCTGTCATCCTCATTCATCAGTTCATAACATTTGGATTTGCATGCATACCACTGTATTTTGTGTGGGAGAAGTTCATAGGAATGCATGAGTGCAAGAGTATGTGCCAGAGGGCTCTTTCTAGGCTTCCTGTGGTCATCCCTATTTGGTTCCTTACTATAATCTTCCCTTTCTTTGGTCCTATCAACTCCACTGTTGGATCTCTTCTCGTCAGCTTCACTGTCTACATCATTCCTGCTTTGGCTCACATGATCACCTTTGCTTCTCCTTCTGCTAGAGAGAATGCAGTAGAGAGACCACCATCATTCCTAGGAGGTTGGGCAGGCTCATACTGTGTAAACATCTTTGTGGATTTGGACTGGTGAATAGCTGAGAACTCGTTTTGGATGGCCTCAACTGGGGTGGGCAGCTTGTTCTTGAAAACCAGTATTTCCCTCTTTCTCTCTCTTGTTTGGAGATGGTGAAGCAGAGCACATGGTTTTGTCCCCCTCTTTTGCTTTATTTTATTTGGAGTTGTATAATGCTCAAGTCATGAGTACCAGACAAAGCTACACGTAAACAACTACACCACCGCCCCCAACATTATCTTTATTTATTTTATTTTATCTTCTCTTTTTTATTAAAAAAAAATTAAAAAAAATAAATAAATAAATATATATAAAAAAAAAAAGACACAACCACGTTATTTCTCACTTTCTTTTATTTTAATATATATATATATATATTTATATTTTTTTATTATAATATATTTTTCCTATCTCTCTGTTTATTTTATTTTATTTTATTTTCTTTTTTCTATCAATATTTACTTATTCTACAACTCGTTAGTAAGCATCTCCAAATATTTTTATCTATTTTCTTTATCCGTTTTTTTATTTTATTTTATTTTTATTCTTACACAAAACAACAACACCAAATAACACCACAAACATTCCACACACTTGTCATTTTTTCATGCCGGGGATCAATCCCGATCACCATTTTACACCAAAAAAAAAAAAAAAAAAAAAAAAAACCAACAACACAAATCGAAACAGTGGGATTTTTCTTCTCTACTCTGCTGCAGGTCTCTTCTTCTTGCCTCCGTCCTGGGCGGCCCTTGCCGTTGTTACCTCCGTGTTTCCCACTCCACTGGGCATGATCACTAATCCCTGCTCCTCCACTGCAGCATATGGTGGCCCTCCGAATCGGAACATCACGGTGGCCTTCCGCTTCAGCTCCTTGTTTTCTGCCTTTAGCACACTTATCTCTGCTCGCGCATCCTTATACATGCGTTGGAGCAGAGCCAGTTGGGCGTTTAGCTGCTGCACCTCATTTGTTCTACTCTGCAGCCGGTTCGACAAATTTGTAACCGCAGTCATGGTTTCTACACATGACTTCAGAGTATACTGATTGGCCTCAATATCAGTTTGCACCGCCATTTTTTGCTCCACCGACCGCATCGGAAAGTTCAACGGAGCAAAACCAGAGGTGTTTGGTTGAGGTTCACTGGCCACCGCACCAGTTATTTCTCTTGTGGGCTCGTTCAGTTCTGGAAAGAGCGTGAGCAGACCACGGGAAGAGGAGGCCATGTTTTGGGTAGCTGGACGGGAAGAAGAGGCCATGTTGCTGAGTGTTTCAGAGACGGGTTGGTTACAGAGTATTACAGAGTTTCTCTCTCAGGCAAGGAAGAGTTTTTTCAGAAGATTTTAGCAGGTTTTCTGCCTTAGCCTCCGCATTGATTTATATAGAACATGACGAAGAGGCCGACACGCGCACTGTCGATCACGTGCATCACCGCGTGTCTGGCGCGCCTTTTGATGGCTCGTCTTTTGATGAATTGGGCACGTCTTTTGATGGCACGCCTTTTGACAAATTTGGGCACACCTTTTGAGGGTGCAACTCCTACAAGGGTCCGACAAGACTCTGTAAACTGTCCCGACATTGATTCCGGTTAGTTTCTACAAGGGTCCGACAAGACTCTGTAAACTGTCCCGACATTGATTCCGGTTAGTTTCTACAAGGGTCCAGCAAGACTCCGTAAACTGTCACAACAACTGTCACACCAGTGTCTGTTACAACGGTCCGACATGACCCCGTAAACTGTCTTCTACATCGGTCCGACATGACCCCATAAACTGTCTTCTACATCGGTCTGACACGACCACACAATGTCTGCTACAACGGTCCGACATGACCCCATAAACTGTCTTCTACATCGGTCTGACACCGTCATCCAGTGTCCTCTACACCGTTATGACACCACCATACAGTGTCCTCTACAACGTTATGACACCACCATCCAGTGTCTTGACCAGTGTCTTGACCAATGGTCTGACACGACCATACAGTGTCTCCTATCCTCTTTTATTTTTATGTATTTTCTTGTTTTGTTTCTCTCTCCAAACTCAAGTTGGTTAGTTCCTATCCCCCTTGAGTTTGCGGGAGGCTGTTAAAATCCACCTACTCTCCACCTACTTCACCCACTTAAACCTACTCCACTAAACCTAACCCACTACACCACTACCACCTCCACTTCACCTACTCCTTACCTACTACACACTCACCTTCTTCTATATATAGGAATCATGAATCATTGTAATAACACATCAATATCAATCAATAATACATATATTTTTTACAATTTAAATGCAGAGTCATGCAAAAGAGTTGGTTTCATGTGTTTAGAAAATAAATGTTCATCCTTTCCTCCCTCTTTTAATCAGTACCAGTTCTGAGATTTTTAGGATCCAAAGCAAGGGAAATTATTCAATATTTCTAGAGCATCACGTGTCCATACTCCAAGCCAATCACCAATTAGTTAGCCCCCATGTTGTTCCCCCATCCCCAACATAAATCGTGGGCCTTTGTGTTTCTCCACCAATCAAAACCTTATAGACCACCACGTGTTCATATTCTGAAAGTACTGAATAATCACCCCCAAAGCAAACAGTATTTGATTTGTGTTTTGAAATATATTTTTAGAAGAAAATTTCCAAAAGTACGTTTGGTTTCAAATTTTGTCAAAAAAATTTCAAAATTACTTCTCTCTCTGCTACACATCAATCAATCACTTTTTCTCTCTCATCTCTTCTTCTCAATCATTTTTTCTCTCACACACACATCTATTCAACTACAACAAAATATTAAATCATCCCAAACTCCAAACTACACATCTATTCAACTACAACAAAATATCAAATCATCCCAAACTTCAAAACTATTTTCAAAACATACAACCAAACAAATCAAAAAAAATTCTAAACTTTCTCTTTAAATTTTTTTTTGAAAATCTATCTCAAAACACAAACCAAACACCCCAAATATGGGGCCTTTTCATCCATATTTTTTTATTAAAAAAAAAAAAGATACTCAAAAAAAGGCCTATTAAATTTGGCTTAAATATATAACAAAGTTTATGATAACAAAAACGATCAAAATGATTTTTTTTTTCCTTCACCAAACTAAATTTTGAAAAAATTTAAGGATCAGATGGTGAAATCTAAAGCAATTCATAGAACATAATTGACAAAAAGAAATTCATTATGAATCAGAATCAACCACATAATCTACAAAACCAATACCAAAAAATATATATATGTATATATATATATATATAATTATAGGAAGGAATTGAGAGGGTAAAGTGAAGTAATTGACAGTTTTTTGAGATGATTGATTCCTTGTTCGAAATCAGAGACAAGAATCGAACTCATCAAATATTTGGAAGATCTGGCGGTGAGAAGGGCAACCGCCGGTGAAGGCCTATGATGACGGTGGAGAGTCGAAGTTGTTGGCAAAAAGAGGCAACGCATAAAAGGAATGAGGAACGGCAACAATAGATTGTTGGGCCTCAAATTATTTTCACTTTATTTAAGTTTTAAAAAAAAAAATTAGAATAGGCCTCAAGTTTTTTTGGGATCTTTTAATTTAATTTGGGCTTTGTATTTCAAGTGGATCTTTCTTTTGAATTTATGTTTTAAATTGGGCCTTTCATTCATTTTCTTTAGATTGGGCCTTTTATTCATTTACTACTTTTAACTATAATTTTGAGTTGGACCTTTTTAAATGGACAAGTATAAGACTATGGTTTTTTAAGCCCTATTTTTAGTCTTTTTTGGGGGCCCAAAGCCGCTGCTTTGTGGGCTTGCCCCCAAAACCGGCCCGACTTTTAATTCCCTCCCACTATCCACGGCTTAGTACCACTAATGGCCATCACATCTGGCCACCCTCACCTCTGCCTATTGTCATCACAATCTCTTTCAACTTTTGGCATTATTCGGTAGGGCTTATTTCTAGTTTATTTCAGCTTTTAGTTTAATTTAAGCTATTTTAATGTGTTTGGTTCAACTTAACAATACAGCTTATAACTTTTTATAAGTCAAAAATCAATTTATTCTTTAAGTGAATGAGGAGAAACTTAATTTATAAGTTAAAAATCAACTTATGTTCACAACTGTAAGTTATAATCACTTTTCCACAACTCTACCAAACGGGACCTTTGTCCCGAAGACCTCCAGCCACTATCTTCTTTGACAATCATTTCCTATGGTCGGTAACTATCTTTGGCCATCAGTCACCATCTACCACTACCTTTCGTCAACAATTATTTTTAGTTGTCATTTCTAATTGTCAATAATTAACCACCTTAAGTTATCACCACCTCCAATTACTTCTTCTTACTTATTTTTAAAATAAAAATTTGAAACACGTATATACTATTAAACATGTTTTTTATTTTTCATTTTAGCAAAAATAAAAATAAACATATTTAATATTTACTCTAAATAAAAAAAATAATAACTTCATCAAATCACAACTGCATAATATGTTTATTTTTTCTTTGATGAAAAGTAAAAGCCTCATTTATAAAATGGGCCTTGTTTGAAAAGTTAGAATTTTAGTTAAAAAGTTATTATAAAAAATTAATTAATTCTTTTTATTTTTTATATAAATTTTCATAAAAAATTAAAAAATTCATTAAAACAACCTAATTTTCAAACCAAACCATAATACACATGGTAGTCAAAGATGAGTTAGAGAAGGCCCCCTCCAGTTCAGTTCAAGACATGACTCAAAAGGACAAATCTGAATAAATGGGCAAGCACACGCAGTACTACACGAATTGGTGGTACGTCTGAGTGCTACCAGTACACACCTCCTAAAGATATTAAGCCCTATAAATGTAATGTTTTAATCTAATAATTTAAAAAAATTATTGATTTAATCCATAAAAAGTCACATATCCAATATCATTTTAACTCATAACAAAACACCACCAACAATACAACAAAGGTCACCCTCAGTTCTAAATCAAATATTATAAAATTTCAATATTTTAAACCTCTAAATTAGGAGTTTTAATAGAACTTTAAGAGGTGATAAGTCTCATATAATGTGATAATTTGATCTTATTTTTTTTATTTTTCATTACCAAGTATATAGAGTTCTATTTAGAATTCCATGTTTAAGCATTTCTCATTTCATAATCAAAATCAATCATACCAATTGCCACCAAAAACTGTTCCAAAGAAAAAAAAAAAAAAAAAAAAAAAATTGCCACCTATATCAGTTGACCAATCATAGATCGGAGTGTCTTATTTAAGTTCACGTAGCTTATCACAAGTTCTATTTTTATTATTTAAATTGTAAAATTAAAATTACTTTTTGTCTATATTATTCATATAAAAAATTAGATTGATCTAATAATCATAATTTATTTAATTTATTACATTTCTCTCTAAAAGAAAAATAGACGACAAACGTGTATTTAAAAATAAACCATTTTTCTTTTTGATAACAGAAGCGATAAATTAAATAGATTACAAATATCGAATCGACCTAATTTTTATTGTGGATGATACACAAGAAAGATCAGACAAAATAAGTGGTTCAGATCATCAAAATGAAACTCATGGTGAGCACCCTCTACTCTAAATAAAATTTAGGGTTTATTACACTTTCTATCCCTAAATTATCGCCAAATTGTCTATTTAATCCATTAATTATCGATTGAGTCTATCAAGTCCCTAAAATATATAAATCAAAGTCTATTTAGTCTTTAAATTATCGATTAAATCCATTAAATCCCTAAAATATTTAATTCAAACCTATTTAGTTTCTAAAATGATTACAAAATTAAAATATAGGCCGGTAAGTATTATAAATTTGTAAAAGATCCTACCTAATTAAATTTTAATTACAAAAAATCTTAAAATTTTATTTTGTCTTTAAAACGTGCTTTATTTCATTTTGTGATTAAATTAGTATTAGAGTTTGAATTCTCAATTTTGCCAATAAAATTATATGAATATTAGATATACTGAACAAGTGAAATTGGATAATTTAAATAATAAAATTTCCATACAAATAATAATAATTAAAATAATATATTAATTAAATTACAAAAAGAATTTAGCAATAAATTACAAATTACAAATTATAAACAAAATCTGATATATAATACAAATACGTAACCATTTTAGAAGACAAATAAGAAAATATTATAGGGAATTATCATTACTCTTATAAAATAAATTCACCGTAAGTGCTAACACCCACTTTTTAAAGACAAAATAAAAATTTAAATTTTTTTTAAAATAAAATTTTAGCTAGATGGGGCCTTTTATTAATTTTTAAAACTTGTGAGCTTGTATTTTACTTTTATAATCTTTTTAGGACTAAATAGGTTTGATTTAAATACGTTAGGAACTTAATACATTCAATCTATAATTTAGGAATTAAATAGACTTTAATCTATATACTTTAGGAATTTAATAGACTCAATCAATAATTTAGGAACTAAATAGACAATTTAACAATAATTGAAAGATATAAAATGTAATAAATCCTAAAATTTATATATAAAATGATGTGTCACCTTAAAATTTCATCATACAAAAACACCCCTTCCACGTTATTTTCGTGGTAAGTTTTGTATAAAAATGCTGTAAATATATCATTTTATTTTGGGTTGGTTTGGCAAGGGCTCATTGGGCTTTTTTGGCTCAATGAGCCATAAAAGACAGAATAGGCTCATGAGTCACAACAGACAAAGCATCCCATTCAATCCCATAATCATTACACTCTTCTCTTACAAAAAAATCAAAAAAGCCAAAAAGCCAAAAACCCTTCCCAAACTAAGCTTTTGAGCCCAGGCTCATATAGTCAAAAAAGCCAAAAAATCAAAAAGCTAACCCATTTCCCAAACGGAGGCTTTGTATATTGAATAAATTACTATTTGTACCCCTACAATTTGCACCAAATTTCAATTTGGTCATATAAAATTATGACAGTCAAACTCCCTACATTTCTAATAAAATCTCACTTTGGTCTCTATACATAAAATTGTAGCAGTCAACCTCCTACATTTTTTGTCAAATCTCACTTTGATCCTTACATCAGTGTTAATATTCTCATTTTGTTATTCTATTGTTTAAATCTTTAACAGAATCTAATCATAGAACAATAATGTAACTACGAAATGAAGATACCAGAGAAAAATCATTTTCATTTCCCACCAATGCACACACTTTGTCCTACGTGATAAGCACATAGGAGTTATATAATATAATAAATCTCTATATATACGTTTGTATATTTGTATGTTGAAAATTGGAATGAAGAGGTAAAAAAATAGAGTTTTTGAAATTAAAAAAAATGCAACAAAGATTTCAAAGAGAAAAGAAGAGGAATAGATAGAAGACTTTTATTATTGTAAAAAAAATGAGTAATCATTTACAATTTGTGTTTTGTTTTAACCTATTGTAGTCATAATTGGATGTAAACTTTAGGATAAATTGTATATTGGTGAAAAATGATAATGATTTTCATTTCTTAACCTTATTTCCTAGTCACATTTTTGCCACATGACTGGATTCTATTTAAAAATTTAAACAATTGTGTGTTTGTTTGGACGAACTGGATAAGGCGGAATTATAATCTGTCGGACTATTAGTCTTGAGATACATTGTCCCCGGACTATTTGGTTGGACTGGATTTGTATTTTATGTTTGTTTAGTCATGGGATTAGATGACTGGATTGGATTATTTTTAATGAATCCAATATTTGGTTGGACGAATTAGATAAGAATAAATGTTCAAAAGACTATTTTACCCTTATAATTTATAATTTTTATTTAATATATAATTTAAAATTTGTAATCTATAATTTATAATTTATAATTTAACAACACTAAAATTTTTTAATTTATAAGGACATAATTTTTAATTTATTATTTTCAATTAAATTAAATTAATAATTTATATTTTTTATTTAACATATAATTTTAAATTAACAACACTAAAAAAATAATTTTATTTAATATATAAATTTAATTTTTTAACAACACTAAAAAAAATTAATTTATAAGGCCATAATTTTTTATTTTTTATTTTTTATTCAATTTAATTTATAATTTATATTTTTTATTTAATTTAACTAACATATACTAAAAAAAATTAATTTATAAGGCCATAATTTTTAATTTTTAATTTTTTATTCAATTTAATTTATAATTTATATTTTTTATTTAATATATAATTTTAAATTAACAACACTAAAGAAATAATTTTATTTAATATATAATTTTATTTAATAAATTAACAACACTAAAAAAATAATTTTATTTAATATATAAATTTAATTTTTTAACAACACTAAAAAAAATTAATTTATAAGGCCATAATTTTTAATTTTTAATTTTTTATTCAATTTAATTTATAATTTATATTTTTTATTTAATATATAATTTTAAATTAACAACACTAAAGAAATAATTTTATTTAATATATAAATTTAATTTTTTAACAACACTAAAAAAACTATAAGGCCATAATTTTTAATTTATTATTTTTAATTAAATTTAATTTATAATTTATAATTTATATTTTTTATTAAATATATGATTTTAAATTAACAACACTAAAAAAATAATTTATAAATGTTCAAAAGACTATTTTACCCTTTTTCAATTGTTTATTAAGTAATTGCATGAAGGTAAAACAGGCATTTCACACATTAGTCCCATTGATATCAATCCCATGGAAATAATCTCACCCCCCTTAGGATACAATAATCCCTCATATGAGAGACTAATAGTCCGGATGGGCTATTAATCTGGAGGAAAAAAATTGAACTAAACAATAAACTAGTAGTTCGGATGGACTAATAGTTCAATCCCATAAACAAACACTCTTAAATAACGAAAGGGGGATAATGACACAAGTGTAGGGACTAATGTATGATTTGACTAAAAGTGTAGGGGTTGACTGTCATGATTTTATGTATAAAGATTAAAGTGTGATTTGACTAAAATTACAAGAGATTGATCATCATGATTTCAAATATAAAGATTAAAATGAGATTTAGGTCTCGTTTGGAAATAAACTATTTTAGTACCATTTTGATTTTTTGATTAAAATATAAAGTAAAAAAATTAATATATTTAAAATGACTTTTTTAATTTTTTATAAAAAAAAATATGTAAAAAATAAGAGAAAATGAAATGTTTAACATTTTATATAAATTATAATTTTTTTAATAACCTTTTAACATAAGCAAATTATAAGGTTGCAAAAGTGTAACTTGCCCTTTATATTTGTACGAACACCATCCCAATCCACTCATCAGTGATGACACACCCCTATACTATCAGGTCATAAATATTATGTACAAGCAAGCACTACCCCACAGAGATGTTTGTATGCCTGAGTGCATATAAATTCACTCACCTCAATATGCTTTTATAATGCAACTCGTACCCACCCACTTATGTTACGAAAAAGGCGCACCATATTACATGAAACTTCAGCAACCAGTGGCGCAAGAAACAAGCCGTACTTGCTCCCACACGTAAAACACACATATATATAATTAGTGGGTAAGAACATATTCGCTTTATTTGGTTTGGATTTTCAGAATTTATATTTTAAAAAATTAATTTTTTTATTTTTATATATTTTTATTTTCATTAATTTTTTTAATATTCTAAGTACTTTTTTAATTTTTAAATACACCTAACATAAATACACTTAAAAAGTATAATATTTATAAAAAAAATATTTATAAAATTCACTAAATATCATAATTACAAAAAAATATGAGAATTCAATATAATTTTTGTATTCTTGTATTTATTGATTTTTTTAAATATTTTTTATAAATATTTTACTTTTTAAATACATCTAAGTGATGTGCATTTAAAAAAGTAAAAAGATTGCTTAAAATTTTAAAAATATTTACGAAAAATTAAAAATATATATATATAAAAAATAAAAAACTCAATTTAAAAAAAATAAATTTAGAAAATTGAAACCAAACACACTTATTGTGTTTGTATTTTTACATTTAAATCTTTTTACGAGAAAGATGGATTGAATTTAAAAATTGTTAACAATTATTTATTGGCATAATTGAAAATATGAATATCATTCTTACAAATAATAATAATAATAATAATAATAATAAATTTAAAATTTCGAAACTGTTATGAATTGTGTGTTAGAATAGATATAGAAATCATCCGAATCTCGAAATCATGACCATGAATTTAATAATAAAAGCTCTTTTAACTAACATATACTATATATTTTTTATTATTATTATTTTTATAATATTATTTTTTTTAATTGTACACACATCGTTTTTTTGTAGACTGCTAGTGTATATATATATGACAAGTATGTGACAATGATGTGTCGTTAGTTAGCCCTTAGCTGGAGGAGAAGTGAACAAGGGAGGGAGGGCAGAAGTAAACAAAAATCGATAAAAGAAAGAAGCAGAAGAATACACCATATATTGCATTTGCAGCAGAGAGAGAGAGAGAGAGAGAGGGAGAGAGAAGTGATGATGACGAGGATGATGATAACATATGCATCAGAAGATGACTGAAACCGCGTGATCTGCGATCTCCACTTTGTGAACCCACTTTGATTTTGTTGTAATTGAAGAGTCGTTTTCGTCTTGATTTTCGTTTTAACACGGACATATTTTCACTCTCTTTCTTTCTTTCTTGTTTTGTGGGGTTATTAATGTGAATTGAACCATCTTTCTGTGCACCACTTCTTTTTCAAATGCTAAACCATTGATTTTTTTTTTTTTATCAAAAAAAAATAATTAAAGTTTTATAGATTAATTACAAATACACCTTAAAGTTTGCTTAAAACACGAATTATCTCATACAATTTGAAAAATTATAAATATTTTCCTATCATAATTTTTTATTTAACAAAATTAATTGAAAAAATAAAATCTCTAACTATTCACCTATATAATAATAAAATTGCCTGAATTATTAATTGAAATAAAATTTTAACATTATTAAAAACTATTAATTAACTTGATGATTTATTAATAAAATGACCTATTTGTTATGAAATTAGAAATCTTAGGGGGACTTAATGTAATTTTTAGAACCATAAAAAAATAATTTGTAATTTAAATAAAACTCAAGAAATGTGTTTGTTATTTACCCAAGTTTTATTAATGAATCACAAGTATATACAAACATTAATAACAGAGACAAGTGCAAGAATAAATGTTAAACTACTCTCATATTCTCATTCAGAAGCCAAGGCATGTGAGGTCCAGGGAGTTACGTACCTCTCCTCAATTGTTTTAAAATCATACTTTTACCTATAACAAATAAACATATTTTAATTCAATCATTTCAAGTAATTTTTTGAAAATTTTATATCACTATTTTCTCTGCCTTTTTTTTTCTTAAAAAAAATCTATTTAATTTGTCACTTTAAATGTTTGATTATACTAAAAAAAATTTATAAATTTTTTATTACAGAAATGTTATGTGTCACAAATTTGTTGTCATTATTTTATACTACCTCTTATATGAACTCATAATTAATTCATTTATTTACAAATAATTATTACATAATTAATGACAACTAATAAAATATTGTCATGTAATTCAGTTATTCATAACCATGAAAAAAAAAAAAAAACTGATATATAGAAACCAATATATATTATTTATTCACCTTCCTTTGTGTGTGCATCTTGATAAAAAAAAAATTGTTCTCATATTTCATGAGAACGTGTGATTATTTTTTGAATCATAATGATCATCCTACATAAAATTAAATTAATAACAAGAAAGATAATGATCGGTTAACATGAACTTATATTTAAATATAATTTTTGCATCACATTAATTTTTAGTCCTAGTCCTACTATTAAATAAAAAAAATTAAAAGTTAGATTAAATTTAATGACAATTTTAAACAAAATTAAAAACTTATAAGAATGAGAAAAATTTTTAAGGAAAATTATTTATAAGTCCTATAAGGGAGACTTATGCTACATAATATCCTACTAAAAAACTTATGTTCCCATAAGTTCTGTGGGAAGTTTGTTGACACATTTACTTTCAAGATTAGTTGTTAATATAATAAATAATAGTAAAACCATATATAGGAAATTGAATGTTACCATAGATCATATCTATATAAATGTAACGTAACGTGACACCTACATAAACGTAACGTGACACTTATGATCTATGGTAACGTGCAATTTATAACATGTAGATTATATCTACATAAACGTAACGTAACGTGACACCTACATAAACGTAACGTAACGTGACACCTATATAAACGTAACGTAACACCTATGATCTATGGCAACATAGGTGTCATGCAATATAGGAAATTGAATGTTGCCATAGATCATATCTATATAAATGTAACGTAACGTGACACCTACATAAACGTAACGTGACACCTATGAAGAAATTGAATGTTGCCATAGATCATATTTATATGAAACGTAACGTGACACCAACATAAACCAGCAACATTTTCACATTCAATTTTAAAAAATAAAAACTCATTAAGTTTGCGAAACGTAACGTGACACATTACGTTACGTTTATGTAGGTATCACGTTACGTTTATGTAGGTATCACGTTACGTTACGTTTATATAGGTGTCACGTTATGTTACGGTTATGTAGGTGTCACGTTACGTTACGTTTATGTAAGTGTCACGTCACGTTACGTTACGTTTATGTAGGATCTTATGAAATACATTCTTATCTAAATAGAACTTAAGACTCTATGAGAAATTACACATGACTAGGGTTGTAATTTTGGCCCGTGGCCCGCAGGCGGCCAGAAGCCCGGTCGCGGCCCGAGGTGGGACCGGCCCGTAAAGGCCCGAGCCCAAGCCCAGCCCAGCCCGATGTCTTGGGTAGGGCTTGGGCCATCATTCTGAAGCCCAGCCCGCTTGGCCCGACCCATTGATCCGCTCAAGGCCCACCCAAAAGCCCGGCCAGAGGCCTGGCTCACCCGATGCCCATTTTTTTTTAATGGAAAATAATAAAATTTTGGTGGAAAAAATTTTTAAAAATTGTTTAGGCCCGCCCAAGCCCACCCAAAGCCCAAGCCCAGGCCCGCCCAAAGCCCGAATACCCCTGAGCCTGGGCTAGGGCTAGGCCTAGTTTTCTGGTCCATAGGCCGGCCCGGCCTGGCCCGATTTTTTGGCGGGAGCCCGCAAGGCTCGATCTAGGCCCAGCTGGGCCAAAATTACACCCTTACATAGGACTTAGCATACCATAAGTGTCTGAAAAATGAATAAGTCTCCCAAATTTTTAATATAGAGCAATTGATATTTTAAATAAATCCTTTTTATCGTAAGGATTTCATGAGAACATGTGATTATTTTTTAAACCATAATGATCATCCTACATAAAATTAAATTAATAACAAGAAAGATAATGATCGGTTAACATGAACTTATATTTAAATACAATTTTTGCATCACACTAATTTTTAGTCCTACTATTAAATAAAAAAAATTAAAAATTAGATTAAATTTAATGACAATTTTTGTTAAGATTTCAATTTAATGGTGTCTCTTTTAAGTCAAAATCCTTACTTCACCAATATTGACATCTCAATATGAAATTACTTGAGAGATTCGTAAGATTCATCACAAATTTTATTTTAATGATCCGTACCATTTATTTTGAAAATTGTGTAATTAATAACGAATATGATGGAAGTATCTCATTATAAATAAACGTGATTTATTACTTTTTGAGTCCCTGTAACATTTTTTGTAGGGTATGGCTTCTGTCTAATCCGAGATCAGACTGGACCGTGCTGTTGGGCTCGTGGGGGCCCACCACGGGTCCCGTTTTGATAATCTGAACCGTTTAATGTGTAGAAATTGTCGAGTACTATATGCCTATAAAAAATCACGTTAATCGGATATCGATAGCTATGTGATCGAAACAGTTTTTCGTCAACCGTTAATTTGTTCACCGTCCAATTTTTTTAATACGAAACTGATTTGATCATATAGTTATCGATATCCGATCAACATGATTTTTTACAGACATATAGTACTCGACGAGTTCTAAAACGGTTCAGATTATCAAAACGGGACTCGTAGGGCCCCCACGAGCCCAATAGCACGATCCAGTCCGATCCTGGACTGGACAGAAGTCATACCCTTTTTTTTATATACATTGTTGGAAATTACACTGCCTAAACTAGTATTAAATCTTTGAGCAAGGCCAATTAAACTAACCCTAGTTAATTCCAAATGGGAGGGAGTACCACTTTCATTATGCCATATAATCCACTTCTTTGACCCAAACATGGTAATTTTGAAAATTGTGAAAGATGTAATTTTTTTCTTATTTTCTATAATTTTGTAAATCTTAAAAATTATTTTTATTTTTTAAAATGAAAGTTATTATCAAATATGTTTTCATTTATCTTTTACAAATTTTATAAAAATATAAACAGAAAAATATAAAATAAATGTTATCAAACAACAATTTGTTATTTTACATTTACATTTTTTTATTCCAAAACTTCTAGTCAATACCATAGGAATCAACTTTGGCGACCCCATCATCTTTAATCATTGGTCACCTCCGGTGAATTCCTACCACCATTGAGTATCGGCGATAATATTTGCCCAACCCTAGTCAATTTATGCCACCTTTAGAGCAAATGGTTTGTTATTGGAGCAGCCATTGCTATAATATAGCAGTTGTTTTAAATTTTGATGCTCCAATGGCAAAACATAGTAGCTACCAAATTTGAGAAATGCTAAAACTTGTGTCAAATTTGACACAAGTTTTGGCTGCTGCCATTTATGCCAACTCAGCCAAAACCAACTGTTTCCCTCCCTCCTTCCTTCTTTCCTTCCTTCCCTCCCCCAACAACTGTTTCACCATTTTTATGTTTCAGAATTCATCAAAAAATTTCATGAATAATGTAACATTTTACCATTTTACCCGAAATCAAATGGTAAAAAAACAGATTCACAGAAAAATTATAGATTCAAAAATTACAGATTCATCAAATTCATTAAATGATTCATCAAATACAAACAAATTCACAGGAAAAAAAAAAAAACAAAACAAAACAAATTCAAACAGATTCAGAATTCACCATTTTACCTGAAATAAGCACATTCAGATTCACAAAACAAATTCACAGAAAAAATTTAAACAGATTCACTGAAAATAAGAAATACCTAGTTTTTCAGCATCTTTTTGAGCATATACCGTCACCGGTGGCCGATCGTCTTTTTTAGCATATACCATCGCCGATCGAAGACAGAGAGATGAGAGATAGAGTGACAGTGAGAGAGAGGTAGATCTAGATAGCCGATTGAAGAGAAAGAGACATATGGAGGCAAAGTGAGAATGAGAGAGAGAGAGAGACAGAGAGACAGAGACAGAGTGAAAGAGAAAAGAGTGGGAGTGAAAGTGAGAGATGGATCTGAGAGTGAGAGATGGATCTGAGAGAAGAGAGTGAGAAGATTCAAGGTTCTTCATCACCGATTGAAGAGAGAGAGAAGAGAGTGAGAGGGAGACGAGTCTGAGAGTTAGAGAAGAGAGTGAGAAGATTCAATGATCTTCATCACCAATCGAGAAGAGAGAGAGAAGTGAGAGACGAATCAGAGAGTGAGAGGGACATGGAGGAGGAATGAGAGAGACAGTGAGAAGGAGAGGAAGAAAATGTTGATGATTCTACACAAATCATCTCAACCATTCAAGACCAACACGTGGACGATGGAGATGGCATTTGATAGAGCCGTTGGGCTCTATTTGGCTTTAAAAAAAAAGAAACTCAATTTGATTATAAACTTAATTTTTTATAAATAGAGTCGTTGGGCTCTGTTTGGCATTTGATAGAGCCGTTGGGCTCTATTTGAATTTTTATAAATAGAAACTCTTTATCTGAATTTTTTTTCACAGCAACCACTACACATTTCATTTTTCTTTTCTACTCTCTTCATCTCAATTTGATTTCATAATAAACTTCTGAAATTATATTATTTTTAGTTTTTTCACACAATCACTATGGAAGGTTCATCAAAAATAAAGAAAGAAAAATCATTTACTACTGAAGAAGATGTGGCAATTTGTAGAGCTTGGTGTCACATTACTGAAGACCCAATTGTTCGAAATTCGCAATCGCATACACATTTTTGGGGAAGAATTTTTTTAAATTATTGCTCGTTGCAGAATGATCACTCAAGAACACAAGTGTTTATCTCATCTCGATGGGGTGTAATGATGAAATGTTGCAACAAATTTCGTGGGTGTCTAGCACAAGTCGAAAATCTACATCCAAGTGAGGCGTCACAAGTTGATATAGTAAGATTTTATTTTTATTTATTATGTTAGTTTTTTTATTTTGTCTTGCATAAAAATTAACTAATTAATTAATTTAATATTTTATTGATATAGATGCTTCAAACAAAATTGTTATACCATCAAGATGAAAACAAACATTTTATTTTTGAACATTGCTGGCCAATTTTGCAAAACAATATCAGGTGGCAAGATGTAACTCCTACGAACACGGTGAAGTCAAGAATACATACACCGTTTTTCCCTTTTTCAACCCCTGACTCTCTATGGATAACTGCATTTCTCTTGAAGATGACACCAGTCCAAGTATTGGTAACAATCCAATTATTGGCGAGGGCAGTGTCTCTGCAAAAGGTAAAATGCCTATGGGTAGGAAAGCTGCAAAAGAATTATTTTAGAAAAATCAAGTCGTTCAAGCTGAAGTTCAAAAAATGAGCACATAACTGGACACATTTAACCAATACCTTGCTGAGAAGGGAAAAAAAAAAAAGATGAAAGAGAAGAAAAAATGATTCAAGCACTATAGGAGATGAAAAAACTTGAAATGAAAAAACATGACTTTGAGATCGGAAGACAAAAACATGAGATGAAAAAGAAAGAACATATGATAATACTACAGACATGTGAAAAAATGAGATTTTTGCCAAGTAGTCCTCAAATGTTAGCAACCCAAATTACTATTTCCTCCTGCGTCCTGATGAATAATTGCGGGATAATGTAATGAAATTTTCGCCAAGTGGTTCTCATATTTTTATTTTGTAATGAAATTTCATATTTGTTTTTATTTTTGAGTATTTTTTACAAAAGAATGTAATATTATTTTTGCAATGTATAATGTAGCAAAATAGTTTAGTATAATTTAATTTTTCCAATAAAGTATAATGAGAAAATAAATATATTTTTTCAAATGAAGGCAATAAAAAGATAAAATTTATTTATTTTTTCAATTTTTCAATTTTTTTTTAATTTTTATATTTGTCTAGTTAGAAATAATATAAATATATAACTTTTTTTACCAACAGTTAAAAAAAAGTCACAAAAGACCAAATAAAAATAAAAATAAAATCACAAAAAACCTATGTCCAAACAATACTTACAAATTTGGAGGCAAAGTTGGTTGGGATTTGCCAAAATAGCAAATGACCATTGGAGCATCATTGCTATAATTTGGCAAAATAACACTATTCATTGCCAAATTATAGCAATAACAATGACAATATAGCAACAACCTTTAGAGATGCTCTTAACTATCATATTTATGATTAAGAATGGCAACGGGGCGGGGCGGGACGGGGCCGGGGATCACCCTTCCTGTCACCGATCCCCGAAGGCACAAAAGTCCCCGTCCCCATCCCCGATCCCCGGCGGGGAACCAATCACCCTCCCCACCCCCGTCTCCTAACGAGGATCAGGGATCCCCGACCCCAAAAAATCTCCGTACAAAAACAGCGTCCACAACAAACAACAACCACCCCAACAAATCAACAACCACAACATTACAACAGATGAACCCAAAAAAAAAATGATGAACCAAAAACAACAGATGGACAAACAACAACCCAACACAACAACAGATGTATATATATAACTTTAAAAAAAAAATTATTCATCAACAAGAGAGAGAGAGAGGGCTTTTGTAGCTTCAGCTTCAAAAAAACTTGTTCATCAACGAGAAAGAGAGATCGGTAGCTTCAGATCGAACCACGATCTCGATCGGTAGCTTTAGATCGAACCACGGTCTGTCCAGATCGAACCAACCACGATCCTGGTCCTATGTACGGATGAAAGATGGTGAAGAAGAAATGATCGAACCACGATCTAAGTGAAAAAAAGCTTCAGATCGAACCACGATCCCGTGAGTGAGGGAGAGAGAGACGATGGCGATGCGATCCGTGGAGGAGGAGGATCCCGTGAGTGAGGGAGAGAGAGACGATGGCGATGTGATCCGTGGAGGAGAAGGAGGGAGGAAGGGAGTGGTGGGAGTATTGGTGGAGGAGGAGGTGGCGGTGAGAGATGGTGAAAAAGGGAGAGAGACCACAGACGGTGGAGAGGAAGAGAGATGTGAGGAATGGAGAGAGAGAGTAGATCTACATCAATGAATGAGAGAGAGAGTAGATGGAGATGAGAATAAAAAAAGTATATATATCTAAATGAATAAAAGATAAGGATGACTCATCAAGGATATATGATATATATGATATATATATATACATATATCATTCGCGAGAACAAACGGGCCGGGGCTCGGGGCCGGGACTAAAATATGTATCCCCGTCCCCGGCCCAAATATCATCGGGGATTTTTTTTTTATTACCATCCCCGGCCTGTCGGGGGTATTTTTTGGGGAATAACCATTATATTCAGAATCGGGGGATCGGGTCCCCATCGGGTCGGTTTCATATTGCCATCCCTATTTGTGATTATCATCTTTGTGATATCACATTTATCCAATTCCAGCTAGTCCACACCATTTTTGGCTACTTGTAGCTATCTTCGACCATCATTTTCTACTAGTTACTTTGAAGTGTTTTGAGAAATTAGTTAAAAGTTAATTTTTTTAATTTTTTAATTTTTTTATGAATAAAAAATATGAAAATTGATGTGACTCAAAATGGATTAAAAGTCAAAAATTAACTTTTAACAAGCTTCACGTAGACCTTTCTTTGACCACCTTTCTCACTTGTTTTCAAAAGAGCAATGATACATACTACTAAAAGTGGTGCTCTAAAGCATCACTAGTGAGTTAGCACACAAAAAAACAAAAAAAACAAGGCACATCAGCACTGTGGTAGTGGGTGGAGCCACTATCACATCATTGTGCTACCACTAGTTAGTGGTCTCAACCATTATCCTTTTCAAAAATTATTTTAAAAATAAATATGTTTCAAAAATTTTTTTTAAAACTAAAATAAGTACATAAACACATTTTTTATTTTCTATAAATAAAAAAAAATATTAAAGATACGTTTAGTACGTAAGTTGGCTTTTTGACTTTTCGATTTTTTAGCTATTTTAGCTTAGAGCTAAAAAGCCTTGTTTGTGATAGACTTTTTGACTTTTTTGACTTTTGTAAGAAAAAAAATGAAATGATTATGAGTTAGATGTGATGTTTTGTCTTATTAGGCTAAAAGTCTATTTTGTCTTTTTGTAACTAAAATAATCAAAAAATTTAACATGTCAAATGAAGGCTAAATTGTAAATTTTATCGAACATTAATCTTCGTAAAATATTACATTCATCCTAAAACTCATTAATTTTGAAGGAAAATACCATTACCTTGACTAGCTTCTTAGTGAAAAATTATTGATTAGGGCTTGTTTGGGAAGTTAGATCTGAGACTTTTTTAGCTAAAATAGTCACAAAAAATAAAATAGATTTTTTTAGTTAAATAAGACAAAATATCACATCTAACTCATAATCATTACATTCTTTTTCTCACAAAAGTCAAAAAAAACTAAAAATTCTTTTCCAAACGAAACTTTTTAACCCTAAGCTAAAATAACTAAAAAGTTAAAAAACTAAAAATCCAATCAACTTCCCAAGCGAACCCTCTTGTGACACCACATGGCTATGCCCCAGGCAAATCAGAAATTTCCATTCTCTCTCATATTCTCCAATCATCTAACAGAAAATCGTGATCCCTACTCTCTTTATCAATTACAATACATATGAAACATCATGTGATACTGCCTTTAGACCAACCGATAACTTCTTAGAGTTCGCTTGGGAAGTGTGTTGGCTTTTTGACTTTTTAACTTTTTTTGGCTATTTTAGCCAAGTGCTAAAAAGTCTGGTTTGGGAAGGGTTTTAAATTTTTTTGACTTTTTTGTGAGAGAAAGAATGTAATGATTATAGATTAGATGTGATGTTTTGTCTTATTAGATGAAAAAAATTATTTTATTTTTTATGACTAAAATAACTAAAAAAAATCCCAACTTTTACTTCCACAACGAAGCCTTGCTATATGCTCATTGAACTTCAAATGGTACTCAAGTATCTGGATTTTAGTTAACTAATCAAACTTGTTCGTCATTTTTTTTTTTTTTTGGAGTAATTACAAAAAATAAATTAATTAAATTAAATAAAATCATAGTTTGGCAATCTTTTTTATTTCTTTTTAATTTAAATTATATATCTATTTTTATTAAATAAAATCGATATAGAAACGTATTTTAATCATCAAACTCAATGTAAGTATATATATATTATGTTTAAAATACTTTTTTCATTGAATTTAATGACTAAAATATTATTATATTTATCGATTATACTTAATGAAAATAGACAAATAATTTAAATTGAAGGGAAAAATTCAAAAATTTAGAGTTTAAATTGACAAAATTAAAAATCCTAAGAATTTTTATTTTTTTTATAATTTTTCTTTTCTTATTTTGAATTTCATCAATAAAAGTTTTTTTTAGCTAATAAAAACAAATTAATTAATTAATTAACCAAATCAAACCAAAAAAAACAAAAAAAAACTTCTTGTCTCATCATTTAAATTAGGGGTCTTAACCCCAACAAATCAGCTCAGCAATAAAGACTTGAAAATAAAATTTAACGTCATTTAAATCAATCAAAAAAATTATAAAAAAATTATTCAGTCGTTATTTTAAAATTAATCAAAATACATGCAAATTGACATGCAGACTCATTTTTTGAAAATCTAAATTAAGAAACAAAGCTCGAGCGGTTTCTTTTGACAACAATAATAGAGAATTCTAATTTTAGAATTTTAAAGAGAGTTTTAGTGATATAGTAAGAAAAAAAAAACATAAACATAAATACACATATCATATCACATATAAATTTCACTCTTTGTCACATCACTAAAACTCTCTTTAAAATTTTGAAATTATATCTCACAATCTTTATTCTTCTTTTGAGGACCATTTTGATGAGTTTTGATCAAACAAGAGGTTGTTTGAGTTATTTTAAATAAGTGTATTTTTTGACTTTTTATGAAATAAGAGATAGGTTTGAAGTGATGTTGTAGAGAGGTGGTGTGATTTAAATAAAATAATACAACTTAAATAGAATAGTAATTTTTTTAACTTTTTTGGGAGATACCAGACTTATCCAAGTTTCGACTACTTTAAAATGTTGAGTTGTGGCATCAAAGAAATGTTCATAAAATAATTAAGAGAAGAAGTACCACGTTGCGGCCCTAGTTGGACTTTTAGGTCCTGTTTGTTTTCAGAGATAGAATGGAGGGAATTGATAGTAAGGAGATTATTAGTGAGGGGATTAAATAAAATTGTATTTGTTTTGATGATAATTGTTAGCGTATGGATTGTTAAATTATTGTTATATAAAATAATAAAACAAATAAAAAAATACAAAAACATTAAGGTGTTGTTTGATAACACTTACGTTTTCAGTTTTCTGTTTATATTTACAAAAATTTTAAAAACTCAAATAAAAACTTGTTTGGTAAAATTTTTGATTTATAAATCAGTGGTCTCAGTTTATAAATTTGGCCAAAAAATGAAAACACATAAAATGTGTTTTCGTTTTGAGTTTTGAGTTTTTTTTTTTTTTTTTTTTTTTCCACCCAACACTGCCACCACCCGCCACCATTTTCCACCACCCACCTCCCACCACCACCTCCCACCACCACTCACCACCCACCACCCACCTCCCACCACCATCCACCCACTCGCCGCCGCCACCCACCCCTCGCCACCACCACCACCGCCACCCACCTGCCATCCACCCGCCACTACCACCCACCACCACCACTCACCACCCACTTGCCACCACCATCCACCACCAGCCACTTGCCATCCACTCGCCATTACCACCCACCACCCACCACCACCACCACCATCACCCATCACCCACTCGCCACCCACCTGCCACCACCACCCACCACCCGCCACCCACTCGCTACCACCTACCACCCGCCACCGTCACCCACTCACCCACTACCACCACCACCACCCGCCACCTACTTGCCACCACCCGCCACCAACACTACCACCACCCACTCGCTACCACCAACCACCCGCCACCATCACCCATCCACCCACCGTCACCACCTACCACCCACCGTCACCACCTACCACCCACCCACCACCACCCGCCATCCGCCACCCACCTGCCGCCACCCACCACCGCCACCCACTCGCTACCACCCATTACCCGCCACCGTCACCCACCCACCACCACCCGCCATCCGCCACCCACCTGCCACCACCACCCGCCACCACTACCACCCACCACCCGCCACCACTGCCCACAACCCGCTACTACCACCACCACCACCACCACAACCCACTCGCTACCACCCACCACCTGCCACCGTCACCTACCTACCCACCACCACCACCAACCTACCACCATCCGCTACCACCATCCGCTACCACCAGCTACCCACCACCCACCGTCAGCACTTTCCACCACGGTCTTACGCCGCCACTTACCATTTCTCACTCTTTTTTATATTTTTAAAATTTTTTAAACATTTTGTCAATTACCAAACGCGTTTGTAGTTTATGTTTTTCTAAAAATAAACAAAAATCAGTTTATAAAATTTTTATAAATATAAACTGAAAACGTAAACGTTACCAAACACACCCTAAACATTAATGTTTTTAAAAAAAATACCTAACATGTAAAAAATTTTAAAAAAATAAAAATAAAATAAAACATTTTTAGAAAAAAAGAATATAAATAAAATAATGATTTTTACTTAATAAAAAATATAAAAAATTAAACATTAATGTTCATGTAAAAATGCCCGACATGTAAAAAATAAAATAAAAAATAAATAAAAATAAAAAATTTCTAGTCCGCCGGATTATTTTTCTAATACCAAGTCCTAGAGGCCCATCTGAATCCTGTATGTAAGACCTATCTTAAACCGTTCGGCTTGTTAGTCCCTTCCTTAACTCTATAAACAAACATCATATTAAATAAGACGCTATTGGCCTTTTGGCTTTCGAAGGTTATTTTTGTAATTATGAACGTGCCAGCAAGGATCAATCAGTCCTTACAGAATTGTGATTGCCAACCAATTATTCAAACGATTGTGTTATGGTTCTTTTAGCCTCAATAAAGAGGACTTTTACTGGTGACTTACTAGTAGCTTGACTTCGGAGAATTTGAGCATAAGAACAGTTAAATAAATTGAAGCATTTCATTAGTATGAAAAACTTACAATGATCTCAGCTTCGTAGAGATTTACAGCGGCAATATACTCGAAAACTACTTCTACAAATGAAGTGCAGTGCAGGAACTTAAAGTACAGAAATGCAAAGAACAGGAAATAAAACTGGAATATGTAAAGTAAGACTGGTTTTCTTTAGATTTTTCTCCGTCCCTTTCTCTGAAGTCCTTCCTACTATTATACTCTCCGAAGATAACCATCGAACTGTATTTCAAACCGTTGAACTGCTTCTCCGTGATTGCTGATCATGCTACCTTATAAGTAGTTCCACTACGCCTTCACTTACAAGTAGGCTTCCCTCCTATATTCGAATTTGAATGTGAGCAACCGTTGAAGCCACGTCACCGTACATCTCTTTGTTGATCCGCTGCTACTCAGATCTTATAACAACAAATATTAACTGCCACGTGTATGATCAGGATCGAATACCTGACTGGTCTCCCCATATTACCCTTACTTTGCCACGCGTCGAATTGTCACTGGCTAGCACAAAATATGTAGCCAACATTACCCTCCGCATTAATATGCCCAAGACTTGGTGATATTAGTGGATCAGGGTCCTTTTTCCCACGTCTTAGAACGTGCATGGGTTTTGCATCTTCCCAGAAATGCAACTGTCACTCACCATCTGTATTAATACTCTCGTTTTGATCCTTTAAGTATTTTCACTGTCTCAGTATTCGAACAGACTGATACAGTTCATGGCCAAATTAATTCTTTCCTCCAGCGATGAAGCACACGAAGAGTCATATGTCAATGCTATTTCTCATCGAAAGCATGCATTTATTAGCCACCTTTACCCACCTTTCTATATTCAGGTCATGGATGCCTTTACAAATTACCGACCTTTGGATTACGAACACATTGCTCTTAATCCTTTGATTCAGAAAGCCACAAACATAGACATAAGAAGTTTTTCCTCTGACCTACCTTTACAGTTCGAACAAACTGCTCTCAAACCTTTGATTCGGAAAATTGCAAATATGGACTTGAGAAACTCTTCTTCGCAAATCTCTGTATGGGATAAAGTTGCAACTTCTTCCTCTTCTGGGGGTTCTGACTGGACAAGCTGGTCAATACCTGAGACCTCTGATTTGAAGGAGCGAATCAACCATCATTTTGTTGAGTTCACTGACCCTTTAGAGTTTCCTTCCTATGCTCGAAGTTCAGTTGTTTATCCCTATATGCCCATTGATCATCGGCGTAGTCTGGAGGAGAATCTTCTTGTAGCATGGTATACATCCTCCATGCCTACAAAGATAGTGCACGCTGCCCCCCGCCCAGAAGAAGCACAAGGGTATAATCCATCATTCTTAGCCCAGAAGGCGAAGATTTGTTCTTCTGACTGACTTGATTATATTAATGCCTTTGTTCCTTCTGCTCCCGTGTCATCTCCGAAAATAGAAGCGTCCACACCTTCTTCTTCGTCTCCCAAAATTGAAGTATTCATACCTTCTCCCCCACCAATTCTTTCCTGGACAGAGAAACTAAAGCTTGCCCTATCCATGGAAAATGTATTCCCACCTTATAAACCTCTACCTTTTCCTACTCCAGCTGAGCGGAAACAAGCTCAACTTCTGCTTGCAACTTTCTCTCATTTGCCTTTTAATGTTCTTGAGGATGAAGTCCCTCTCAAGAACCTTCGATGGGCTTGTGATATTCTGACTAGGGGCCATGTCCTTAATCCTCTTGCTCAGGCAGAACTTCATATGTTTTTGGACCAACTTCCATTGCTCCTTAACTGGCATCGAAATTCTGTGGCTACTACACAATCTTTAGACCAACTTTCGTCTCTTCGAATTCATGCTCAGTATGAGGCAGAGAACTTCATTAAAGAATTCGGTGATTTCAAGAATAAAGATTCTGTGTATTGGGATGACTTAGACATTGACGAATTGGAACAAGGATTAAAAGAGGTGGCTTTCGAAATAAAGGCTGAAGAGCTCTACTATGAAGTGAGAGCACATCAACTTATGCAGCCAACGCTAGAAAATTTGGGAGATAGAATAAGGAAAGAACAAAAGTTTATTGATCATTGTTGGACTAAATTTCATGATCTTGTTATTTATTCCATTCCTTATTTTTATGAGCTCGAGTTCATACCGAAATAGGGTCATCTGATGTAATCGCTTTGGTTTTAATATAAACAAAATTCTTCTTCATTTGTCATTGTTTGACCCTGTCTTCACTTGTGTTTTAAAAGTCAACTCAGAGCTTTGAACTTCGAACAATTTCATCCTTTGAACCTGGACTTAATTGTTTTAAATGAAACACTAAATGAGCCAATTGTAAACGTTTCCAATTTGTGGAATAAAGTTGACAGTTTTGGCTGATTTTCAATTAGAAACAGTGCTTCGAATCTAGCAATCTTATACTTAAAGTCTGTTTTGACCATAGTCAACATCTAGTCATTGTCATTATTACTTTTGATGTTTCAAACACCAAATCCCATCCTTAAGAAATCTCAAGTTTTGCCTCGAAGGACATTACCTTTGTTAAAAACCTAAAAAACAGGTCTTTAAACTCTTTTAAGTGAAATAAACACTCGAGTATTTTTATATTTTGGGTATGGCAACCTGCTTCGAAGCCGGCTTCTTTGTTTCGAAGCCGTTTGACTTGGCTTCGAAGCAAAATATCTTACTTCGAAGCTAGCCTCAACAACTGGGCTTTGTTTTTCCCTCCAAAAGCATCAATATTGAAGGAAGCTTTTGTATTCGCACTTCTAATACTTAACAGCTCATGTAATATATTTTCAAATACGAGGGCTTTAAAAACCCTTTTGTTTCGTGTTCTGAAATCACTTGCTCTTCTAATCGCACAAACCCCTCTTACTACCGATCTTCGGCTTCTCTCTACTTCCTTTCCTGGTTTCACTTTCAAGAAAAGCATGCTGTCAATGGCTTCTCCTTTAGTATCAGTCGTAGAGCGTACGAGCCCATCTGTGGCCCTGAAGAGGATTATTGATGCAGAATGTGAAAAGTACAAAGCTGGGGAGAAAAGCGCTATTGATGGACGCATCTTTGTCCCTCGTCACCATGTGCAGCTAGACTACGTGCTCGGGCCCATATTCAAAGAGATCCTTACTGAGCTCCCAGCCTTGTATCCCCGACTGGAAAACCAATGTCTTCTCTATGAAGGTGGTCTTGACTGGAGGAACTAGAGGATAAATCGCCCCCACCGATGCTGGCCCACGGTGAGACCAGAGTGGCAAGAATGGTATGATCGGGTTATTCCTGGTAGGACCCTGGACCTTCAAGAACTCTGCCTTCTCGATACTCTCAGACTATCTAGGGTAACTATCTCAGAGGACCCTTTCCTTATTCCTGCTGCCCTATGTTTTTGGAATCCTGTCTTTAACTTTTTCCAATTTAGATGTGGGATGATGGCCCCTACTGTTCTTGATATTTGTCATTTACTGGGACTATCTCCCATTGGCACCCCTTTTGGACCGGATTATCCTGATTTAGCAGTCCCTTTCTCTATCCCCTCCCTTAACTCATCTTATAGTGATTTCGCTAGGGCTGAGAATAAAAGAGAGGGCCCTGTGACTGATAGGGAATTCTTTTCTTTCTTATTGTATTGGCTTTGCAAATTCCTTTTTTGCACTTCCTCTCAGAGAATCATGCTTGAATTTGCCCCTCTTGCCAAAGCCTTTGTTTTACAGAAAAAGGTGGCCTTAGCCCCACATGTTCTAGGGCACGTATATAGAGTCTGCTCCTTTTTCTGTGAGAAACCCTTAGATGCTAATCAAGGGGGGCCATTCTGGATTCTTCAGTTTTGGCTTTTCGCCTATTTTACTGAGTTACAATCCAAATGCCTTAAATTTTCCGAGCCAAACCCTCTTACTCATGGCATAAGGATGGCCAATGCTTCACTTTACCCTTCTACCTTTGCTTTTTACTTCTCTTTCTTTCACCAGCTTCCAGCCTCCCTTCCTACTTACCGTTTTCGTCCCTTCGAACCTTCCATTGGTCCATCTAGGTTAAGGAATTTCCTAAGTGACCAGTCCTGTACTTCACCTATTCTTAAGGATATATGGGCTTCCATTCTGATTCCCAGAGAGTTATTTATCGGGACTTTGAACCCGAAGGCCTACAAATGCATTGCTGAACCTTACTGTCCAGCTCAATTTGCTAGACAATTTGGCCTCACACAAGGGGTCCCAATACCTCTCTGTAGCAACACAAATCTCAGCCTTACCAGAAGGGATCTGAAAGTCCGGAAATCCAGGCTAGAAGAGGCAACTTTGAAATTTGTAGATGACTTGGCCAACTTTGAGTACACCCCTTTCATTCCTCAAGGTACCATGTTGAAGAGGTACCAAAACTGGTGGGTGACTAACATGGAGATTTATTTGGCCATTTCACCTTTAAACCTACTAATGGTGTTAGATGTGACCAAGCCCAAAGAAACTGGGGTTGTCACTTCTTCCACTGTTTCAGATATAGCATATGCTGCTCCTGCTGCTTCAATTTCTCCCAGAGTTACTCGGGTTGCCTCGAAGAAAGGTACACCCTTGTCCCTTCTCCTTTTGTCTTTTATAATGCATTTTGCCTTATCTTTAATTCTTCTTTTGTGGAGGTGGTCAATCACAAAAGAAAAGGAGGCTCTTTGAACTCGAGAAGGGAACATCCGATATTCAAGGGGAAGAAAAAGAAGAAACAGATGAAGAGGAAGAGTCACTTTTGAAAAGAAAGAAGAAAGCGATCGTCTTTTCATCTGACTCGGTTAGGGATGAGACAACTACCAGAGAGATGGAAGATGAATTCATCTCTTTGGAATCCAAATCGCAGCTTGAAGAAGTTGAGGAAAAAGTTGAGAAAGAAATTGAGAAAGAGCAGACCCTGCCAATACAGAGGAAAAAGAAAAGAAAGGTGACTGTCTCTCCTTCTGATATGGTCGAAGACTTTGATTCTGAGACAATTGCCAAAGCCATGGAGAAGAGAAAAAAGATGTCTGCTTCCGTTCCTGTCTCGGTTGATGATACCATTCATGAAGCAGCCGTCAAGACAGTAGAGCAAGAACATTCTAAAGCCATGATTGTCTTCGAGAGAGCTCAGAAGAGACAGCAGCAACAATTTCTGAGAGATGAAGCTGCCGCTGCTGACATACTACAAAGGGAAACTGCAAAAAGGCAACAAACTGCCAGATATTACACCCTTCGTAGTTCTCCCATCATTGCCGACACTTCTGGAGCAGGTAATTTTTATGCTTTTGCGATTTTTCCTCTGTCAGCCTTTGGTATCGAGGTTTAACATTGCCTTACATTTCTTCCTCTTGCAGCGGCAACTTCTGAGTTCATCTTTCCGATGAGACCTCTCTCAGTTTCACTCGAGGTTGATCAGATGCAGGATGTAAGGACTACTCAGACCATACTTCTATTTTCAGGGTCTACATTTTCTGCACTTTTCTTGAGGCCAAGCATTCCTGCACCTCTTTCTCTTGGTTTGACTCCATATCTTTCTTACTTGACTCTTGACTTTCCTCAATTTACTTCTTTGCCGAGTCTTGCTCCTCTTTCTCATTCCAAGGAGATTCCAACTGTTACCTTATCTCTGATGGGTGCTGACAGCTCTCCAATTCGTGACTTACCACCTTTACCTAGCTCCAGCCCTCCTTCTCTTGATTCATTGGTGGCTAGGACCATGGAGACCATCAAAGATGCTCCACCCATTTCTCCTATCCCTATGCAATCTTCTGTGTCTCCCATGACAACTCTCTTTGCGCCCGTCATGTCCAATGATGAGATTGATATCTTTGAAGCAAGATTGGCTGGTCTTTTTGACATCACCTCTACTTCTCCGACATTCGATGAGGAGGTTGAGCCATTAGTTTTGGTTGATTCTTTGCTGGAAATTTTTGAGAGCTCTCCTTCCTCCAGCAGCCAACCTTTTGTGCCTTTGATAGACTTGGACACCTGTCTGGACCTGTTAATTTTTTTTTCGAGGATTCCCTTCGAGGCTCTACAAAGGCCTATAATTAAAAACGGATTTCTTCAATACTGTAAACTTGCTGAGCAGTCTGGTATGGATGTCTCAAATCACCTATCCCAGGCAGCAGCTACTATCGATTTTTACATCAGCATCTGTCATGCTGCCAAGGCTGCAGATGAGAAATTGGTTAGAGACCAAAGTTTTGTTTCTCAAGTGCATACTGAAGTATCGAAGCTTAAGGAATAACACTCCTCTGCCTCTCACTTTCGAACTCAACTGCTGGAGAGGAAAGCTCAACTCGAAGAGGAGCTTTCTGCAGTGAATCAGGCCTTATTCCGAACTGACCTCAAACTGCAAATCACCAATCAAGGGCTGACCGATCAAAAGAGAGACATGGCTCCAGCTATTCAACTATTTTCGTCGTTTACCAATAGGAAGTCTGTTGTACAAAAACAGCTAAAACATTGTAATGATTTTTGGGCCAACTTGTGGCACGATGTACTTGACTCTTTATATAACATTTCCTTGTTTACTATCTTATGTTCTTGTACTCAGTGTTTATTTTATTCCCTGTGTTTCCCAAATAGTTGGAAAATAAGGCTTTAAATATCTGCCATTAATCTTTTTGGGATGCACATAACCATTCAAATTTTTCAAATGGTATGCCCCAAAAGGCAAAACTCTATGAATTTGATATGGTCCTTCCTAGTTAGGTGACCATTTGCCAAATCTATGGCTTTTAATTCCTATTAGAAGTATTGTCTTCCACACCAAATCACCTTCATCAAAGCCAACGTGTTTGATCTTCTTATTATAATTTTTGGCTGGTTTCTTCTTCTGAAAGAGAATGCTATTTAATGCCAAAATTCTAGCTTTATCTATGTCTTCTAACTCCAAGTACATACTCTAATAGCACTGCTCAAGATCCAACTGGTCTTGGCATCTTACCCTTAAGGATTTAACATTGATCTCTACAGGTAATACTGTATCATGCCCATAAACTAAGGCATAAGGAGTGACTCCTGTGCTTGACCTTGGGGAAGTTCTATAGGCCCACAATACATCTAACAATAAGTTATGCCAATCTCTAGGATTATCTTCCACAACCTTTTGTATTCCCTTTTTTAAGGACTTGTTAGATGACTCAGCTTGACCATTGGCTTGTGCGTAATATGGGGTGGAATTAACAAAGCTAATCCCAAACTCAGCCACAAAAGACTTTACTATTTTCCCATAAAAAACAGTCCCATTATCGACCATTATCGTTTATGGGATGCCAAATCTATAGATCAAATCTTTAATGAACCCAATAACCTTCGTCTGATCTACAGCTTTGTATGGTTTAGCTTCAACCCATTTGGTGAAATAATCAGTAGTTGCCAAAATGAAACAATGATGCTTCGAAGAGGGAGGGTGTATTTTCCCCATCATATCCATGGCCCATCCTCTGAATGGCCAAGGCTTTACTACTGCATGTAGATCAGTTATGGGCACATGCCTTATTGTACCATGCTTTTGACATGCCTGGCAGCCCTTTGCATATTCTATGCAGTCTTTAAGGATAGTTGGCCAATAATAAGAATGTCTTCGAAGCAGCCATCTCATTTTTACACCAGGCTGATGTGCACCACAGATGCCTTCGTGAACTTCAGCCATAGCTATTAATGCTTCTTTTGGCCCTAAACATTCCAACAATAGACCATCTCCCCTTTTTTTGTAGAGATCATTGTTGTATATGATGTATTGCACAGATTGTAATTTAACTCTTCTGCTGGCTTTTGAGGATGGGCCAGCCAAGTATTGTATTATTGGATGTCTCCAATCTTGTTCCTGCAGTTCATTATAATTGATTTCCAGGACCATGTTCCTCTTATTTAAGGGTGGTATAGATTTTTGGTATGTTGTTTGGCTTACATCCCACTGGGTACCATCCTTACTCTTGAAATTCGAAACTTTCTGAGCCACATCATTAGCTCTATTATTCAAGAATCTCGGAACATAAGTTATATTTATTATTTCAAATTGAGAGAGCAAATGTAATGCGACGACATAATATGGCGGCATACTTATACTTTGACACTTGAAAATCCCTTTTACTTGGTTAACGACCAATTGGGAATCTCCAAATATGTCAACTGCATGTACTTGTAATCCAATAAGAATTTCCAATCCCACTATCAAAGCATCATATTCAGCTTGATTATTAGAACAAGCAGTTTCATCCACTCTGAAACCATGTGTGGTTTCTATTCCTTGCGGTGACTTGGTCACTATACCAATTCCAGTTAGGCCATTGGCTTTCGATCCATCGAACCACATTTGCCATGGCTTGACACTAGCCATACTGAGTTCCATTATCTCTTGACTCTCTGTTTGAGATGGATGGTCTGCCAAAAAATTGGCTAAAACTTGTCCTTTCACTGCCCTTTAGGGTACATATTCTAAGTGAAATTCTGACAAGGCTAATACCCATTTGCCAATTCTTCCCCTCAACATAGGTCTAGATAACATGTATTTAACCAAATCTGTGGTTGCAATTACCAAGACAGTCGTAGGCAAAAGGTAATATCTTAATTTCATTACAGCAAAATACAGCGGAAGACAAAGCTTTTCTACAGCTGAATATTTACATTCACAAGAATTTAAAAACCTACTAAGGTAATAAACAGCTTGCTCCCTGCCTTCCTCATTGTCTTGGGCTAAGAAAGCTTCCAATGAATCTTCTGCTGCGGCTATGTACAACTTCAAAGGCTTAATGCCATTTGGTGGCATCAGTACTGGAGGGTTGGCCAAGTAGGCTTTGATTTCATCGAACGCACTTTGATGCTCCGTTGTCCACACAAATTCCTCTTCATCTTTCAGCCTTAATAAGGAAGAAAAAACTTTAGTTTTCCCTGTAGTGTTAGAAATGAATCTTCGAAGAAAATTAACCTGTCCAAGGAACTTTTGTAATTCTTTCTTACTTGATGGAGGTCTGGCTTCAATGATGGCTTTGGCTTTATTCTGGTCGATCTGTATTCCTTTCTTGTGTACTACATAGCCCAAGAAGTTTCCAGATGATACGCCAAAAGCACACTTAAGAGGATTAAGCTTCAGTTTGAACCTTCTCATTCTTTCAAAGGCTGCCTCTAGGTGAAACAGATGTTCCTCCATGGATTGGGATTTAACCACAATGTCGTCAATATAACATTCTAAATACCCACCAATAAGGTCATGAAAGATAGTGTTCATAGCCCTCTGATATGTGGCCCCGGCATTCTTTAGGCCAAACAGCATTTTAACCCATTCGAAGGTCCCAATATTCCCAGGGCATCTAAATACTGTCTTGTGAACATCTTCCTCCGCAATGCAGATTTGGTTATAGCCTGAGTGCCCATCCATCATTGATAAAATTTGATATCCTGCTGAGTTATCCACCAGCAGATCTACTATAGGCATAGGATATTCATCTTTTGGAGTTGCCAGATTTAGGTTTCTAAAATCGATGCATACCCTCATTTTGCCATTTTTCTTGACTACAGGTACAATATTAGATAGCCACTCAACATACCTGGCTGTTCTGATAAAGCCTGCCTTGAGTAGTCTAAGAATTTCTTCATTGACTTTCTGGATCACTTCTGAACCCATTCTTCTTGGTTTTTGTTTGTATGGCTTGAAGTTAGGCTTCATGGGAAGCCTATGTTCCACTAATGACCTATCCAATCCTGGTAGTTCATTGTATGACCATGCAAAACAATCTTTATATCTTCTCAGAATAACCAATAACTGGTCCCTATCAAGAGAATTCAACCAAGCACTTATATAAATGGGTTGTTGTACAGAATCTTCCCCTAAATTTATTTCTTCTAAGGGGTCTTGTATCTGAGTACTTACTGGAACTCCTTCTTTGATCTTCTCTGACTTCGAAGAAGTCTCCTTGCTGTGTTCTGTTTCCAGGCTCTTTGATTCCTCCTCTTTATTCTCCTCCTCATAGACAAAGTCTGTCCACAAGGTTTCTTCTTCCTGTATTTCTTGGACTTTCGTTTCTATGTCCAATGCACAGTATTTATCAAGGGTCAAAACTCTGGCTTGTTGCTGCTCCCGCTTGCAGCCAATCGTCATGACTTCTTTCTCTTGCTTTCGTACTTTCTGGACTATTGACTTTATATCCAATATTGAAAACTTGATTAAAGCCAAAGACCTGGCTTCTGGTGCTTCATCTTGCCGCCTATAACCAGGCATCATTGTCATCTTTAACAACTAGCTCTTCACCAGCACTCTCCTGGACTAAATGCTTCAGGTGTGCTACTTCCTCATCAGCCGTTACTTCGGCTGAGCCATCGAATTCCATCAGTATACTGAGCGGTGCCACGCCATCAATATACAACTTGGCTTCTGCGAAATCTGCACAGGCTATGAAAGGTTGAGGATCTGCATTAATTTCCTCCGTCTCCCCATTGCCTAGAGCTATTATCATTTTCTGATGCAAAGAGGAAGGCACACATTTATTAGTGTGGATCCAATCTCTACCAAGTAAAGCATTGTACTTCGCATTGCTATCGATGACGAAAAACATCGTCATGCAGTCCTTGGTTCCCACACTCAGGTTGATGGGTAGAATTCCCTGGGCCATCTGCTTGTTTCCAGCAAAACCAGCGATGGTTGTACTGGTTGGGTTCAACCTGGGATTCTTCTTCCCTAATTTCTTCAAGGAGGATTTCGGTAATAAGTTCACCGCCGCTCCATTATCCACCAAGACTCGGTTTAACTGAATCTCATCGAAGAAGGCCTTAATGTACAAAGGCTTAACATACTACGTCATGGAATTTGAGGGATATTCTAATGGATACGAGAGGTTAATACTTACCACTTCTTCGCTCTCATATTCAGCTTCCATTGGGGTAACCATTCCAAAATTATCTTGTACCATACTCGCTTGTGAATCTTCACTAGAGATTGGAATTGGATCAGCTTTTTGCCCCTCTTGATTCTCATCTCCAGCTTGGAATTCCTGTGGTAGTATGTGTACCATGTTCACTGATACCGGGGGAAACGAGCCAAACTGGATGGCTGGCTGTACTTGTTTCCCCTCTTGGTCACCTTGGTCAATTACCTCAGAAACATCCTGCATGCTGCATTCTGGTATTTCATTACTAATAGGTCCCTTTCGAATGATTTTCCTCGGCTGGTTTTCCAACCAGAAATGTTTGCTCGGCCATGAAAGCTTCGAACATTTCTTCTTCCACCATTTCTTTCTTCTGGCTTATGCCAATATCTTCTTCCGTTTCGCTACCACTCTCCATCAGAGCTTTCTCCAACCCTACTAGGCTTTCCTTCTCTCTGACTTTTAGTTCAGAATGAACCTTGGCCAACTGTTCTCTGCTGCAATCCACCTCATTTTGTAGAACTGGCTTTGGATTATGGTCTGACTTTCGATTCTTCTTTTCTCCAGTCTGGATCAACGAAGAACTCTCTCCACTTTCTTTCAGGTCTTTCTGGTATTGGGTGTACCTACGCTGAATTTTCCTCCTTTGTGATCCGGAAATAACGGGGACCATATCTGGTTCCCTCGTTCTTGGGTGTTTTAGCAATACCCAGTTGTTGGGGGCCACCAAAGGAGGCTTAACCATCCTACTTTGATTTCCAACATTCCTTTGGGTAGGCATTTCCCTAGGTTTGTTTTGCATCACAAACCAATTTGGGACTCCAGGTACCCACGAACTTACTGACCCAGACGTTGAACTGCCTTTTTCTTCCTTCGAGGTTGGCTGTGAAGACAATTGTTTGGCCCTGTCTCCCAGCTTTGAGCCTAATTCAGGCTCTCGATGATGGTGATCATTTTCTGTCCTTCGTGAAACTGTCCCAGGGGACCAATTCCTGGCTTTGATCCTGAAACCTGAACTCTTCTCCAATCTTCTTTCAGAATGACTACTCTCCATTCTGTAATAGTTAGGTGACCCGGTCTCATATAAGGGCCTCTTGCCTTTAACATGCATTCTATCAACTGCAGGCTCAACCACTAATGGCTGCCGTCTAACATTAGCCGGATACGGCCTTTTGTTATAAGCATTGGTTGGTTTGGGACGCCTCTGCACATCCCTGTAATATTGCTTCCCATCAACTAAAAGGCCTTTCAACCACTTATAACTCAGTCTGCACCTGGGATACATCCTTTGCATTACAGCTGCCTCTAAGGAGTCATCATCCAGTGCTTCTTCATCAGAGTCTTCCCTCTGATGTGAGAAATCTCGTCCAATAGTTGGTGGATTTCTAATGTCTTTTTTTATTACTGTCTGGTTGGCCACATGCATCTGTACATTGACTTCTTCCAATTCTTTCAAAGACAGGTTCTGAAAGTCTGACATAATGACATTGGCTGCCACCTCTCCAATTTCTGGAAATGGATTGCTATTGATCCCCATGGCTTTTTCAGCTTTGGCTGGGAACTTCAAACTCCCTTTTCGAATTTGTTCTTGGATCCTGTCTAAAAAAACAACACAGTTTTTAGTCGAGTAAGACCAAGAATTATGCCATTTACAATATACTTTTCCTTTAAGTTCATCAAGAGATAGAATTTTAACCTCTTTTGGTAACTTAAGGAAGTTAACCGTAAGCAAATGATCAAAAATGTCATCTGCCTTAGTTAAATCGAAAGAATATTTCCTGTGGAGATCTTTCTTTTTAAACTGCTGGTCAATTGTCGTATCTTTATGAATTAATGCTTCACAGATCATAGGCTCTTTTCCCACAATCTCTGATGCATCAATCTCATAATTAGGATCTTTGTAGTATGTCCTATATGATGCATTATTTCGATCTTGTTCCTCTTCTAGTAATGCTTCATATCTAGATACTTTGTAAGTCAGTTCCACTAAATCTCTAAACTTTATTGAATCAAACTTCTTTCGAAGCCTGAACTCTAAACCATTTTGGGCCAATCTTACAAATTCCGTTTCTGGCAAGATTACTCTACATTTATTTCGAGCCCTCTTAAATCTGGAAATAAACTGAGTAGCCTTCTTTTCAGGCTTTTGACTCAATCTTGCCAAGTCTGCCATGGAAACCTCTGGCTCTGATTGGAAGAATTGGGCATGAAATGCCTCTTCCATTTGCTGCAAAGTTTGGATGGAGCCAGGTGGAAGGTTAATGTACCATACAAATGCTCTCCCGGTTAGAGAATTTGGGAATAGTCTCAACTTCATATAGTCATGATTGGTAAATTCACCACATTGAGCGGCAAACCTAGCAATATGCTCTACTGTTGACTGGTTTTCCATTCCCATGAAAGAGGACAAAATCTGGTATCCTGAAACCTCTTGGATATTCATGTATCGTATTGACCCATTCTGGGTATGGTTTTCTATACACAGGAGTTTGGACCCCCTGAGCCATTGGTCCACACAACTCCCTAACTATCTCAGTAATTTGGTCCCTAGGGACCACATTTTGTGCCTGCTGAACCACTGCTGGGGGAACAAACACAGGATTTGGTGGACAAACTTGTGCTTGTGGTCCTCTTGGTCCATAAGGTGGTACATTTGGGATTGGCTGTCCCTGTGGTATAGGTTGCTGTTGGGGGTGTGGGTAACCTCTTTGAGCCTGTCCTGCGAAAGGACCCACGAAAGGTGCTGGAACAGGTATTGTATCCCTTCCATTTGTAGGGAAACCTTCCAACCCCCCGTGTATAAATTCGAATAAGGGATTATTGCAGCCCCTAGTGCCAGGTATGGCTTCGAATGTGAGATTTAGAACCATTCTTATGCCATTTTCTTGTACTGGACCAGATCCACCAATTTGCATGGCTTCACTGTTGAACATTGAGGCATTCTGGCCTGCTACAGGCCTCAAAATAGGTTCGTACCAAGACTGAGGTGGTAATCTTTCATGAATCTGATTACTGGTTTGACCATTAGAATGTCCATTAGCTTGCATAGGCTGTTTATCTCTAGCCAATCTTTGCTGAGGGATATTTACTTCCTCCATGTGTCTTATGTTTGTTGGTTGGTGGTTATTTATTCGATCCAAAAAGGATACTGCCCACCTTTCCATTGTGTTTATTAATTGCTGTCCCATAGCATCTACTAAGCCGCCCCACGGATTGACTGGCTGAGTAGATAGGACACTGGATGGTCCAATTCCTTGGTCTCGTCCACTATTACGAGCAAATGGTATTTGCTCTGAAGTATTGGTCTGTTCGACCATGGGTTCCGATAAGATAGGAGTCTCCACAGGATGTGTTATCACACTATCCTCTAGATTGGATATCTCTACCTCTCCTTCCACGTCTTCTTCCAATCGTTCATTTTCTCCTTGTCTCCTACGTCTAGCCATTTTTTTTTATTTTTTTATTTTTTAAAGTGTCCCACCGGGCGTGCCAAAAATATATGTTGGCCTTTTGGTTTTCGAAGGTTATTTTTGTAATTATGAGCGTGCCAGCAAGGATCAATCAGTCCTTACAGAATTGTAATTGCCAACCAATTATTCAAACGATTGTGTTATGGTTCTTTTAGCCTCAATAAAGAGGACTTTTACTGGTGAGTTACTAGTAGCTTGACTTCGGAGAATTTGAGCATAAGAACAGTTAAATAAATTGAAGCATTTCATTAGTATGAAAAACTTACAATGATCTCAGCTTCGTAGAGATTTACAGCGGCAATATACTCGAAAACTACTCCTACAAATGAAGTGCAGTGCAGGAACTTAAAATACAGAAATGCAAAGAACAGGAAATAAAACTGGAATATGTAAAGTAAGACTGGTTTTCTTTAGATTTTTCTCCGTCCCTTTTTCTGAAGTCCTTCCTGCTATTATACTCTCCGAAGATAACCATCGAACTGTATTTCAAACCGTCGAACTGCTCCTCCGTGATCGCTGATCATGCTACCTTATAAGTAGTTCCACTACGCCTTCACTTGCAGTTAGGCTTCCCTCCTATATTCGAATTTGAATGTGAGCAACCGTTGAAGCCACGTCACCGTACATCTCTTTGTTGATCCGCTGCTACTCAGATCTTATAACAATCAATATTAACTGCCACGTGTATGATCAGGATCGAAGACCTGACTGGTCTCCCCATATTACCCTTACTTTGCCACGCGTCGAATTGTCACTGGCTAGCACAAAATATGTAGCCAACAGACGCACAACTATCCTAATCGCAATTCTCTTTTCAAAAATGCTAGAGGTCCTAAAAATTCTACTAAAAATTTGACCAAATGTCTTACATGGGTGTGGGACCCACATGGGACTCACATTATGTGGGTCCCACACTCGTATAAGACATTTAATAAAATTTTTAATAAAATAATTGAAATCTATAGCATTACTCTTCTCTTTTTATACCCAAAACCAACGGAATGCCTTACTCTTAGAAGAAGTGCAAGAGACGGTGAAAAAGCTGCCCGAAGAGGCTCTCACATGTGCCTATGGCCTAATTTCAATTGAGGTCCTTCTTTTGTATTTAAACAATAAATTTTTTTTGATTTTATAAAAAAAAAAAAAAAATTGAGAAGTGGATTTTTAATTCATTTTAAATTACATCATTTTTTATATTTTTTAAAAAAAAATTAAAAAATTAATTTTTAACTATCTTTTCAAAACAATACATAATATATTATAACTTTTTAATGTGAAATTAATTTTTCTTTCGTTCTATTCTTGTACTAAAAATTTGTTTATTTATTTATTTACTTTAATTTTTATAAATCACAGCTTAAATTTTCTTTTGTTCTATTCTTGTGACTAAAAATTGGTTTGTTTATTTATTTAGTTATTATTATTTTTATAAATCACAGCATCTATTTATAGGATTTTGGACGGTGAGTATTTTTTTGTTTTTTGGTTTGAGACCCAGGGCCACAGGATAATTTCTAAATGCAAATCACTCGAAAATCATGTATACTGGGACTCGTTTGGGAACATGTTAATTTAGTAACTTTTTAACTATTTGGCTAAACTATAATCTAAAAAAAATTAGTATGTTTAGAATTACTTTTTAACTTTTTACGAAAAGATATATAAAAAATAAAGAAAAAAGAGAATTTTTGACTTTTTAACGTGAATTGTTGACTTTTTAATTTTTTTAATAACTTTTTAACTAAAAATATCACTTACTAAACGAGACCTACTTAACATCACGCACAACACTAGATGGAGTCTAACCAAAGATGTCTGGATTTGAGGTTCATCGTTAGAGAAGACTCTTTGCCACTGAGCTATTGCTGCCCATTAATTTATGCTTGGGTCTTTGGATAAGAAAATTTGGTTTTTTTGTTGGAACTTACAAAATTTGAGTACATCTTTACAAAATAAATAAATGAAAAATTGCTATTAGATTATGAAAGAAACACACAAAACACAGAAATAAGCAGCAGAAGCAGCTTTAAACATTCCTCTATATTTTGATTGCATGGATGGGCGGTTAAGCTGATGAGTCTATACTGTCTTTATGTATATAGCCGTCAACTTTTGCTGCGGGTTTTGTAATGTATTGCACTGCCTCTCTCAGATTTCAGTACTCACTGTTCTATACTGTACTTCTGTCCCCTCTCTCTCTCTGTCTCTCTCTCCAGGTGGGATCCCGAGACGTGTTTGAGAAAGGTGCTAGACTGCTCTGTAGGTTGACAAAGATCTCTAGGAAACTAATGAAAGATAGGGGGGAGAGAGAGAGAGAAATTCAATAATTGATGAAAATTGATTTGTAGGAAGAAATTTTGCTCAGATTGAATTGAACAGTATATGGTGGCTGAACGCACTACTCATTCTGAATCAAAAAAAAAAAAAAAAAAAAAAAGAACACACTACTCATTAATCTAAACTTGGATTTCGATTTTGGCTTTGATTTGCAATTTCGAAAATCACTGCTAGTGGTCATGGTTACTGCTTTCTTTCTCTTCTAGACTCAAGCAAAGTAAATGAGTCCAATGCATTTTATGGAATAGTGGGGTAATTTTATTTTCACATCACCATGTAATTTATTAATGTTATATGTATTAATTAATATATTAATTAATGATGTAATATAATTTAAGATATTTTTAGTATTTTATAATTTGTATATTGAGTTAGGTCAATAATAATATCATTATTAGTATTAATACACTAATTAATACACTAATTGATACATGTAATATCACTCCATCTAACCTCTCATACACTCCATCTAACCTCTCAGTACACACCATTATTTACTGCCGCCACCACCATTCCACCTCCACCACTTTCCTAGCTTTATCACCCCTTTCCCTAGCTCCTTTCCTTACCTTTTTCTTCTTACCAAATCTTGGGTTTCAAGTTGGGAAGGCAGCAAAAAGGGTGATGAAGGAATCAAAGAAAGGGTGGCGTTAGAAAGGGATGGCGAGAGAGTGGGGGGAGAGGAAGCTAGGTACAAAAATGAATGGAAAGGGAAGGGGTATTGGTGAAGGGATGAGCAAAGGGGTAGGGAAAGATAATCGAAGTAGCGGCGACTGCAGAAGGGGCAATAGGGTTGAACAAAGAGGTGGTGGAGGGGATGGGTGTTTGAGAGCGGGATGGCAGCGGCGATTAATGGTGATGGGGTGACCGTCGGACTAGGTAGGGTCTTTTTTTTTTTGGTTAAAGTTTTGAATTGGAAAAGATGAAATACTTTTGTATTATTTAAAAATTAATTATGTGAATTAATAAAAAAAGAAAATTTTAAATAAAGTGTGATGTGAACTAAGGCCTCGTTTGGAAACAGACCTTTTAAGTAATTTTTTAGCTAAAATATGATATAAAAAAATTGGTATGTTTGTGATATTTTTTGATTTTTTACGAAAAGATATGTAAAAAGTAGAGAAAAGAAAGAATCATTGACTTTTCTGTATGGGTTATTGACTTTTTGATTTTTTTGGGCTCCGTTTGGTAAGAAGGTTTGGGGCTATTTTAGTCACAAAAGGCAAAATAGGCTATTTTAGCCACAACAAACAAAACATCATATCCAACTCATAATCATTACATTATTCTCTCACAAAAAAAGTTAAAAAGTCAAAAAATTATTCCCAAGCTAAGCTTTTTAGTTCAAGAAATAGCTAAAAAAACTAAAAAGCAAAAAAGTCAACCCATTTTTCAAATGGAGGCTTAATGATTTTTTAACTTTTTAACTAAATCAGTCGCTTCCCAAACGAAGCCAAAGTAAATAATGTGTGGGAACATAAAATATGGTCCGCAAATAATATTATATGTGATAGAGCATTTTACACTTTACCCATTTCAAATGTCATTTACCGTCCCTTTGCTCCCGTTTTTTAATAAAGAAAATGACTGGTAACTCGAAAAAAGTGGTCCGATTTTTGCTCGAATCGCAAAACGACGTCGTTTTGTGATTTTTTTTTTTTTTTTTGCTTTTCTTTCTCTTCCTTTTCTTTCTTTCTTTTCTTCTTCTTCTTCTTCGTTGAGCACAGGAGAAGAGGAGGAGAGAGGGAGAAAGAGAGAGGAGAGGAGAGAAGGGCCCCTCCTGTGCCTCCGCCGATCGTCGCAGCATCTCCGATCGTTGCAACAGCTCCGATCGTCGCAGCTCCGCACAATCCCGACTCCTCTAGCCCGATTTTGATGGCCCCCTCCTCTCCAGTTCTCCTTCTTCCTCCTCCTTCCTTTTCCTACTTCTTCTCCGAATTCGAGCCACCGAATTCGAGCTACGAATCGAAGTCGTTTTAATAAATATATGCTAGTCTCACATTTTTCTTTCCTTTTTTTTTTCCTTTTTTTTATAAGTAAGACATATAAATGTAGTTTTTTTTTAAAAAAAAAAAGTTTTTAGAATTTGAATATAAAATTGGACATAATCATCTAATATGAGATAGGATTTACATATTTAATAAAGTTTATTCCATATGAGATGATTATATCTGATTCTATCATCGTATTATGTACCTTAAGAATTTATTTTCAAAGAATTTTTTTATAATAAAAATTATACGTACGCACAAATAAATTTTTTTTTTTTTTTTTGATAGAAAAATAATCCCCTCAATAAAGGAACACCAACCATAGCCAAGTACTAGGCAGTTAAAAGTCCAGCTTTACCTAGTGTTACGAGTAGTGTCTGTGAATGCTAGGGTTAGCTATAGGGTTTGGAATACTTTTGATCATATGTGTTCCTTTTCTGGCTCCTAGTTTTGACATGCCAATCAATCAGAGTGCAATTTGCTGTTCAAAAGAGATAGCACACTTTCGAATCTTAAATTACTGTTTCCATGCTTACAAAATATCGTGTTAGGACAATAATACAGAACTTTAAAAGTAGACTTCCAATTTGAATTTTATTGAGTTGACAAATAAAAAAAAAAAAAAATAGACACATTGTATCACAGGTGAAACTCATTGTATTAAATTTTTTCTAAAACTCTCTTTTTAAAATTCTAAATCATTTTTGATGGTGTTAAATGTGCCCAGGTTTAGCCCTATAGCTGTGTGTGTTGTCTCAATGAGTCAATGGGCAAGTGTTTCTTTAATTTCTCAAGGATATCAAATTGCATTTTAGTTTAATCAGTTGTCTCCAAATTTTCAAATTTGTAACTTGTGTCAGCTTCAAGAATGATATAACGCATTTATTGCAGATCAAATGTGGGGAAATAGTTTTTTTTTATTGACTTTTTAATTTTTTTTTTATTTTTTTACAAGGTGAAAAAGTTGATTTATTTCAAATTGAACTATTTTTTTTAGTTACTATTTTAGTATGAATTATTTTTCTAGTTATCTTTTCACTTTTTAATTTTTTTTTTTTAAAAAAATTTCCAGATGACCCCTAAAGTGGGAATCGGAGAACAAGTGTTTGTTGCAGTGTCAAGTAACCAATAATGCTATGCACTTGGGAAAAAGTTGTCCTAAAAAAATTGCATATTTTAAAATGAAATAAAGCTTAAGACCTCCACCCCCAGTGACTTCCCAGTGTCATGTGGCACCGCGTGATTGGAAGGAAAAAAAAAAGAAAAAAAATTGTTTTGGCCTACTGGGGGTGCTGGGGATCCCTAACACCGTTGTTTAAAATGTATGTATCAAATTTTGACTCATGTCACACTAATTTTAAATTTATATGATATAATCAAATTAAATCAAGTTTTAAGTCTCATCAAATAGGGTTGGCTACATGAATCATTTTGCTCCACGCGACCCTATCAAAGGCCATTTCATTAGTTAAATTAAATAGATCCATATCTCTATTTACAACGCTAGCCAACGTTAATCTAGGCCTACCCCAACCCCTAACACTTTCATCTACCATTACAACATTGCATCTCTTCACTACTGCCTCTGTTAGTCTCCGTTGAATATAACCGAACCATTTCAATCAATTTTCTCTCAACTTATTTTTTATCGGTGCTACTCTTACCCGTTCTCGAATACACTCATTCCTAATTCGGTCTTGTCTAGTCTTACTATACATTAACATTCTCATCTCAGTCATACTCTTCTTATTTACATGTTATTTCCTGGTTGCCCAAAATTTCGTCCCATACAACATTGCTGGTCTAATAGTCATTCTATAAAACTTACTTTTTAGTGTAGTGGGTATTCGTTTATCGCACAAAACCTCAGACACACTTTTTCACTTACACCATCCCGCCTTAATCCTATGGGCCACATCCGTACCAATCTCTCTCACTGTTGTGATAATCGACTCTAAATAACGAAAATGTTCACTCTTAGACAATTCTTGGTTCTCAATATTCACTTCTCCTTTACTTTTATTGTTACTGTTACTAAATTTATACTCCATGCACTCTGTCTTAGTTCTACTTATTCGAAATCCTTTACTAGATTTACATGATATATTAAAGAAAAATAATTTATCCTCCTAATTTAGCTCTCCAATTCCACCTCCAATGATGTGAAATTAGGAGTGCTAAAGATGAGGGAGAGAGGAGAGTGGAGATTGTTTCACGTGAATTTTTAGTCACATTATTGAGAGTAAAATTGGAAAGCCACAATTAGGGGATGTAACACAACTGTATATTAAATTATGTGAATTTTTCTAGCTATATAAAATTAAAAAAAAAAATTACAACATCAAAAAACTTGGTTATTTTCGGATTGGTTCTTAGCGATATGCTCTAATTTTTCATAATGGCTTTAGGTCTTTATTTTTATTTTTTTGGTCAGAGAAGCATAAAATTAAAAACAGTTCTGGAGTAGACCACCGGCATCAGAAAAAATCTGAGAATAGTTAAGATTCTAAGTCCAATATCTTTGTTGAATTCTTCATTGACATTATAATGAATTAAGATTTTAAAAATCAAAATTTATGAATAAAATATTCGAATTGTTAAAAATATAATTATTATATTTTTAGTATCGAAATTAAATATTTAGTGATTAATTACTATCCTTTTGGACCAAAATTTTAGTCTTACAAAAATATAAAAAATTTAACAAAAAATTATTTTGTTCCTAAGAATGCATTTTTTAGCAACATTTTCAAAATTTTCTCTAAAAGTCCCTTCTCCTCTTATTAATAAAATTATTTTCTTTGGTGATCAAAAAATAAAAAAAATATACACTGCAGGAAAAATGACTTTTAGCGGCGTTTTAAAAACGCCGCTATATGTCTCAAAAACGCCACTAATTCCTTTAGTGACGCTTACCACCAAACGCCGAGGACGCCGCCGTCGCTGTAAGTATATGACGCTTTAAAAACGTCGTAAATTTAGTATAGGCGGCGTTTTTATAAACGCCGCTAAATGTGGCAGCCAACGGTCACATGACGTCACACAGGCATTCGCGACGCTTCAAAAACGTTGTAATAGCTTTTTGTTATTTTAAAAATACAACCATGGTGGCGTTTTGAAAAACGCCGCAATAGATTTTTTTTTTCTTTTTTTTTTTTAATCTATTAATTTGTCATATTTAACTTTAAAAATATACCTGTAAAATAGCAACAATAACATAACATTGTTTAAAGATCGAAATTTGATTAAATACTTGAATACTTCAACATGCTCCTGCAACAATAACATAACATTGTTCACCATCCTTCCTAGAAACATACATTTCATGTCAAAAAAAAAAAAATAAGCTCTCCTTACAAGCCTAAGAAAATCAGCATGTTGAGAGTCAATTGCTCAAAAATAAATTAGCTTTCCTTACAAGCCTAAGAAAATCAGCATAAGAAACATATGCTCTTCAAAACCTCTCAAAAATGATCCAATCCCCAGGTGTTCTGAAGCATACGCCAAAACTAGGCCTCCCACAAACATTAAACCTAACCTGCATGCATAGATAACAAAGGAAAAAAAACACAATTATTGACTTGATCACAAACAAAAATAGCAAAACAGGGATTTTGGAATTGCACCTTAATTCAAGGGTCACTATGTAAATATTAACTACATATAGCATAACTGAGCCTCCGGAAAATAGAAACATAAGGCACTGCAGTTCTTGAGAGTAAATACAAACTTGTCTTCAATGAAACAAGATTAGATGCTGAAAGTTAAAAACTTAATTAGGTGCATTTAACAATCCACAATTAGTGTCTTTTTTTTTTTTTTTATAAATACAATTAGTGTACATAGAAGAAATAATTAATATGCAGATCACACACTGTCTATACATATAAACAGCCCAGATGCAGAAAATGACCATTGTTCATTTATTATAGAAATATGTGATATTCGGATGAATCACACATAGCCTTGAACTTCTTGTATCTTACACATATTGAGCTCTTCATGTATGACTATCCTTTATTATTCTGAAAACTATCTATTCTACTAAAGTTCATTTATGTTTCTGCTTACAAGAGGGAACTATGGAAAGATATGAGGAATTATTCGGATTTTCCAAATTTAGTTTAGTTTTTTTTTTTTTTGACAAGACACCTCCCCAAGGAGTAAATATTGGATGCAAGGGTGATAACATGTGGCAGCAGTATCACCATCCAATAAGCATTGTTGAAAATATGAAGTTTCATGATTAATCAACATGGGAACCATCCTGACAAGGCCTAAGCCAAAGACATAAATCTTTCTAAAAATTACTCTAATCAACATGGGAACCATCTTATACTTCAATCATCAACTCCAACCAACCAAATATAGAGTTCTTAATAAATATCAGCTTAGATGCCAACCCAAGAAAGGATTTCTATTAGTAAAACTCTTGAAATAAAACCTATATTAACAAAACAATCTTCAATGCATACTCTTGTAGCATTAGGATCAGATCAGTTGAATTGAGGTTTTAAATTTCTTTAGTCCTTGATATTGATGTATCAAAATTCTAAAATTATAATTCTTTTCTTTTATTAATTCCCTATATTGAGGCATAGTGTTAATAAAATCAATCAATTGAAAAATTCATGCTTTTGAATTTCTTCCCTATGTTCATAACTAAAAGAATTCATCTTTCTTTGCTCTTTTAACTGTTAATTCCACTTAAAAATTGCTCGTATTTATCCTAATGTTAATGATATTAAAAAAGGGAGAAATGGAGATGGCTTACACAATTGGGATAGGCTTGAGAACACCATATAAAGACTCGATCACTCCAGCTGATCCACCACGGACCTAAACAAATATATAAATATGAAGTTTCAGCTTAATCTATGTTTGTTTGGAAGCTGAGAAAATGAAACAACAAGAGAACTAGAACCTGTAAGGTGACTGATCCATTGACAGTGAGGCGAATCCCGTTGTGGGAGATTGAAGATGGAAGCTTTGTGATGATTTTGCCTTCAAGTGGTTCCTGAAATTAGTTACAGAATCAATAAATACACATATATGTATATATAGATATATATATATATATATATATATAGAGAGAGAGAGAGAGAGGAGGGGGGGAGTTACATTAGGGCGAAAGATACGGTTCGATTGGGAGAGTTTAAGCTCTGCAGACATGGCAACGAGAAGGCAGAGAGAGACGAGTAGAAGAAAGACATAAACACAACAGAGCAGACCAGACCGAACCCAACATCGACCAGCTACCCTGTCAAGGCTTGAACCACCTTATTGATGAAATTTAGCTTTCATGCACTTGAATGATGGAATTTGGCTTAAATTCCTTAGGATAATTATTTTTATGTCTTAAGTATGAATAAGTTGGGTCCACCAACAACGAACTAGATGTCTCTCTTGGCATCAACTACGAATGAACTAGATGTTGCTGACTCAAGTTATATGGGTTTGCAGTTGCTGATTACTCAATATTGGCAAGTAGTACTGGTATTCATGTACAATTGTTGCCAAACATTTCCATGAACACAAATGAAAATAGGTCTGCTAGTCAAGAGATATTCAGAATTCATACTAAAAAGACCATTTTTTATGCGAAGGGATATTTCCCAGAATTATAGAAGTGGTTTAAACAACAGATATCAGCCACTGGTGTCAACTGAAGATTGTCATAAAATAGCTTAAGAAGACTATAATCCAAGATGGCCAAACTTCTTCACTTTCTCTGAAAAATTATGCACCCACTCCATGAAGTTTTACCTAAGATTACAGTGCATTTAGTATGGCAATGAATGTGTGACTTCAATGGCTATAGAAATGCGGAGGAGAGATGGAGTGAATCAACTCACACGATATGCAGAATTCAAATGTATTTAATAGCACCAACCTACAATACACTAAATTCATTTTGGAAAATTGACAGACAAACTATTTTCGAGAAGAGGAGGAAAATAAATAAATTTTTGGGAAACAATTTTAAGTTATTTTTTGAATTTTCAAAAATTGTTTTTCATAAATACGAAAACTATGGATGTTTTCAAACTTTTTATTGTGTTGTTTCTGAAAACACGAAAAGTGAAAACAAAAAACAAAAATATCGAAAATGAGAACAGTACAAAACAGACCCTATGTTCCCAATCACCTACTGGTCGTAAATTTGTAATCAGATTGAACCAGATCAAAACTAAATTACAAGTACCAAGATGACAAAGTTTTACCTGTAGAAGAAAGGTGCATGCTGGAGTCCAATCTCTAACAACTACAGGCTAAACAGCTCCTTGTAGTCTCAGTCACCACTTCATAAGAAAATTGACCAACGCAACGTCATTCTACCACAGAAGGCTATTGAAAATTGGTGGAAGTGGGTGCACAAAAAAGATGGGTGAGATGTCATTAATCAATGTTGTCAAACGCAAACATAACCCATAGCTGCGAACATTTTGAAAGCATATAGAGGTCATGCAGTAATAGCTTTACTAGAAGCGAATAAACAATTTAGGGAAAATCAAAAAAGAGCCATCATTAAAGTCCACCAAAGCTTCAGCTTATATGTCCATACACTAATGAAATCTGACATGATAATGTCCCAGAAAATGGATTTACATTACAGAAACTGTTAGAAGATTTCAAAAAGTACAGAACTGTAAATCTCTTACTCAATTAAATAATGGAATATTGATCCCATCTCCTATTTGGTTGTGATGTTGAAAAATGATGAACATTGAACACTCACCAAATGACATACATTGCACAGCTTGGGAAGGACGCTAACATTAAATGCTTCTCACAATAATCACACCACCCAAATGATTTTCAAGAAGCTAAGATTTCAATTCTACAAACTTCTGCCTCACAGCAGAGGAAAGCTCCTGTTCACCAACACTAGCCAGCCCCTCAACTACCTTCTGCCGTGCCTTAATATATGGTATAAACCCTCTTCTTGTCATCGCCATTACAACCTTCCCTGCCAAAACAAACTCGCCACACTCTAAGCACCCTTCAACCACTAACTCGTAGCTTTCAAACCCCACAGGGAACCCTGCCTTCTCCAAAAAGTCAATCATCTCAACTGCTCTCCAAATATCTTTGTTTGCTCGCATTGTAGAGACTACTTTCACAATCGTTTCCTGCCGTGGCATCAATCCAATTTTTGCCACCATTTCTTTCATCTTTTCTGCCGCATCAGTGATCTTTCTGGATTGGGTCGGTACGGTTGTAGGATTGAATTCTTCACAAATGGTTTGGATCAATTGGAACACATACATGACCTGGAAAATAGTTGAGGAAATTAATAACAAGAAAGAAGCATTATGCTAAAAGATTGCTATCAATTCATCACATTATGCACTATAACTTCAAATTAAAAAAAGCAATGTTAAGGGATCTTAAAAATCCAGAATAAAATTACACGTATATAGCAAACCAAGCAATGAAGGAACACTTAATGCTTTGAACAATATTGATACTTGTACCTTATCTGAGAGCATACCGAAGGTGGGAAATCAACCTGCAGATTGCTGCTGCTGGGTTGAAGTATCAGCTGAAGTACTCTGCAAGACAATTTCTTCATCAAGTCTCCACATATTGCCAGGCATGACATTCCCACCTGATTGGGTATTAATGCTGCCAAAACCAATAGTTGACTTGTCATGCTCAGAATTTGCAGTTTGTCTTTTTCTTTTTTTTTTAAAAAAAAAGAACCATTTCTAAAAATAAAACAAGAATAAAACCATATAGTACTTTCAGCATGACTTTCAAATCAAACCAAAATATGTTTATCAGATTCGGAGATGTGTTGGAGTCATCATTCCACTAACATACATTGTGATGTTCAAAAGAAGCAAAAATTGAAAAGAAAATAGGAACAAACCTCAGGCCCCAAGAAATGGTTCATATAGCTGATATCACAAGAGTATGGTGCCCCAACATACTAGATGCAAAGAAAATCAAATGTGGGAAGACAAGTCAATCTGCATCAATTATCAACATATTAACCTTCTATCAAATCCTGGCAGAGGAATAAAATAACCAACACGACTGGAAATAAATTCATAGAAATAAAGACCATGTATTCTTCAAATCATTCAAAGTCATGTTAAAGTAGTACCTTCAAAGTCAAGTAAACCCTAACAATGTGGGAAGGCAAGTCAATCTGCATCAATTATCAACATATTAGTGTGACATTTAGAAACACCCTTCTTCATGGATGCTGCAACCTGAAATGGAGATTTTTACACATGCAATGAGGATACACATGTAGTTCCCATAATTAATACAAAACAACTACACAGAAAGTTTTCATGTATTTCAATCATATAGCCACTATTGTATTGGGTCCATTCAACACTGGAAATGCAACAAATTTTCAATTCATAAACCAATAACAATCTGTAGCAATTTTCCAGTATTGATCACAGGGTTCAGAATTTCACCAATATAAGAAAAATACTTTCACACTCAAAAACCACCTTTAGAATAGGGCATTAGTATAATTTTTATAGATGAGAAAGGGTCAATACATATAAGCAGCTGATAATGCAAAGACAAACAACGAAGTATTTTGCTTGCTTGCCCTGCTGCAATGTTGCTAAAGTGGCACACGCTCTAAAGACTGATGCAAAGGTGTACTGATCTGGTGTCAAACCACTCTGTCTCATCTTATAATAAAGACTCAATCCCATTTCTACAAGACCATTTTTCTACAAGATCATGTTCAACAGTTACTTCATTAAATCAGAAACAGTTAAACCCACACATTCATCTGCCCCTTTTTCTCCTACAACTCCAACTGATCCAAAATGAGTTATTTGTAGTTCATAAACAATAACGAAGTTCTCAAATTTCAACATTCCACCAACTATATATATATACAAGTCACAATAACAATCTACATCAACTTGGAAATCCAATCAATATGTTGTTCAAAGTGAGAAATTTATTTTGTCAGATTTTTCATCTTGTGTTTGATGAAAAGGAGATGACCCTTCGTCTGAGCCAGGGCAAAAAAAAGGATGATTATTCAATCAATACATATATAAATTCATATATATACTTGTATAGAGAGATTTTTAAGAGAAAAAAAAAATTATCCAAAAAAAAATACAGATAATGTGTACGCATATAACGAGATTGTGCGAGAGAGACAGAGATCGAGAGAGATTGAGAGATCGAGAGGGAGAAGAATCGATAAAACTGAGATTGGAAGACCAACCTTCAGACGGCGCTGATCTTGCACAACCTGTTTAGCACGGGCCCTAACCTCATATGGATCAATCTTGGATTGGGGCTAACTAGAGCATATACAACTCATCAATCACTGAAACGGAGAGAGAGACGGGAAGGAAGAGCTTCAGAGAGAGAGAGAGAAAGAGAGACGGTGGAGCTCACCTTAGGAGACGATGGTGTAGATGATGATGTAGACGATGGTGCAGATGGTGGAGACCGATCTGAATCTCTGCGATGAAATCACTGAGATGAAATCGCTCTGAATCTTTGTGATGAAATCACTGAGATGAATCTCTGAATGGCTCTGATAAGGGTTTAGAGAGAGTTGAGAGAGAGATTTAGAGAGAGAAAGAGAGACAGTGGTGGAGCTTCGAAATCGTTCTGAGATTTAGAGAGAGAGAGAGAGAGAGAGAGAGCTCGAAAAGTTGGGTCTTAGTCTGAGATTCAAAATTAGGCTTTGAAAAGAGGAGACCAAGCGCGTGAGGCACAATACATTCGGAGGCGTTTCAAACGCCTCCTATTATTAAACGATGTCGTTTTGTTGAACAAATATGCGACGTTTTAAAAAACGTCGTTAAATGTTAAAAAAAAGTGACGTTTAAAAATGCGCCGTTAAAAAAACGCCGCCTAAACCTCTTTTTCCTGTAGTGATATGACTCCTGTAACAATAAAAATTAATCTCCTAATGTTTTCTAACTCCCCTTTTGCCTTCTTCCCATTCATATTGAAGACCTAGGAAGCACGGATACGGATACGGGATACGGATACGATACGATACGGATACGGCGATACGACAAAATTTGAAAAATTAGGATACGGGTACGGCGGGGATACGTTTGTAAAAAATATTATTTTAACAATTTTTAGTAATGCAGTATGCATAAAAATAAAACCTAAAACAAAAGACAACTTGATAAAGAAGAAAGATTCCTATAAAACTAAGAGTCTTCAAGGTCAATAGGTTCAACTTGTTCCCCTTCATCATTGAATATCGCAAGACCTTAGCTAAAGCCAAAACCAAAAAACCATTCTTAAATAAAAATTTCAGCAAATATACTTTTTTAAGTCATCAATTATAGCCTAGGAAGCACGGATACGAATATGGTGATATGGGGATGTGGATATGGCGATATGTCAAAATTTGAAAAAGTACGATACGGGTACAGCGGGGATACATTCATAATTTTTTTTTATATAATTTTAATAATGTAATATGCATGAAAATAAAACTTAAAGTAAATTAATAAATAAGGAGAGGGATTCCTATTAACCTAAAAGTGCTCAAACATTCATAAAACATCCAAAACTAAAAGCAAAAGCAAAAGCAAATGCAAATGCAAATTAAACATCATCCTTACATGCCAACACCAAAAAAAGAATGAGAGCAGAGAGAAGAAACGTGAGAGAGTGAAAAAGCGAGAGAGAAGTGAGAGAGACAACAAGGATACATCAATTTGACAAATTCTATTACTTTAACTCTCACTATATTCCTCTTATCAAAGAACTAAACAAAATATTATAAGTAATATATAACTTCGAGTATCCGATACTTCAAAATTAAGTATCCGATACTTCAAAATTAATAAAAAATTAATTAAGAAGTATCTGATACTTTTAAGAAGTATCCGATACGTATCCGCGAGTATCCGAGGAGTATCGATATCCGATAAGTATCCGATACGGATACGTCACTCTTTTTGAAGTATCCGTGCTTCATAGTTGAAGACTATTCTTTTATTAATTACTAGCAATGAAATTTGTAGCAATGGGATTATACTCATTCTCACCGAAACATAGTTTAATGTAATAAATTTCCTATGCGACAACAAAAAATCTCCCCTTATTCCATAAAACTTTAGTACTCACTAATTTGATTGTGATTAAGCTAAAAATTATAAAAATAAATAAATTTATTTATTTATAGTCCGCTTGGTATGACTAAACTTTTTTTTTTTTTTTTTTTTTGTAAAAGTAGCTGTTGTATTTTGGTATGAAAAGACATTGTTTTGAAAGTTTTGTAACTTCTTGATAAAATTACCTTTTTTGTCATATTTGATACCACACTGCAGTTTTTTGGGTTGTTTTGAAAAAACTGTCTTGCCATTAACTTGAACTACTGTTGTTCGATTGGTGCTCAATAACCAATATTATAGAAAAACATATCTTTTAAGTTGAGTTCTTTTGGGGAGTAACTCCTTTCAAAATTCCAGCTTCTCCATAGCTCTAAAGATTCTATTTTATGAGTCCTGTGAGGGGTTTTATAATGATAATTTAAATCGTTCAATTCGTAAGTATAGAAAGAAAAAACATTTAAAAATCAATTTGATCAAAAATTGGTAGACATACTAATTAATTATGTTTTATTTTATGAAATTGACAATAAATATGATTTTAAACTAAAATAGTTTATTTTATAAAATAAAATATGATTAGTTGGTACCTTTATCAATGCCCAATTAAGTTAATTTTTTGTATTTATATTCTTATTCCTTTGAAGACTTACCAGATAAATGGTTTGGATCATGGCTCTACGGGCTCACAAAATGAAATTGTTACGTGACTGTTATTTTATTGTTTTTCAAAATAATATTTTAATTTAGGTTGTTATCCTTGCAGTAAGTAATCCTAGTTTTTAGTGATAATTGTTAGTAGTTGGTTTGACCTGGTTTCAAGGAAAGTAGTGGGTCTAACTTTTTTTCCTAATTTCATGGTTGTGAACGTTGAGGCTGCCAATATAAGAGTAGCTAGTCATGAATAAAAAGAGTGTGGTCATTTTTACTGTTAAACACTTGTGTTAATTGGAGGCGAGGGTTCCTCAGTCAACCCAAAATATTGTATTGCTTGTCTTTTTTTTAACTCTGTTACAATAGGTTCCAAGAAACAAAAACAGGGCACTCCTCAGTACGTACCATTGTGGTATCAGAGCAAGGGCATGGATCAAAGAGTGGAGAGTTTGGAGAACGAAGTAGGCTCTCTTACCGCTGGTCAACAACAAATTATGGAGCAGCTTGCTGAAATTATCAGCAAATTGAATTCACAAACCATCACACCACCAGCGAATATGGAGCGCCAGGACGGAGAAAATTCAGTGGCTCCACTTCAGACCCATGGTGGACGACCTGGCAACAATCTAGGGACCCGCCAGACGGGAACACCACATTCATATGCTCCAAAATTTGTCAAACTTGACTTTCCTCGCTTTAATGGCGAAGGAGATACAACAAGTTGGATATGTCGGGTGGAACAATTCTTTCAATTCCATCAAACACCGGAAGAAGATCGAGTGCCACTTGCATCTTTCCACTTGGAGGGTGATGCTCAGTTATGGTATCAATTGTTGAAACAAGAGGAGGATGTAATGGCCTGGAAAGAGTTTACCGATGGCTTGCATGCTCGGTATGGCCCAACCCACTTCCAAGACTTCTTTGGAGAGTTAACGAAGTTGCAACAAGTTGGTTCAGTACGTGACTATCAGACCCAATTTGAGAGGTTATTATCTAAAGTTGGACTACTTCCTCAAGACCGCCAAGTCAGTTGTTTCATTAGCGGATTAAAAGAATCGATCAAAGCCGATGTACTATCTGGCCGTCCTACAAACTTGTCATCTGCCATTGGACTTGCCCGATTGTATGAAGCTCGCAATATCTCACAACGGCGAGCTACTCCCATGACTGATTTGAAGAAGGTGACAAATAAGGAGACAACTAACACCAGCGCTACACTTCCAATTCGACGAATGTCACCGACAGAATTGCAAGAGCGTCGTGCGAAGGGATTGTGTTACAACTGCAACGAGAAGTTTGTTCCTGGACATCGATGCAAGAAGTTGTTCTTAATTGAAGCCTACTATGAAGAAGAAGATGGCGACGTTATTATGGACATGGAAGAATCTATTCAAGAGGACTACAAAGGGGTGCCTGAAATTTCCTTGCATGCGATTTCCGGTGCACACGCACCAGAAACAATGCGGGTAAAAGGAGGCGTTGGACACATATCAACCATTGTTTTGGTGGATTCAGGAAGCACTCATAATTTCATTAGTGAGATTCTTGCTAGGAAGGTGGCATTACAACCTGAGAAAGGAGGGAAGTTTGAGGTTGTGGTTGCTTCTGGTGAAAAGTTATCCAGTCCAGGTAAGTGTACAAATGTTAAATTAATTTTGCAAGGAATACCTGTTCTTGTGGATTTTTATTTGCTTCCATTAGAAGGATATGATATTGTGTTGGGAACCCAATGGTTGAGTACACTTGGTCCAATTTTGTGGGACTTTGCAAAGTTGCAGATGAAATTCAGGATAAAAGATAAAGAAGTGTCTCTCCAAGGTATATCTGTGCCAAGGGACCAGATAATTGGGGATCTACAATTCAGTCGAGAATTCAAAAAATCAAAAAAGGGTGTGTTGCTTCAATTGTTCACACTTGGGACTCCACTTCCAAAAGTTGAGGTTGAGTGTCAACCTCCACCATTGCAACAAATTTTGAAAGAATTCCAAGATGTGTTTGAAGAGCCCAAAGGTCTACCACCTCCACGAGCACATGATCACAAGATTCCCTTAATGGAAGGAAGTGAACCGGTGTGTATTAAGCCCTACCGCTACCCTCATTATCAGAAGGCGGAGATAGAGAAGTTAGTGGCGGAAATGTTATCTACTGGCGTGATCACAACCAGTAATAGCCCTTATTCATCACCAGTCGTCTTAGTTAAAAAGCATGACGGATCATGGCGTATGTGTGTCGACTATCGTGCTCTTAACAAGATCACAATCAAAGACCGGTTTCCGATTCCAGTCATTGATGAGTTATTGGATGAGTTGAATGGAGCAAGAATATTCTCAAAGCTTGATTTACGTAGCGGGTACCATCAAGTTCGTGTCATACCAGAAGACACCTCAAAGACTGCTTTCCGAACTCACCACGGCCACTATGAGTTCTTGGTAATGCCGTTCGGCCTCACTAATGCTCCATCTACCTTCCAATCCTTAATGAATGAGGTATTTAAAGATTATTTGCGAAAGTTCATCTTAGTCTTTTTTGATGATATTCTTGTATATAGCAAATCTTGGGATGAACATTTTCAGCATTTAAAAGTTGCATTGGCTGTACTTAGATCTCACGGGTTATTTGTTAAAAGGGAAAAATGTCAGTTTGGGCAAAATGAGGTGCAATACCTAGGCCATGTCATCTCTGATACAGGTGTCGCTGTGGATCGGGACAAAATTGCTGTGGTGATGAGTTGGCCTAAGCCCAGCACGCTTAAGGCACTAAGGGGATTCCTTGGATTGACTGGCTATTACCGAAAATTTATCCATAATTTCGGAAAAATAGCTGCACCCCTTACCAAAATGTTGAAGAAAGACTCCTTCGCTTGGACATCAGCGGCTGAATTAGCATTTCAGAATTTGAAAGAAGCCATGACTAAAGCCCCAGTGTTAGCTCTACCTGACTTCTCAAAAAAATTCATTGTGGAATGTGATGCTAGTGGATCGGGTGTGGGGGCTGTCTTAATGCAAGAGCGACCAATAGCATTTTACAGTCATGCACTACAGGGAAGAAACTTGTTGTTGTCAACTTACGAGAAGGAGATTCTAGCATTAGTATTGGCTGTCCAGAAATGGAGAGCCTATTTGTTGGGAAAACAGTTCATCGTAAGAACCGATCAAAGAAGCTTAAAGTATTTGTGGGAGCAGAAAATTACCACTACAGCTCAACAGAGATGGTTATATAAATTGATGGGCTTTGATTTTGTTATCGAATACAAAAAAGGAAAGGAGAATATTGTGGCTGATGCTCTTTCAAGAAGAGAAGATACAAAAAATGTTACGGAAAGAAACAGTGGAGAATTTGCAGCTATTACTCAACTTATTCCTGATTGGATGGAGGCCATAAAGGAAGAAGTCAAGTCCAATTCAAATTTGCAAATGCTGGTTCAACATATCATGGATGGTGAAGCGGTGGGACCATGGGAGTTTAAAGACGGAGTCATATTTTTTAAGGAAAGAATTTATCTTCTTGAAAATTCATCCTTAATTAATGAGATTCTAAATCAGTTCCACAACAGTACCCATGAGGGATACCACAAAACAGTGCAGCGGATTAGAGCAAATTTTTATTGGACTGGAATGAGGAGAAAAATTCGGGAGTTCATTTCAGCTTGTGACACATGCCAGCGACACAAGGCCGAACAACTTGCCCCTGCGGGATTACTCCAGCCGCTTCCTATTCCAACACAGGTATGGGAGGATATTTCTATGGATTTCGTTGATGGATTGCCAATGTCTAATGGGAAAACTACTGTTCTGGTAGTTGTTGATAGGTTGTCCAAATATGCTCATTTCCTTTCCTTGTCACATCCCTATACGGCTACTGGAGTTGCACGAATTTTTTTTGATAATATCTTCAAATTGCATGGAATGCCAAGAACCATTGTTTGTGATCGAGATCCGACATTCACAAGTTTATTCTGGTCAGAATTATTCAAGTTGAATGGCACTGACTTCAACTATAGTTCAGCGTATCATCCCAAACGGATGGTCAAAGTGAAGTTGTAAATCGCACAATGGAGATGTACTTGCGATGTTTTTCGAGTTCACGGCCGAAGGAGTGGAGTAAGTGGTTAGCATGGGCTGAGTATTGCTATAATACTAGTTGGCATTCAGCTATTAAAACAACCCCTTTTGAAGTTGTGTATGGTCGGCCACCACCAACTTTATTGTCCTACATTCCCGGCATGGCGAAGGTTGACGCCGTGGAGAAACAGTTAATGGATCGCGATCAGATTATTAAAGATTTGCGGGCAACACTGAAGGAAGCGCAGTCACGCATGAAGAAAGTGTATGACCGTCATCATAGAGAAAGGGAATTTGAAGAGGAAGAGTGGGTTTATCTTAAGCTCCAACCATATCGGCAAGCATCCATAGCAATGAGGAAAAATCTCAAACTCTCTCCTAAGTATTATGGGCCATTCCAGATTGCTAAGAAGATCGGGGCTGTGGCATATAAATTGGACCTGCCCAAGGATTCACGTATCCATCCCGTTTTTCATGTCTCACTGTTGAAGAAAAAGATTGGTGAAAACCTTCCTGTACAAAGCATGCTCCCAATTGTACGCAGTGAAGATGAAATTCTTGTTCCTAAGCCACAAGCAGTTCTGGATCGTCGAGTGCGTAAAAGGAAGGACGAGGTTCTCATTCATTGGCAAGGATTATCACCCACTGAAGCTACTTGGGAAGATCTAGTAACCATGAAGCAGCAATTTCCTGAATATTGCCTTGAGGACAAGGCTGCTTTTTAGGGGGAAGGAATTGTTACGTGACTGTTATTTTATTGTTTTTCAAAATAATATTTTAATTTAGGTTGTTATCCTTGCAGTAAGTAATCCTAGTTTTTAGTGATAATTGTTAGTAGTTGGTTTGACCTGGTTTCAAGGAAAGTAGTGGGTCTAACTTTTTTTCCTAATTTCATGGTTGTGAACGTTGAGGCTGCCAATATAAGAGTAGCTAGTCATGAATAAAAAGAGTGTGGTCATTTTTACTGTTAAACACTTGTGTTAATTGGAGGCGAGGGTTCCTCAGTCAACCCAAAATATTGTATTGCTTGTCTTTTTTTTAACTCTGTTACAATAGGTTCCAAGAAACAAAAACAGGGCACTCCTCAGTACGTACCAGAAATCTTGAGAGTTGCGGAGAAAATAGGGTAATGAGGGGAGCTGGTCTCTTTCTTTTCACCTTTTTTTTTAAAATTTTTTATTTAAGAAATTAAATGAAAATGTTAACCACTAACTTAGTTTGAATTACTTAACGGCAAAAATAAAAATAAAAAAATAAAGCATAATGTTTGAATTGCATCACATCACAAAATGAATTACACTTTATATTTGTGTAATTTTGGTTTTCAGTCCCCATCAGTGATTTTTCCACAAGTGTAAGTTGAAGGTAGGAGTGTTCGCGGTTCAGTTGCGGTCGGAAAATCTCTAATTCGCCATTCGTCCGTTGGATTGACGGATTGGAAAAAATTAATTCCTATCCATCTACCAGATTGACAGATGCGGATTGACCGATGAATGCGAATCGGTTTAGCGGTTTAAACTTTTACAAATTTTAAATATAATACAACAACTTGTCAATATTTTTTTTTGGATAACAATTCAACTCAACATAACTAAAAGATTATCAAGCAGATTATCAAATACTAATAATAAATGGTTAATTTTTCCTCAAGTTTGGTCTATTTTTTAGGTGGGCCCCGAGTGTCGATTTACTCGGGTCAAAGTGGTAACGCGTTCTATGCCGCGTTGTGATAATGATAACCCTACTTATATGACTGGAGATCCCAAGAACTAAGTTCAAAGGGACAACTAAGTTATGTATGGCTCGCCAGAAATCACCAAGGGATTAAAATTCCTACCCATTCCTATGGTGAGAGTGATATCTGCAACATATGTTGTATGCAGAGGTATAAGGATAAGCTTTGCTTTTAATGATTACTTATATCTTGATTAAGACATAAAATCAAGACGAGTATAAGGAGATACTCACAATAAGAATCACCTATATGAGTGTTGAACTGGGGCCGGTTCTATGAGAATGCAAAGGCTAAATTCTCTAGAAACACTTATGAAAACCAGGCGCGTTCAAGGCCAAAATGAACACAACAGTGAGAACCACGATGTGTTAGAAGATATTTTGTGTGAAATCTATTGTCTTGGCTTACACAAACGGCTGAACAATTCAAGGCATCGCGTCCATTGGTTAGCCAGTAAGTCCGATAGGTTATCACTAGGGAAGGTTCAAAGCCGAAAACTACCTATCCTGATGCAAGATATTTTTGACTTATACTCTTTCGTTAAGTCTGCATATTGTTGCATTTCCGTTGTCATCAAATTCCATTCATGTGGGGGATTGTTGGAAATGGTTAATTTTTCCTCAAGTTTGGTCTATTTTTTAGGTGGGCCCCGAGTGTCGATTTACTCGGGTCAAAGTGGTAACGCGTTCTATGCCGCGTTGTGATTCACGTGGTATATTTGGTTGCTCAAAACCATTACCGAGTGAATGGGAAATTGAAGCCAAAGTGTGCTCCATGGAAATGGAGTTTTGGTGGAAATTCCTTAAGGTTGTAAATTGGCTTGTCCCACATTGATTTGGTGGGAAGTTTTGAAAGGGTTTATAAGGCTTAGGGTGAGATACTTGGGGTGTGCCCCAAGGGGTACCCAAGTGTTTTAGAGGGAGAGGTTATGGGCAAAATGGGCTAGACCCATTGGACCCAAAAATCACCACACACGCGCGCCGCCGCCGCCGTCCGGTCGGGCGGGCTGGGCCGGGCCTGGGCTTGGGCGCGGGTGCGTGGGTTGGGCTTCTAATCTTTTTGGGCCAAAAACATTTGAATTTAATTTTATTAAAATAAAATCCAGAATTCAAATTAAATTAGTTTGGATTTTTTGTTCATCCAAACAGGGCCCTTCCCGGTTTCAAACAGAAATAAACTGTTTTGGAATTAATGCACACCCAAACAGGGCCCTTCCCGTTTTACTATCTGTTTGAATTAATTCAAATCTGTTTGAATTCAAAACCCAACAGGTATGATACCTGTTCAATTCAAAACCAAGAGCTACATACCTGTTTATTTCAAATCCAAGAGCCACCTTCACATCTATAAATAGGACCACCCTCATTTGATATTTTGCATTCAGAAATTTCGTATTTCACTTCTGTTTTCTATTCTTCATCTTGCTGCATTTTATTTCCGAAAGAAAGAGTGTAAACACTTAGTGTGTTCGTAAGGCAAACAGTTAGTAGTGCTGCTATTGTTTGTGGAAGATCATTTCATCCTGGGAGATAGACGTCCGAATTCTGAAAGCACCGTGGAGAGGACGAATCTGTCTTAAGGACACAGTGTTAAACACTGGACTTGATCAGAAAAATAATTCGAAGAAATTAAATCAAGTAAGTTATTTAATTACTTTCAGTGTTGTTTTTATTTGTTTATATATTCAGATTTTAATTTTGTTTTTGTAACAAAATAAAATCTGTTTTTTTATTTATATATTTTTATTTCGAGTTTGATTTTAGTAATCAAACAAATTCTCTCCTTTTCTTTATTTCTTTAAATTCTATTTGTTGTTGTGTACACAATAGAATTAAATCTTTTAAATACAGTGAAGATTGTCCAACAATCTTAAGACAGAATCCTTTTTGGGTATCTTCATTGTATTTAATTTTCTGTGTTTTCAAATTAATATTCTGGTTGGAAAACAAATAGTGATTTATGCTATTTGACAGATAGTAGTAATATACTGTCTCTTTTCTTTGACAACTACTAGTAGTACGATACTGGTGTCATTAACAATTCAGAATATTATTTGGTATTACAGAAAATTCTTGTGATATTTTATTTTTCAAGTTTTAGTAACAAGGAAAATAAAATTATTTTGTTGTTATAATTATTTTCTGGTTTTAGTAACTAGAAAATTAATTTGTGTTTTAATATTTTCTGATTTTTGTAATAAGAGATTATGGCTACTACAACTGAAACTGCATCTGGCAGTGGTACTCCTATTGTTACACCTACATCGGTCCCTATCCAGAACCATGTTCATGTACCAATCAATCATGGAGAAAAGCCGAAAAAATTTAATGGTACCGAGTTTAAGAGATGGCAGCAGAAGATGCTGTTCTATCTTACAACTCTTAATTTGGCCCGGTTTCTCCATGAAGAGGCTCCAGCACTTAAAGAGGGTGAAAGTGATCGGCAAGTTGTTGCCGCTGTAGATGCTTGGAAACATTCAGATTTCCTGTGCAGAAACTACATCCTAAATGGCCTTGACAATATGCTGTATAATGTATACAGTCCTCTGAAAACAGCAAAAGAATTGTGGGATTCTTTGGAGAAGAAATACAAGACAGAAGATGCCGGCACGAAGAAATTTGTCGTCGGTAAATTTCTGGACTTTGTTATGGTAGACTCCCAAACGGTAATATCTCAAGTTCAAAGTTTTCAAATAATTTTGCATGATATTCATTCAGAAGGTATGTCTCTTAGCGAGTCATTCCAAGTCGCTGCTTTAGTGGAAAAGTTACCACCGGCTTGGAAAGATTTCAAAAATTATTTAAAACATAAACGAAAAGAGATGACTATGGATGAATTGATTGTAAGATTAAGAATTGAAGAAGATAACCGAAAGGCTGAAAAGAGGAATGGGAAAAATCCCATTGAGTCCAAGGCAAATGTGGTTGAACAAGTTCATAAACCACATAACAAAAAGAGGAAGTTTACTGGAGATGGTCCTAAACAAGGCGATAGTAGCAAGAAGTTCAAAGGAAAATGCTATAACTGTGGCAAAACTGGACATCGAGCTTCTGACTGCCGCCGCCCTAAAAAGAATCATGGAAGTACAAGTAAGAAGACCACCAATCAGGCCAATGTAACAGAATTGGATTACATCTCTGACGGAGTGAATGACATCAACCTTTCTGCTGTGGTGTCTGAGGCTAACTTGGTTGGAAATCCCAAAGAGTGGTGGGTTGACACTGGAGCAACTCGTCACATATGTGCGGACAAGAAGATGTTCACTACCTACAATGAGGCTGCAAATGGTGAACAACTTTTCATGGGAAATTCTTCTACTTCTGCTGTGACTGGACAAGGGAAAGTAATCTTGAAGATGACATCAGGGAAAGAACTGACCCTCAACAACGTACTGCATGTACCTGACATCCGGAAGAATTTAGTTTCTGGGTCTTTGTTAAGTAAAAATGGTTTTAGGCTTGTATTTGAGTCTGATAAGTTTGTATTAACAAAGAGTGGTATGTATGTTGGTAAGGGATACATGAGTGATGGTCTCTTTAAGTTAAATGTAATGACAGTTGTACCGAAAGTTGCTATGAATAAGAATAACACATCTTTTGTTTATATTCTTGAGTCAAATTTATGGCATGGTAGATTAGGACATGTGAATTTTGATGCTTTGCGTAGATTAATTGGTTTAGATTATATACCAAAGTTTGAAATTAATCCTAATCATAAATGTGAAATTTGTGTAGAAGCGAAACTAACTAAGGCTCCATTTAAATCGGTTGAAAGAAAAACCGAACCTCTAGAATTAATTCACACTGATGTATGTGATTTAAAGTTTATTCAAACTAGAGGTGGCAAAAAGTATTTCATAACATTTATCGATGATTGCACAAGATATTGTTATGTTTATTTACTTAGAAGTAAAGATGAAGCCTTAGAAATGTTTAAACTCTACAAAACAGAAGTTGAAAATCAACTTGGTAAAACCATTAAAATGGTTAGAAGTGATAGGGGTGGTGAATATGATGCACCATTAAATGAATTTTGTGCACAACATGGCATTATTCACCAAACTACAGCCCCTTATTCTCCACAGCAAAATGGAATTGCTGAAAGGAAGAATAGAACCTTAAAAGAAATGATGAATGCCATGTTACTAAGTTCAGGCTTACCACAGAACTTGTGGGGGGAAGCAATATTGTCTGCTAATTATGTTCTTAATCGAATACCCCACAAGAAAACCAAAAGCATTCCTTATGAATTGTGGAAAGGTCGACCACCTTCCTACAAATACTTAAAAGTGTGGGGGTGTTTGGCAAAAGTTGAAGTACCTGTTCCTAAAAAGACTAAGATAGGACCAAAAACAGTAGATTGTGTGTTTATTGGTTATGCTCAGAATAGTAGTGCATATCGGTTTCTGACTTATAAATCAGATATACCTGATATAAATGTGAACACTATTATAGAGTCAAGGAATGCTGTGTTTTTTGAACATGTCTTTCCTTACAAGAAATGACAGGAATTAAGTTCACAGAAAAGAACTTATGATTGTACACAAAGTCAAGAGACTAATGACAATCAAACACAAGAGACTAGCAATAGTCTCGACCAACAGGATTTAACTAATGATGAACCAAGACGAAGTAAAAGAGCGAGAACATCAAAATCCTTTGGTCCAGATTTTCTGACATACTTGTTAGAAAATGAACCTCAAAGCTTTAAGGCAGCAATGACAGGTCCTGAAGCACCTTTGTGGAAAGAGGCTGTTAATAATGAAATTGAATCCATTATGCAAAATCATACTTGGGAATTGGTGGATCTTCCACCAGGTTCTAAACCTCTTGGATATAAATGGATATTCAAGAGAAAAATGAAAGCAGATGGTTCAATTGACAAGTATAAAGCAAGACTTGTTGTTAAAGGTTACAGACAAAAGGAAGGTCTGGATTATTTTGACACATATTCCCCTGTGACAAGAATCACATCCATTCGCATGCTTATTTCTATAGCAGCGTTGTTTAAATTAGAAATACATCAAATGGATGTTAAAACAGCTTTCTTAAATGGTGATCTAAATGAAGAGATCTATATGGAACAACCCGAAGGGTTTGTAGTATCAGGGCAAGAAAAGAAAGTTTGTCGACTTGTAAAATCCCTTTATGGATTAAAACAAGCACCTAAGCAATGGCATGAAAAATTTGATCATGCAATGCTTACTAATGGGTTTAAGATAAACGAATGTGACAAATGCGTCTATGTTAAAAACACTGACCAAGGATATGTCATAGTTTGTCTTTATGTGGATGACATGCTTATCATTGGAAGCAGTCAAAACATGATCAAATCAACTAAGCAGATGCTTAACAAAAGATTTGATATGAAAGATATGGGGGTCGCAGATGTTATATTAGGAATGAAAATTACTAAAACATCTGACGGATATGCATTATCTCAATCTCATTATATTGAGAAAATTCTTGATAAATTTATCAAGGATGATTTGAATTTAGCTAGAACACCTGTAGACATCAGCCTTTATTTATCGAAAAATAAAGGTGATGCAGTGTCTCAGTTAAAATACTCCCAAATCATTGGAAGCCTAATGTACCTAATGAATTGTACTCGTCCTGATATAGCTTATGCTATAAGTAAATTGAGTAGGTACACTAGTAACCCTGGAGAAGACCATTGGAAAGCGATCATTCGAGTTCTTAGATATCTAAGATTTACTCGTGATCAAGGTTTGAACTTTACTCGATATCCAGCAAGACTCGAAGGTTATTGTGATGCCAATTGGATATCGGATACTAAAGATTCAAAATCCACTAGTGGATATGTCTTTACTCTAGGAGGCGCTGCTGTTTCTTGGAAGTCCACGAAACAAATTTGCATCGCACGATCCACAATGGAATCCGAGTTTATTGCTTTAGACAAAGCAGGTGAAGAAGCAGAATGGCTTCGTCACTTCTTAGAAGACATTCCAATGTGGCCAAAACCTGTGCCGGCTATTTGCATTCATTGTGATAGTCAATCTGCAATAGGCAGGGCACAGAATCATATGTATAATGGTAAGTCACGACATATTCGTCGTCGACATAATACCGTAAGGCAATTGTTGTCAAACGGAGTAATCTCAATAGATTATATAAAATCTAAAGAGAATATTGCGGATCCGTTAACAAAAGGTTTGACAAAAGAGCTAGTGTATAGTTCATCGAAGGGGATGGGATTAAAGCCTATTACATAAGAGTCGTCATAATGATAACCATACTTATATGACTGGAGATCCCAAGAACTAAGTTCAAAGGGACAACTAAGTTATGTATGGCTCGCCAGAAATCACCAAGGGATTAAAATTCCTACCCATTCCTATGGTGAGAGTGATATCTGCAACATATGTTGTATGCAGAGGTATAAGGATAAGCTTTGCTTTTAATGATTACTTATATCTTGATTAAGACATAAAATCAAGACGAGTATAAGGAGATACTCACAATAAGAATCACCTATATGAGTGTTGAACTGGGGCCGGTTCTATGAGAATGCAAAGGCTAAATTCTCTAGAAACACTTATGAAAACCAGGCGCGTTCAAGGCCAAAATGAACACAACAGTGAGAACCACGATGTGTTAGAAGATATTTTGTGTGAAATCTATTGTCTTGGCTTACACAAACGGCTGAACAATTCAAGGCATCGCGTCCATTGGTTAGCCAGTAAGTCCGATAGGTTATCACTAGGGAAGGTTCAAAGCCGAAAACTACCTATCCTGATGCAAGATATTTTCGACTTATACTCTTTCGTTAAGTCTGCATATTGTTACATTTCCGTTGTCATCAAATTCCATTCATGTGGGGGATTGTTGGAAATGGTTAATTTTTCCTCAAGTTTGGTCTATTTTTTAGGTGGGCCCCGAGTGTCGATTTACTCGGGTCAAAGTGGTAACGCGTTCTATGCCGCGTTGTGATTCACGTGGTATATTTGGTTGCTCAAAACCATTACCGAGTGAATGGGAAATTGAAGCCAAAGTGTGCTCCATGGAAATGGAGTTTTGGTGGAAATTCCTTAAGGTTGTAAATTGGCTTGTCCCACATTGATTTGGTGGGAAGTTTTGAAAGGGTTTATAAGGCTTAGGGTGAGATACTTGGGGTGTGCCCCAAGGGGTACCCAAGTGTTTTAGAGGGAGAGGTTATGGGCAAAATGGGCTAGACCCATTGGACCCAAAAATCACCACACACGCGCGCCGCCGCCGCCGTCCGGTCGGGCGGGCTGGGCCGGGCCTGGGCTTGGGCGCGGGTGCGTGGGTTGGGCTTCTAATCTTTTTGGGCCAAAAACATTTGAATTTAATTTTATTAAAATAAAATCCAGAATTCAAATTAAATTAGTTTGGATTTTTTGTTCATCCAAACAGGGCCCTTCCCGGTTTCAAACAGAAATAAACTGTTTTGGAATTAATGCACACCCAAACAGGGCCCTTCCCGTTTTACTATCTGTTTGAATTAATTCAAATCTGTTTGAATTCAAAACCCAACAGGTATGATACCTGTTCAATTCAAAACCAAGAGCTACATACCTGTTTATTTCAAATCCAAGAGCCACCTTCACATCTATAAATAGGACCACCCTCATTTGATATTTTGCATTCAGAAATTTCGTATTTCACTTCTGTTTTCTATTCTTCATCTTGCTGCATTTTATTTTCGAAAGAAAGAGTGTAAACACTTAGTGTGTTCGTAAGGCAAACAGTTAGTAGTGCTGCTATTGTTTGTGGAAGATCATTTCATCCTGGGAGATAGACGTCCGAATTCTGAAAGCACCGTGGAGAGGACGAATCTGTCTTAAGGACACAGTGTTAAACACTGGACTTGATCAGAAAAATAATTCGAAGAAATTAAATCAAGTAAGTTATTTAATTACTTTCAGTGTTGTTTTTATTTGTTTATTTATTCAGATTTTAATTTTGTTTTTGTAACAAAATAAAATCTGTTTTTTTATTTATATATTTTTATTTCGAGTTTGATTTTAGTAATCAAACAAATTCTCTCCTTTTCTTTATTTCTTTAAATTCTATTTGTTGTTGTGTACACAATAGAATTAAATCTTTTAAATACAGTGAAGATTGTCCAACAAAATACATATAAGAAAATCATGCACTATCAAAACTATTTCATTACTTTTTTTATTCAAAAACTATTTAATTTGATTTTTTTTATTCAAAAACTATTTAAAATAACAAAATTAAGCCTTATATTTTTCACGATAAAATACAAAATATCACCACTTGCAATTTAATAAAATGATTTTTAAATTAAAAATAAATTAAAAATACAACAGAATATCTAAACTTTTTTTCAATTGAAAACACAAACAGAATATTTAAACAAATTGAAAATACAAAGTCTTACAAATTACTTGTGGTGGTCGCGGTTTCGCAGTTTAGTTGCGGCCAAATGAACTTCAAATCCGCCGTCTTTCCAAAATTAGGCGAATTGAAAAAAATAAATTGACAACTATCCGCTTGTTATCACGCATCCGTCCAAAATGCGACGAATCAGTCCGATCAGTTTGGGTGGATTGGAATATTCGCTACTCACCCCTAGTTGAAGGTTATTTTTTTTAAATTCTCCTCACATTTACAAATAATCAAAATGTTATCTTTAAACTAGGGACCTGGAGCCCTTCCAGTCTTTAATGCAAACTGGAGGGTACTATTCAGATCTGTATGGTCTATTATTAATCTCGTTTTGATAATTCTAATAATTTACTTTGTTGGACACTTTATGTATATCAATCAAGAAAAAAAAAAATTAGGTCGATTCAATAATTGTAACCTATTCAATTTATTACGTTTGTCACTGAAAAAATAGACGACAATTGTATTTTTAAAAATAGACCATTCATTTTTTTTATGACAAATACGATAAATTAAATAAATTACAATTATCGAATCAACTTAATTTTTATTTGTAATTGATATACACGTATAGCCCAATAAAATAAACGATTTGAATTATCGTAATAAAAACTGTGATAGATTCCACAAATCTAAACAGCACCTACCAATCCGGATTAAAGACGGGAGGAGATCCACCTCCTTAAACTAAAATTTTAAAATACACAGTTAACATTGTTAAAAATAAAAAAAATAAAAAATAAAAAATAAAAAATAAAAATAAAATAAATAAAATAAAATTCCTCACCACATTGTCTTCCTATCTTTAGTATGTTACATCAATGGCTACCTATGCAACTCATCATACTATAAGATTCAATCACCCTAATAGCTTCACACGTAACTAAACAGTACCCCCAATTTTTTTATTTTTATTTTTTTATCCTCTGTAAAAAAATGAAATAGATCTAAAAATGTAAAGAGGAAATGGTGAATCGACACATATATACAATACATATATGTATCAAATTTTTTTCAAAAAAAGCAAAATTAAAATAAATTAATGTTAGTTAATGATTTGAAAACAAAAATCCAACCATTGACAAGTGACAAGTGTTTGAAGAAACTAGATAATGCCCATTTTGGTTGGAGAGAAAAAGAGAGAGAGAGAGAGAGAGTGCACAAGAGACAAAAGGAGGAACCAAAATGAAAATAAAGGCAAAAGGTTCCCATGCAAAACTAGAACCAAATGCAAAAAACTTTCAGTTCATATCTAACTTCTTGTCCCACCTGCACCAGCAAACCCTCATTTCTAGTTTCCTTTTCACACAAATCCAATCCAATCCCAATCCCAATCCCAATCCCAATCCCCACCTCCAAGCCAAACTATGCTTCTTGTTGTACCTCAGGCTCTCAGCTAAAAAGCTGTCCCTAAAGTGACCTGTAGAAAAACCAAAACCTGTCTAATTTCTTGCATGACCCCATTTTGTCAGCTTCTTGGGTTATGACTCTCTCTCAGTGTGAGAGTGGCTTGTCAAAGCTGATCCAAACTTACACTCCCACTCAAAAATACCACTAAAACCCATCTTGAAACCGGTTGATCGACGATGGATCCAAATTTTGCTGTGTCAGCCCCGTGTAGCTCCTACTCCAATTTAATCCCTCGTCCTGATTGTGCAGTGACATGTCTATACTTCCACCACCACCAACACTATGTCCCACTGGAGCACCAATGCAAGTGTAATTGGTATCTGGTGGTGGTGGTGCAGCGGCGGCGTAGTTTGGGTTGGGGTGACCATATTGCGTGTTGCTGCCGCCGGAGAGGACATGGCCTACGAAGCAATCGTTCACCGGATAAGAGGAGACGGGGCGTGAAGGAGATGTGTATATGTATGACTGATGCGGTGGCGGTGGTGATGGTTGTAAGAAGGTAGATGAAGAACCAGGAAACAGTCTTGTTGAGTAAAAAGGTAGAGATGGATCACCCATATTGCCTGTTTGATGATAGCCTCCGTGTGGGACTGATTGGCCTCTGCTAAGATTCTCATACAATCAATTTAGTGAAGAGGACAAGCAACAACAATAAAAAATAAAGAATCAAAGAAAGAGGACTCTGTGCTATGGTATTGAATAATGAAGTATAAATGGGTATCTTCTTTAGTTCAAAATAGTTCGTGAGTGATTAATTATCTCAATTGTTGTTGCTATAAAGATTTTAAAACACAATATTTGAGGAACAAGAATATGAACTTTTGATTCTTGAAAAGTAATGGCAAAATGGATTGATCAGGGTTTTAAATATTGGGATTTTTAGATTTTGAATACCAATATATCGGCTAATACTCTCTACTGGTATTGCCTTGATTTGAAAACACTATTTGGGCGATCATATGAATTTTCTTTTTTGGTGTTCAATGATCTTGAAAAGAAAAAGAAAATAAAGAAAGAAAGAAAGAGAAACTAAAACAAACCCTAGGTGATGAGCAGCTTGGGCAGCCAGACTATCGTTACTGAAGACCAGCTGACGAGCCCGGTTCAGTGTTTCTGTCTCCCTCTCTGACCGAACCACAAAACACACACAAATCAAATCAAACACTAACAATAACAATAACACACCCCCACCAAGAATTCAGCGACAAGAAGTGGAATGGAAGGACAATGGTTGACATGACAAGATTGACATGACCACCCTTCCATGGGCAAATCATTGACTAACAATTAGATGCCCTATCTGTAATCAAATCGTGAACTTTTCATCTTGCTATTAATTGATATATCAATCAATATTATTTAATTTGAACTGATACATAATTATATTAATGATATTAATTTCTTATTTTTTTATTTATTTTAGTTTTTTTATCAACTAATAGAATAGAAGAAATTATATTGAAACTAAGGCCTCGTTTGGCAACCGAACTTTTTAACCAAAAAGTTAAAAAGTTATTAAATTAGTTAAAAGCCAATAACTCATACAAAAAAGTCAAAGATTCTCTTTTCTCTCTACTTTTTGCACATCTTTTCGTAAAAAGTCAAAAAATCATACTAAATATACTAGTTTTTTTTAGTTCGTATTTTAGCCAAATAACTAAAAAATTACTAAATTAGTCTATTCTCAAACGGAGTCTAAAAGAGGAACCAAATACAAGAAAAAGGCATGAGGAAAATTGTATCCCAACTAGGTGACCAATCATATGCAATTTCACACACAATGAGAAACATGGTTGATACTTTTTGAAAAGTGAATTAAAAGTCATTTCTTAAGTTTTAACTTATTTCCTCTCTCACATAAAAAAGTTTAAAAGCAAAAATCAAAATAAAAAATCAAAAAGTCAGTTTTTAAACATCTTTCCAAAACACCCCTAATATATATCATTATTTAAAATCATGTATAGCATAGGATCTTTTATCACAAAATTTTCTATGTCATGTGTTAAACTATTTAGAAATATTTATACTTTGGAGATTTTTATATTTTGAAATAACTACTACGTGTTTCAAGACATAGGAATTAAAAAAAAAAAAAAAAAAAATCAAGTACTAAAGAAACTTTGTCCAACAGATGTTATGGGTTGTTAACACATTCATATATATGTAATTTATATTTTAAACCAAAAAATAAAATTAAAATTAAAAAAAAATTATGTTTATATATTTTTAAGTTAGAGGAAGAAAAGGGCATGCCTTGGCGGTGGCGATTCATGTGTCCTCCAAGGGCTTGAGACTTACAAAACTTGAGAGAGCAAAACCTACACTCATAGACCTTCCCATTCTCATCTTTCTCATCCTTCCCGCCGCTTTTCTTTTTCCTATGCCCTGCAACCAAAAAAAAAAAAAAAATGCTATATAAAGCAACTTTGATGTGTCTAATCTCATAAACAAAAGCAAACCCTAATTGCCCTAACATTGAAGCTCACAATCTGCTTACTTTTTTATGGTTTTGAATTTAAAGCTTCAAATAAACTGTAGTAAGCAAACAAAATTGCACTCTTTCATACCTAGAAAAGAAAAAAATTGCACTCTCCCATACCTAGAAAAGAAAAAAAAAAAAAAAAAAATCCATTTCAGCAGCTTTGACAAGCCTTTTTTCTTTTCTTTTCTTTTCTTGGTACTGAGAAACTAGAAGGAAAAAGTGATTAAACTGTTTTAGCCAGTTAATAGTAGTCAAAGAAAGTAATATACCATCAGATGAAGAGCTGTCTTCAATAACATGTTTGCCATCTCTACTGTAATCATCAGGCAAGTAGTTGAGGTCTAAAGGGTTTCCCTCAGGTCTCCTGAAAACAAAGTCATAGAGAGAGAGAGAGAGAGAGAGAGAGAGAGAGAGAGAGAGGGTTAGATAACAAGAGATAGGGAAGAAGAAGAACAAGAAGAAGAAGATAATGAAGGTATTGTGGGGGTGAGACCTACATGGCACCGACAGAGAGAGACAGAAGATATGAGGTGAGAAATCTGTAGAGATGGGAGATAACTAAAGCTTGGAAATTTATAAGACTTCAGTTTGAGACTGCAATTTAGAGGCTAGTTGAGTGATGGTGGAGAAAGGAGCTTGAAAGTTCTCTATCAGTTCCTCTGTCATCCCCTCTGAAGACAAAAATGCATTTCTCTCTCTCTCTATATATATATGTCCTTGCTATTGAAAGAACACGGGACAGTGGGTCTCGTGACTTTAAAAAGGAGAATGGGGAGGGGGTAGAAGCTGGGAGGTGGATGGTAGTGGCATTTGGTTAGGTTGATAGAGCAAGAGATTGAGAGGGACGTTGCTTAAGATGTTTTGGCTTACTTTAGGACTAGCTCTATTGCCCTACAACTAGCAGAGATCATATGCCCAATGATAAAATAAAGTATGTATTTGATGAAGAAGAGTAACCATAGCAAAAAATGAAGTCTCATCGTCCACTCCAACTAATTTCGCAGCAAAAATAAAATAATTTGATAATGTAAAAAATATATATATTACAACAAGAATAATTAAAATAAAAGAGATAAATTATATAAGATGTTTTGTAATTTGTCATTTATCAGAAGTACTATATAAATAATATTACATAACATTTCATGATTTGTTAATAATTTTTCATTTGATAAATCAAGATCTTTCATGATTATTTTATTATTTTATGAAATGAGGGGCTCTTGTTGTGCCTTTTGGTAGAGTTCACTTCAGGCCCATTTTTATAAGAGTATTGAAATCTAAAAGTTATATTTAATTTTTAAATCTAATAATGTAATAATCAATTAAAATATTTAAGACAATTTTTTTTCTCATATCTTTTCTAATCATTTCTCTCACACATCATTGGACTAGAAAATGGGTTTATATGTTAAATAAATTATTCATATAAAGAATTAAATTAATCACATATTCAGAATCATATAATCAAATTACATATCTTTTTTTAAAAAAAGAAAAGAAAAGATGATTCATTATCAAAATCACATTTATCATCTATTTTTGTAAGACATTGATGATTTGATCATTTGGGTCCAATTGTGCCTTGGGGCACATCCTGCTCTCTCCTTTCTCTGTCTCCTTCAATGTCATTTTCTATTCTATTGGATTTTATTGGTTTATAGAGTTGTTCATATGAGCAAAAATATTCCTTGAACTAATAAGATTCAAAGGGACATAGAATGTATATCCAGATTCATAAAAATGCATGAAAAATAATGTATGGTCTAGTTAGGTGTGAAAAAATTATATATATTTTTTTTATGAGCAAAAAAACTTTATTGAAGCAACAAAATATAAAAATATGGATTAGATCAATAAAGTAAGGACAAAGAGCAAATAACATGATAGTGCTACCCTTCATCCCAACAAGATTAGCACCAAGAACAGCACCCCTATCATTTGCTAACTCTAGCTAAGGGTTATTGAGAAACCAACACCCCAGAAAAGAACACAAACAACTACAGTGGGTAAAAACAAAACAATACAACAGAACACCCACACCCCTAGCAGCCTCCCATAAGATCTACATATCGTTCAAAGTAACCCTTCTCCTCATTGCCTATACTGATGCAATGTTCAACAACCAATAGCTCTCATTTGTTGTAAGTTATTAATAATATCCTGTACTAAGGGCTGGTTTGACCTAGCCTAGAAAAGACAAAAAATTAAAAAGTTAAAAAGTTATCACTATTCACAAAAAAAATATAAAAAAAAATTATACAAACAAAAGTACAACCCAAAAAGTCATTGACGTGATGGTACAGTCTGAGCTAGATGGTACAAATTACCTAATCAGCTGCACAAAAAATTTACAAAAAATGGTGTTGTTCGGCCCATGGGGGCCATTACGGGTCTCATTTTGATAATCGAAACTGTTCAATGTGTAGAACTCGTCGAGTGCTATATTCCTGTAAAAAATCACGTTGATCGGATATGGATAGCTATGTGATCAAATCAGATTTTTTTCAGTCGTTTATTTTTCATCGTCCATTAATTTCATACAAAACTATTTTGATCACATAGATGTCGATATCTGATTAAAGTGATTTTTCATAGCATATAGTACTCAACGAGTTCTACATATTGAATGATTCAGATCATTGAAATGGGATCCGTTGTGGGCTCCCACGGCCCAACAGTACCTGTGAAGTCTCATGCATCATTTCAACCAAGCCGTACTATCCTCCTACCGCCTGTCACTGATGAGTCTACAATTTAGGGCTAAAAACGTAATTTTTTTCATTTTATACAATATTTTAATACACATTTTTTTGTAAAAAGATAAAAAGTTATCCCAAGCAGCTATCTTTTTTTCCTTAACTTTTTAGTCAAAAAAGTCAAAAAGTACACTTATTTAGGACACCTTAAACAATCCCTAAATACGAAGGCTCCTATGACTGAGCTTTAACCTAAAAAGCAATTCTTACCTTGATCAATTCACAGAGTTCATTCAATTAGAAATGTTTCCCATTAAAGACCACATCATTTCTGATTTTCCATAATGACCACATGATAGCCATCGGGATTGCCTTCCAAATTTTATTTTCAAATTTTCTCCATTTATATCCACTCCACCATTGTAGTAGCCCATTAACATTATCAAGTGTCACCCAATGTACCCCCACCAATTCATCAGGCATGACCACACCTGTCAAACATCAGAACACACAGTTGCTAAACAACAGAAGTACACGATTGACTATTTCTATTGTATGCTTACAGAACACACAATTGACAAAGGCATTTTGGTTCAGCACACCAATTTTTTTGTAGAAACCCCATAGTCTTCAATCTCTCATTCCAAGCCAACCAGCTAAGATATTGGACTTTTGGTGGAACAATATTATTCCACAGTAGCTTAGTGACCACCACAAAATTGCTAGGCACATACAGGTTATAGGCCCTGTTTGGTAGAGCTTATTTAAGTTTTTAGCTTAATTTAAGCTATTTTGATGTGTTTGGTTCGGTTTAATAATACAGCTTATAACTTTTTGTAAGTCAAAAATCAACTTATTCTTTGAGTGAGGGAGGGGAAGCTTAATTTATAAGTCAAAAATCAGCTTATGTTCACAGTAATAAGTTATAAGCTGTTAGGCTATAAGTTATAATCACTTTTCCACAGCTCTACTAAACGGGGCCATAGAGGGAAGACATACTAAACTGACCTGATAGACATGCCAACCACTTCAAATAATTCTTCCTAATTGAAGTCATCAATTCCACTTGATTCAGAACAGTGCATAATCTTACCAACTCCTCAGACTCCCAAGCAAATAAGGATCTTCTAAAATTGAAATTCCATCCACCTGAGTTCCTTTTCCTTTCAATCATCATGCTCAAAGATAAATCCTTCTCAATTGATAAACTATAAAGCCTAGGAAAGTCACTCTTGATACAATGATTCCCCAGCCAATGATTATCCCAAAAATGAATTCTAGACCCATTGCCTACAACTGTCTGTGAATTTTCCAAAAAAAGGTTCAATAAGAGAAGGTTTGATTGATCTACATTCATTTCTAGATTTGATTAGAGATGTGAAATTGTAGTGCATTGGCCCTATCTCATTTTTTATTTTTATTTTTTTGATCGGAAAAGTAAAAATTTTATTAAAAATATGAAATTAAAGATTCAAGGAAAACAGAATGCATTGAGAGAGATTCGAAGGGTGCAAACTCCCCTATTACTGCTACTCACATCTACACAACCAACTGCTTAGCCTCACGAGTTTTTAAAATTTTAATAGAACAGAAAAAATTTAAAATGAAGACGGATTAATTTTGTAAATTTAAGAATGACAGTAGTAATAAAAATGAGAGATGATATGATATATTATAAATGAAGAGAGTTAAATAATACAAGATGAGAAACAGAGAAACAATAATCTCATATTATCATAAATAGGTTCTTTTTGTAGGGAAAAAAATCTCAATAATTAAGTTTTTAATTTTTTCTTCCGAGAACAAATGTTTGGCAAAGCTTTTGAACCCACCTTAACAGCACAAACTCGAGATATATTCGACCATCTGCTAGATTCATATATTGAGTCAAATAAATTATCAAAACTCAAATCTAAAACCTTCTAAATAAAATGAAAAATCTTGTGACAACAAAAAACACTTCATGAAATTTCACACAGAAAAATGATATCCAAGCCTATTTTTTAGACTTATTGGTTGAGGATTAAAGAAAATATAAGAGAGAATGTTGTCTTTAAAATCTAATTGATTGTCATATCATTGAATTGTGAGCTTCTATTTCCATACACTATTTTCTCTCTTTTCACACATTTAATGATTTTTTTTATTACATTTTTGTCCTAAAATTAACTTACCAAAATATCCCTTTCCCAAAACCCTAACTCTAACTCTCCCAAACCATCAATTTCCATCATCACCATCCATGGCCGTCGCCTCTTTCCCACCATTGCGACCCTCCTTTGTTTGAGAAAAAGATCGACGCACCACTGCGATCTCCCTCCGCTTTCATTGCCTACCACCGCGATCTTCCTTCGCCTTCGTCTCTCACTGCCACCAAGTGAATCGCTGCCGCCTCCATTTTCTACCCCCTTCGCGATTGTGAGAGAGAAAGAGAGAGAGAGAGGGATCGATCTCAATGGGAGAGGGTTGAGGTCGCGATGGTGGCACCAGTAACAACCCTACTTCGCAATTAAGAGAGAGAGAGAGAGAGAGAGAGAGAGAGAGGAAATCATAGATCGATTTCGGCGATGAAGGTTGCGGAAGTGGTGCCGGCGGGTGGAGGGAGGGGTGGGGGTAAAAACTGGAAGTGAAAGGGAGGGGAAGAGGTGTCACCAGCGGCGGCAACAGCAGTGGTGGCTTGTTAGGTTGAGGGTTTGGAGGATAAAGATGGTAAGGGTATTTTTGGTATGGTAGAATGTGTATTGAGTGAAAGTTGATAATTTAAATTTATTTAGTGTGTGTATTGAGAAAAGATATGAAAAGAGAGGAAGTAGTGTGTGGAAATAGAATTTCTCTATTAAATTTAAAAATTAAATCTAATTTTTTATTTTAAATAACAATGCTCTTTGACATATGTGCCCATGGGAGCTAATGTTTTCGTAACCTTGTGTATTTTTGCAGCCATCACTCCGACATAGGTGGACCTCACACTTAAAAGAAAAAAATGGCCATGGAAATGACAATTTCGTATATTGACATGCATATTATACAAGTATGAGATGATCATATATCACTACAAGAATTAATACTTTTGGCAACAAAAAAATTAGTCGCTAAAAGTCTATTTTTGGTCGGTAAAAGTTATTCGCGTCCAATTTTTTTGGTCGCTACTTTGGTCGCCAATTGAGGGTCGGCAAAAGTAATTCGCGACCAAAATTTTGGTTGGTGGGCAAAAGTTGGATTTGCCGACTAAATTTTTGATCGCTAAATATTTAATTACCGCGACTAATTCATTTTGTCGCTAAAACACTTTGGTCGCAAAAAGTGATATTTTCCCGACCAAAAAGTTTGGTCACCAATTATCACATTCAACTACCAAAAAGTTTGGTCGCCAATTGTGGCATTCCACGACCAAAAATGGTGGTCGCCATTTGTTACTTTTCGCGACCAAAACTTTTGGTCGGCAAAAGTGAGTTTCCACGACCAAGAGCTATTTTGGTCGGCAATAGATGTATTTTTTGCGACCAAAACTCTTGGTCGGCAATTGTCATTTTTTGAGAAAAAAAATTATTTTGGATGTCACGACTAATAAATTGATCGCCAAAGCAAGAAAACAATACACCTGTAATTCCTAATAATTCATTCAATCCATAATAAACCTATAATTTTAAAGCATCATTCAAATTAACTGAATCATTAACATTCGACACAATACATAATTCATTAACATTCGACACAATACAACTATTCTAAGTTTTCATTCACAAGTCACATCCATCTAGCATAACAATTTGAAACATAACTTGTGACATGCTCAGCCATTTACTTCATTCTAACTATTCTAAGTTTGCTAATTTTAAGACTTGCTTCAGATGCTTTAGCTTTTGGGAGAGTATATACCCAGACCATCCAACAAAAGAGTTATCTGACCATGATGAGGTAAATAACTGAGCAAAGCTGGGGTGAAGAGTCCACGCATTTAGGAACCTGAAGGGTTTTGGCCCCCAATCTCTGGTATCCTCCATCATTAATAAAGGGCAATGGTCTGAGATTAGCCTGGGTAAACCCCACAATTTCATTGAGAAATTAATCATCCATTCAGGACTTAGTAAAATCCTATCAATTCTGCTCAATTTCTCTGATTCTTGGGCATTGCACCATGTGTACCTCCTCCCATGAAGTGGTAAATCATGAAGCTCACTATTGCCAATGAAGTCATTAAGATGCTTCATGCCCCTGTCTCTCCTAGAGCAACCAATTCTTTCACTAATATGGCTAATTTCATTAAAATCACCACCCATGCACCAAGGAAGAGGGAAAAGGGATTTAAGCTTTAGGACATTAGCCCAAAAAGAAGATCTGGCCCCAACATCATTGGGGGCATGAATATTAAGTAGGACACAGTCAAAAGTGTTGTATAAGGAACCTGAGAGTAAGATGTACCTCCTATTACAGCAGCAGCCAGAGAGTGTGAAAACTGCAGGATCCCAAATACATAGCAGGCCTCCGGCTGTTCCTTCAGGATCAACAGACATGAACTCCATATTTTTGCTTCCCCATAGCCTTCTAGCATCACCATCTGATATGATTGCCCTTTTGGTTTCTTGAAAAAAAACAATATCAACATTTTTGTCTTTTAGGAGTCTCTTGATTCTACCCTGTTTCTCCACCTTCCCCATACCCCTGATATTCCAAGATATTAACTTCATGATAAAACCATTGATTCACTCACAAGGCCCTAATCTTTCCCTTTACTGCTGGGCCTTCCCATCCTTGGCAATTTTCTCCTTGTCTTTAAGTTCTAGTTCAGCAATTTTGTTGAGCACAATGCCTTCCTTCCCATGGTAGTCTATTCCAAGAGACTTCCCTAATTGAATTGTAGCTACAGCTTCAGAAAGGATCTAATTTCTCAGAGAAGAGTTACTTGCAAATGAATTAGACTGGGCTAGAGCTTTAGCAGCAGGTCTGTAGATAACAGATTTAGTAAAATGCTTCTTGGCTGCATTGTTTGAGTACGCATGAATCCTAGCAAAGCTAGTGAACCCCTCCATTTTTGACTTCATCTTCCCTTTATTCCTGAGGTTTCGTTGGTGATCTTTGCTGGAGACTGAAATTGAGTCTTGGACTAACTGTGTATGAGCAGAATTATTTCTCATACACGGGTTTAAGTTGGACAAAGGGCCAGAGAGAAACCCATTTACTGATGCAGGTACATTGGGCCTACTAGAAGAGCCATTGGAGTGAATGGGCCTGCAATTAAGGGGCTGCTTTTCAAAGTGGGCCAAGTCCACTTTATTGATGTCCTCTTTATTGATGTCCTGTATACTTTTTGCATACCTTCATCAATAAAGATTTTCTTTGCCGATCAAAAAAAAAAAGCCATTTACTTCATTCCACCGTAATGTGACATGCTCTCCTCCAGATAGTCCAAACCCTGAGAAATCAAGGGTGAAAATAGTAATGTTTGAAGGCAACAATATTATAGCCGCTTCACTGGCATCTGCCCTGCATCCACTGGTAAAATCAATACAGACAGCTTGTTAGTAAAACAGATTTACAGAATGAATTTGTTAAAGCTAATTCAATTATCTACCAGCTTAATACTCATCCATACTATGACAGAAAGCAAGTGAAGGACCTATATTTTTAGAAAAATTATTAGACAGACCTTTGATATTCCATATACTATCCTTACTTTTTCTATAAGAACAATCTCTACTCATCCACATTTATTTTTTAACCTGTATTAATACACAAGGCAAAGCCTTTCCTTCTGGACGAACAATAGGCATGTAATGACTATCCTCGACTGTTTGTAACTTGCAGAATGATAAAAGGCCAAAAGCTAGTGAGGAATTTAAAGAATTTGAAGATGAGGAAATAAATTTAACATGATCAAGGATGCGTAGAAATATAATAGACTAATAGTCGTCAATAAAAGAAAAAGAATAATGACAGGAATTTCTCTATAACTTGGTTTAAAAAAATTATGATTAAAAAGTTTATGATCAAACTTGATCATTTGCTAGAAATTAAACTTCTCATAATGCAGTAGCACATCAAGAATTGGGTGGTGGCCCCTTGGTGCCTTTTTATATAATAGTTTTTACTTGTAAAAAAATGCAATAGCACATCAAGAATGGATCATCTTGTGTATGAACATAAAAGAGAGATTACTTATCAAAAAAAGAATATAAAGCGGTATACACAATATTCATAGTTTCACAAGCCTGTGAGCCAAGCATGTGCGAAAAGTCCGTTGAAAATTGTTAACAGCAACAGAAAAAATAGAGAACAAAATTTTAAATAGATCCAAGCTACGCTTTCTTATGTCATCAAATTTGTTACACAGTGCAGTGAATTGCACAGTGGAATCAGATTATGACAAGTTACATATATCAGTTACAGTATTGGGATTTCATAGGGGGGAAAACTCGAGCTTCTGACTAAGGTTTGATAGATCAAATTGACTTCCCAATTTTGGATTGCTTCCCAATGTTACTATCTGGACTACTACTGAAGCTTCTTCAGACTCTTGAAATACTACATTCCATTAGTCTTGCAAAAAAAAAAGAGTCAATAAATTTCATTTTGACAGGAACAGATGATTTACATTGGTAGAATTGCAAGGTTGCAACTAGTTTGCTAATTTACAAATTCCTACAATTCTTTTTGTTATGGACAGAAAAACTAACAGTAATTAGCTTTTGAATTCTTAGCAAGTTCAATAGTATCCTACCATAAACCAAAAAATGCTAAAATATAGGTATCACTTGAAAAATTACCCAAATATTAGATAATGTGCATGAATTGAAAGAACGAACTCAAAGGCTTGAGGCCAGTAGTGAAACGGCCAAGCAGAAAGCAGTTGCTCACTAGTTAATCATCATCAGTAAGCAGATTCACCCAAAAACCACCGAATGACTCAACATTCAAGAAACCATGTTTAAAATAATAGTAATGCTAGGTATCATGAAAAGTCTTTCATGAAACTGATCATGAAAGATTTGTGACCTTTGGATTACACTTAAAATAAAGCACCACACACTAATCAAGGTAATCTAAGAGTCACAGATTTTTCATGATTATTTTCATGAAAAAATTTTCATGATCCCTAACATTTCTCTTAAAATAAACATTTGAAAATTGTTACTTAAAATTGTTTTCAAGAAAATTTTCTTAAAACAACCCACCTTTGTTTTCCGAAAACAAAAATAAAAAATGGAACATTTTTTTTTAATTTCAAAAAAACGAAAACCAAAAAACAAAAACTTAATCAAACAGAGTGATTACTATCACTCTATATTAGGTAATGGACCCAGTCTATCTGTATTATGTCATAATTTCAGTATATACAAATTCTGGAAAATACAATGAGTCGGATTATATTAGGTAATGGACTTTCCATTGATCATTAGAGAGTTGAAGAGCAATATATGAATCATTGTAGAAATATTGAGAATAATTCAACACCTTTGAACGAGAAAGATGGCGCACACGGAGATTCATCTCACGCTGCTGCTGCTCAGCCCAAGCTGCAACAGCCATATCACCCCGCTGGTCAAAAGCTTTGCGCTTTTTCATAAGCCACTCCATCCATGCTTGAGATGCCTGACAAACATAGCCATAAACACAACAAAATGAGAAACTACTAAGAGATGAAGGAACATTTAATTTAAGAAAGTTTTCTACAAGAAGAAATTCATCCCTCCAAAGAATCTACACTTCAAATGTATGGGAGTTAGACATATGTGTTTTGTTAAACTTAAAATTATGATCTGAAATCAACAAACTTTTGACTAAATAGAGGCAACAAAGAAAAACTAAATGTACAGGTTCAGTGTAAAAATAAATAACTCAAATCACTTTAGTCAAGATCTCAACTTATCATATGACCTTCAAGCAGTACCGGATCTATGTGAAGTGAGGTGCCCAGAGGAGAAAGAAATAAGATAACAAACTATGACAGGGCCTTGCATCACGACTCCCAGCTCCATAATAATCTCACAGCTTAAAGTGAATCAAATAAAATATTGAAAGCAGCAACTGTTTCAATTGAAAACATGCCACCATAATATTCAGAGAACACAACCATCAAGAACTTGAAATTAAAAAGAACATGAAGAAAGAATTTGTACAGATGACACCAAATGGAAGATGTTGCATCTTGCATTTAATTATATCAAAGCACAAACACCTATTTATGGAAAGCTTTCCAACACAAAAGGAACAAATTAGGAATTTTACAAGCACACTATGGACTTTGTCTTTGAGTAATTAAGGTTTTGGCATAAATTTGATCTTTATACACATTTTGAATTAGTATGAGTTGCCAGAGAAAATCTCATATTTCACATCATAATGTACTCTGTCGAAAGATGATAAATCTATTTGAGAAAATCATTGACATTTCTTGTTGTTCCATTTATTTGTTGGTCATTCTTTGTTCGTTTTGTTTTTGTTTATTTGTTTATTTTTTTGTCCATGTTAATATAGAGGTAGTTGATATCCTTTCTTACCAAAGAAAAAATATTATCATAGAGTGGATGGTATATAAAGATTTTCAAAGTGAGAATTGATTTTGCAGCACCCTTTGTGTCATGCTTCATTTTGTTTTATTCCTTTTTCAATTTCATTTTTTATTTTGGCATACAATTTTCACAAATAGACACAAACGGCTAGTGTCAAAAAATCCCTACATTTTCCCCAACAAAATTCAAAATTGAAACTTTGCAACTCATAATAAAATATGATATTAACTGTTAAAATAATCAAAATTTCACCTTCATGGGGTTGACTCGATTATCAATATCATATTGCCTTCGCTTCTCCACATCCATGAGCAGTTCATAAGCTGCTTGAATCTTGATGAATCGAGCTTCGGCTGTTTCCCCTTCCTCAAGGGTCCCCTTACCATCATATACTTAGGACAGAAGAAAGGATCAGTTTCATGTCTGTGACCAGATGCTAACTTTTCAACATGGATAGATAACAGAAATTCCCAAAGTGTTAGGATAAATAAACTATTGTGGTAGATTATACAAAATAAGATTTCCAGAAAAACTAGATACTACTAATTCATGGTTCAAAGTTACAACAGTATCCAATACTGAGTTGAGCTGGTGTCCATGTCGCACAACCGTTCTCTTCTATTCTTATATGGTACATATTAACTATTGTGGCTTAGTCACTGTCCTACGAACCAGAAACACAACATACAAGGTGTTTTATAAGGATAAGTGATGAAAGCCAAACCGTCGACAGTTATTGATGAATTGAATTTGGAGTTATGAAGGTATATTTGGATGGCCAATGTGATCTAGATTCATAGCTCAGGTGGTGAAATCTAAATACGGGTTGAGCAATATTCATAGCAAAGTTCAACTGCTCAACCCCAACCACCACTAGTAGTTGTGCAAACAGAGGGCCCAAACTTATTTATATTAAGATCATATCTTTTCAATTTATTCAGGGCCTCGGGAAAGGATATCTATATCCACGTATATCAGTCATAAAATACAAGACAGTAACATTTAGCCATTACATGAGTAATAACAATAAGCATGTATTCATATAATTTATACAATGGGATAAGAAACTCAAAAGTCACGATTATGTTTATACAGGAATGTATATCAGAAAGAAAAAATAATAATAATCAGCACAAGAGGCAGCAAAATTATATGGATTCAAACTGTGAAAAGAACTTACATAAAATCCAAGGCCAGTAGGTAAAGAGGTGCCACAATGTAAAATGGATAATAGTACCTCGTCATTGCAAGAATCAAACCAAAGAGAAGTTTAACTTTAGTTAGGGATCAAGTTCATTAGCAAATGTTGTTCAATAAAAAGTTCATTAGAAAGTAAAATCATAATTTTTCCAAGCATAGCGCACTACAGAAACTAAACAGAATTGGTTAATGGTAACTTTTGGAAACAAAAACAGAGTAAAAGTAAGAGAATATTGTTTGGTTAAAGATTTATAAACTCATCAAGCCTCTAGAGTTCCAGTATCAATTTGCATCACAAAGCTAGAAAGTTTGTAGGCAATAAACTTACTTGTGAACTCATGTGCTTCTTCTTCTTCTTTTCCCTTTGATGCCATTCATATATTGGGGTGAAATCGCAATCTTCCAACTTCTGAATTACATGGTTTTTCTCAAGTATTTTTCTCCAGTCATTCATAAAATTCTCTTTGAATGTAGGTTTGTTCATATAATCAGTATCTAACATCACTGCATACATTGTTGCAACCTGCAAAAAAATTCATAAATAAACAGACAATGTGGATGACTATGAGGAAGAGAACTTCCAAAATGAATGCAATAATAGTGAAAACTGAATTAATGAATAGAAACAAATAAGCTATACATTACGATTAAGAGTCAGAAAAGATTAAGAAAGAGAGAAACCTATCGCTGCAATACAAAACATATATATATATATATATATATATACATAAACCCTAAAACCATCGTAAAACCCCAAATCATTTAGTTGTTATGAAAAGAAGAAATCAAAACACAGTTAACCAAATTACCCAATATCTCCTCTCAAAACCTATTTTTTGTTTGGATGCTGAGCCGTACAACCAAGAACACGAACCTTAGAATATAATTCAAAGACAAACCAAAAAACATTTCAGTACACAATCACATAAAAACTCGAGTATCGGACCTTTACAATCAGGAATATCAACTACATTATGAGTACCCTCTTGATAGAGCCCAATGAGAGGGTCGGTGGATGAGCCCCGAACTGCGAGTTTTGCGCGGCACCTCCATCCCCACTGTAAAGGGCAAAAATGTTATCAAAACCCTAATTATGAAAAAACCCAATTGAGAAAGTAAACAAGGAGGAGGACATACGAGTCTACAAGTATCGAAGGTGAAGTCAGATGCGCCGTGTTTGTTGAAGAAGTCGGTGGCCTCGTCGAGGATGATCGGACGATAGAGATTGTACTCTTGAGTGCAACCAGAACATCTGCAAAAACAAAGCGATAGTCGTTGTTGTAATGAGATGCCGAGAGAGTCGACAAGTGTAGAGAAATAGAGACGTGAAGTGGTGGTGCGTACGATTGGAAGTGAGGGCACTGGAGGGCGCAGGTTAAGGAGGGTAAGGCGGTTGGGTTAGGGTTTAGTGGCGGCGGAGCTGGAGGGGCGGCGAGGCAGCTGATGAGAGAGGCCGATGGCCGACCTGAGACTCAGAGGAACGAAAGAGCCATTCTCGTATGGCAATGGCGGGAATGGATAATCTCATTTCTTACGAATTGGTATTTATTTCCTCCCTCCATGTTTCAAATTTCCCTCCCAAATTTTTCGCGACCAAAAAGGTACCTTCGCCGACAAATTTTTTAGTCGCCAAATCTCAATCAACGGCGACTAAAATATTAGTCGCTAAAAGTACTAATTTGGCGACTAATTTGTTTTGGTTGCTGAAAATAAGTTTTTGCCGACCAAATTTTTGGTTGTCAAAAAATATGTGACCTTTCGCGATCAAATTTGTAGTTGGCCGGCAAAAATATACCACTTTCTACGACCAACTCATTTCTTGGTCGCCAAAATATAACCTTCTGCGACCAATAATATTTGGTCGCCAAATGTCATTTTTTTGTGACTAAAATTTTTTTGGTCGGCAAAAGTGGTCGCAAAATGTGTAAATTCTTGTAGTGTATGTACACATGTGAGTCTATAACTAAAGCTGTTCCTCAGCAGCTGTGTAAGATTATACATTACGGTGGTTTGTTCATGAGATTGAGGTGTGTGATTAAGACGTAAGATTTGGATACTATATTTAATAAATTTATTAATTCATCGTTTGGTTGAAAAAATAAAAATTAGATTAATAGTAAAATAAATATCATTTCTAGCCAAACAACATAAAAACTATTTATTTCAATTCTAACAATCCATTTCATTACAATTCCTCTTTAAGTGAGTCAAAACAAACACTCCTAAGGACAATCAAGACAATAAGTAGACCTATACACATAATTGTGTCATATAATAATAATATTATCAATAATGATTCAGAACACTAATTTTGATACGCTAATGAAGCACTAATAACATGACAAAAAAAAAAAACAAACAAACTAAGATTTAAACATCACATCACAATGGATGAAACTTATTGCCAACTCATTAAAGCCGATAGAACTTAACAATTAGAACTTCAAAGCATTTTTCTAATATTATATTATTACTATGGGCATGGTAGAGATTATGATGATCCATAGCTTTTAACGCCTCAGCTGGTGGGGCTGGTGGGTATCATAAGTCTCTGACCTTTTGCCGTATAACGTATCATTGAATTGTTTTTATCGATATTTGAATCTATTAATATTAATGCTGTGGAAGTTTGAGAATGATTGGTGTACTAGCTTTTATTTCAATAGATAGAAATAGAATAGAGATAGCCAATGAAATGAAATAATTGAGCCTTAATTTCAGCCATATAACTCGTTTTGTCGATTCCATTGATCTTTTTTGCAATTCCTTCAAAACAGGACTCCTCTAGTATCAGACTCAGAAGTAACCCTTCGGAAATTGGAAGTGTTTGAGATGGTTCTTTCAAGTGTTGATGGAGAGTCACCTCAATAAATTAAGGTTTTAAAAATAAAAATTTAAAGATAAAATTATTTTTAAGAATGAAATATTTATATTTTTAAAAGCATCTTTGTTATATTTTTAGCATGAAATTGGATATTTAGTAATTAATTACTATCTTTTTGGGATCAAAATTTGTCTAAAAAAATAAATCTTTTTAGGACTAAATTACTTTAGTTTAAAAGTGTATTTATTAGTGAAATTTTTAAAATTTTGTTACTAAAACTTTTCTTGATTTTTCAATACAACATTTTAACGATTATCTTCGCGATAACAGGAATTGATTCTCAAATATTTTTTTAAACAAATATTTCAATTTTGAAAACAAAAAGATTTAACCTCTAAAATTTTTATTGGTTGTAGTGAGTGCAGAATATGATAGTTAGGATGACGTCGGATTTTGAGGTTTTTTCTTATCTTTGTTTAACATTCATTTAATTGGTTTTTGTTTTGTTTAGATAAGATTTTTTTTTTTTTGTTTTGGGCTTGATCTTTGGATAAGATATGTTTTATATAGCCCTTTATTGTTTGGACCCGTCAATAATTAAGGTTTTTATTTGAGGGATCAAAGTTGTTATACACAGTGCCGGAGGGAGTGAAGGCCCAAGGGGACAGGTGGCTCTTGGATTTTGGAATTATTATTTTCTTTTTTTAAATTTTACAGATATAAAGAAAATATTTTAAATAAAAAAATTGTAAAAATATTATTAGAGTGAAATGTTAATGACATTTTAAAAATTATGAGAATAATAATGATTATTTTAATTGAAAAAGAAGAGACTACTATAAACTATATTATCTATGAAATTTTTTGAATGTAATGGTGATGTCATTATTATTGACATGTAAGTATAAATAATCTCACTATAAAGATATGAAATTTATTGAATTGTTAGTAACATTTAATATGTGAGGTTCACTCTCTATGTGTTTATGTACTATTAGTTGGTGATATCACATATCAATGATGACGTGTTATTACCATTATATTGAATTTTTAATCAAATTTTGTATGAAATTTTTTTTATCATTACATAATTTATTTTAAGACTTGTATCCATATATTTTTTTGTATTGTCCATGATACATTTGTTACAAATAACATTATTTTTTTGGTATTTCTCAAAATCACGTAAAAATTTACGTGAAATATTTTTGTAAAAATTTTTGATATTGTAATTAATAAGTGTCTCCTTTAATTTAATTTTCTGATTTCGTCACTAAGGGGTTGTTTGGGGTGTCCTAAATAAGTGCACTTTTTGTCTTTTTGGACTAAAAAATTGAGAAAGAAAATATAGATGTTTGGGTTAACTTTTTGACTTTTTATGAAAAAATATATAATAAAAATTTATAAAAATTGGTTTGTATGAGAAAATTAGGATTGGGAGTTGTGCAGCCGTAATTGTTGACTTTTGGTGAATAGTATTAACTTTTTAACTTTTTGAGTAACTTTTTGACTTTTTAACTTTTCCTGGACATGCCAAACTTAGCCTAATTATACATCACCAACAACGTGAAATAAATGGTGAAACAAATTTGGTAATAAATATTAAAGATTATGCTAATGCAAAGAGCAGTAGCGGCCCAAGATTTCTAAAAATTTTAAGCTAAAAATCAAAATAAGACTTATTTTATTAGGTTTTTAAAAAATTAAAATATTTAATAATAATTTTTTATTTAAAAAAATTGTAAGCCTTAAAAAAATCACGATCCAGACCGACTGTCAACTTTTGATTCAAATGCTTCAGGTTCCGGAAGCCGCATTTGACTGGAGTGTAGTGCAATGCCTACTATTAATGATATTATATTTTTAAGTCAATATTTCTCTTTTCTTAGCTTAATTACGATAAAAAGGATTGTATTTCGACCCGCTCATAAGTTGACTACAAATGTAAACACTGCTAATGTACATCGCTTTAACATCTAATGCTATGGTTTTCTAATTCTCAAAAACAAAACAAAAAAAAAAACAGTAGCAACGACAACCAAACCAACTATGAGTCTCCTCATTCCAAAAAGTAAAGACTGCATGGAACTAAGTGCTGCTACCAGTAGACTGGAATATCTTCGCTACCCTCCATATTCAACTATTCAACCAAAATTTTAGAATTAAAAGAAACAATATAATATGGCTACATTGATGTGAGGCTCTGCCAGCTATGACAATGGGTGCAGACATTGCTAGCTTTCTAGCTCTGGGAGTTGTTAGAAATCAGCTCCAAAACCCGCACCAATAGTCAGAACTTTTTTTTTTTTTTTGGTGATTCATTCAGGTAGTAAAGTTAACATAACAAAGTTTAACAAATTAAGTCTTGGGCAATTAAGCCCTTCTAGAGCCAACATTCATCATGTCAGCAATTGACAAAACAGAGATGGAGCTGGGTGGATCTTCTAGGACTATGAGATGTTCTTGTTGGTTAACTCCCAAGTTAGCCATAGCATCTGCACTGTTGTTGGTTTCCCTGGGTATGGCTTCAATTGAACACTGGCATCTACGTAAGCGGAAGTTTGCATCTTCAATAAGTACTCTGTAAGGTGAGTTTGCTGCTGCTCCATCTCAAATGAGCTCCATAACTTGTTTGGAATCTGTCTCAATTTGAATGCTTGCCAAGCCTTTCTGAATTATAATGGTTAGACCTCTGTAGATGCTCCAAAGCTCAGCCTCCAAACTGGTGCAGCTGCCCAAATATCCATAAAATCCCCAAACCCAAGTGCCTGCTTCATCTCTGAGTAGTCCACCATAGCCTGCTTGTCCAGGGTCTCCTTTGGAGCTTCCGTCAGTGTTCAATTTAAGCTTACCTGCAATGGGACAAGACCAAAACATTAGTTGAGGATCCTTATAGTGTGGGTTCAAGATAGCCTTGAAGGCGTCTTGAGTCTCCCTAGCTTGAGTAAGTATGAGTTTGGCACTAATGTGGGGAAGTTTGGTGTGGTTCTCAAATACTTCCTTGTTCATCTCCTTCCAGATAAGCCATAGAGTTATCAAGAACACAGTTGGCCACTGAATGTTATGCAGGTGGGCCTTACATCTCAGATTTTTTGTGATCCAATCTGTTAGTAAGATAGTGTTGCTTTGCTGCCACCAGGTAATGCCCTTGAGGTTTAACCATGCAGCCTTGGCTTTGGGGCAATCTCTAAGGAGGTGATGCATATCTTCTCTGGTTGTTTGGCATCTAGGACAGATCTTAGAATCAGTCACATTTCTGATGAACCGCATGTGATTGGTAAACAGTCTGCCATGCATAACAAGCCAAATGAAGCTTTTAAGTCTATAAGAGGCCTTGATCTTCCAAACCCACTGCCAGTCATTTCCCTCACTATCTTGATTTAAGATGGCTTGATAGGCTGCTATTGTGGAGTAGTTTCCGCTGGGAGATCCTTTCCATTGAGGTGTGGCACTGTAAGTCTACACGGTGAATGGCTTCTATCCCTGGCTCGAACAATAACCCGATTGCATTGCCCTCCATTTTGTGAATGGAGGCCGTTGGAAGGACCATTCTTGTATTCTCCATGTCTGCTATTTGGGTCTGGTGGCTTTCGGGCTCGTGATTTTCCTTCTCGAAAAGAGATGGACTGGTTTAGAGGGGTTAGGTTAGGTGTGGAATGGTGAGTAATATCTGCTAGTACCTCTGTCATTGGGATTTCTAGAGATTTGCTGGTTGAAACCTGTAGACTAGGATTGCCATAGGACAGCATAGATGTGAGCTCTACTTGTGAGGTAATTAAAGCTTTTGGGAGTTTTGGACTCAGAGGGGCGTTAACGGGTGGTTGGGATTGAGCCAGAGAAGCTATGTTATTTGGGGTGTTGGTTGAACCAAGTGCAGTATGGTGTGGTTTCTGGGCCTTATCTGATATGGGTTGTGAAGTGGTGCTAGTAGCTACTGGCCCAATATGGATGAGAGGTCCAGAGGAGGAAGGGGCCTCCTTATCTCGGCCCAGGCTATTAGTTTGGGGGTTTCGGTTAGCTTCTTCCACTTGGTGGGTAGAAATGCCCAACTCAGCAAATTTGTTCGAATTAGAATTGGGCCCATGAGTTTGGGCTTTCCTGTTAGGTAATGGTCGTCTGGTCTTTTTAGTGACCAATATCCATGGCCCAAAGTTATCTGCTCTCTGCTCTAAGGTTTGCAGGTTACCGTTGGGTTGAATTGGTGTCATTTGGAGGGTTTCTGACACAGCTAGACCATCGCCGGCCGACGCCATGGTTGCTCTTTGAGATATTTGCAGGAAGGGATTGACTGCCTTGTATCTACATATCTCCTTGCGGTGATCCACCCTGCCACAATAGAAACAGAAAGAATGAATGGATTCATATTTAATATTGTAACTTTTGTTACCTACAATAAACTTGGGGCATAGCGGTTTGTTGAGATCCAATTCAATGCAGACCCTTGCGAATCTGCCTCTTGTAGCCATGGCCATGGTGAGGTCGATCTTGAGTGGTTTCCCCAATTATTTAGCTATGGTGTACAAGACTTTCTCTTGAAAATACTCGATCGGAAGCTCCAGAAACCTTACCCAAACAGCGGTTGAGGTTTCAAAAGTGTCCGACGCCTTAAAATCAGGTTCCCATTTACAAATTATAAGGTAGGGATCCATGATAACCCATGGACCTCCCATATAAACATGGTCACAATCTCTCTAGAGGAAAATTTGAACAGGAAATAATTTTTCCCCAAATCTATAGCAGTGAATTCCTCTTGGAGGGTCCATAGGTTCTTAACTTTAGCACAGAGTAATCTATACCTTATGCTTTTACCCAGGAGTCGTACAATAAGTGTGTTGGTCCATGGTTATCTGATCTGCTGTAGAAGCTTCTTTGGTAGTGCGATTCTAGGGATGCCGTTAGGGTCATTAGGAGCAACTCCCTCCTGAATGGTAGAATCCCCATCATCATCATCATCATCATCGGAAAGTAGAGTGTTGGCTGCCTTATCAAAATAGAAATCCTGATTTTTGGGGATTGCTAAAGCATCTCGGAATGATTTTACCTTTCGGGTTACCAATGGTGTTTCCTTTGTTGAAGAGACGACATCAACCATGGCTTCTAAAGAAGTGGGGGGTGAGATCGAAGAGGGATCTGTACTGACATCCATGTCTTTTTTAGGAATGGCAACGGGGTGGGGACTACACTCCCCGTCCCCGATCCCCGAAGGCTGAAAAATCCCCATCCCCGCCCCCGATCCCCGGCGGTGGAATCCATCACCCCCCGTCCCCGTCCCCTAACGGAGATCGGGTTTCCCCAACCCCGAAAACTCCCCGAGCTTCAACACAAAAACAACAAATCATATCTAAATTTAAATTTACAGATTTAAATTTAAAAAAAAAAATTACAGATCTGAATTTACAGATCTAAATTTACATATTTAAATTTAAAAATAATAATAATAATAATCACAGATCAGATCATGCTGCGTAGGTTCGGCGGTGGTGGCACACACAGATTAGATCAGATCAGATATGTGATTCACGCACACATCAATCATCATATCACACACACACACACACACACACACACACACACACACACACACACACAGATCTAACAGTGGCTGGCTGTGGCGGTAAGTTCGGTGGTGGTGGCACGAGATCGAGAGTGGCTGGCTATGGCGGTAGGTTCGGTGGTGGAGACAGACCTTGTGCGGTAATGGTGGTGATGTCGCCGTCGGTGAGAGAGGGGGGGAGGTCGGGGCCAGAGGTGGTGGTGATGTCGCCGTCGGTGAGAGAGAGGGGGGTCGGGGCCAGAGAGAAGAACGAGAGAGTGAGAGAGAGTTGAGAGGAGAATGAGAGGGAGAGATGTATCAGATCAGAGTTAGAGAGTGAGTGTGAGAGTAACACAGACTCAGATTTGGTTTATTATAAATATAATATACGGTTTGGTTTATTTTATATATATATAAGGGGTATAAAAGTAATTTTACTTCGGAAAAATTCGAGGATGGGGCCGGGGACGGGGCTGGGGATCGGGCCGGGTCGAGGCTTAAACACTGATCACCGTCCCCGGCCCGAAACAAATCGGGGATTGATTTTCAGATACCATTTTCTCCCCATCGGAGGTATTTTTCAGGAAAAAACCACTCAAATCGGGGTCGGGGATCCCTGTCGGGTCGATTTCAAATTGCTATCCCTAGTCTTTCTCCCCCATAAGATCCATATTCTTGAACTTTCTGATGAACCGCGTGTGATTGGTAAGCAGTCTGCCATGCATAACAAGCCAAAGGAAGCTTTTAAGTCTATGAGAAGCCTTGATCTTCCAAACCCACTGCCAGTCATTTCCCTCACTTGTTAAATTATAAGTTATAACACTTGATTACATTAATCGCCTTTGGAGTTTAAAATAAAAATTAATAAATTTGATAAAATTACATTAAACTCTTTTAAAACTGTAATTCGTATAGGCACCGTTTTATTAGTAATTCATTAATTGTAAATAATATTGTCATCAATTTTATAATAAAATATATATTTTTTATCTTTACTAATCCGTGTGCCTTCTTCCAATTAGTTCCAGTTATTTTAATATGAAGGGAGTAATTTATTCAAAAGACGAATAGTAAATTATAAATATATTTTATGATATTTACTTAAAATATAGATTGTTCTTTATGATTTAAAAAATTATAAATATTCACTTGTCAATTATTTTTTATTTAATAAAATTAACTGAAAAAATAAAATTTCAAACTACTCTTTTATAATAAAATTATTTAAATTATTAATTACAATAAATTTTTGACATGATTAAAAACTATTAATTAATTTAATAATTTACTAATAAAATGAGTTATTTATTATAAAAATTAAAAACTTATAAGAATGGGAAAAAATTTTAGGAAAAATTATTTATAAGTCCTATTAGGGAGACTTATGCAACATAAGGTCCTACTAAAAAACTTATGTTCCCATAAATCCTGTGGGAAGTTTGTTGACACATTTACTTTCAATATTAGTTGTTAATATCATAAATAATAGTAAAACCATATATAGGAAATTGAATGTTACCATAGATCATATCTATATAAACGTAACGTAATGTGACACCTACATAAACGTAATGTGACACCTATGATCTATGGTAATATGCAATTTCTTGTAAGAAATTGCATGTTACCATAGATCATATCTACATAAACGTAACGTAACGTGACACCTACATAAATGTAACGTGACACCTATGATCTATGGTAACATTAAATTTCTTACTACATAAACGTAACGTGACACTTATGATCTATGTCAACATTCAATTTCCTATATAGGAAATTAAATGTTATCATAGATCATATCTACATAAACGTAACGTAACGTAACACCTACATAAACGCAACGTGACACCAACACAAACCAGCAATATTTTCACATTCAATTTTAAAAAATAAAAACTCATTAAGTTTGCGAAACGTAACGTGACACGTTACGTTACGTTTATGTAGGTATCACGTTAAGTTACATTTATGTAAGTGTCACGTCACGTTACGTTTATATAGGATCTTATGGAACACATTCCTATCTAAATAGGACTTGAGATTCTATAAGAAATTACACATGACTAAGGTTGTAATTTTAGCCTGCGGGCGGCCAGAAGCCCGCCCGCGGCCCGAGGTGGGCCCGGCCAGTAAAGGCCCGAGCCCAAGCCTAGCCCGATGTCTTGGGTAGGGCCTGGGCCATCGTTCTGAAGCCCGGCCCGCTTGGCCCGGCCCATTGACCCACTCAAGGCCCAGCCAAAAGCCCGGCCAGAGACCTGGCTCACCCGATACCCATTTTTTTTAATGGAAAATAATAAAATTTTGGTAAGAAAAATTTTAAAAAATTGTTTAGGCCCACCCAAAGCTCGAATATCCCTGAGCCTAGGCTAGGACCCGGGCCTAGTTTTCTAGCTCGTGGGCCGGGCCGGCTCGCCCCGATTTTTTGGCGGGAGCCCACAAGGCCCAATCTGGGCCCGGCTGGATCAAAATTACACCCTTACATCAGATTTAGCATACCATAAATATCTGAAAAAGAATTTATAAATAAGTCTCCTAAATTTTTAATATAGAGCAATTGATATTTTAAATAAATTCCAATAATGTATTAAAAAGAAAAAAACCCATAGTTGGAGAGTGGGAGTGAGCGAACGGTCACACAACCCAACACCATCATGTCTCCTCTTCTCCTCCTCGCTTCCCTCAACCACCCCTACCATAAATAGAAAAATCCCATTTCACAGTTGTGTTATTATTGTTTTGTTCATCACCGATCGTACTACTTTTAATACAGGGCAATTTGTGAAATCTCGAGTCAAACCCATCTTCACAACCGCCATCTGTCTCTGCTCAACCAAGCTTCACAATCCCCAAATTCCGAGGAATTGATTCAGGTAATTGATATCTGTGTTGCATTAAGCTTTGTTTGGATGTTGAATTTGAGTAGCAATTTGGAAGGAATATGTTAAGGCAAATGTGTTCCCTTCCCAAATTCCTACCCAAGTCCATATCATATATATATATATATATATATATATATATATGTTTTATATGATTCTGTTGTTTTAAGGGTTTATAGCGGTGGATTATGATGGGTTGTGTTTGTAAATTCAACATTTAATGGACTCAGGTTCTCTGTTTTTAATTTCACTGCTTATTTAATGTGCTGGTGGTTTATGTACCTTCAGAAAATGATATGTCCACCACTTGTTTGAAAAATATGTTTCACTACATTGAAATTTATGGAGCATGATACTTTTACAAGAAAGTCGTACGCTTGGAAATTATACACACTTTTTAAATGTATGACATACTTAGAAATTAATTTTCTTTAATTTTGAATAAGTATCCGCGAGGAAACACGAATGCTCTAGGGTCCTGTTTGTTTTGAGAGATAGAATGGAGGAAATTGATAATGAGGAGATTGCTAGTGAAGGGATTAATAGTGAGGAATTGTTAAATTATTTTTATATAAAATAATAAAATAAATAAAAAAATATAAAAATTAAATATTAATATTTAAAAAAAAATTCCCAATATATAAAAAATAAAAAAAAATTCTAATCCCCTCACTATTTTTCTAATACCATCTCTACATCCTCCTTATCAATCTCCATTCCTCCTCCTTACTAGTCCCAAGGGATTACTTGTCCCCTCCTCACTATCAAACCTAATCCCCTCCTTATAACCCCAAACAAACGGGGCCTAAAACTGTATTCATTCCATGTCCAGCACGTACTGAAGACCAACATGCCGGAAGGGATGTTAGAGGCACAGACACTTCATGGACAGGTAAGACTAGTGTTTTTTGCACATGACTCAGGACACCTTTGTGATTTTTTTTTTTTTTGTAAATAATTTTGGAAAGCTAGATTGGGACCAAAATAAAATATTTGAAAATAAAGAGGGGGAAAGTGGAAATAACAAAAATATACCTATCTATACATGATGCCTCTCATAGTAAGAAGCAAAGAAGGTAACACTGGTTGGGCACTTTCCAATACCTGTCCAAACATGTCCTATTATTTTTTAAAAAAAATTTATACTTGTTCATGCTTCATATACTTGGGTTAAACATTGGATAGAACCCATTACAAAAATAAATAAAATAACTTGAAATCTAATTATAAAATAACAATAATGTAAATTTTTACCTAATTTTCTCTTTTAAACTTTAAAAATTATTATCTTTAAATTAACTATTTGTGTATATAACATATAACAGTGGCAATGATATTGTTGGGGGGGTGTAACGGTGCTGGCAACTAGAATAGTAATTTTTTTTTCTTCACAGAATTTCAGAATTAAATTTAGTACAGTTTAAAAGGATTTTTATTGGTTGTTTTTAAGTTTTTAGCACAATGTCGTATATGTTGAAACTTGTACATTCATTTTAAGTCACTTATGGAGACTTTTCCTTTTGTTGAATATATTTTTTCTCTCTGTTTTATTGTTTGTACTTATGGATAACTTCACATTGTTATGCAAAAGTAAAAAATTAAGAAATAAAAAAATTAAGAAGCATTTTAATATTAATATTGCTAGGATCATAAACAAAAATTCATATAGTGAAATATGCCAACATATTAATGTAAAAGTCCATAACATGATTTTCAAGTTTTGTTCAACAATCTAGCCTAAAACCAAAATTCATAGTGAAATATGCCAACATATTAATGTAGAAGTCCATAACATGATTTTCAAGTTTTGTTCAATAATCTTAACCTAAAACCAAATAGATCTAAGTTAATAATCTAGGAGTCAAGTGAAAAAAGTAATAAAAATTTCTAAGTAAATAGTCAAGAAAACTAATCTTATATAACCCTAATAGCAAATCAAATAAAAAAAATGGCCTTAAATGTATAATTTGCTCAAAACAAAGGTGTAACGACAATAACGACCTCTACAATCGTTACATAATGGTGGCAGCTATTACAATTATGATATATGTTGTGATCTGTTTCAATACTTTATGTAAGCTTTTTTAGTTGTAGGATATTATTAGAGAAAAAAAAAATTGTATTTGGAAAGATAGTTGAGTTTTTTTGTGGTTGAATGTGATATTTGTGAAAGAAAAAGTGAAATGATTATGGGGTTGGATGTGATATTTTGTTTGGATGCATTTTTTTTTTTTTTGGCAAAAAATTTGTCTTTTTGTGAAAAAAATAAAAAAAAAATCCAAGTCCCAAACTTCCCAAACACCATGTAAACCATTTGTTACAACTCATAACACGCAGTGGTTTTCTCTCTCTTCCAGCACTAGTGCATATAATATGTGCATGTGTTTATATATATCGTCTCTTTTTGTTCAAGGCATGCACACCAGTGTGCCAAAATTGTCCCATTGATATTAAAACTGTAGAAGTCGCAGGATTTCAAGAAGGCAAAGAGGTGTCGTTGGAGTCATTGAAGAAAAAGGGTCTGATAAATCCATCAGGAAGAGAAAGGGCACCCCCTTTAAAGGTAATAAATAAGGAATAATTGGATTTTTATTTTTTTTTATAACAGAGTGTCCGGGTCAACTTATACGCACCTCGACTAATCCCGGAGAACCAATCCTAGCTCCCACTTGCGGGGGGCCATTTAAAGCTAGAGCAAATGCCTTGTATGGATTAACTTGAAAGAGCTTATTGTAACTAGTGAGTATTGACCCTGAGACCTGGAGGAAGCACACCTCCAAGCCCAAGTTGTGCCCAATGGGCCAACCCCTCGAGTTTAATGACTGGATTTATTTTATTGACATATGTAGGAGCACGGATAAACTTTTTACATTCAAGTTCAAATTTCGGTTGATGCCCATGATATGGTTACTTTTTGCCTTCTCTGTCACTTGGTTACATACACACATCAGTGTCAACACCAAAGAGTGTTTCAATACATTAATCTCAAAAAACAATTTATATAATAGCATCCCAAAATGCTAGTTAGTGACAAGTTCCATGTAGGTTGAGAAAATGAATTATTGTGCTCATATTCACTTTAGTAAGCAATTATAGCATAGTGTGCTACAGAGGACAAAGATCACCTATGTGATGTAGAGTATGGAAAGATGGCATGTCCCTTTACGCAGTGCCATATGCTTGCGCAGTTGAAATTTGTTCATTTTTTTTATGCATTTTTACCCCAATGAACTTGAGATTTAAAAGGGGCAAATTTTGAATTTCATATAGAGCACCCCTTGGCTTTTACAAAACCTTGTTTAGGGTTAATGAGAGTGTTTCAGGTTTTTGTAAGTTGGTGGGCTGCTTGCATGATTTTATTTATTTCTTATTAGATTTTAGTAGTTACAGGTTAATCCATATGGAAGTGGATATTATGACGAATTGATGTTGTCTTTTGTGCGAGATTTTCTTGACTCTTGCAAGAGTAGGCTCTTGGTTTCTTTCTTCCTCTTCTTTTCCTTCTTCACTTTCTTCTTCTTTGTGCAAATAACCCAAGTAATATTCTCGGGTTACTATTCACATCCTCAAAAAATGCCCTTTTAGCCCTTAATTAAACTCTAGCTGGCCTAGTTCAAATCATCCCTAACCTTACCCCTACCCGTTTGACCACTACATCTAGCCTATAGCACCATAAATAAAAATACTTGGGAGCACTAAAAGGGAATCACTAAAAGGAGCACTAATGATGTGGCAGTGGGCCCCGTCCACTTTCTATGCCTTGTTTTTATTTTTTTATTATTTTTTTTGTCATTTCCAATGTATTAGTGCTATTAGTGATGTATTTTTTAGTGGTCTAAATCATTGTTGCACCATAAAATAGTTGTTTGGAAATTGAGTGAGAGCTCTAATTAGAGCTACCACTAATGATGTGGCAGTTGGTCCCATCCACAGCCACAGTATGTTTTTTTTTTTTTTTTTTTTTGCTTTTCCACCTCATTAATGGTGGGTTTAGAGCCACCAATTTAGTGGTCTCTAGCATGATTGATAGTTGTTGTCCAGAAAATTCTGCAACTAACACTGCAAATCTATGGGGTTACAATCTCTGTTATCAGAATCTTACGATTCGCAATTTGATTCATGATTTAATTCACAATTTTTGCAAAATCGATACGAATTTATAGGTGAATCTATTTTAGAAGTGAATCTCTAGTGAATCACAGGATTCACAATCGATTCACGATTCGATTCACTTTTTACGATTCATGTAATTTTTGAAAGTATTGTGTCCGACATATTTTCAACTCTTTTCTTCTCCAATTTTTTAGTGAAAATGACATAATATAACTTCTAATGGCGTTTAGTACCAAAATAACCAACATATACACATGATTTATTACTATTTTAGTGATCATAGAGTTTTTAATATAATTCAATCAGATTCAGTCGGGCCCAACATATTTTTAACATTTTTTCTCATTTTTTTTCTCTTTAAAAAATCATAACATATCTTCTAAAGATGTTTAAGATTAAATATACTATGAATTATTTATTGCTATTTTATTAAATTGAATATTACATACGTGAGGTCACTTATACCTTTTAAAATGTTTTGGCTTTAAAATAAAAAATTCTAAATAATTCTTTTTTATGATTTGTTCATTGTTACTTAGAAAATTATGTATACTTATTGTCCAAATATCAATATGGTTGTTAATTATTTTTACTTTGGAAATTGATAATTTGTCTATTTGTTATTATATTTATTAAGAATTTTTGGTAAGAAACATCTAAAAAAGAAAAAGGTGAGATGATGATCTTATATAGGAACTTTTGTTAACTTCTTACCTATTAAATTACGTGATTATTATTGAAAATAATATTTTCATTGATTTAAGTCTAAATATTTCATATTCACAAGATATATTTAACATCTAATTATGTAGATATATGTTCTGAAATAATTTAGAAAAAGTGATTAAATCTTTACGATTCACGATTCGATTCAATTTGCAATTCAGTACAAGGTTATTTCGATTCACTATACGAATTTCGATTTGACAACTATGGTTACAATAGAGTAAGGATTTGGAAATGAAATGTTTACTAATTTAGGGATTGCTTGTTGGTTGATCTGGGCACTGTGAACAGTACCCATGAATAGTATTTAGGGTTGTAACGGGTTCTTTTAGGCTTTAGGGTTGAGTAATTGTGGTGGGCAAGGATTAGGGGTTGTTAAATAGGATTTCTAGAATTGGAAGAAGGTTGGAAATAAATCTGGTTCTAGACTTTTATACGCCAGAAGTGAAGAAAAATGGAGAAGATGAGGAGAAAATTCTAGGCGTCTCACCTTGTTTCTATAGGCATGCATCACATAATTTTGAAGAAACTTTAAGAGCTTCAAAAATTTTCAAAAACATATTATTAAATTACAAACATTATATATCCTAGTAGGATTTTGACTTCTACTAGAAACCAAGACCTTTCGGCTTCTAAAACAAAATAAAATTTTAATTAATAAAAACCTAAGTTACATAGTTTAATCATAGGACAACCCATGGACCACTTGGTTCAGCTCATTTACAATTATAATGTGTATATATATCTTCAACTGTCAGCTTCAAGTTATGAAAACATAAAGGGCACAATTTTGACAGAATTACAAAAGTCTTAGAGGCCCATATTCGCAATCCCAAAGGAGCTAAGCATGAGCCTGTTCGTGATTTGCTGGTTAATAAAACAAGATTTAAAATCAAGCTTGGGCTCAACTCATACAACAAACAAACAAATCCCAAATGAGCCAATGCCAGGCTGAACCATGAGCAATTCCATGAACACCTCATTTCATTTGCACTGCTACTAACCTACAACTCAGCTAGGTTCATTTGAATGAATTGTGTTAAGTGAATCAAGCTAAAGACGAATCTCTTCCTCACCTCCATATTTTTCTTTTTCAATTCATTTGTTAGTATTTGTTTGAATTTATTTATTTATTATTGTTAAAATAAACACAGATTTATGAACGGATCTTGTTTTGGCCAATTTGACGTCACACAACTATACTCGCAGGTATTTTGAGATATCAGGTGCTCATTCGAGAACTATGAATTTGTCACCTATTATTTGACAAGAGTACTTCCTTCGTTTTAGAACTATGGCACTCATAAACAGGTCTTGCGTGGATCTCTGTAACTATGATTCTGCTTGAAAATTTGAAGAAACCTTTTCTGTTTGAAATATTTTACAGTTTAACTTATAAGAAGTGTAGCAAATTGACCAAGTGATGTAGAGCAGAGCGTTGACCATCCTCGCTCCTCAACTTATGGCTTGGAGAGGTGGCAACCAGTACTGAATAGGAGACCACCGCAAGTGCAACAGGGTAAGGAAGATGATGCAGGGTGCAATGAGATCTATACAGTGTTCGTGGATAATCTTCCGTGGTCTATGAATCCAAAGGACTTATATTCTTTATTTGGAAAGTTTGGGAGGGTACGAGATGTGTTTATCCCGAGCAAGGTTAGGAAAGCTACAAAGTCAAGGTTTGGTTTTGTTAGGTACGACTGTCCTGTTGCAGCTTCTGTGGCAATCCAAAAAGCTAATGGGTTGTGGTGTGATGATAAGGCTTTGAAGGTAAAGGAAGCAGAGTTTAGGAGAACCATGATAACAAGGGACAAAGGTACAACAAGTGTTAAAGGAGTCAAGGGTCGTCAAGATGGCAGAGATACACTTATGCCCAAAAGAAATATACCCATGGCCATAAGGAACTTGAAACCGAGCACCGCAGGCCATAAATCTTACGCTGAAGTTGTGCAAATGGGGCAGCGCCGAGAGGCAGTGAGGCATGAGATTACAGTTCACGAAGTGGGGAATGGTTGGTTATACGATAGCCTAATTGTGAAACTGAAGAGTTATCTTGCCTTTTCGGAGTTTAAGCAGGCAATCCTTGCTAAAGGGTCAGGAGAAATTATCATAAGAGAATGAGGGGGGAGAACTGCCATAGTATCATTTACCTCACGAGCACAGCTAGAGGACAATCAAATCCTGCTCAATGAATGTTGGCAAGAATGGTGCGAGTCAGTATCTGAATGGAAGAAAGGTGATCATGTTGAACAGGAAAGGGAAGTATGGCTAGGCTGCTACGGAGTGCCGTTTAATCTTTGGAGTGCAGATACTTTTAATCGAATTGGTAGGATTTGGGGGGAGGTAATTAAGATTGATGATGAAACATTACATCAATCCTCGTTTTCAGGTGGCAAAGTAAAAATTGTCACAAAGTTCATGGATTCCATTAACACAAGCATTCAGATTCTATGTGGGAAGTGGAGGTACACTATAAGAGTTTGTGAGGAGCATGTCATCGTATCTAGAGTAGTAAAGGAGACATGTAAGTGCACCATGCATGACTGTTACAACTCGAATAATTTGGAGCAGTTTGGTGGTAAGAATGGCGTTAGTATGGAGGATGATGACGCTGAGGTGGATGCTGATGGGACTAATGACGTGGTAGGGGAGGATGAGGTGGCGGATGCTCAAAGGAATGAGATGATTAACTGTGGGGTCAATGTGGATGACAGAGTGGATGACGGTTCCTATCCTTCTATTGTGGTGGAAACTACGAACCCATGTATTGGAAATTCAATGGCGGCTGAGGTTGATACAATCCGTGTAGGGGAGGGCGGACCGTTGGCAATTCAAAAGTGCATTAATGTGATTGAAGATAAAGAGGTGGTGAGGGCTATCACACCTGGGTTTATGAAAAGTTTGAGTGAGGATAGAGTTGTTGGGCCTGGGATTAATCTTCAGGTTGTGTTGGACAAGGCCCATTTAATTAAGGATGTTAGTAGGCCCAATACTAACTCATTTGCACTGGTCCAGACACATCTTACTAGTGGGTTGGCTCAAGATCAAGCTGGGCTTCGTCCATCTACACCCAAAAATCAAACTATCGTGCTAATAAGAGATAAAGGTGAAATGTCAAGCAGGGGCCAAACTCAGACCATTAAAGGGTCTAGGGCTCATGGAGTCATCGAATCAAAAAGAAGGTTCAAGGGAGGGACATATGTTCGAAGAAGAAGAGCTGGTTCACAGGGTGAAGGGCCATCATCCATGGCCATCTAGCATAAAGGTCCGGTGTTCCGAGTGGTGGCGTCAGTTCTGTCACAATCAAGATCACTCGGCCAGGGCCTGACCAAAGAGAAAGAGATTATAAATGAGGCAAAGGAAACTATTAAGTTGGGTAAAGCTTTGGGAATTGATTTCCTGGGCAATGAAGAGGTGACGATTCGAAGAATTGTTGAGCTTGAAGGTGAGGATGTAAGGAATGCAACTCAGGGGCATGATGATGTCCGAATGTAGACATTCATCAGTGGAGATTTTGGTTGTTTAACTGCCATTTTAATGAAGCTTATGTCATGGAATATAAGGGGTCTTGGGACTTCGGTTAAACGTAAAAAGATTAGGAGCATTGTTCAGGAAAGGAAAGTTGATGTATTATTTTTGCAAGAGACGAAGAAAGCAGAAGTGTCCACGAAGCTAGTAAACTCTCTATGGCCTTGCGATGACATGGAGTATATGGTGGTAGACGTAGAAGGTCTATCCGGTGGAATTTTGTGTGTATAGAAGCCTAGTGTGTTTGCACTATCTCACTGCTGCAGCTCCAGAAATTTCATTATTCTAGCAGGTAAGCTTCTTCCTGATTTTAATTGTGTTTTCATTAATGTTTATGCCCCGAATGACGTGTCCTTGAGAGGAATTGTCTGGAATTCGTTGCGGAATTTAAAGTCACAGTTCAGTCATCCTTGGTGTTTGGGGGGGGACTTTAATGAGATTAGAAGTCTGGGAGAAAGAAAATGATGCACAAGAAGGGATAGAGGGATGAAGGATTTCAACGATTTTATTGAAGATATGGAACTATCTGACTTACCTATGCAAGGTAGGCAATATACATGGAGCAATTCAAGTGTGAGGGGCAGTTGGAGCAGAATTGATAGAGTTTTGCTCTCAACAGAGTGGTTAGAGAAGTATAATTTTAAGTTATGGGGTCTTCCAAGAGGGGTCTCTGATCACTGCCCTTTACTTCTGATGGAGGATGATAGAGATTGGGGTCCAAAACCGTTTCGGTTCATCAATGCTTGGACTCTGCACCCCCAATTTTTGTCAGTTATTAAGGCTGCCTGGCTTGGAACAGTAGTCACAGGCTGGGCTAGCTATGTCATTCTAGTGAAGCTTCGAACCCTTAGGTGGACTTTGAAGAAATGGAACATTGAGGAATTTGGGAATGTCTCACATTCTGTCAAGTTAGCTGAAAATGAACTACACAATCTTGACTTGATGGCTGAATCTAGGGAGTTGTCTGTAACTGAAGCTGGAAGGAGGTGTGAGCTTAGGAAACTAGTTTGGTCTCTGTACATAAAACAAGAATGGATTTGGCTTCAAAAGTCCAGATTGGACTGGAGTATGAAGGGTGATAAAAATACGAGGTTCTTCCACATTGTGGCATCCAGCAGGCAAAATAGGAATCTGTTGAACTTAATATCAGTGGGAGATGAGGTGGTTGAGGACCCTCAGGGGGTAAAACAGGAGGTCCTTGCACACTTTAAGGAAGTCTTCTCTGAGCAGTGGAGAATTAGACCAAAAATTCTTGGCCAGTTTCAATCTATTGGCAATGATAGCATAGCAGAGAGTCTTGAAGCTAGCTTTACCGAGGAGGAGGTATGGGCTGCTGTTAAGAGTTGCGACAGAAACAAAGCTCCTGGTCCAGATGGGTTCAACTTGATGTGTTTTCAGAAGTGCTGGAAGGTTTTTAAGGCTGATGTTCTTCAGTTTTTCAATGATTTTTATGAGAATGGGAAGTTAGTTCGCGGTGTGAATAGTTCTTTCATCACTCTAATTCCCAAGATTGATGGTCCAACTACTATTTCGGATTATAGACCAATAAGTCTCATTGGGTCACTTTATAAAATCCTAGCTAAAGTACTCACTAATAGACTGAGGAAAGTGATGCCTCGAGTTATCGGGGAGGCACAATCTGCTTTCCTAAGGGGGCGAAACATCTTGGATGAGGTTTTGATAGCCAATGAAGTGGTTGACTGGTGGAAGAAGAGTGGGCAGATGGGGTTGATATTAAAGTTAGACTTTGAAAAAGCGTACGATTCTGTTAACTGGGACTGTTTGTTGGATATGATGAGTAGGTTTGGGTTTGGAATTAAGTGGAGAAAATGGATACAGGAGTGTTTATGTTCGTCCAGAATCTCAGTCCTTGTTAATGGGTCTCCGACGTCTGAATTCACTCCCGGAAAAGGACTCAGACAGGGGGATCCCCTGTCACCTTTCCTATTTAACATCGTAGCTGAGGGATTGAATATGTTATTACAAAGGGCATGTTCAGCAGGGTTAATCTCAGGAGCAGTTTTAGGTCAAAATGGATCAAGCGTGACTGTATCACATCTACAGTTCGCAGATGATACGATAATTTTTTACAAGGCAGATATGGTGGAGGTTTTGGTAATTAAGAGAATTCTGAGATGCTTCCAGTTAGTCTCAGGGTTGAAAATAAACTTCCACAAAAGCCATGTGTGTGGAGTTGGGGTTCCTACGTAGGTGGTTATGGAGTGTGCTGGTAGGCTTAATTGTAAATCTCAAAGCCTTCCTTTCTTGTATCTTGGCTTGCCTCTTGGTGCTAGTCCAAGATTAAAGAAGACTTGGAAACCAGTTATTGACAAGGTGAGGGTTAAGTTAGCATCCTGGAAAAGGAACTGCTATCCTTTGGGGGTCGGCTGGCTCTCATAAAGTTCTGTTTTGTCTAGTCTCCCTGTGTATTACTTGTCCATTTTCAAGATGCCTCAATCTGTGATCATGACCATTGGCCATCTGCGGGCGGCCTTTCTTTGGGGTGGGTCTGAATTAAGGAAAAAGATCCATATGGTCAAATGGGAGGAGATCACTATCAGCAAAGAACAGGGAGGTTTGGGGATTAAGAAGCTAAAGGATGTAAATGATTGTCTACTCGCTAAATGGTGGTGGAGATTTGGCATTGAAGATAATTCCTTGTGGAAGAGAGTTCTGTGTAGTAGATATCAGTTTAGTGGAGGAAGATGGGCACCATTTTCATGCTCTACAGCTTCTATCTCTAGAATATGGGGAGGGATTTTAAGTGTTGGCCAAGCAAACCCTCTCTTGTTAAGTATTTTTCTTCACAACTCAAAACTGGTGGTGGTAAATGGGCACAGGACTCATTTTTGGATTGATCAATGGATTGGGTAGCAATGTCTTAGGTTGGAGTTTCCGAGGCTGTATAGTCTGTCAACAGAAAATGAGATATCCTTGGGAGTGTTATTGGAAAGAAGAAGTGTATCAGGGGAATGGAATTTGAATTTTCGAAGATCATTATTTGCATGGGAGACTGAGGAATTAGCTAGGTTGGTATCACTTGTGAGCCAGGTTAAGTTGGGGGCAGCAGAGAGCGAGGATTGTTTGGAATGGCTGTTGTGTTCATCACAACAGTTTAGTGTTGCCTCCCTTTTGAGAGAGTATGTGCCTAGCACTCCTTTGATGAGCACTAATCTGCTCTGGAATAAGCTGGTTCCACCAAAAGTCTAATTCCTTTGTTGGCTGGCTTGGAGAGGAAGATTGAAGACTGTTGTTTTTCTGCGAAGGATTGGAGTACTGAATCACAACACCTCAGTTAATTGTGTTTTTTGCAGAAATGAGGAGGAATCGGTTATCCATGTATTACTATGGTGTCCCTTTGCTTGGCAAGTTTGGTCAAGATTGTTGAATTGGTGGGGTTTACAGTGGGTTTTACCTGGTAGTGTGGAGGGCTTGTTTCATTGGTGGTTGGGATTGAAGTGGGGTCAACTTGCAACTCAAATCTGGAAGGCCATCCCTTTGGCAATTATGTGGTCCATTTGGAAACTTAGGAATGAAGTAATCTTTAATGGAAGCCAATGTTGGATCGATGATTTTTGTGATTTGGTTAAGGCGAGGGTGGCATTCTGGGTCATAGCATATTCTAAGGGTTGCTCTTACTCAGTTCAGGACTTCATTTATAACCTACAGCAAATTATAACCATGCCTACCAGTTGAAGATGCTGCTGGGTTAGCTGCTGTTTTTTGGCCTGTTTGGCATGTTGCAGTTGCTGTTTTGTTCTGTTTGGGCTTGATGCAGATGCTGCTGGGTTGAGTTTTTGGTCTGTCATTGGCATGCTGCTGGGTGGTGTTTTATGGTAGCATGGGGCTGTTTTGGTGTGTAATTAGGGGTTGGTTTGTCTTGTTTTGTTTTACACTTTCTGTCTTGGTGTGTTTTCGAGGGTTGTTTTGTTTTGGTTTTCTTGTGTGTTGTCTTGTTGGTTGGTTGGTTGCTCACCAACTTCGAGTTCTGGAGTTTGTGCTTGCAGATGATTTTGTGTGCATCTTGGTTCCAACCTGGTTGGGATCTTGATGTTTCACAGTGATGCTTGTGCACCTCCTTTTTTATTGTATCTTTTCATTCCTCATGTTTTATCAATAAAATTCTCTTTGCTGATCAAAAAAAAAAAATAAAAATTGACCAAGTGATGCGAAGATTTGCTCTGGCAGATACTCATAAAATAAATATATTATCTGGTAGATTTTGATCCAAACCATTTTACCAGCTGATGAATATATTTTGTTTGAAATTAGTGTTTTCCATTATTAGTCCAATTGTATATACTTGTTTTAGGTTTTGCAACTTAAATTTGTTTTCTGTTTGAGATTGATGGACATAGATGTAGTACTTGCAGGAACTAGACCAGCCCCCCACCCCATAGACCCTTGAACCCGAAGCCTCTCTATGATGAATTCGGATCTTCGGTCGCACTCCCCTGTAGCACTCTCCTGTCGCCCTCCAAAACGACGTCGTTTTGGAGGATTTTTTTTTTTTCTTTTCTTTTTCTTCTTTCTCTTCGGTCTGTGTCTGTGTTTGGTTTGGTTTTTGAAGAAAACCAGAGGAGAGGAGAGGGGAGGGGAGGGGAAGAAGAGAGAGAGGAAGGGAGAAGAAGAGTTGAAGCAATCTGGAACAAAAACCAATTCATCAAAATCCAAATTCAAAAAAACCCAATTCATCAATTTCTTAAATCAGATTTCAGATTTCAAATCTGTAAAAAAAAATCAGATTTCAACAAACATCATCATCAACAAACCTAAAAAAAAAAAAGGGATTGTTGATGATTTCAAATCAGGGGATTTTTTTTTACACAGCTTAATGAAATCTGATGATTAGAAATCAGATTTAAAAAACAGATTTTTTTACACAGAAATTGATCCCAATTGGTAAAAAAAATCAGCTTTTTTACAAATCACGGGATTGTTGATGAAATCTGATTTTTTTTTACACAGATTTCTTAAATCAGCTTAATGAAATCAGATTTAAAAAAAAGGGATTGTTGATGATTTCAAACCCATTAAATCAGATTTCAGATTTCAAATCAGGGGATCAGATTTCAACAAACATCATCAACAAACCCAGGAAAAAAAAATCTGATTTGAAATTGGTAAAAAAAAATTGATTTCAACAAACAAATTTCAAACCCAAAATCCAAGCTCAAACCCAAGAACAAATTTCAAACCCAAAATCTAAGCTGTGTAAAAAAAAAAAAGGGGTAAGATCAGAGAGGAGAGACAGAAGATGAGAGAGAGGAGGAGGAAGTTGAGAGTTGCCGTGGTGGTGATGGTGGTGGGTTCCGTCCTCTGCGGTGGTGATGGTGGTGGGTTCCGTCCTCTTCCTGCTTCAACTCTTCTTCTCCCTTCCTCTCTCTCTTCTTCCCCTCCCCTCCCCTCCCCTCTCCTCTCCTCTCCTCTCCTCTGGTTTTCTTCAAAAACCAAACCAAACACAGACACAGACCGAAGAGAAAGAAGAAAAAGAAAAGAAAAAAAAAAAAAAAAACCCTCCAAAACGACGTCGTTTTGGAGGGCGACAGGAGAGTGCCACAGGGAAGTGCGACCGAAGATCCGAACTCCTCTATGATACCCTTCGAATGGCCTATTTGGTTTTGTTTTTGTTTTTGTCATTTTGTGTGTTTTCGGAAATAAAACCAATTGGAAGTTTGAAAAAAAATATCTTTTCATTTAACAAACTCCCTAGAACATATTGAAAAAGCCATCTGGTGCTAAGAACCTTGCACAAGGCAAAGAATACTTTGCCAAGTAAGTAGCTGTAGCTGACTCAGCTGTCCCACCTTCTGCTTTTGAACAAACCGTATCAGATGTGCGATTCAGATTTATTTTATGGTAAAGTGATGTAAAGCAGAGAATTAAAATATTTTGGTGACTTTTTTTTTTTATTATTATTTTTTTATTTTTGGCTTCGAGAAGTTAAATTTCATAAGTTAGCGTATTCCATTGAACCCAATAGATTATGTTTCCTTGATTCCTTCAAATTTGGAATGGTCCAAATGGTTGATATTGCTGCCAATGAAGTCTCCAACAGGGTAATAGTGGGTCTAAGAATCAGTCAAAATTTTTATTTCTTATTTTATTTTATTATTTTCGGTAATTATAATTTGAGATAATGCACGTGCATTTTTACCAGAATTAGCAAATGGGAAAATTATTATCGGTAATAGTGATCCGATACAACTACATTATTATTGCAGGTATGTCCCTCTTTCCTTTGTAACTGGTGGTATAGCTTCCCCAAAAGCTATTTATTGTGGGCTAATTTGAACAAAGTGGGATGTGAGCTCCTAGTTACTCTGGATCCTTCTTTAAAAGGTAGAAAGCTGAGATTTTGGATTTCACTTTCTCCATGATAACTAAAATTAACATAGTGATCTAGAACTACTGAATAAGGACTTTATCAAATGACGCATTACTTTGACAAGGAAAGCCAAAATCTTGGATTTCACTTAGCTTATTGGTATAGTGATCTAGGACTGAATGGGCATGTTTGATTGGGTGGATTACAGTGTGGGATTAGGATTATTAATCCGTGAACCTAATTATCCTATATTTATTTTAATATTTTTGTTTAGGATTATTAATCCAATGGATAATTAATCCAACAAATTTGTAGGATTATTAGTAATAGGGTAGGGGTGGGATTATTAATCCAATGGATATTAATCCAATTGGATAGTGAATATCACACTAATTTACTAGGACTATTAATACTTCACTATTAATATTGTGAATCAAACATGACCATTATACTTTACCAAATGTTGAATAAGTTCGACCGGGAGAATGTGCCATTCAACATTTTGTTAACTATCGTTACAAGGATATCTGTTAACAAGTTTGAAATTGCTTTACATTTTTCTATCACTACAACATATAAGAGTTTTAGAGATCAAATTTTTCAGTTTTTAAAAGTGAATTTTGTTGCAAAAGACATTTAAGGATCAATTTTGTATGGTCATGAGAATAGTCGTCATTTCGAAAAATCAAAAATTAGACTTTTAGCGACAAAATTTTAAAAATGTCACTAATATATAAACTTTTAGAGACAAAATAATTTGGCCTCCAAATGATTTATTTTTTGAGACAAAAAATTTGATACCAAAAGGATAATAATTCATCATTAATATTCAATTTTTGTTGCTAAAATATAATACCAATACTTTTCGCAATAAAAATATTTGGTTCTTAAAAAGTAATTTTTTTCCTAACTTTTAGTCTCTAAAATATTAATTTTTTTTAGTGGACATCTTAAATTTTGTTTAAAAATGCCTTTAGGATTCCTTTTAATAGTATTCTTCTTAAAGCAAGGGAGTAAAGACCAAGGATTGTTTCATGGATGATGCACTCTTTTATTTAGTGTTATGCCTAAGTTTGAGTTTTACAATGTATTAGGCAATTGTTTATTCTCTTATTTCTCTCCCAATTGTATTAAAAAAAGTGTGATTAACTCTTATTTCTCTCTTACTGATTGTATTAAAATAATAATAATAATAATTGACGGAGAATCGAATTTCTTTTGAATTAGTCTAATAATGAATTGGATTGAACTCAATTTGAGAAAGAAACCAAGTAGATGTCACTATCAAGAGAGAGAAGTCTTTTGTAATTGGATTATATGGATTGGTAGAGGTGTGCTAAGCATGTCTTTGTCTAGACCAAAAAGTGTGGTAGAACATAATGAGCATGTACCCACCAAAAAGAATTTTCATTTTCATGACGTAGTTAGGTCAAATTTTTTACAGCTTCATCAAAACTGTTCAATGTATTAATGCATGATTAGGAAAGAGGCTCACAATTTTGTATTTAGTAGTGGACTTTCACATTAGCAAGCCCTGCACTGCATTCCAAAGTGACCGAGCAAGATATCTACGGCACGTCACGTTGACAGGTACAGTTTAAAGAATATCAACCGCTCGATCATCTAACATTTTTAATAAAACACATAATTCGATTAACCCTTTTGTTAAGATGTGATATATACCAAGATTAAGTCTTTTTCTGCAATCAAATTTTATGCCCTCAAAATTTGTTTTTTTCACTTTAATCAATCTTGATGCTCTCATTCTACAACAATCAAGTTTTTGCTTAGGCCAAGTCTTACCCAACCTCCTCTCCAGACTGATTGGGACAAATAGACAAGTCTTGGTGACAGGGTTGACTGGGTTAAGTTCATCTCCTACATATTATTCTATTTTTTTTTTAAGGTCAAGTTTGTCAAGTTTATAAAAAGTCAAAAAATTAAAAAGTTACTCAAAAAGTTAAAAAATTATCATTATTTATCAAAAGTCAAAAATTACGGCTGCACAATTCCTAATTCTAATTTTTTCTTACACACTAATTTATACAATTTTTTAATACACATTTTTTATAAAAAATCAAAAAGTTAATCCAAACATCTATATTTTTTTTCTTAATTTTTTAATTTAAAAAGATAAAAAAATACACTTATTTAGGATACCCTAAACAACCCCTAAATGTTAATAAAACATGAGCTTCTTATTCTTCTTTCTTTTTTTTTTCCTGACATTTTTTTTTTCTTTTTTCTTTTGAAGTGTCGTGTTTTAACTAACCTATACAATGATGATCTCTATTCTCTCTGCATTCTATTTAAATATTGTTTCTATATTTCTTTTTTTAAATAAAATAAAATAAATCTACTTTCAAAAAGAGATGAGAGATGAGAGAGAAAATAATGACGGTTTAAGTTTAGGAAATGGTAAGAGGCTCTGCATAAATGTAAGGAGCATAAAATACACGGTAGCGATTGGTAGCTTGAGAGTTTCGGCTCGAAATTGGCTCGAAAAAGTGAGAGAGAAGGAGGAGGAGGGAGAGGGAGAGGCTGGAGGAGGGCAAAGGAAGAGGAGGAGGAGGGACTGGAGGGGGCCAACATATCGGGGTGGAGGCGGAGGCGGGGGGCGAAGGCGGAGGAGGGGCGGAGGCGCGGAGGCTGCGACGATGATCGGCCGATGCGGGGCTACGACGATCGGGCAGAGGCGACGGCGGAGGGCTGCGACGGACGACCTGCCTCCTCTCTCTCTCTCTCTCTCTCTCTCTCCCTCTCCCTCTCCTCTCCCTCTGGTTTCAGACCAGCACGACGAAGAAGAAGAAGAAGAAAAAAAAAAAAAAAAAAAAAAAAAAGCCCAAAACGACGTCGTTTTGGATTGTCGAGCCGTTCGAGCCGCTGTACTTTCGAGCTACCACGCATTTTCCTAAAATACACACTTCAAATGGGGACTTATTTACAGAACGAAAATATTTGAGATTTCAGAAAAAGAAAAAGAAAAAGAAAATTTATGATTTGATTTATAATGATGTTAATGTCAATTTTTAATTTGTTATAAATTAAATGATATAGAGCTAATTCTCTTTTTACATTATTGTGTAAAATATTTTTTTAAGGCTTGGTTTGGGAAGTGGGTTGACTCTTTGACTATTTGGTTATTTTAGTCTGGGCTAAAAAGCTTGATTTGAAAAAAGTTTTTTGACTTTTTGACTTTTTTGACTTTTTTTGTGAGAGAAGAGTGTAATGATTATGAGTTTGATGTGATATTTTGTTTGTTGTGGCTAAAATAACCTATTTTATCTTTTGTGGCTATTTTAGCCACAAATCTTCTTCCCAAACGGACCCAGAGCAACTAAATTTGTACTAACAAAGTGTAAAAGTCATGTTTATTTGGCTCTTTAGGGTAGGAGATTAGACTAATAGTTCGTGAAATCAACCTAAATAGTGTTTGGTTAGGAACATGAATGAAGATATTAACTATCTCCTTGGAGGATTGGGGGTTGGTGTTGTAACAACACTCATGTTGTCACACCCTGTGTAGGTTATTCGGACCATATTTCGATAATTCAAGCCGTCGTTCATATTATATAGTTTGTTGAGTATATTATTTATATAAAAAATGAATTTAATAGGATAAGTATAATCTCATGATCAAACCAAATAATAACTTTAAAAAATTATTAAAATCATGCTAGCGGTTTATTTTTTCTAAACATAAACGTCGTCTGGTTGTAGATTATAGATATCTAATCAACTTGAATTTTTTTATAGATAATTTACTCAACAAATCCTGCAATATGAATGGTTCGCATTATTAAAGTAAATTTGAGACACACATTCAAAGGTTCACAACAGGGTGTTGTGCCTATAAGAGATAACACCAACCCCAAGTTCTTCTTTGGATTAGTAATCCCCTCATTGGTAGGACTATCAATCCGATGGAAGGGATTGAGATTAGAAATTAAGTGATGGGATTAGTGAATTTTTAAATAATTTTTAAACAAAAATTATATTTTTTAGCACAAAAAAATATATTATAATATTAAAAAATCTAAAAAATAAAAAAAATATTAATACTATTTATAGTATTACTAATCTGGTAATATACAAACAAACTCTTTATCTTATATTTCTAGCCTAATACAATCACACTAATAATCTTTTTACTCAATCTCACTGTATTTTTAGGCTTTGTTTGGGAAGTAAGTTAACTTTTTGACTATTTAAGCCTGAGACTAAAAATTTTGTTTGGATTGATTTTTTTGACTTTTTTAATTTTTATAAGAAAAAAAATTAAATAATTATAATTTAAATATAAAATTTTATTTTATTAATTTTTTAACTTATTTTATTTTATTATAACTATTCTAACGCTTGACTTTTTAATCCCATGTCAAACGAATCATAAAACCAAATAAACATGGCGAATACTGAGCATGTTAATACCTTATTCAATACTAAGCCTGTTAATACCTTTGACCATTGGTGCAAAATTATCGCTCATAAAATTTCACATGATGAAAACAACCTTTTGTTGAGAAATATTTCTACAAATGAAATTTGGAAGGCTGTCAAGAATATTAGTGCTTTCAAAGTCCCTGAGCACGATGGATTCCAAGCTATTTTTTATCAAAAATTTTGGGATGTGATTGGGGTTAATGTGTGTGATTTCATTAAAAGCTGCTTCCAATCTAAATCTATACCTCCTGCAGTGAATCAAACCCTTATTGTCCTTATTCCCAAAACTGCAATTCCTGAGAATATCAATCAGTTTCGCCCTATTAACCTTTGTAATGTCTCATATAAAATTTTGTCAAAAGTTTTAGTGAACCGTATTAGGCCTCTTCTCACAGAGCTTGTTAGCCCTAATCAAAGCAGTTTCATTCCTGGTCGATCCACCCATGACAACATTATCATTACTCAAGAACTGATCTATACTCTTAGACACAAAAAAGGTAAACATGGAGGTCTCATTATCAAGATTGACCTTGAAAAGGCTTATGATAGGATATCTTGGACTTTTTTGAAAGCTACTCTTGAAGAATTCAATCTTAACCAACATTAGATAGATCTCATAATGTCCTGTGTTTCCTCTGTAAACTTTTCATCTTATGGAATGGTGAAACCATGGATAATTTCAACCCAGGACGGGGCTTGAGACAAGGTGACCCTCTTTCACCATATTTGTTTGTGTTTTGCATGGAAAGACTATCCAATATGATCAGAGTGCAGGTGGAAGCTGGAAAATGGAAGGGGCTTAAAGCCTCAAACCATAGTCCATCTATCTCACACCTATTCTTTGCAGATGACCTCCTTCTCTTTGCTAAAGCTTACCAGCCTAACTGTGATACAACCATGGAAACCATGAATGAATTATGTTGCATCTTAGGGAAAAAAATCAACCTGCAAAAGTCTAAAATGTTCATTTCCCCAAACATTCACAGGAATTTAGCTAAGAACCTAAGTTTACTTTGTGGTATAAGTCTGACTCAAGATCTTGGTAGATACCTTGGTGTTCCCCTTATCCACAGCAGGATTAGTAGAAATATTTACAATGGAATCATTGAGAAAATCCAAAAGAAGCTGTCCTCTTGGAAAGCTAAAGCTTTATCCTTAGCTGGTAGGACCACTGTGATTCAGTCTGTGTCGTCTTCTATACCTTCCTATATCATGCAAACCTCTAAACTCCCCCAAAGCATTTGTAAACAAATTGATAAACTTAATAGAAACTTCTTATGGGGTGATCTTGAAGGAAGGAAGAAATTCATTTGGTGAATTGGAAACAAGTCTGCAAAGCTAAACAAGAAGGAGGTTTGAGTCTTAGAAGGGCTGAAGACCAAAATTTAGCCTTATTGGCAAAATTGGGTTGGAAGATAAACTCTGAAAAAGATACTACTTGGACCAAGATTCTCAGAGGCAAATACTTACGTAACCACTCTTTTTCAAACTAGCCTACCAATAAGAAGGCATCACAAATTTGGAGGAGCATTATGAAAACTAGAGATATCTTAGCAAAGGGTACCAAATGGACAGTTGGTAATGGTAAAAACATTTCATTTTGGAAAGATTGGTGGTGTGGGAATGGGCATCTTGATTTTATTTTTCCAGGACCACATATCCAAGAAGATGTCAAAGTTGCTGATATGATCAATGAGGAAGGGGATTGGAACTTGGATAGGGTTATCAACATTCTACCTCTTTCTATGTAGCACCTCATTCACCAGATTCATCTTCCTTTTTTGTTAAATTAAGTGACAACCCCTACTGGATTGGCTCCTCCAGTGGTGGATTTTCTATTGGGGCTGTCTATCTTTTGATTTCTAATTAAGCATCTGCACAGGAAAATGGCTTAGTTACCTGGAACTGGATCTGGAAATTAAAGATCTCTCAAAAATTAAAGGGATTTATTTGGCTGCTGCTACTTAACAAGGTGCTTACCAACCATCAAAGAAAGACTAGAGGCCTTACCAATGATGACACTTGCCCAAACTGCCAGAGCTACTACAAGGACTTGAACCACTTATTGAGAGTGTGTAAAAAAGTTGTTGAAGTCTGGGATCTTCTCTCCAATCACAGCTGGAGAGATTCTTCTCTTAACATGGCCTTAGATACATGGATCCAACATAACCTTAAAAGCAAGAACAGAGAATGTTTCAACATTCCTTGGGGAACTGTCTTTGTGGTGGCCTTGTAGAGAATATGGAAGGCTAGAAACAATATGGTGTTCAACCAAGAAGAGTGTAACACTCAGGAAACAGTGAGACAGATTCAACAAGAAGCAGAAGCAATTCACCAGGCTTTCCACACTGACCATTTCACAAGTAACTCATGACACATTAACACTGATTGGTGTCCTCCTTGTGCAGGACAACTCAAGCTTAATACGGATGAATGCTCCAAAGGAAATCCTGGTCCTGCTGGGTATGGTGGCTTATTCAGAGATGCTAAGGGAACTTGGATTTTTGGCTTCCATGGAAAATTGGAGTCAGCAACCAGCGAGGAAGCTGAGCTTTGGGGAATTTATAGAGGCCTCACCATTATCTTGGAGAAAAGCATGTGTGATGTCTTAATTGAAACTGATACAGCAACAGTGGTGCTCAACATTAACAACCCCATAACCAGCAACTACCCTTACTGAGCTCTCGTAGAGGATATCAAATTCCTCATACACAGATGTAACTGTGTTGTTAGTCACGTACTCCGTGAAGGGAACCAATGTGCTGATGGTCTTGCAAATATGGAAGCGCACCATGGAGAAAATCTGGTAGTTCAAGAAGACCCACCTAATGAAATTGCTAGTCTGCTTGTTGCAGACATTGTTGGAACAATCTTCTGTATAAATAGAATAAACTGAAACTAAATCAAACAAAATAAAATAAAACTTACAGAATTTATTTTGTCAAACCAAATAAAATTAAAAGACCAAGTCGAGTGTGTGACACTCTGTCCTTAAGACAGATTCGCCCCGCTACGGTGCTTACGGCTGAGTGGCGTCTATCTCCCAAGATACAATGATCTTCACAAACTTGTAGTAGCACTCCACAAAAATTTGTACGGCGAACTAGAACCTTATGTTCTTATACTCTCTTTAATTTATCTCTAAAACTAGAATGAAGATTGGAATGCAAAGAATAAAATCTGGACAGCAAAAGTATAAAATGCAGACAGATTTTTGGATATAGAACACTGCTGGAAATGTTGGTATATAAAGGCACAAAATTCTGTCCCAACAGGTATGTAAACTGTCAAACAGGTATGAAACTGTTTTACAGATTCAAAATGAAAACTGGACAGATCTTGAATCTGCCCGAATTTGAACAAACCTCTGGACATAATTTACGATGTGTTTTTTCCAACCAAAAAACTGCTGGAACAAGTCTAGTATAAATAGACCCGAACAGGTATGTAATTAACTTGAACATGTGCAATTTTGAAATGAACAAATATTATTCAAAATTCAAATAGATTGGAACAAAACTGTCTAGATTGAATCTGTTCAGACAGTTAAGAATCTGTCCGATTTTAAACAGTTAGTAAACCTGTTTGAATTGAAAATCTGTTGTGGAATATTTAGACAAGAAAAAGTTTATTTGGACAAAAATTTAAATTCAAATTTGAAAAAATTCAAATGAGTTTCGTCCAAAAAATTAATACAAAAACCGACCCGACCCACAACCCACACTCGCGCCCGGCTCGGCTCTGCCGGACGGACGGACGGACGGCGGCGCGCGGGCGTGTGTGGTGGTTTGGGCTAAGGTTCACTTTGTCCATAACTCCTCCATTCTACAAACTTGGGGTGCCCCTTGGGGCCCAACCTAAGTATTGTAAGCTAGAGCTTATAAACTCAACAAAACTCTCTTAAAGTTTCAATGTGGTACAACCCTTTCCAAAGGAACCCACATTTACTTCCTTAAATATCCTATTCCACGAACCCGATAACGACATCATGTTCCCATTCACTCATAAATGGTTTTGACGAACCGTCTTCACCGTGTGACTTGCCATGCGGCAAGAAACACTTCACCTCTTCGGACCTATCCCAAAAGACGTTTGGGGCCCACTCAATTTTGGGCTCAAAATCGGCCCAAAATATGCCTATATTAACCATTTTTCCAACAATCCCCCACATGAATGGAATTTGACGGAGAGAAGATGCAACAACATGATCTAATTTCAGAAAGTACAGAAATTGAAAATATTCTGCAAAGGATAGGTAGCTTTTGGCTTTGAACCTTCACTTGTGAGACACTATCGGATTTACTAGCTAATCAGTGAACATGATGTCTTAAACTGTTCATCCGTTTGTGTAAACCAAGACAATAGAACTCACATAGTATGTCTCCAAACACAGTTTAGTTCTCACTATTGTGTTCATTTTGGCCCTGAACAACCTGGTCTTTCAAGAGTGCTCTAGAGAATTGTAGCCCTTCACAAATCTCATAGAACCGGCCCAGTTCACACTCATATAGGTGATTTTTATGAAGAGTATCCTGCCATACTCCACTAGGTTTACCTAGATATAAGAATTATTAAAATTTTACTTAATCTCAAACGCTGCAGACATCACTATTTCATCAAAGAAATGGGTAGGAGTTAGACTCCCCAGTGATTCTTCTGAGTCATTCACAACTCGGTTATCCCTTTGAACCTAGATCTTGGGATCTCCAGTCAACTAGGTTGGGTTGTCGTTATGGTAACTCTTATTTAATAGGCTTTAGTCCCATTCCCCTCGATGAATTCTCAACTAAGTCTCTTGCTAACCCTTTGGTTAGTGAATCCACAATGTTGTCTTTAGACTTAACATATTCTATAGAAATAATTTCATTAGAGAGTAGTTGTCTTACGGTATTATGTCGACGACGAATGTGTCGAGACTTACCGTTATACATATGACTCTGTGCTCTACCAATTGCTGATTGACTATTACAATGTATGCATATAGCAGGCACCGGTTTTGGTCATATTAGAATATCTTCAAGGAAGTGGCGAAACCATTCTGCTTCTTCCCCTAGCTTTGTCTAAAGCTTTGAATTCTGATTCCATAGTAGACCTAGCAATGCAAGTTTGTTTGGAAGATTTCCAAGATACAGCCGCCCCACCAAGAGTAAAGACATACCCACTGGTGGACTTTGAGTCTCTAGTATCCGATATCCAATTTACATCACAGTATCCTTCAAGTACTGCTGAATATCTAGTATAATTAAGCCCAATGTTACGAGTAAATCGGAGATATCTTGGAACCCTTATAATTGTTTTCCAATGTTCTACTCCCGGGTTACTCGTAAATCTACTTAATTTACTTACTACATAAGTTATATCTAGACGAGTACAGTTCATCAAGTATATTAAGCTTCCAATAATATGGGCATACTCTAATTGAGAAATACTTTTCTGTACATTTTTAGAAAGATACAAATTAACATCTACAGGTGTTCTAGCAAGATGATCATCATCTTTGCTGAATTTGTCAAGTATTTTCTCAATGTAATGAGATTGTGACAAAGTATATCCTTCTGATATTTTGGTAATTTTCATACCAAGAATTATATCAGCAATGCCCGTGTCCTTCATGTCAAAATATTTATTCAACATTTTCTTAGTAGTTTTAATCATATCATTATTACTACCTATGATGAGCATATCATCTATATAAAGACATACAATGACATAACCTTTGTCTGTGTTTTTAATATAAACACATTTGTCACACTCATTAATTTTAAATCCATTTGACATCATTGCTTTGTCAAATTTCTCATGCCATTGCTTTGGCGCTTGTTTTAAACCATATAATGATTAACCAATTTACACACTTTTTTTTCATTTCCTGGAATAGAAAAACTTTCTGGTTGTTCCATGTAAATTTCTTCATTTAACTCACCATTTAAGAAAGCGATTTTCACATCTATTTGATGAATTTCTAGATTGTATAGAGATGCAATGGCAATTAGCATTCTAATGGATGTTATTCTAGTAACCGGTGAGTATGTGCCAAAGTAATCAAGACCTTCTTTTTGTCTAAATCCTTTGACCACAAATCTTGCTTTGTATTTGTCAATTGATCCATCTACTTTCAATTTTCTTTTGAAAATCCACTTGTACCCAAGAGGTTTACAACCTGGTGGCAAATCCACCAATTCCCAAGTGTGATTTTGCAAGATGGATTCAACTTCACTATTGATAGCTTCCTTCCATAAATGAGCTTCAGGACTAGACATAGCCTTTTTAAAAGTTAAAAGCTCATTTTCTAACAAAAAAGTTAGGAAATCTAGACCAAAAGATTTTGAGATTCTAACACATTTACTACGCCTAAGTTCCTCTTCCTCATTTTGATCTAACTCGTGTTCTTGATCATGTTCTTGATCCTGACTAGTAATAGCATCATGAGATCTTTTATTGTTACTAGTCTCTTGTCCAGTCTTATTCGGAAATACATGTTCAAAGAAAGATGCATTCCGAGAGTCAATAATAGTATTTACATGCATTTCAGTATGTTCTGATTTATAAATCAAAAACCGATATGTACTACTATTCTTGGCATAACCAATGAAAATGCAATCGATGGTCTTAGGACCTATCTTAGTCTTTTTAGGACTAGGAATAGCCACTTTCGCCAAACACCCCCACACTTTTAAGTATTTGTAGAATGGTACTCTTCCATGCCATAATTCATAAGGTGTTTGATTCACTTTCTTTCGGAGTACTTTATTAAGTATATAATTAGCAGAAAGTATTGCTTCCCCCCACAAGTTCTGAAGTAATCCAGAACTTATTAACATGGCATTCATTATTTTTTTTAAAGTCCTATTTTTTCATTCAGCAATTCCATTTTGCTGAGGTGAGTAAGGAGCGGTGGTTTGATGAATAATTTCATGTTCTTTACAAAACTCACTAAAAGGTGATTCATATTTACCACCTCTATCACTTCTTAGTTTTTTTATTTTCTTACCAAGTTGATTTTCAACTTCATTCTTATATTGAATGAAGGTTTTCAAAGCATCATCCTTGGTTCGAATTAAATAAACATAACTATATCTAGTATAGTCATCTATAAAAGTGATAAAAAAAAAAATTTCACCTCTAGTTTGAATTGATTTAAAATCACAAATGTCACTATGAATTAATTCAAGTGGTTCCGTACTTCTTTCAATTGAATGAAAAGGAGTTTTAGATAATTTTGCCTCAACGCAAATTTCACATTTATGATTTGAATCAATGTCAAATTTAGGTAAACATTCCATATTAATTAATCTACACAAAGATCCATAATTAACATGTCCTATTGTATCATGCCATAAATTTGAAGACTCAAGCAAGTAAGAAGAAGATGTATTATTATTAATAACTGAGGGTACAACGGTCATTACATTTAACTTGAAAAGGCCATCAGACATGTAACTTTTTCTTACATACATCCCATTTTTGGTAAGTACAAACTTGTCACTTTCAAAAACTAGCCTAAACCCATTCTTACTCAACAAAGATCCGGAAACAAGATTCTTGTGAATGTCCGGTACATGCAACACATTGTTGAGAGTGAGTCCATTTCCAGATGTCATTTTAAGAATAATCTTTCTTTGTCATTCAACTTTAGAAGTCGAGAAGTTACCCATAAAAAGTTGTTCACCATTGTCCACTATAGAATAAGATGTGAACATCTTTTTGTCGGCACAAATAAGGCGAGTAGCACCAGTGTCCATCCACCATTCTTTAGGATTTCCAACAAGATTTGCCTCAGAAACAACTGCAGAAAGAATTATGACATCTACACCATTAGAAATTATATCCATTTCGGTTATATCGGCTTTAGTAGCCTTCTTACTTGTTCTTCCTTTGCCTTTGCAAAAATCAGTTCTTAAGAACTTCTCTGGCTGTTTACCATGATTCACTGGTACAGTCCCAACATAAGGAGATGTTGGCGTAATAGCAATCACCATACCAGTACTGGTTTGAACATGAGTTTGACCAATTTTAGTAGCCATAAATTCTAAATTATAAAATAAAATTATAATTATAATTTTATACTACACAAAAAACTTAAACCAAAAAACACAGAATTTTAAATTCTGTAAAAATAAAAGAAACAAGAATTGTAACTCTTATTTCCAATTAATTTGAAAATAAAATAAAATTTTATTTAAACAAATTAAACCAAAACTACAGAAATAAATTCTGTTAAAATAAAAGAAACAAAACAAAATGTAACTTTTATTTTCAATTAATTTGGAAATAAAATAAAATAAAATTTTATTTAACTAAATTAATTTCACACAAAAAACTAATCCAAAATCACAGAATTAAATTCTGTAAAAATAAAAGAAATAAGAATGTAACTTTTATTTTCAATTAATTTAGAAATAAAATAAAATAAAATTTTATTTAACTAAATTAATTCCACACAGAGAATTAATTTCTGTAATACTTCAATAATTAAAATGCTGAAACAGAATTTTTATTAATGAAAACACAGAAAATAATTTCTAAAAACCAAAATTAATTTCTCAAAAAATTCCACAAAAATATATTCTGAATTGTTAATGACACCAGTATATTACTACTAGTTGTCAAAGAAAATAGACAGTATATTACTACTATCTGTCAAATAGCATATAACCACTATATGTTTTTCCAACCAGAATATTATTTTGTAAATCCACATAAAATAATTTTCTTAAAAGAAGAAAGAGAAAAGGAAACAAACAAAAAATTTCGTAAACAGAATAATTCGAATCTGTCTTAAGATTGTTGGAACAATCTTCTGTGTAAATAGAATAGACTGAAACTAAATCAAACAAAATAAAATAAAACTTACAGAATTTATTTTGTCAAACCAAATAAAATTTAAAGACCAAGTCGAGTGTGTGACACTCTGTCTTTAAGACAGATTCGCCCCGCTACGGTGGTTACAGTTGAGTGGCATCTATCTCCCAGGATACAATGATCTTCACAAACTTGTAGTAGCACTCCACACAAATTTGTACGGCGAACTAGAACCTTGTGTTCGTATACTCTTTTTAACTTATCTCTAAAATTAGAATGAAGATTGGAATGCAAAGAATAAAATCTGGACAGCAAAAGTATAAAATGTAAACAGATTTTCGGATATAGAACACTGCTGGAAATGTTAGTATATAAAGGCACAAAATTCTGTCCCAACAGGTATGTAAACTGTCAAACAGATATGAAACTGTTTTACATATTCAAAATGAAAACTGGACAGATCTTGAATCTGTCCGAATTTGAACAAATCTCTGGACAGAATTTAGGATTTGTTTTTTCCAACCAAAAAACTGCTGGAACAAGTCTAGTTTAAATAGACCCGAACAGGTATGTAATTAACTTCAACAGGTGCAATTTTGAAATGAACAAATATCATTCAAAATTCAAACAGATTGGAACAAAACTGTCCAGATTGAATCTGTTCGGACAGTTAAGAATCTGTCCGGTTTTAAACAGTTAGAAAACCTGTTTGAATTGAAAATCTGTTGTGGAATATTTAGACAAGAAAAAGTTTATTGGGACAAAAATTTAAATTTGAAAAAATTCAAATGAATTTCGTCCAAAAAATTAATACAAGAACCGACTTGACCCACAACCAGGCCCGGACGGATGGCGGTGGCGCACGCGCGTGTGTGGTGGTTTGGGCTAAGGTTCACTTTATCCATAACTCCTCCCTTTACAAACTTGGGATGCCCCTTGGGGCCCAACCCAAGTATAGGGGGTGTTTGTTTCAGCTTTTCAAAGCTAAATTATGGCTTTTAGCTTTGGAAAAGTTATTTTGGACTGTTTGATTAAACTTATTTCAAACAGTTTCTAATTCTAGTAGCTTATTTTAACTCAAAAAAGCTGATTCTGAGAAATTGCTCACCCCTTACTTCTGATTATCAGCTTTTGCTGTGGACATGTTAATTTATGGTTATACTTTTAATTTTTTTTATTTTTTATTTTTTTAAAATTAGAAAAAGACCCAAATGGACTATACATTATTATTATTATTTTTTATGAGAAATGTAGACAAACAAAAAATAAAAATTAATTAAAAAAACTATTTCACAGCTTATTTAACAAACACTACTCAGCAACTTAAATCTATAATCTAACAGCTACACCAAACAGATTAACAACTTCTGATTAAAGTCATAATCTATAATCTGTTAAGCTATAATCTATAAGCTGTTTTAACAGTTACACCAAACGGGGGCATTGTAAGCTAGAACTTATAAACTCAACAAAACTCTCTTAAAGTTTCAATATGGGACAACCATTTCCAAAGAAACTCACATTTACTTCCTTAAATTTTTTATTCCACGAACCCAAAAACGACGTCATGTTCCTATTCACTCATAAATGGTTTTGACGAACCGCCTTCACCGTGTGACTTGCCATGCCGCAAGAAACACTTCACCTCTTCGGACCTACCCCAAAAGACGTTTGGGGCCCACTCAATTTTATCCTCAAAGTTGACCAAAAATATGCCTGTATTAATTGGTCTCTCTTGTGAAAGGGCTTAAGCTTGTTTAGCCCTCTTTTGGTCTACTATTTGTTTTTTCTTTTTTTTTTCTATTCTTCTGTAATCCTTCTTTTGAATAAAAAATAAAAAATAAAATAAAAAAAAAGGGTGTACCCGTCTGCCTTAAATCCCGAACTCAACTCACACCACACTTTCTCCACGCTCACAACACCAACAATACCAATGAGAATGCGAAGCAGCATGCATCGTAAAATGACTTGCGAAAAGAATATTTTTAGCTCAAGTAAACAGAGTCTTCAACTTCGTTCGTCAATTATTATTTTAATTAAAAAATTATTATAAATTATTACACTATTTTTTTAAAAAAAATTACTAAAATAAATTATTTCTAAACGAGATCTTAATATTATTAAGAGCTAATTACTTAAAAATTCTATTTACAAATGTTATGGTAGTTCAGGTCTTATTTAAAAAAAATTGAACCAATAAGTCCTATTTATTAAAACTGATAATATTATCAATTTTTAAAATTAAAAACATTATCAATTTTACATAGTAGTGTTCCACATAATTGTTTCACTAACTGATAAAAAAAATGGAGCATGAGATTAAACATTTTTATTCTTATACTTATTGGTTTGATTCAACTATTCAATAAAACCGAAAACATTATCAATTTTTTTTCCAATTTTAAAACTAAGAACATTATTAATTTTTTTATTTTAAATTTTTTTTCAATTTTGCACATTAATGTTCTATCATCATAATTTTTTGTAAACAAAAAATTTTAGGTTTTGCACAAAAAAATAATTTTTTTTAATTATTTTTTTTTTGCACATATTTTTTTTTTCATTTTTTCAATTTGAAAGCTGGTGTTTTAAAGTTTTGAAAATCAAAATAAATTTCCAATTATCATGTTCTTTTATAGATAATTATAAATGATGAACAATCATTTTTTGAAGGACAATTTTGACTATTAAAAATTTAATTGGACTTAAAGATTTAAAAATTCTTAATTAGAATTTAATGGAGCATAAGTTCATAAATTAAAACTTGTGTGTAAATACCCTTATTATTAAATTAATTACTTCATTACTTAATTTGACTGTGTTTGAAATAAAATTATAACCAAATTATTGATAGCCAACTGACAGGCTATTTTAACTTTTTAGTTAATTAAAAAATAATCATAAATAATTATTAAGTATTATTTGGAAACATGCTTTTTTAGTAATTTTTTAGTTTTTTAACTAAAATATTATGTAAAAAAATTAGTATGTTTGGGATGATTTTTTAGTTTTTTACGAAAAAATGTACAAAAAGTAGAGAAAAAAGAAAAATTGACTTTTTAGTATAGATTATTGACTTTTTGATTTTTTTAATAATTTTTTGACTTTTTGATTAAAAAAGCCACTTGCCAAACAAAACCTTAATATTATATATATAATACTAATTTGTAACAAATTTTACATCTCAAATCTCTCATACTAATTTTTATTTTGATATTTCATTTGTAACAAATTTTACTTCTCAAGTCTCTCACGTTAATTTTTATTTTGATACTTCATTAGAAGTAAATATATATATATATATAAAATATTATGGCAAGACATTACAATTTTAAAGCAAATCATAAATTTCAAACTGTGAATCAAATTAACTTGTAATTAACGAGCAAATTGGTATTAATCAGAAGTTATTTTTGTACAATTCAAATATTAAAAATCACACTAAACCTGGACAATAAACATGAATCTTACATGATTGAGATGTGAAAAGTCCATAGGCCGTGTTTGTTTGGCGGGGTAGGAGGCCGAACTGGATTAATATAGTTGTGGATTCCACTCACAGGTTGTTTGGTATAAATTTTGGAGAGGGGATTGCAAGTATAGATGGCTTAGTAATCCCCCTCCCTAAGGGGATTAGCTTGAGTAAATTTTAGATGAGATTAAGAAAATGATGAGGGGATTGAATCTATTTGATATAAAAATTTAATTTTTTTTCTAAGTGCATTTACTTGTTTTAATATTTATTTTAATTTTTTTAATATAGAAATAATTTATTTATTTATTTTATATAAAAATAATTTAACAATTCCGTCACTAATCATCTCCCATATTATCATCAAAATAAATATACTTTTACTAAATTCTCTCACTAACAATTTTCATATTAATAACTTTTTTACTAACAACCATTTCATTAATAATTCCATTAATCCGCCCAACAAACAACGTAAATGGTTGGCATGCGAAGGAATGGTAAGGTAGGTAACATATCCACACCATCACTTTTACACCATGTTTGTTTGGGTGGACATGAACTTGGGATTAGACTAATAGTCCAATAAAATTATTAATTCAATATTTGGTTAAACAATTGAAGTACGGATTAATTATTTTAAACTTGACTATTAGTTAAGATAGAATACATAATCCAACGGATTCGTGGTCCTATGACTATTAGTCATGGGAATGCTAATCCAGTCCGCCCAAACAAATGTGGCCTTAGGGTGTGTTTGATTGGACGGACTGGAAAATGGGGAATTAGAATCCATCGGACTTGAGTCCTGGGACTGTGAATCCCCCGGACTATTTGGTCGGACTGGATATGTATCCTGTGTTTGTTTTTTCATGGGATTAGATGTCTGGATAGGACTATTTTCAGTGAGTCCAACGTTTGGTTGGACGAACTGGATAGGATAAATGAACAAAAGATTATTTTACCATTTTTCAATTGTTTACTAAGTAATAGCAATATTAAACATATCTTTAATATTTTAATTATTTTTAGTAAACATTAAACATACTAATGGTTAAATTTTGTTTAAAGATATTTAAACAAACTAATATTGATAAAAAAATTTGACTGGTATAGATTATTTTTATTTAAACAAATAAAAATTTATTGTTGAAATTAAACATACTAATGGTTAAATGTTTAAATTTTTATTTAAACAATTAACATTGAAATTATTTTGATGTACAGATTATGTTTAAACAATTAACAATTAACAATTAAATAAATGTTGATGTATAGATTATGTTTAAACAATTAACAAATGTTGATGTAATTAACAATTAACAAATGTAGATGTAATCAAATGTTGACGTATTAAAACATAATTTAATAGATGTTAAATAAATATACATGTTGATGTACAGATGTTGAAATAATTTAATAAACATGTTGATGTACAAATGTTTAAATGTTTAAATAAAACATAATTTAAATAAATGAAATTATTTATTGTTGAAATTAAACATTTAATTGTTTAAATAAAACATCTATTAAGCCTCCGTTTGGTAAGTGGGTTGACTTTTTGGCTTTTTGGCTTTTTTGGCTATTTTAGCCTGGGCTAAAAAGCTTGGTTTGGGAAGGGCTTTTTGGCTTTTTGGACTTTTTTTGTGAGAGAAGAGTGTAATAATTATGGGTTGGATGTGATGTTTTGTTTTTTGTGGCTAAAATAGCCTATTTTGTCTTTTGTGGCTAAAATAGCCAAAAAAGCCTCAAACTCTTCTTGCCAAACGATCCCTAAAACATCTATTAAATTTAAACAATGAAATTAAATAAAACATAAACAAAATTTTAAAATAAAACATCAATAAGATATCAATAAAACATCAATAAAATATCTATAAAAAATTATTTTAAAAAATTAAATAAATAAAACATTAATAAAAAGTTAAATAAAATTATTTTATTTTTAAATTGTGACATTTAAATTTTATTGAATTTTATTAAATATAATACATAATTAAATAGTAGAGGGTTAAAATGGTCATTTTCGCATATAATCCAAACAGTGATTAGTCCCCCACTTTCTGTCCCACCCCCCAGGACAGGATAGTCCCCCATATGGGGAACATGGAGTCCGGCCGGACATGGAGTCCGCCGGACTAAAAAAAAATCAAACGACGGATAAGGAACACTATTTAAATTACAATCCAAATAGTGGATAGTCCTCCCTCCTAATCCCCTAATCAAACACACCCTTAATGGTTTGTTTGTTGCAATGTTAAAAACTTGAATAAGGCAAACAGCGAACATGTTGTTTGGGACATCAATACGTCATAGTTTGTTGTTTGGTTACAGACACTACACATGTGATGGGCCCCACCCACCAATGGGTATCCCCACAGACAGTATTATCACATTAGCAAGTGATTGCAAGGTCCGTACCTTCCCACGACAGGACACTTGTTCCTTTCAAAAAATCAAAGGTCAATAACAATTTACACACTATATTTTTATTTGTGGATATTTTTTCACTTTCATATCAAGGTTTTTTTTATAAAAAAAAAATAATAATTTAGAGGGCATATGAAAAGTGATTATTTTAATTAATTTTTTTTATAAAAAAACTAAAAAAAATAATGTGATTAGGTGTTTAACACTCCAAACAAGACTTTATTCTTGTAATTAACTTATATTCAAAATTATAAAAAGAAAGAAAGTCAAGTTAATCGTCATGTAACATTAAAAATATTATATTGAGACTTAAAAATATGAATTATATATAATAAAATATTATTTACATATGAATTTTATTCTATCATGTATTTGTTTAATATTTTTCTCTATCATTGTATTTACCTTTGAAAAAAATTTAGTGATAAGGAGAAATACTTATGCTTATTCTTATGAAGGTGAGAAAAAAAGATAAAACTAAATCCAATTATTAATTCAAATTCAAATTTAAAACTTCTAATTAAACTCTCTAGTTAACTCTTGAAATAGAAAAGATCGTTAAGGAAGCTCATTCCGTAAGATACAATAGATTAAACAACAATGCTTCCGACCCCCAGTACGGATGACCCCCAGCAACCCCCCTCCCAGTGCCACATGTCCGCCTGGGGTTGGCTGGAAAAAAAAAAAAAAGTTTTTTTTGGCCCAATCACAGATGACCCCCAGCTGGGGGTTTAAGTCATTTTTGTAGATTAAAATGAGATATTAAAAGAGTTTATGTTTGATCCGTATATGACATAGGAAACTCTCGAGTACGATTTTAAGGGAGGGAATTGATAGGCCTATAATTCTGTCTAGGGCTGAGCAAGAAATTCGTAAAATTCGTAATCCGATCTAGTCCAGTCCAATCCAGTAGGTTTGGATTGGTTTTTTGAATCTGTGGTTCGGTTCCGAATTGAAAAATTAAAAATACGTAGTTCACGGATTGGTTCCGAATTGAATCCCACGGTTCCAGATTGGAACCGATCCGGACCGTATACAAATAATCTATATTTTTATTATACACTCTCCTACATAGTATCTTCTCTTATTTCATATAAAATTTAAATCCAAACCTAAACTCGCATAGTCTTTTATTACTTTTGTTTGCTAGTTTTTAGTGTTAATTTGTAATGGTCTAAATACTTATGATGGAACTAGTTTTCTTATGGTTGTTTAAATTTTAGAACAGTATGTCGCTATTATGAAAAGACATGTTGCTATTATGAAACTAATATGGTGTTATATTTATATTTTTATGAAATTAAAGTGTTATATATTTTTTGTTATTTAATTATGTAAATCTGTGGTCCTAAACCGATCCAATCCGTATTTAAATGGATTGGTCCGGATTGATTTCATGATTTAAATGAATTGGATTGGTTCCAATTTTTCAGGAACCGTAGATAACAGATTGGTCCTGATTTTACTCCAATCCAATTCAATCCGGACCATGCTCACCCCTAATTCTGTCCAAGGCGGACAACTCATTCAACAGAGAGATTTTGAAATTGCGGAGGTTTGGTTCAATCAAGCCGCTGAGTATTGGAAACAAATTATAGTGCTTAGGGAATAATTTCCCTCTAAACTACCATCCTTCGTATTTCATCAGTCCCATTCCAATCTTACAATAATGATCTACTAATTTGTTTATCTTGTAAGCGCAACAATAAAAGTTGAGTTGTACAAAATAAATAGTTTCAACGGACATCTAAATCTATAAACAAATTATATTTTGTTTTTTAACATAAATAACAACTATGAGTTTAAACATAAATTATTTAATTTACAAAATAAAATATGATTTATTCATTTTATATATTGATATTCAATGACTATAATTTTTTTGTACAGACGGTATTCACTGCAAAATTTAAGAGATAAAAAATTCAGATCATTGTTAAAATGGGACCTACAAAATAAAATATGAATGAGTATGGAAAATAATAATATGTGTTCATTCCTTACTCCCAATGATATATTAAAACACATACACGGCTTCGTTTGGGAAGCCAAATTAGGTTGGGTTGGGTTTTGACTTATTTTAATTACAAAAGATAAAATAAATTTTTTAGTCTAACAAGATAAAATATCACATCCAATTCATAAGCATCACATCCAATTCATAATCATTACATTATTTCTCTCACAAAAAGTCAAAAAAATCAAAAAGCCATTTCTAAACAAGGCTTTTAAGTCTTAAGTTAAAATAGTCAAAAAGTTAAAAATTAAAAAGTCAACCCACTTCTCAAACAAAGTCATAATTGGTCAAATCCTTGACAATATCTAATTGTAAATCAAATTTGGAATTGAAATACCGTATCATTGATTCTTGTTTTCTATGTACAATGCATCCATGTATACTATACACACACAACTTCAAACTGGAAAGATAGGTTACGATTAGGGGTGTAACTCGGACAGGTTCGGTCGGATTGAGAGGTTGTCCAAACTCAGCCCAAGTTGTGCTGTGACTTGTCAAAGCCCGCCCAAGCCCGATCCAAGTTAAACCTGAATTACCCGATTTGCCCGAATTGTAAATAAATTTTAGTTTTAGTTTTTTTTTTTTTTTTTTTTTTTTTTTGCAGCTACATTATTAAATTATTAAAATTTGACTCTATTTAGATTTTATTTTTTATTTTTTATAGAAAGTCATTAATACCATCAAAACAAATAATTTATATAATGTAAGAGATATGCTACTATAGTAGTCCTTACAACTTATGAATGAAAATAAAAAGAAAAAAAAGTAAGATTTTATGTTATTTGTATATATAATATACATTCAATATGATTTAATAATTAAATTACTTTAATATCATGTAATGGCTAATAATTTATGTGTATATTTAATTTTTTTATATATCTATATATGTATAATTCGGGTTTCGGGCTGCTCGGGTTGTTTGACGTCTTTCCCTAAGCCCGCCCAAATTTAATTCGGATTTCTAAATTTTTGCCCAAGTCCGCACCGAATTTAAAAATATTTTGTCCAAACCCTAAAAAAACTCAGACTAGACTCGAATTATTCAGGTTGAGCCCGCCTAAGTTGCACCCCTAACCCCTAATTACGATAGGCTATCATTTCAATGAGTAAACTAACTAACAAGATAGGTTACCATTCCACGTGAAATAGGTTTTTCTTGTTTCAAGGTTCAGGATTCGTCCACACCAACAACTTAATTTTTTAATTCAAAATAAATTGAAATTGAATATGCTGATGTGGATGGAGATCCAAAAGGAATTGAATAATCTTCCAATTAAATGAGAGGAGGGAGTGTTTCTCTTGCAATTGCTTAAATCGATAAATGAATCTACAATATAAAAATATCCACATAAAAAAATAAATAGATAGATAGAATTTTTTAGGTAGTGAATCCTATAAATAAATCTCATAAAATTTTGTCTCTTCATATATTTTATATTTAATTTATGTATTGTTAACATTATTGTAATAAAATGCATACCTTTGAAAAAGACACTTTTCCTTTACAACGGCTAGAAGGAAGGGCGTTGTTATACAAATGAAAATAATAATCAATCAAAAAATATCTCAATCTTTAGATTCAAATCTTGCACATTTTTTAAATTATCTCTAACTTTTAAGCATAGGAATCGTAGGGCATGCAGCAGAGTGTTAAAAATATAAATAATATTAGATTTTAAATAAATTATTAAATTTTTTATCAAATTTATTACATGAGTGTGGATGTAGGACCCATACAAATCATATGTGTGTAGGTCTCACGCCCATATAAGAGATTTGGTATAAAATTTGGTAATTTATTCAGAGTCCCTAATATAACTCCAAAAAAATTATTTGATATTTAATGTAGACATTGGATTATCAAGCGCCCCTTCCCTATGATCTTAACTTGCTGGAAAAAAATGGTGTTACTATATGTATCAATTGGTATACCAATTAATATATCAACATATATTATAATATTATTATTGATCCCACTCATTATACAAATTATAAATACCAAAATCTCTAAAATTATGTCACATCATCTGTTAATACATTAATTGATATACCAATTGGTATATATAACATTATTTGAAAAATAATATATAAATATGCATGTCCGTATGCTTTTATACTTAAAATTTAATATAACATAATATCTCAACTATACATGTATTAAAAATATTCTACAATCTAGCTTACCCAATCTAGCAAACCAAATATTGGCAATTTGGGCATATCTTTCAACCATTTCTATACTAAAGATGAGTTATACAATAGTTTTCAATGTATAAGTGAGTTTTTTTTTAATTGTTTTATTAATACCAAGTTGGCTCATTGTACCTTTGGTTGTGCTAAGGTTAGGCTGGGGCTGTAATTTTGGCCCGCAGTCCGTGGGCGGCCCAAAGCCCGCCCGCGGTCCGAGGTGGGCCCAACCTGTTTAGGCCCGAGCCCAAGCCCAGCCTAAGTCCTTGAGCCAGTGCCTAGACCATTGTTTTGAAGCCCTGCCCGCTTGGCCCAGCCCATCAGCCCGCCCAAAAGCCATCCAGAGGCTCGACTCACCCGAGGCCTAGTATTATTTTTAATGGAAAATAATAATATTTTGGTGAAAAAAATTTTAAAAAAAATTAAAAAAATTATTTAGGCCTGTCCAAAGCTCGAGCCCGAGCCCAAGCCCAAGGACCCGCCCCGAAGGCCCGGCCTACTAGCCCGCTCAAAGCCTGAATATCCCTGGGCCTAGGCCTAGTTTTTTTGCCCGTGGCCTGGCCTAGCCCGACCCGGGCCAAAATTATACCCTTAGGTTAGGCTAGGGTTTTATTTTGGTTGGCAAATTTTGTCCAAACATGAATTAATTTAAAGTTATATTGTTTAAATCTTAAAATTTTGAAAACAAAGTGAACTTAGGATTGTTTAGATTGGACTAGCTCAAGTTACACCCTAGTTTTAAAAAATCAAAATGTACCCTAGTGGTATTTCGTGAAAATATTTGAACAAATATTATGTAATCATGTTGTATCTGACTTTTGAATGGTTAAAAATAATATATATATTGTTGGATCATTTTAATATCTTTTATTTATTTATTTATAAATCTTGGTCATAAATGGACATAAATGGGGTTTCATTACCTTGGTAACCTCTCAACTTGGTTAATGGTCATTATTTTGGTATAACCATTTTCTCTTTATTATTTGGAGTCTCTCCATTTTCTCCTATTTAATGGTCTTTAGTTTTGGTGTAACTGTAAGGTCCTAGTTATCTATAAATAGTCCCTCTCATCTACTCTTTTCTATATATACACACCAATTATTTTCTATACAAGAGAGATTACTAGCAAAGAATGGTGTTTTTCTTGGTGGAGCTTTGGGTTCACCATATTGTGCAGAGTTGGCATGAACCATATGACAAGTGGTCGGATTGTTGTATCCTAGAGGGGACAAGTCATAGTTTTCTGACTGCTGCATCGGTATTGGGGTTCTTCTTACCGTAGTGGGTTTGATCTCCTTAAAGAAAACGAAATATCTGTGTTTCAGCCTGATCTATTTGTATCTCATTTTCTTTGCATCATTTATCAATAAAATATAATTTTTTTCTGGTATTTTCACTAACAATTTTAAGGAGATAAACCATGGAACAAGTACCAGAAAAAACCAATGATGGAATTGGAGATCTCAATAAGCCTTTCAAGTTCAAAGGAGTTCATTTTAAGAGATGGAAAGAAAAAGTTCTTTTTTACCTCAACCTTTTGAAAGTTGCATATGTTCTTACCGAGAAGAATCCAAATAAAATACCAACCGAGGAGATGAATAATGAAAATTACGAGGCACATGAAGCAAAAGTGGCTTCCTACAATACAGATAAGTATAAATGTTGTTTTTATCTCTTAATTTTTCTTGCTGATTAATTTTATGATTATTACTGTGACACCACTTATACTTTAACTTCTATTAATTTTTGGCATGCTCGCTTGTGTCATATTAACAGTAAATATGTGGGAATCATGAGTAATTTAGGATTAATTCCTAAAGTGACAAAAAAATTTGAGAAATGTGAAGTTTGCAATAAAGCAAAAATTACCAAGATGCCTCATAAAAGTGTTAAAAAAAATACCGAATTTCTAGAATTATTTCATACTGATTTGTGTGAGTTTGAAGGAATTTTAACTCGGGGTGGTAACCGATATTTTATCATTTTTATTGATGATTTTTCAAAATATACAAACGTATATTTATTAAAAAATAAAAGTGATGCTTTTGAGAAATTTAAAGAATTTCTTCTTGAAATGGAAAATCAACTCGGTAAAAAGATTAAAAGAATTAGAAGTGATAGAGGCCGAGAGTATGAATCTCTTGGATTCAACTCTTTTGTTCAGTCTTTGGGAATTATTCATGAGACTACTCCACTATATTCACCTTCATCTAATGGCGTAATTGAAAGAAAAAATAGAACGTTAATTGACTTAACGAATGCTATGCTTATTGATTCAGGTGCTTCCTCAAATCTTTGTGGCGAGACTAGTTTGACAGCTTGCCATGTGATAAATAGAGTGCCACACAAAAAGACTAAAATTGTACCTTATGAGTTGTGGCGGGGGCATAAACCAAATCTAGGTTATTTGAGGGTTTAGGGTTGTTTAGTTTTTGTGAGGCTTGCAGATCCTAAACGACCTAAATTGGGTGAACGAGGTACCACCTGTGCTTTTCTTGGGTATGCGTTGCATAGTACAGCTTATAGATTTTTTGATATGGAAAATAATATTATTTTTGAATCAGGTGACGCTATTTTTCATGAAAATAAATTTCTTTTCAAATCTAGAAATAGTGGGGGTCAAATAATTTCTGAAAATATTTTATCTATGTCTAGCTCTTCTACTTCTTCTCAAGTTTTTCAAGAAAAAGAAAATTTTCAAATCCAACCCAGAAGAAGTAAACGAGCTAGAGTTGAAAAAGATTTTGGCCATGACTATTATCTTTATAATGTGGAAGAAATTCCTCTTACGGTGCAAGAAACTTTATCATCACCTGATGCTATTTTCTGGAGAGAGGCTGTAAATGATGAGATAGACTCACTACTTTTAAATAAAACATGGAAGCTAGTGGATTTACCTTCAGGTTGTAAAACTATTAGGTGTAAATAGGTCCTTCGTAAAAAACTTAAACCGGATGGAACTATAGATAAATATAAAACGAGACTTGTCGCTAAAGGTTTTAAGCAACAAGTTGATCTTGATTTCTTTGATACTTTTTCTCCGGTTACTAGAGTTACATCCATTGGACTATTGATTGCAGTGGCTACAATTCATGATTTAAAAATTCATCAAATGGATATAAAAACAACATTTTTAAATGGAGATCTAGAGGAGGAGATTTACATGGACCAACCCGAAGGCTTTGTGGAGCCTGGCCAAGAAAGCAGGGTGTGTAAACTAACTAAATCCCTTTATGGTTTAAAACAAGCTCCTAAACAGTGGCATGAAAAATTTGATTCCTACATGCTTGAGAACGGCTATAAGACGAATGAATGTGATAAGTGCATATATTATAAAACTTGTGAAAATGCACATGTGATTATTAGCCTATATGTGGATGATCTACTTATCTTTGGCTTTAATTTGCATATTATAACTGAGACTAAAAATATGCTCAATAGCCACTTTGATATGAAAGATTTTGGTGAAGCCAAGTTTATTTTGGGAATTAAAATTACCAAGACTAATGATGTTATTTTTCTTGATCAGTCGCATTATGTTGAGAAAATGTTAAAGAAATATAATTTTCTAGACTGTAAACATGTTGCTACTCTTTTTGATGCAAGCATACATTTATCTGTTGTAACAAATGAAAAAGAAATAATTAATCAAAAGGAATATGCTAGCATGATCGGTAGTTTGAGATATGCTACTGACTATACTAGACCTGACATTGCATATGCTGCTGGAGTACTTTACAGGTTTACTAGCAAACCAAGTCGAGATCATTGGCTAGCCATGGGAAGAATTATGAGATATTTATCTGGAACCAAAAATTATGGTTTGTTTTATAACAAGTATCATGCGGTACTTGAGGGATATAGTGATGCTGATCGGAACACTTTGTCAGGTCATTCTCTCTCTACCTCGGGTTTCATTTTTACCTTGGGTGGTGGTGCTATATGTTGGAAATCTAAAAAACATACTATAATTGCTAATTCTACAATAGAAGCTGAGCTTATAGCATTAGTTTCAGCATGTGAGGAAGCGAATTGGTTGAGAGATTTGTTACATGAAATTTCTTTTTAGGAATAACCAATTCCTCCTGTGTTAATTCCTTGTGATAGCACTGCTGCTATTGGTAGAGTGAACAATCATTTTTATAATGGTAAATCCAGACCTATTCGAAGAAAACACAGTAATGTGAGATCCTATTTGAGTAATGGCATCATAACTGTGAATTATGTAAGATCTTGTGATATTCTTGCGGATTCATTAACCAAGGCCTTGGTGAGAGTTAGGGTCTGGAATACATCGATGGAGATAGGTTTGAAGCCTATAAAATCATAAACCATGTATGAGAATACCCAACCTAGGGACCAGAGATCTTGTAACTAGGTTTAATGGGAAGAACGAATCATATGATGGTTGTAAAAAATGCACTCTTTAATATTTTGTTATCCATCCCTGTGATGTAAGTGCATTTGTCTTGTAATGTTGGAGAGTTGAGTTTTTATACCCTTAATGAAATTCTGTAGCTCTTGTTGAGTGGGGTGTGTAAATTACAGGAACATCCCTGACAGATTTTACCTATGTGAGCATGAAAGTGGGGCCGCTTTCTATGAGAACAAGGCTTATTCTCAAATATGCTCATGAAAACTGGGATTAGCACAAGGCCGTAATGTGCTAACTATTAAAACTTATGTCAACACCTGGATTATTATGTGTGAGCAATAATTCTTTATTTCCCCTAAGCAATCATAGTTCAAGTCTGAGACCACTACTGACTCTGGAGTAAAGGTTGCTGTTTCACTAATGAAGGTTCAATGTAGAGCATGCCTTCATGACGCATACTAATCTATCTTTATTTGGTAACCTTTTTTATCCTTGTTGATATTAAAATGAGTGGGGAATTGTTGGACCATTTTAATATATTTTATTTATTTATTTATATATCTTGGTCATAAATGGACATAAATGGGATTTCATTACCTTGGTAACCTCTCAACTTGGTTAATGGTCATTATTTTGGTGTAACCATTTTCTCTTTATTTTTTAGAGTCTCTCCATTTTCTCCTATTTAATGGTCTTTATTTTTAGTGTAACTGTAAGGTCCTAGTGGTCTATAAATAGTCTCTCTCATCTACTCTTTTCTATATATACACATCAATTATTTTCTATATAAGAGAGATTACTAGCAAATAAGGGTGTTTTTCTTGGTGGAGCTTTGGGTTCACCATCTTGTGCAAAGTTGGCCTGAACCATACGACAAGTGGTCGGGCTGTTGTATCCTGAAGAGGACAAGTCATAGTTTTGTGACTGCTACATCCGTATTGGGGTTCTTCCTACTGCAATGGGCTTGATCTCCTTAAAGAAAACGATATATCCGTGCCTCAGCCTGATCTATTTGTATCTCATTTTCTTTGCATCATTTATCAATAAAATATAATTTTTTCTGGTATTTTCACCAACACACATATATATATATATATATATATATATATATAATATGAAAAATTAATCGATAGTTATAGAGGGCTATTTTGGCAACACACTAAAAAAAGTCAAAAATCAACTTTTAATCTATTTTGAATCACATCACCTCTCAAATGAAACAGTGGAAAAAGTCAAAAAAAAAAAAATCAAAAAGATAATTTTTAACTATCTTTTCAAAACACCCAAAATATTTTGCTATAATGTCTAACATAAAATAATGAATTCTATTATATATAAAAATCAGTATTCAGTCTACAATGCAACCAAATAATAATCTCATATGATGGAGCTATGATTAGATTTTGGAAATACGGAAAGGAAAATGATTGGTGGCCCTAAAAAATTTGCCTCTAATGCCCCTAATTTCCATTTTTGGAAACTGTTTTCTTTTTTTCTTTCTTTTTTCCTTTTTTTTTTTTTTTTTTTTTACCAAAAGTGGAATTTCGGGGCATTCGAGCCCCGAAATTTAGGGCCCTCAAGCAGCGCTGATAGGAAAACTAAAAGATCATATAAAAATGTCAAAGGGTATAGTCAAGATTTTATTTTGAAGAAACAAAAAAAAGTAAAAGATTGCATACATGTTTGTTTTTTTTTTTTTTTTTTTGGAACGGTTTTGTATGCATGTTATAACATCATTAATAGTGCACTGTTAAAATGGTTAATTAAAATCAAATTTTTTTAATATTATATTTTAATAATATTACTCTAAGGGTGTAAATATAAATTCTTATTTTTTCTTTACAAAAATCAAATCAAATTGTCATTTGTGAATAAAGGATTATTTGACACAAAATTTAGTAATGCTAAAATCTAACAAAACTTTTAATTAACCATTAGAGAGTTGAATCATGCATTTCATGCTAAATTTTAATAATAGTAAGAATTTAAAGTAGGCATTAGGAAAAAAAACCTCTTATGTTTAGCTTTACCAATTAGCTGTACTTATAATAATCAATTATTTCATGACTTTGTATGGGAAGCTTTATTGATAATAATAGGAGGAAAATTTCACTTTAGGGTGATTTTAAAAAATAATTAAAAGTAAAAAATAAATTTTATAATTATTAATAATTAAAAATAGAGATTTTTTTTATGAATCTGTAATATTTTTCTACAAGAAGTCAAAATAGCACCCATAAAGTAAAATAAAATTAAAAAATTAATTAAAAAAAGAGATGAAAACGTGGCCCCATGTGATATGTCAACATCATTTCCACTACACCCACCGTTGTACAGCACAAAACATGGCATTCTGTTTCATTGGTAACAGTTCCTTCCACGTGATTCCAACAAGTCCACAATCCCACATGCCTTCTCCTTACCTCCTCTCGCCACTCAATTTCCCGTCAAACCCACCCCTCATCTTATCTCCTTGGTCTATTTTAACAATTAATATATATATATATATATATATATATTAATTTATTTAAATTATATTACCTTTTTATGTTTTTATAAAAAATACTAAACAATTAAAAAATTAAATTTTTAATTGCTTTCCAAAATAGTCTACTTTATAAACTTTTGCATAAAATAATAAATGTAAATTATAAATACACTCTTTTAAAATTTGTTTAAAATATAAATTTTTTTCTCAAATTTTAAAAAATATGTTTCACATATTGAGGTTTTAAATTGTATGATAAATGCCTCCTTCTATTAGTCGACTATTAAATTAACTAATTGATTTTACTAATGTCAGTAATTCTATTTATTAAAATACTTATTTAACTCTTAATACTCTTTTCTCTGCACTAAAAAAAATAAAAGGAATGAGAAGAAAAAAAATTTGAGAAACAAGAGGTTATTAGGTAGTAATGGAGGGTTGAAGTATATGAAAGGTAACGAGGCAACGGTGTAGGATGGATAAGAGATTTGGAAGGTTATTGGAGGTGATGATAGGAGAGGTGGCCACTGTGTTGGTCCCAGTGATAAAAAATGGGACCAAGAAGAAAAACAAGAGGAGAATGAGGATGAAAAAGATAAGAGTTATATGGTCATTTTCTTTAGGTATTGAAGGCTAATCAAGTAATTTAATCTTTATAATTTCTCAAATCAAATGAAAGAATTTTTATTTTAGATGCATTTGAGGAATGTATTCGTAGTTGTGAATGGACGGGAAGCTGCAATCATTATATATTACGTCTCTTTTGACGAGTCAGCAACGAATAGAGTGCACACATCGTACTTCCGAATTTCAAGATATTTGACAAAAACAAAAATGAGCCGAACAAAACGCATTCCTAGACAATGCCGAGCATACTGATTACACGATGTTCAATTGGATATTTGAAGGGCAATTGTGGAAGCCAAATAAAGTATTATGTAGATTGTTCTTGAGTCGGCCTAACAAAAGCACTATGGGTCGTAAACCATTGTCGATTAAATATAGGAGCTATCGCCATTGCCGAATAAATCGTAGTAAATGGCAAGGGCCCCAAATAAAGCCAGATTGTCTAGTATGGAGAAGTGAGCGCTAAACAGAGATGAACAAAAGACAAGAGAAGAAGCATTATAGAAGGTGGGGGGCGGTCTCAAACAAGGCATATGAAATAAAGAGAGGACTGTTGTTCAAATTTTGAAATTAAATAAATAGATTTATGAAGAAATCAAATTATATATATACTAAGAACACATGCTAATAATTACAATTAAATTTCAACAGAAATACACAAAACAATAAAAGGGTAAAGAGACGAAACCGAAGCCTGCACGGAAGCAGTTTCCTTAAAACAGATTTCGCCGCCTTACTGGTCGAGTGCTTGAGGAATCCCGGCGTCAGTCTCCCAAGATACGACGGTCAAAACCAGCTACGGCAGAAGCACTCTCTGTCTAGCTTAGCGAACAAAACAGTGGCAGCACTCTCTCACTGTAGGAACTTTCAGACAAACTGACTTGTGAAATGGAAGTAAAAATTTCTGTGTTTGAAGCTTGACAGGAGGGTCTCAATTTATACATGTATAGGGGAGAGAGGAAGAGCCTCCAGCCTTTATGGCTGTTCATAATGCACCATTAACCTCTGCAATAAAGGCAGGAGTTACAAACCCCATTAATGTAGGAGTTACAAACCCCATTAATGCAGGAGTTACAAACTTCATTACCTATTTTCCATGAAGCTAACTTCATGAGGTAATTTTTCATTCAAATCTCAATAGTTTTTGGCCATTCACAATAGATGGTTGGGACCCACTTTAATCTTTAATTAAAGTCACCAAAAAAAAAACCATTTTTCCAACAAGGACAAGATTTACAAGAAAGAAAGATATTTACCAGCAAGATACTAATTTGTTCGTCGGAGTGCTAATTTTGACACTACTGACCGGAGTGTTCATTTTTATTGCTGGTATCATCTCAAAGACCTGAAGGGACTGGTAGGATTAATGAAGTATTTCCAAAACTACTACTCCACGGTAGTTTACCCGATTCATAAAATCATCTTTCTTAAAAGATGAAATAAGAAAAGTATGTAAATTTGGAGGATATACAGTTCAAGTAAGAAATGTAAAGAACTTTATTACAAATTCAGCTAATAACAATAAAAAGATAGTTAAAAGAAGAGTGGAAATAGAGTCAACTTATTAAAAATTAAAATAAATTATGCTTACTCCTTTGTAATGGACAGAATACAGTCTCACTATTGTGACATAATTCTACATTCGCTTTTAAATTTTATAAGAATTTTGTTAAAGAGTGTCAGCATTAATTAGCCAATTTAAACTGATATGTATTTTTGCAAAGAATGTATAAATATTTTTAGCTTGCTAAAATGCTAGAGACTTTAACAAAATTATCAAATATTTTACATACTAATAACATGTGTGTGGTTTCTTCAGCATGCAAAGTTGGGAATAATTTAGCTAATAAAGACAAAAATAAGTTATTTAAGTCAATAAAATAAAATGTCACATCTAAATTATAATCATTTTATTTTTTTTTTCACAATCATTAAATCAATTGCAAAAAAGAAAAAGAAGTCAATCATCATCCCAAACTTAGGCTCCGGTTGGTTTAGTTTTTGAAAACAGTTTTGAATTTTGAGTTGTATTTTGAAAAAAGAGTAAATTACAAATACACCCCCTGATGTTTGATTAAAATACAAACCGCTCCTGTAGTTCTAAAAATTATATTCCACCTTCTGAAGTTTCTAATTTCATAACAAATCGTCCATTTTATTAATAAATCATCAAATCAATTAACAATTTTTACTGATGTTAGAAATATGTTTCAATTAACAATTTAGGTAATTTTATTACTGTATAAAAGAGCAATTGAATTTTATTTTTTTAGTTAATTATATTAAATAAAAACTTTTAATAAGAGAGTGTTTGTAATTTTTCAAACTATAAGGGGCAATTTATACATTAAGCAAACCTTAGGGGGCGTATTTGTAATTTATCCTTTGAAAAATAAGTTGTTAAAAAAGGTTTTGAAAATAAAAAATTTTGGTTAGTTATGAGTTTTGAAAATAATTTTGAGATAATTTATAGTTTTTTTATAGTTAAATAAAAGAATGTGAGTAAAAATTTGGTTGATTGATGCGTAGAATGTCAAATAATGAGAGAGCATAGAGGAGAGAGAAAAAATCATTAATTGATTTATTAATATAAAAAAAAAGAGGAAAGATAAAAAATAATTTTGAACGAAGTTTTGAAAAATAGTAAATCGAACATATTTTTTTGATCCAAATGTTAATTTAAAAAACTAAACCAAACCCTATTTTAACATTTTTAATCAAATTAAAATAATCAAATAATTAAAAAAATTAGGTTAAAAAAAGGCTTAGTACTTTTTTAAAAAAACATTCCTAACATTACTTTTTTGGGGGGTGAATAATTCTTAACATTACTCTTGAAAAACAACTCACTAATTTGTAATATTTTTTCCCCTCTATTTTCTTTTGCAATTTTCTCAAACACTTCTCGTACCTTTCTCGTCTCCACCGCCACCGTATGAGACTTTTGTCACATTCTTCTTTCTTTTTTTCTCTTTTTTTTTTTTTTTTAATTATTTTTTGTTCACATTCTTTTTTTTTTTTTTCCTCTTTTATTATTATTATTTTTTATGTGTGGGTGTGTGATCTCGCTATGATATAAAGATATAAGTTGTACTCATCAGCGGTGCACTAAGGTTCCTTTGTTTGGAGTTATAGGGAAGGGATTTGAATTGATAGTGAGGTGAGACTCATTATATAGGGTGTTTGTTTGAAAGATGGGAAGGAGACTCTTGATCCCTTGATATTATGATAGGTCTCAGAAGAGGGATTGCGATAGAAGAAATGGAGATGGTATTAGAAAAATAGTTCCAACGACTAGAAATTTTTTATTTTATTTATTTTTTACATGTTAGGCATTTTTTTTGAACATTAATGTTTAATTTTTTTCTATTTTTTGTTAATTAAAAATTATTGTTTTATTTATTTTATTTTTTTCAAATTTTTTTTACATGTTTTTTTTTTTTTGAACATTAATATTTAATGTTTTTATATTTTTCTATTTATTTATTTATTTTATATAAAAATAATTTAATAATTTCTAAACTAATAACTATTATCAAAATAAATATTATTTTACTTAATTTTTTCACTATAAATTCCCTCTACTCTGCTCCTGAAAATGAGGCGGAAAAGGTTGTTTGGAGAGATTCTTGGGTCATGGGCAACAGCTGTCCATGCCTAGTCTATTCTCTATTCAAACATTTCTGGTTCAAGTTGAAATGTTACTTGGGCCACTCACGGGGTATGTTACAAATTAGGTGGTGTGCGTGTGGTTAGAGTGATTTGAGAATAAAGTTATAAATTGAATGATGAATTATAGTAGATTAGTAGATTGAGAAATTATAGTTTGAACGATTTTGGACAAATTGGCAAATTGAAAGAATATTTTAATCAATTATTAATTTTTTGTATAATGTATAATACTAATTTGTATAATATTTTTTATATACATAACACAAATTTATTTTACATAATATTTTACATATATATAATTACTAATTTGTAATAAATTTCACAAATTAAAACTCTCACACGTTCATTTTTATATTAATATTTCATTATAGGTTAAAAAATATATATGTATTAATTATAACGGAGCGAAGCGGTTTTAAATCTGAATTATAAATTTTAAAGTTTAAATCGCGGTTAGCAGATAGAACAGTACGAATTGATGCGGATCAGTGCAGTTTTAACAGATTTGACAGTATTTTGCACAGTCCTATTACAAATGCATATGAGCAATTTTATATAAGGGCAAATTACACTTACACCTTCATGATTTGGGTTTAATACATATCATTCTTTGATATTTGAAAAATTACACTGACTTTTCTGCCATTGTAATTATTTAAACAGAATTAGAGTTGGTATCAAAAAGATATTGAATTCATACATTATCTCTTTTATTTCTTTACTTTAATTCTTTTGTTTTTGTTTTTGTTTTTGTTTTTGTTTTTTCTTTATTTCCTTTCCTTTATTTTATTTAAATATAATTTTCTCTATTAAGAGTTGTTGCCTTTTATATAAATATAGGGTTTGTGAAATGAGATTATTAATTAGAGGGATAGAAATGTAATTTTTATAATGTCAAGGGATGGGATGTAATCAAATCAAATCTCAGGGAGTTGTCAGTGTAATTTACCCTTTATATAAATTTATATTTTTACAAGATTTTTTTAAGAAAAAATTAATGAAAAATCCTATGAGAGAATTTTATTTAATGAAAAAATTTAGGTTTATTTTAAGAAGTAGATTAAAAGTTAATTTTTTTAAAATTTTTTTGAACAAATATATAAATAAAAAAAAATACAGAGGTGATGTGATAAAAAAAATTCAAAAAATTAAAGATTTAGACCCCCTTAAAACACTCACCCCCACATCCCCCTCACACGCATGGAGGTTGGAGATTGGGTGGAAAAAAAAAAAAGAAGAAGAAGAAGAAGTTGACCAATCAAAACTAAAGGAGGTCAAAGGGAGTGACCCCCAGAGGGGGTCTCAACCTTTATTGCTTGCGAAAATAGGCCTTGGAGAAATTCTAATAGCCCAATGGTGAACCGCGTTTGGTAATAGGCTTCTTTTTTTAAAAAATTTTGGACTAAAATAACACTAAAAGGTAAAATAGGTTAAAATAATCAATAAGATAAAATTTTACATCAAATCTATAATTATGTTACTTTTTCTCTAACAAATATCACATTCAACTAGAAAAGAATCCAACCCTATTCCCAAACACAATTATTTTAGTCTACTAAAATAGCTTAAAATTGGAATAGCCTATTCAAATAGCCAACTTTCCAAATACCCCTTAAGGACTGCCCCAAGTTTTGAAAAAATATGTTAGGCACTATTTGTCATCCCCTATATTAGCAATTTTTTTTTATTAAAAAAATCTTTTTTAGGTCATATTATCTCTCTATATTTTTGTACATCTTTTCATAAAAAGTCAAAAGTATACTTATTTAGATCATCCCAAATACTCTTTTAATAATTATATATTTTAAAATACTCTCCCCGTCTCAAAATAGCGCAGTGATTGAGGGCCCGACGTTTCGGGGCTCGAATGCCCCGAAATTCCGTTTAAGGTAAAAAAAAAAAAAAAAAAAAAAAAGGAAAAAAGAAAGAAAAAAAAAAACAGTTTCCAAAATTAGAAATTAGGGGCATTAGGGGCAAATTTTTTAGGGCCACCAATCATTTTTGCTCAAAATATTAGCCTCTTATTCCATTTTTCATTGTTCCAAAATATTAACTTCTTTTCAAAAATTAAGGAATAAAATAATAAGAAATTTCTATTTTACCCTCATTTTAAATTCATTAACAACATAAAAAGTATAATTATAACAATTGATATTTCTAAAAAAATATATTATCAAAGGGTAATTTTGAAAAATTAATATTTTTAAAGTGTAATAATTATGCTATAAAAAAAATTCTCAAAAGAGACTATTATTTTCGGACGGATGGAATATTTATAAAATACATTAATGGAATTGTCTCTTAATTTTTTAAAAATTATTATACTTCCTTTTTATTTTAGTAATATTTACAATGTATAATGAGATGAGCTTTAACTACTTCACATAAAACTTAACCACTCTGTTTGTTTTTAGTTTTCAGAATTCACTTTTTTAAAAATTTTATTTTTTCGTTTTCCGTAATTTTTTGTTTTTATTGAATTTTTTAAATATTTTAAGCAAATTTTTTTGATTTTGAGACACCTAACATAAATGCACTTAAAAAATTATAATATTTGTGAAAAAAATCTTTAAAAAATTTACTAAATATCAAAAATATAAAAAAAAATGAAAATTTAGTACATGTTTTTTTGTATTTTTGTATGTTTATTAAATTTTAAAAATATTTTTTCATGAATATTTTATTATTTAGATATATCAAAAATTACTTAAAATTTTAAAAATAATCACTAAAAAAAAAGACACAAAAAACAAAAAATTTAATTTTCAAAAAATTAAAACCAAATATACTGAACCGTATCCATTAACCTAATTGATTTTATTTATAGAATAGATACATTATCACTTCTTTTCTTTTCTGCTTAATAAAAAAATGGAACATGTATGCATATTTTTTATTTAGAGAAAATTGGTTATAAACCCAATCTAAAAAGGTGTAAGGTCAAAAGATAATTGGTGATAAGAAGCTTTATTGGTTAAAACTTAAAAGGACATTAACACTATTTATTAAATTTTTTACATATAACCTATCTGTTCAAAAAATCTACATGTTGAAATTTTCTCTATCTGTCTTCCTACTCTATGTTCAAATCTTTTCCCCACACTCTCTCTGTTTCTCTCTCTCATTACATATATCTCCATTAATAGCTTTTTCATGACCTAAAACAGAGACAAAAGCCCAAACACCTAGTGGATACTTTAAATCTTATAAAACTAATTTACAATTGTTTGTCTCTGTCTCTGTCTCTGTGTGCAATGTCTTCCAACACGAACAAGTGAAGACTCATTAGAACCATTTTCACAGCCAATAGAGGCTGTGGATGTAACAAACCAAAGCTCTCCGGAATATTCCAACTGTGGGGGCCGAATAATTTTGTGTTGAGGAAGGCCAAGATATTTGAAGACATCTGGCCAAAGTCAATTCGGCTATAATCTAAGGGCTTTTCAAGCTGAATGTACAATTGGCCATATGAAGAGCCGAATGGGAACCATCACGCAATCGGAAGGCCGAGTAAGCCATAAAGTGCGAGATTAAGATTGGGCTCGACCCATGGGCCCAAAGGGTAATATAAAAAGAGGAACGTCAACAAAAAAGAGGTATATGAGAATAGATAAAGTAACTTGAGATAGAAGTAAACGAGAGAGCATACTAACTTGTCCGTCGGAGTGTTAATTCCGACACTCCCAACCGGAGTGTTCATCCATTTTTCAAGTAGCAATCAGAGGATCAAGGACGTCTCACTGGATCCTAAAGTATTTCCAAACCACTTCTCTATAATTGGCGCCGTCTGTGGGAATACTCAAGCACATCTATGGTAGGCGTGGCAGATGATTTTCCGGTAGTCGCTGATGACATTATACCAAGAGATGACATCATTCCAAGAAACATGCTTGGATCGGAGAATATCACCGCACGACGAGTCTTGAACTTCGACTTAATAGCCCAGACCTCACCCTCAACGTCGGTGTAAGAGACAATGCAGACAATCAAGGATCAAGCAAAGCAAAATGAACAGCGTCTGGAAAACATGATGGCTAAGAATAAGCGTCTGCGCTAGGAGTTGGCCCTAGAGCTAGCCAAATCCCAGCAGGCCACGTGCCATAACCGGGGTCAACTCCCAAGAAAGAAGGATGATCACGACGTTGACTTCGAAAACACGATAATGACAGTGATTCTGACTCACCATCCCTGGAACCCAGAAAAAAGGGACGAGTCGATGTATCTAGCTCATCTTAAAGAAGTCCGTATGTACGGCACAAGCGAGGGAAAAGAAGTGATGATTCAGATGAAGAAGACAAGTATAACCCTTTTGTGTGACGAACTGCAAGGGTTGTACTACCCAAGAAGTTCAAAGCACTGGCGTTCACTCTATATGACGAAAAATCAGACCCCACTAACCACATTCGCCATTATAAACAAGCGATGACACTGCATGATGACGATGGAACCCTCATATGTCGAATGTTTCTGAGTAATCTAGGACCACTGGCCGTCAGATGGTATTATAAACTGGAGCTGGCATCAATAAAAAGCTTCCATCAACTCCAAAAGTCCTTCAGGGCAAGATTCATCACCAATGAAATCCAGCCAAAGCAAGCCGATTCTTTCTAGGCAATGCAAATTAAACTAGAAGAAACCCTTCGTGAATATTTGACACGCTATTGGGAATGCTTTAACCTAGTAGATGATGCCTGCAACGACTCCATGGCCATCATCGCCTTTAAAATGAGATTACATCCTGATAGTTCCCTCCGCAGTTCGTCGACCAGACAGCCCCCCAACATAGTTTGGGCGTTAATGAAGAAAGCTGAAGAATATTGTAAGGTGGAAGACGATACCCTGCGGGTTAAAGCCCGGCAGAAAGCCGTTAAGATGGCTCGGCCTGGAATTGTTCAGCTGATAAGCGTCATGCCGTCACGGAGCTCCGAACCGCGGAATTGGGCTAAACGAGACAAAATGCGTGACTCGCGCGCAATCAAGTGATCATTGTTCACACCGATCAAATGAACAATATCACGTGGATAGTAGGTGCACAAGACGCTCGGACAAAAAGTACACGGAGTTAGTAGAGCCAGTCAGCAAGATTTTATCGAAAGTTCAACACCTTCCGTTCTTTAAATGGGCGCCCAAAATGATGGGACCTCCTGATACAAGGCGAAGGGACAAACGGTGTGAGTACCACAAGCACCATGGTCATGACACCGACAGTTGTTATGCACTGAAGGACCACCTGGAGGAACCGGTACAAGACAGTCGGCTGGCACAACATATCAGAAAGAATAATTCATCGAACATTGCAGCCCTGCAGCCAGATTCACCTTCACTTGGTGTAATTCACATGATATACAACTTGCCTTTGTTGGCTGAGATACAGACAATTCAGTTACAACCTAGCTTGTATAGGCCGATCACACCAGCAAAACGGCCCCATGAAACTAGGACTATATGGCCACCTGGTTCGCCTTTTTGTCTAAGCATAGGATCTAGGCGATCTTCGCCTTCGCTGAATTCCCAGTTGCCTCGGACAATGACCATGACATCGTCAACACGCTTACTAGAGCTGGAAAGCATAGTCACTAGATGGTGATCAGTGTCCTTGGCCTTGAGAAAATAGCGTCCCTGCCGACCAGATGATTTCGCTATGGCATAATAATGCCGAATAGCAGGGATTCCTAGATTAATCCTAAGTCAGCGGTTTAATTCTACGATTCCCATTATGATTCGGTAAAATCTTACGTTAGGTTGTGAAGAGAGTAGACCCCAGTAACGAAGAATGGCCCTAAAAAATGGGTGAAGGGGAAATACACTCCATCTTCAACGATTGACAGGAGAGGAAAGATGATCGTACTCTCATCGGCCCTCTCCATGTCGAGTACGCTATCTGCCACAAATAACAGGTGAACGTCATCTGGAATGAAAAAATGACGTCGAAAAACGGAAACACGGTCTGCGAAACGAAGAGCTTTCAAATGTTTCGCCATTCGAATCAGAATGGAAAATACGCTAAACTAAAAACAAACAAGAAAATGGGAGTTAGAATGAAGAAGAAATGCAAAGAAGAGAGAACTTATAGGGTAGAGAGAAAAGGATAATGGGGAGCAGATGGAAGTTGTAGAGGTCATAAAGTTGCAGAGGTGAATTCAAAAGAGCTTTACAAATTCAAAAAATATCCGAAAGGACAACGTGACTTTATATCACATTAAATGAACAACGCGTACGAAGAGGTGGGAAATTGTAATGATTTCTAAACCATGGTCGTTCTGACGCTTTGGTATTGGAATGAGTGCAAGCGCCGTATTTTTGACTTTCTATATATTAAAACCAAACATGCCGACTAATTGGCTTTAGTCGGATGTTTGGGGGGCAATTGTGGGGGCCGAATAATTATGTGTTAAGGAAGGCCAAGATATTTGAAGACATTTGGCCGAAGTCAATTCGACTATAATCTAAGGGCTCTTGAAGCCGAATGTACAGTCGACCATATAAAGAGCCGAATGGGAACCAGCACGCAATCAGAAGGCCGAGTAAGCCATCAACAAAAGAGAGGTATGTAATAATAGATAAAAATAACTTGAGATAGAAGTAAACGAGAGAGCATACTAACTTGTCCGTTAGAGTGCTAATTCCGACATCCCTGACCGGAGTGTTCATCCCTTTTTCAAGTAGCAATCAGAGGATCAAGGACGTCTGACTGGATCCTGGAGTATTTCCAAACAACTTCTCCAAACCAACCAAAGCCAAAGTCTAACATTCCAATCTTTAAAATCCAAATCCAACCTATCATTCTTCTTCAAGTTCCGATCACACTTCTTCAAGAACATTCTCTCTTAACAACATCGACTCATTTTCTCCACCATGTTCTTCTGAACCCAAAAAAAGCCCACCACCACCACCACCACCATACTTCTGTTCGAAGATGGTCAGTCCATGCTCCAAGATCTTCGGCAGCGTCATCGTCGTCAAAGAATCCGACGACCCATGTTTGGATTTCAGGGATTCAATGCTTTAGATTATATCGGAGAGAGAGATTTACTCAAAAGATGATCTCGAGGAGCTTCTCAACTGTTTCTTACAACTAAATTCACTGACCCATCATGAGATCATCGTTCGAGCTTTCACAACGCGGTGTTCTTCGAAGTTGTTCTCTCTTCAGTTCATATACCTCTTTGTCTTTATGGACTTAATAATGTCATTGTAGACTTAAAAGGGTATGTTGTGAAGATGATTAAAGGTTAATTTATATATATATATATATATATTTTATGTGAGAGAGAATATAATTCAAAATGGATTAAAAGTTAGCTTTCAAATGGCCCCTTAATAATTTAGGGTATGGGCTTTTAGATCAAGGAAATTCAAAATTGGACCTAAGACCTGAGCAACATTTTATTTATTAGAAATTATCAACCAAACAAAATAATTTTATTAATAGTTTAAACTTAAAAAAAAAAATTCAAAAAACTTGTCAAATTTATTTAATTTTCTCCTTATAAATTACTTTTTTTAAACCAGTAGTAAAAAATTATCTTAGGCTAGCAATGTATTAAGGCTCCATTTGGTTTAGTTTTGAAATTGTGATTTTCTTTTTAGAGTTGTGATTTAAGTATGAAATTATGAGTTGAGTTTTTAGTAATTGAAAATTTGATATGAGTTTTGAAAAGAATTTTTGAATTTTAAATTTTGAAAAGAGCAGATTGGATTCACCCAGTCGTTCGCCTAGATATCCTCCCAAACATTTGGCCAGTTGACTGAAACTGTACAAATTTTTTTTTTCTTTGTGCAATTGCAACTTGTTGTTTGAAAAAAAAAAAAAAAAATTGTTTTAGATATTTTTTAAATATAAAAATTATTTTTTTTTAGATTTTTTATAAAAATAATTTAACAATCCCATCACTAACCATCTTTAAACATTATATCATCAAAAGAATTTTGGAAAGATTTTTTTTTTAGTTGTATGTTTGATTATGAATTTTAAAATTAAATTTTAAATAACTTTCAATTATATATTTAGTTATAAATTTTAAAAAGTAATTTAAAAATTTTACCCTTAGGATCATCACAATCAATCCCAAAAAAAAAAAAAAAAAAAATCAACTTATAATATCACAATCAATCAAAAATGTTAAAAAAGTTAACTGCTTAAAACTTTTTCTTTTTAAGAAGCCTTTTTCTTAAATTCGTTTATTCAAGTAGATTCTAAATTTTTTTTTTAAATTTTAAAAATAATTAAAATACAAAAACAAAAAAGTCAATAAAAAGACTAATCCCAAGCAACCCCTAAGCCTCCGTTTGGGAAGTGAGTTGAATTTTTAACTTTTTTAACTTAGGTTAAAAAGTTTAGTTTGGGAATGACTTTTTGATTTTTTTTGTGAGAGAAGAGTGTAATAATTATGGATTAGGTATGATATTTTGTTTGTTATGACTAAAATAACCTATTTTGTTTTTTGTAGCTATTTTAGCCCCAAAACCACTTGCCAAACACCACCTAAATAAGATTTAAGTAAGTACCACAATATTATTAGGCTTGGTTTGGCATAATAAAAAAAGTCAAAAATTCAAAAAAATCACTATCCTTTTTAAGTCACATCATCTTATTTAAGTTATATCATCTTTCTACCACTGCAAACCCAACTCATATTTTATAAAAAGTCAAAAAGTGCACTTATTTAGTTTATCCCAAACAACCTTTTAATACCCATATAATATATCCATTTCTTCATTTTTTTTATTAAATTTAAATTTAATAAAAAATTCAAAAATTACTTATAATCATTTCATCAAATGTTCATTACATCAAACATAAGTTATTTTTTTTTATCAAATTGAGAACTCATTAAAATTATTCACCAAATTTGAATTCATAAAAATTTTAAAAAATGAGAGTATTTTCATCAAATATGATACAAAGAGAAATTTGAGATAAGAAAAAAATTTTAAAAAAAAATGATGCAAAAATCATAGTAATTCATATTAAATTAATTTATTTATTCAAATTTAAATTAAATAAAATTAAAAAATTAGTAAAAATTGAAGACGGTGAACAAACCTGGTCTTCACGGACTCAGAATCCTGGCCCGAATACGAGAGACCCGACACAAATTCCCGCGTTTTTAAAACCAGGGACGTAAATTCACAGGTTTTCCAGCAATAAATTACCGAGTACGTGTTTCCACTTCCGGGATTGGAATTAGGTAAGAGACGTTGCGTTGATATTTAAGATTTTTATTCAAATAAAATATTTTTTTTATTTATTTCCGAGAGTCAGGTGTGAAAACCGATGTGATTTCTCCAAGGAAGCACCGCCTGTGTGACTCAACGAAAAAAATAAATAAATATTCAAAAAATAAATAAATGCTCTTTTTGCTTTGCCGCCTCGTTGCTGGTCTCGCCACCCACACAACTTCCTCCTTTTTATTTTTTATTTTTTATTTTTTTAATCGCTCTGTTTATTCGATGCTAAAACACTTTTCTCTTTCGCTCCCTACATTTTTTTTTTCGTGATTCTCGTAGGACATCCGCAACAACTACGGTAAAACAATAAAAAAATAAAATATAACTAATAAATTATAAAATTTTTCTTTCATCAGTCTTAATCAGCTTGCTTGGTTAGTTTTTTCAAAAACACTTTTCAAAAAATTTTATTTTCTTATTTTTTATATTTTTTTGTTTTTATTAAATTTTTTAATATTTTAAGCAATTTTTTTATTTTTTAGACATACTTAACATAAATATATTTAAAAAGTAAAAAATTTATGAAAAAAACCTTTTAAAAATTCACTAAATACCAAAAATATAAAAAAAATACGAGAATTCAGTACATTTTTTTTTAATATTTTTATGTATTTATTAAAATTTTAAAATATTGTTTCACAAATTTTTTACTTTTTAAATACATCTAAGTAAGGTGCATCTAAAAAAGGAAAAAAAATGTTTAAAATTTTAAAAATATTCACTAAAAATAAAAAAATAGAAAAACCAAAAAACTGAGTTTTCAAAAAACTTAATTTAAAAAATTCAAACCAAACACACTAAATAATTTTTTTTTAAATTATCTTTTTATTAAATTTGCTACAGGTACTATTCATTAGTTATTTAATATTTTATTATTTTTTTGAGACAAGTTAATATATTTTTTATTATATTTTCTCACCCACTAAACGTGCTCCTGAACATCCTCTCAGATATTCCGTGAGTGTTTATAACAGAAAAAATAAATAAATAAAATTAGCCTAACCGGTCGATTGGTCGGTCAACCGGTCAACAACAATTTTTTTTAATTACATTTTTTAAGAATTATTTGGGTGACATCTCATCAATTTAATAAAAAAAAAAGAATAACAAATACAATAAAAAATAGCATTTTAATAGGATTGAGTTACAATAGAGAATTTGATACAATAAATACTAAAAAATGACTAACTAAAATAGTAAAAGTAAATTTTAGGTTATAGTTTGACTCAAAATTTATTGAGACTATGTGAACACTCTTAATATTTGATTAGAAAATTTCAAAAGACTAATAAAAAGAGAAAAGAAAATATAATCTCATTTTTTATTTTGTTATAATAAAAAATATATGAAAAAAAAGGTGAGAAGGAAATATAATTTTATTTTTTGTTTTTTAATTTGCTTATGCTCTTTTATTTTTCTATTTCCTAATTCGACTGAAAAAAAAAATATAATCTCATTTTTTGTTTACACTCTTTTATTTTTTTATTTTTCATTTTATCAATTCTTTTTTATTTTTTTAATTTTCCGTTTTCTTTTTATTTCTCACATCAAATCTTCTAATCAAACATTTGTCTTGGACTCTCTATCTATAAAACTCAACGGACGCCTTCTTAATTATCTTCCAACATCTAACCTTTCTCTCTCTATTTTTGTTTGCTGTTACTTATTTGAATCCTCCTTTAGGAGGAGCTTAGCCATACACTTCTCTGCAGCTGCCTGAGGTACCCCTCTCTCTCTCTCTCTCTCTCTCTCTCTCTCTCTCTCTCTCTCTCTCTCTCATGAAGCCGAACTGTTTTTGGCATTTCATGAAAATTTTGCTGTGAAAAACGTACCAGTACGCTTGGTTCTCGACTTTATTTCCTCCTAATTTATTTTTTTCAAAACTATTCCCCTCAAAATTTCATTTCCATTGTTTTTTTTTTTAAATTGATATTTTCAATACAGATCTGTGATTATATCTGTAAAAAAAATCAATTTCTTTTTTTCAGCCAAGCTAAGATTATGTATATACTGTGAAAAGTAATCTTTTTATCAGCTGAAATTTGTGGAGGAATCAATTGATTGAGTGCAAAATATTTGATTTTTTGCGACGGAGTTGCTGATCTGTAAAATTCAAGTGTAGAATTGTTTAAATATGTCTAAAAGAAGTGAATTTTTTTTTTATTGGCTGCAATTTGCGAAGAAAAATATTTGATTTTTTGCTACCAAGTAGTTGATCTTTTAATTTCGGTTTAAACATATCCAAAAGAGAAATAAATTTTTTTATTGGCCTGCAATTTGCGAAGAAATCAGCTGATTGATTGCAAAATATTTCATTTTCTGCGACGTAGTTGTTGATCTATTAACTTAAAGAGTAGAATGGTTTAGATATGTCAAAAAAAAAAAAAAAAAAGAAGTAAAATTTTTATTGGGTACAATTTGCCAAGAAAAATATTTGATTTTTTGCTACGAGTGGTTGATCTGTTAATTTGGAGAGTATATTAGTTTAAAAATACCCCCCAAAAAAGTTTTTTTTTTTTTTAATTGGCCTGCAATTTGCGAAGAAATCAACTGATTGATGGCAAAAAAAATTATTTTTTTGCGACGTAGTTGTTGATCTGTTGATTCGAAGAGTATATTGCTTTAAATATGATTTTTATTATTTTTTGAACGATAGATCTGAATAGTTTTTGCCTTAATTTTAAAGTTTATTTATGGTTGGTTCGAATTTTGGCTACTTGCCAGGCTGTACTGTTGATCTTCACCGATTATTTTACATTTTTCTAGGGAATAGGTCAGTTTCATCAGCCGGCTAATATTTTAATTAATTAATGGTTTGACCAGATCTCGATCTGCAACTGTTCCAATCTCTCAGATCTGTTCATAAAATCATTTAATTATTTGATTATTTTTTTGGATCGAGTCCTCTGTTTCTTTTTCCACGGATCTAAGCTTTTGTCTCGAATCTTTGTTTTGTGTGAAATAATCAATTAAGTGTTTTTGCGAATTCAGGCGTATTAAGATCTGAAGAAGAAGAAAATGAATCACTGTGCAGTGCAGCAAAAGAACGCCTTCGCAGCCTGTGAAGAGATGAGGAGCTCTGTTTCCGTTTGTCTTTCAACATCTGATCGGAGAGAGACGGTGGTTTGCCCCAAACCTCGCCGTCTCGCCCTCGATCCAATCAGGTCTTTGAGATGGCATGTTAGGTAATTATTATTATTATTTTTAAAATTTTTGATTTTCTTCTGATTATCTGATTTGAATTGAATACCTAGTTTTTTTAACTCTTTTTTTATTTTATTTTATTGTGATTAACAGTCATCAACAAGAGCTGTGTGAATCAAAAGCAGGAACAGATCTTCTCGACATCATCCTCCCAAAGGTATGTCTTTTATTCCCTATATTTTTTACTATAAATTTTCTGATTACAAATTAAAACATGTGTGGAAAAACTAAAATTGGGGTTTTGTTTGGAAAACATGGAAAAGAAAATGGGGTAGAAGAGCTAGTTATTTTTAATTTTCTTTGGTTAGAAAGTGAGAAGTGAATATATATATATATATATATATATTTTTAATTTATTTTTTTGGTTAATTAAATAAAAATCTTTTTTTTTTTTAGTACTGTAAGTAATTGTATTTTTATTTCCTTAATGAACCCAAGATATCCAAACAGAGTCATAAAAATCTTTGTTGTACACTGCCCTGCTAATATGTGTTTTTGTTTTTTTGAATTTACAGGGTAGTTATGGTGGAGAGCAATCTTATGCACCAGTAGCCTCGTCGCCGCCCCCATTTTTTTGTGGGTCTCCGCCGAGTAGAGTATCTAACCCATTAATTCAAGATGATCGCTTTGGGGATGAGAGGTTCACGCCCGTCTCGCCACGGTCGATTCCTATTCCCTCCGGGTTGTCGTCGTCCCCTGCCTCATCCTCCCGAAAAGGTGCATGTGTTCGGGCAAATTTCGGGAACAATCCGGCAGTGAGAATTGAGGGGTTTGATTGCTTGGATAGGGATAGACGTAACTGCAGTATCCCTGCCCTTGCTTAACAAACCCAAATTGCAACACGAAAAAATAGAGTACATATAGGGAAAAAAACTGAAGCTGAAAAGCAAAAATATGAAAGAGAGCAATCTTGATTTAGAAGGAGATGAATTTTGAACATTTTCACTGAGGGGAGAAAGTTGGATCCTTTTGTTGATGTAAATATGTTTAAAGGGTCTTGTAAGTAATGTGTCTGTAAGTAAAGAGTTGTTAACCAAATAATGGAGAGAGAGAGAGAGAGAGAGAGAGAGAGGTTCTTTAGGGTCTATTTATGTTTTTTTTGGGGAAGTTTTCTTGAGAGAGTCCCTCTTGTGGTGTAAGTAGGTGAAGAGAGATGAGGGGAATTTATTGTTTTAGGCTCAATGAAATCTTGCTAAAGATAATTTGTAAAAATGCACAGGTGGGTATTGAGTTATCAATCTTTAGTGGTCATTTTGGACATTTTACCTTGTAAATATATGTTCTTTGATGAGCATGCGTTTTTTTTTTATTGGATTGGTGGTGTTATTTGCAGTAATTGATATATTAATTAGCATATTAATATATGCTTTGATATTGTTATTTTAAAATTATAATTCCATCTAATATGTAAATTATAAATATTTATAATTTTTAAAATTATATTATATTATTAGTTAATACAGTAATTAATATATTAATTGGTATATATAGTGTTTTTTTAATACCAGATGTGTTATTACATGCATGGAAAAAATTGAATACAAAATATATAGCTATAAGATAAAAAAAATATTTACATCTGTAATTTTCTAACAAATTGGCATCTATAGTTTCGAATTTTGCATTCGGAATCTCCTGTGTGCCTAAGACTTTTTGTTTTGATACATGTTTGTGTGTGTGTGTGTGTGGTGGCAAAGTCGTGCTATGATGATGCGATGATTTTTGCTTATTTCTCACGCGATAGCAAATGATTTTGAATGGTTACTATTTCTTTGTTTGGATGTAACTTTTTTGCTTTTTGGTCGTGTGGTCTTTTGATAGAAACGTTTGTGAAGTTTGGTGAGAAAAGATGGGCTGGAAAAATTTTGCCATGCCTTTTGTGTTTTGGGTGTTTTTGAAGTTTTGGCTTTGAATCATTTGATGTAATTTTAAAACCTAATCCCCTTTCCCTATACCGATAACAATTACAATTTCAATTTTCAAATTTTGATTCAAGAGGTGGTATAATATAGAGTTTATATTAAGGTTGTTATTTATTTATTTATTTAATGGGAATTGAGAGGGTGTTATTTATTTATTTATTTAATGGGAACAGAGAGGGGGATTTACGCTGAGCATTGAGCTAGTTTGGGGTTCAACACGGGAATGGTGTTAGGCTGAGCAAGGGGTCGTGCGGCATATGCTCTTGGTTGTACTGAGCTATCGGTCGCTACATTTGAGATTGATACTTGAAGGGATTGTATTAGCCGAAAGGGCGGACAGAATGCTCTCGATTGGCCGACCTAAAGAGATGCGAACTACGTTGCGATTGAGTTATCTGTCGCCCACATTCAACCCGGTGTGGGGAGATCAAGATAGACGTGATTCAGTCTTGACACTAAGGGAACAGCCACACAGACTTCACCCGATATGTGGGAAGTCGGAGTTGGTGCTGCTGATTGTGAAGTAATGGTTCGGCCAAGTATTCTACGTGGACCAATGATGGGAAGAGAGGAATCCGCTCCTGGTATGCGTCAATAGCGTTTGGCAGTGCGACAAACACTGTTTGGTGGTTTTGGTCTTTACACATGTAGGAAATGTAAAGGGGAGCACAACCGCCTGTCTAGAGAACAATAACAGAGGTAGTGCGCCCACAATCTGTGAGGCTGAATGGCCAGCCTTGAAAGGGAGGAGTATGCAGACGTTAGTGTTAAGCAATTTTGATTACAGACTCTCTCTCTACAGGGCTCTACCTTCTCTCTTCTTCTCTAAGTGTACTAACTTGACCGTCAGAGGGTTTTTCCAGCAACAGACTGCCGGACAGCTCACTCTCTTTTTGTTCTCAGGTTAAGCGACGTTACTTGAAGCTTGGACACAAGGAGTACGAAGAGCGACGAATATTTCCTCCTCGTACAATTGGCGCCGTCTGTGGAAAGGCTTTGACAGACAAACCTTGCTCACCAAGCTTTTTCAACCATTTTCCATAGCAAAAAACGACAAAACACCGCTGTCCATCGTCGACCGCATCACTCCAGAGTCGATCTGGAGGAGAGATGGCCCTCCCACCATTCTAACCATAGTGGGCCTGGAGACCTCCTCTAGAGGGCTACCTAGAGACGCGTGGGATAAACGCGTGAAGAGCACTGGCCTTTCGAGGAGTCTTGATGGACGATGACGACGAGGAGAGTCACACGCTTAGCGCTTGGAACATAAACTTAGAGACTAGGATGCCCTTATATGAAAGATGGCGGCTGAGATGGAGACGCTAAAACAACAGATCAAATGGAAGGGTGTTACTGGGGTGAAAAACCACAGTTAGCACACCCAATCCCGTCGCTCAGGCAGCCAGCACCAACAAGACACGCCTTCCCTCTCCATCATCAGGAGCTATGGCGTTGGCGATTCTGACCCACTGGCGGAGCGGTCATGCATGCGAGACAACAACAACTGCCCTTCACGTCCGTTGACGACGTCAAGATACTCTCACTCCGCCCGTTCGGGGGACCTGGGGGATGTCTTGGAGGAACAAGCACGCCGCAGAGAGGCCCAAAGAGTGCCAATGTTGCGACAACTGAGTCCCAGGATCTGTTGTAGTGAGGAAGTGGCTATGTCGTCACCTAGAATGATGGTTCCAGTACTGTGGGCAGAGAGTTGGTAAGACTTATCGTTACCCTGCTGTCTCCAGAGATTGAGAGCACACCTCTCCCCGTCGGATTCCATCAACCTAAGTTCACGTTTTACGACGGCAAGACGGATCCATACATGCATGTTAGCAACTATCGGCAAGTAATAGCAGCCCATTAGTGCAACGATGCCTTGATGTGTCTTATATTCCCAACAAGTTTGGGAGAGCTGGCCCTGAAATAAATCGAAAGGCTCTTGGAGGGGAGTATCGAGGGGTAGCAGCAATTAGCGAAAGCCTTTGTCACCAAATTCAAGACCAATACTCGAACACCGAAGAAGGTCGACCACCTCTTGGGTATCAAGATGGAATCAAGTAGTTCTTTGAAGGCATATAATGCCAAATATTGGGAGACCTACCATGAGATCCTCGATTGCCCCACTAATCTGGCAATCGCCCAATACAAGCGAGGCTTACCAGTCGGACATAGACTGTAAGCCTCGCTTAAAATGCACCAGCCCATAACCATGGAATCATTGATGCAGCGGATTGACGAGCACATCCAAATTGAGGATGATGCCGCCATAGCAACTGAGAGGGCAAATTCGATTGCGGCGGACAGACGCGTCGCGGGAAAGGTTCACTCAGTGGGGTAGGAGGATAACCACCCTAATAACTAAGCTAGAGAGCAACATCATGGTGCTAGCCGCAATGACAGAAACAAAGGTTGTGGGAATGACCGGGCTAATGCTCTTCGCAGCGAAGAGGAAGATGCCAAGAGAAAGTTAAAGGCACGGACCAGCATCACCACAGTTTTTAAGATCCCAATTTATCGCATCCTCAGCGAAATTCGAGGTGAGCCATACGTCTATTGGCCAGCAAAATTGGGAAATGCACAAAGGGGCTTCAATTCAAGGTACCGCTGCACTTTCCATGAAGAAAGGGGGCACCGCACAGAGGATTGCGTGCTATTGAAACAACACTTGGAAGAGTTGCTTGCGGCTAGGCACTTGGACCAGTACATAGACGAAAGTATGAAGGCCGCACCACAAGGACAAGCCGAGCCAAATGGTCTTGCTGTCTTGGATGTAGCATCCCAAGGAGTCATCAATGTTATTTACAGTATCATCGAGCCAGCGCAAGTTTACGAGCTCAAGGGGATGATTAAGAAGGCCAAGCACATGAGGGAAGTGCTCTCTGTTCAGCCCGCAGTGAAGAAAGGGAAAATCGAGGTAAAAGACATCATTACCTTTTCGAGCAAGGACTTGGAAAGAATTCAAACCCTATATAACGACGCTTTGGTAGTAACACTTCGTATCAAGGAGTTTGACATCAGGCGAATACTGATCGACTAGGGGAATTCGGTCGAGATCATTTACTATGATGCATTCAAGCAGATGAAGTTGGAGGACAAGGACTTGGCCCCAGTAACATCTTCTTTGGTCGGCTTCAACTTTCAACCGGAATGGC